>NC_087462.1:25368777-25990424 GCF_036321535.1 Camelus dromedarius
ACTTACTGGTTAAGGGTAGGGGCCAGGAAGGAAATATGTCTGGGGGTGGATAATAAAGTGGGCTTCAACTTTATCTGCAGGGTCGTATTTCTTTTACAACAATGTTAAAAAAAAAAGAAGAAAAATATGTATATATATTCATTCTAACTGTATTTATTATGCTCTTAATACGCTAGATGCTCTTCTGGGAAGTGAGGATACAGTGGTCAGACGATGTTCCTGCGCTGAAGACAAAATGTTAGCAAATGTCAGTGCTGGGTGGTACACCCAGCAACGGGCATCAGCTCCATCGTTCCTGGTACTGTTTCGTATTTCTTAAAGCTCCTCAAAATAACATTGCAATAAAACTTCTGTTTCTTTGCCCAGTGAATTGTGTGTTCTCACACACTTTCTGGTGAGATCATAAATTAGTTCGTCTCTGGAACAGAAGTTGACAACATATGTTAGGGGTCTCAAAATGTTGAATGATTTGCTAGCCTGAGGACAAATCTTAAATGTGGGAGGAAGATGTGTGTACAGATATGTTCACTGCAGTTTTTATTTATGCAGATATTCTAAAAACTTAGAAACAGTTTAAATAGTAGAATTATTTACTGATAATACTGATTTACTGATGAAGTAATTGTTAAAATCTACGTTATAACGTGGTGGTGGAATATTGCGCAGTGATCCAATGTGGCTTACAAGTGCAAGAGGTGAGAAAACATTGTGATATATTAAAAAGGAAGATGTAAAACCTCACCCTTGATATTATCTCACAAAATCTTTAAAAATTCTCAGGCACAAGGAAGACTGGGGTAAAGTACTACATTTGCCAGGTAACCCTGTCTCTGGATGAGAAGCTTATGGTTTAAAATGGTCTTCACACATCTCTCAGCACCCATCTGGTTTTCAGGGGGTCTAAGTTACTTTAAGAAGAGTTATTTAAAATAAAAACATTTCTCCAATGACTATTTATGCCGAGTAAGTGTTTCAGAACAAAGCGGAACTCAGGGTTACGTCTTTCCCCTTTGCTGGTGGGGACGGTTCGCAGACGTACGTCGTATCCTCGGAGAACAGCCAAGTGGAAGGAAAGGAGCTGCAGTGGAATCACACTCAGGATGCCCTGCAGGCAGTCCACGGTGTGGGGCAGCTCGATGGTTTTGTACGCAAACTTGGAGCTTTCGGTGTCGTCCTTGGAGCACAGTATAATCGGGCGACCCTGAAACAGAGAAGCGTGGTCCATCACAAGACGCAGATCCCTCACACTCAGCAGAGTTCCCGAGGTCAACAGTCTGCAATGACAGCAGTGACCTTTCATTTTTGCTGGAGTTACAGGTGAGGGGATGTGTTCGGTCGGTGTAAAGGACAAAGCTGGTGCTTTGGGGGGAGGCTCCCGTGCTGCCCTGGGAGGGTGGCCCCTCTCCTGCTGTGTTGCTCAGCGCCCGTTAGCTGAGTGGCTCCGGTGCGCCCTGCAAAGAGCAGGTCACGCCCACTCCTTGCTCTGGGGGCTCACAGTCAAGTGGCAGGAAAACAAAAACATAAATAAGCCAGTAAAACACAATAAATAACACGATTGGGAGACAGTGGTGAGGCCTGGGAAACACTCGCTAAAAAGAAGACATTTGTATCAGACCTGAATGATGAGAGGCCAACTCCCCAAAGATATGTGGGAAGAATGTTCGAGGCAGAGGGAACAGCCTGTGTTTTACGAGTTGTTCTAGCGAATTATTAAACCTGAGGCAGTCTTGTGGCCAATGGTGCCCTTCTGCTGTGAAATCTAACTCTGGGAAGCCAGCATCAGAACTGCCCCTGGGCCCTCCAGCGGGAGGCCCCTTCTGGCCTCCAAGCCTGGGATTCAGGACACCTGTGGGCAACCTGGATCACTGGGCCTCACCGAGGAACTTCTGTGGGCACGGCCGCAGGCTGGCCAGCCCCTTTCTGAATGTGCACCTTGCGTGAGGGGGCCCAGGAGAGAGTGTGTGCTCACACCTGCTCTCTGGCAGGAATACCTATCGCTGGTGCTGGTAGATGGTGGGTAGGGCATGTGTGGAAGAGAACAGGAGAGCAGTGGCCCAGCACCGCTGAGGGCCCTCACCTGGCGGGCCGTGACCTGCTGCAGGGCGTTCTGGCATTTGGCAAAGCAAGGATCCTTCATGATGACCATGATGACGGGCATCTGCTTATCAATCAGGGCCAGGGGCCCGTGCTTCAGCTCCCCAGCCAGGATGCCTTCTGAGTGCATGTAGGTTATCTCTTTAATTTTCTGGGGAAACAGGAGATGGGGTCAGTGTTACACTGGGCAGACAAGGCGCTGGAGCGTATCAGCCAGAGGGCAGGAAGGGGAGCCCAGGAGGGGTGATTCTAGGAAGCAGGGAGCTGAGGGTTACAAGGCAGTTGGACGCATGGAGCGGTCAACAGCACTGAGGGTGGCTGGCAAGGCCAGGGCCAGGGGAGAGGGCTGGCTGCTGTCCAGAGCATGCACAAAGCCCAGCACACAGCCTGTGTCCCCAGACCAGCCCCGAGGCACAGCCAGCCCTGCCTTGAACGGACAAGTCAGTGTCAATCTAGCTTCCCTCTTCCCTCTATGTAGTCAGCCCTATGGCTTCTCTGCAGTCACAATTTGTAATGATGGTCTTGTATTCTATGCCTTCGTTCAATTATTTGATTAATCATTTCCCCAGTTCTAGACCATGAATAGCTTCCAAAAGGTTACTCCAACTTACCTATCAGGCAAAATCACACACACACTGGGCTGTTAATGGAGTTTTCCCCTACATTTAGGGAAATCCTTTTTTTTTCTGGTTACCATTAAACCCATGACATTGAGCTGGTGACAGTGTTGAAAAAAACATTTCTCAGGCCGCCTAGAACTATTTATTTGGGTCAGGGACACATTGTCAGGAGTGCGGCTCCACCCTGGATGCCGCAGCCAGCCAGAGTGCTGGCACCCAAGTGACCGCAGAGACGCCAGTGACTTGTGCCAGCAGTAGCGTAAAAGCTTCTTTCTTTCCCCAAAGACGAACTTGGAGACACATTGAATACACATCTTTCAGCACTATTCTCAGGGCCTGCAGCTGAACATCCCCCACCAGAGAGCAGAGGCAAGGGGGTGGGGCACTGAAAGTGCACCCCGCCCAGGCATTGCTCCCCTGCCCCTGAGAAGCAGCGTGGCTGGCCCCTCGCTGCCTCTGACAGGGGCCAGAGTCTCCACTGGAAGGGTGTGGAAGTTGGAGCTCACTGCAGTCATCACGGCTTGCACGCCCCTCCCGACCCTTACCTTCCGCCCTCTCCCAACCCTCACCTCCCGTAATACTCTCTGACTTGTGTCTCCCGCTGCAACCAGCACTGTCTTCCAAATGGGGACGGTGGGGCGGCAGTGGCCACTTGCTCCCACAGGGAGAGGTGGGGAGCCAAGCTTGGTCACAGATGATGCTCATGTCTGGGTTCCAAGTGTTGCCTCACCTGTGACATTGTCTCCCAGGTACCTTGGTTGAGCATTCTGATCCATAAACAGCAAGTAGATAGTTTTTAAGGGGCTGGGGCCCCTGGACAGCACTGCCCGCCCTCTCAAGTAGGCCTGCGGTTCTGGCACCGTGCCCCGACCCCAGCAGCTTTCTCTTAAGTGGGTGTGGAGCTCTACTGCCACCATAAACAAAACAGCCCGTCACCAATATAAAAAATGCGGGGCCTCTGGGGATCATTCCTGTAGGATCCCAAGCTTCCCTTGGAAGTTTGAAGAACAACAGGGAAACTCTGCAGAGACCTGACCCCATTATTCTGGTCTGCAAATCCTCCCACGCAGACTGCTTATGGTAGTGGAAAAAAGCTAAGTCCACATGAACGCCTGAGTTTGAATCTGAGGCTGATGACTTCCATTATGTAATCTTGAGCAAGACGAATTTTTTGGAGGCTCAGTTTCCTCCTACGTAAAGCGTGGACAGTAACTGCCAGCTTCTCAGAGGGTGCTCCTAAGATGTGAACGAGCTATCCTAGGTGGAGCCTGGCGCTGCTGGGCACCTCAGGGGCCCCTGTAAGGGTGCCCTGCCCGTTTCTCCTCAGGAGATCAGGCGCCCTCATCTCCATGTCCCGCCAGCTGGAACAGCTGGTGGGTGAGCGGCACCCTCCCCTCCCCTAGCCCAAAGCCCTCCCCGCCTTCTTGCTGGTTTCTCATGCAGGGGTCAGCGGAGGTGGGGCTTGGGCAGGGCAGGGGGGCTCACCAGGGCTCCTTCCAGGCACGTGGCGTAGTTGTAGCCCCGCCCCATGACCAGGAGCGACCTCTGCGTGTAGAGCTCCAGGGCCAGGTCGTGGATCTTCTCGTCCAGGGACAACACCTCCTTGATCAGCTCTGAGTCAAGCACACAGCAGAGGGGAGAGCCAGTCACATGGATTACACAACAAAATTCACAAAGAACAGTCATGGTGTGTGAGACAAGGTTTTGGAATCCAAAAAAAAAGAAGAAGAAATTAAATAACTTAAAAAGACAAAGACCAAATAGTAACTTTGGTCTAGTCATTTTATGAAAAATTAAGTAAATTAGTTCTTTTCCAAAGAAAAAGAAAAAAGAAAAGAGAAAATCTGGCCACACAGAGATTTGTAGCTGGAGAATGGAGGAGTATTTAAATAACTTTTTCAAATAACTGTGAATGTTCTTTGATACTACTCCAAACCCAAGAAGTGCAATTTCTTAAAAGGGTAGTTGCAAATGTGGAATCTGAGATCATATCAACAAATGTTTCCTACCTTTTTACATTAAAATGCGTCAGTCTATCCTGCGCTTACTTAAATGGGTGTTTTATGTGTGCATAATTGTGTAACATTGCATTGGCCATTTGCAAAATATTGGTTCACTGAGTTATGCAAATCTTCTAAAAACGGACACATTTCACTATAAAATATTTTTAAAAAATCATCTTTGCTAAAATCACCACAATCTGTTAAAATCATCCGAGATATCTGAGTACCGGGAAGTGGTCAGATTCATACTGACAACACGAGTTTTCCAAAATCCCAAGTTTCAGTTGAAAGCTCGAAGTTTATCACTGGCAACAAATACTGTTATCAGTCGTTTTCCTTAAAGTGCTGGGCTAACTTGGTTCATTTTTGAGAAAATGTCTGCCGAGCACCCCAGTCAGCTTGCTACTCAATCACAGGCTGCTCTTCTCTGAAACAAACATCATGCTGGAAGGTGCAGCAGAGCCCTTTCTGAATATTTCCCATTTGCCACTTAGAATATTAAAAAGCGTTGCAGTTTAATAAGACTAGCACATTTTACTGCATCATCAAAGGCATTCTTAAGTGAAGCTGTTAGACTCTCAGTCACAAGAACAGTGTGGTGCCTCTGCCTTGAAGCGGCCACCACTGCCTTTGCAAGTGTCCACAGTGAGAAAGGTAGAAGCGTCTTATTTATGATAAATAACACCCGACTAGGAAGACAGTTTTGACTGCAAGGGTCCTGTAGACCCCCAGGACCTGCGGACCACATCTTGGCAACTGCCTACTGAGCAGAACAGAGTCCTGTTTTGGCAGGGTTATTAACCTGGCTTAGTTAAGAATGCTTGTCTTGTCAATACATTTTCAACATGTGGTCTTGGTCATATTCAGACCCCCAGACCTTGTGTATGGTTAGGTGGTGGCTTTCCTTCTCTGCCTTCTCTGGGGTTTGCCCTCGGCTCTCAGGGAGGTCCCAGTGCCTGCTCCATCTCTGGGAGGGGCCGCCGCACAGCCCTGTGACCACCCCCATGACACCCTGCTCCCGGGGCTTGCTCCATGTCAGCCACGGGGTGAGGTCCTTTCATTTCACACTCTCTAAACTGCACAAAGAAATTCCAGCTCTTCTTCCCTGGGGTGCAAGTGACTGAAGGAAAGGAGTGGGTGCTTATCTTGGCAGTCCCAGGACGGCCACAGGGCAGGGCACACAACTGGTCCTGAATCCATGTTTGGTGAGTGAATGAATGAGTGAATGAATAATTGAAACCATGGTCCCCCCAAAGAGCTCGCAACTTAGTGCAACAGACATTGAAGCTCACTGGGTGAGACAGATAGGACCCAGCAAGGGAGAGTCTGACGAGTCTGTGAAGGAGCAGTCTGGGCCACGAAGAGGCCTGGGGGCCATCTGCAACTTCTTGGGTATTTCCTGAGCACCGACGGAATGTCTGCCCTAGCTGGACACTGGCATCTGGGAGTGTCTCTGACAGACAGGGCTGTGCGCTCACTGAGCTGACACGGCTGGCGGAGACAAGCCAGCACACAGATGAACAGGTCATTTCAAATCATGGCATATGCTATAGAGAAAAGAAATGGACTAACATTTCATAGACAGCTGGGCGGGGGATTAGGGCCTCTGTTAGGGTGGACAGGGAGGGTCCCAGGAGGTGACATTGGAGCTGAGACTTGGGGGGAGGGGGGAGAGCTGTCAGCCGTAGGTAGAGCTGGGGGAAGAGGGTTTTGGTAGAGCCAGTGCAAAGGCCCTGTGGTGGAAAGAGCTTGGCACTGCTGAGGATCAGAAGGTCAGTGAGGCAGCTCAGGGAGGGGCAGGGAGGTCAATGAGGTCAGAGGCGCAGGGTCCCAGCGTGCAGGACTCCAGGGCCCGGTGACCAGTGTGGGCTTTACTCTCGGCCTAGTGGGGCCCGCTGCAGGGACTCAGTGGTGAGTAGGAAGTTCTAGGGAGGAGGAGGGAGTGATTAACAGCATGGGAGAGAGTCAAGGGAGAGACCAGCCAGGAGCAGTCCACAGGATTTGATCATGAGCAAAGCATAGCTCTGGGACATACCAGGTAGAGATCTCAGGCCATGGATAATCTCTCGCCTTCTGTTTTGCAGTGAAATACGGTCTTCAGACATCATCAGACCAAACATCACCAGAGAGATGAACTGACTGGTGTAAGCCTGCGGACAACACGGCGGCGTCAGCAGAGCCAGGGTGAACGAGCACGTGGCAACCACCCAAGACGAGACAGGTCGCTGGGCTTCCCTCTCGGCCTCCTGCCACCCCCCCGCGCGGGTGCCCATGTGGCTCCTTCTACCTTGGTGCTGGCCACGCCGATCTCTGGTCCCGCGTTGATGTGGACGCCGCAGTCAGTCTCCCGGGAGATGGAGCTGCCCACGGTGTTGGTGACGCCCACGGTCAGGGCCCGGCGGTCCTTACAGTAACGCAGCGCCAGGAGGGTGTCTGCGGTCTCGCCTGCCACACATGTCCTTCTTTTCAGCTCACAGGCGCTGGCTTGGCCAGCCCGCACCCCCAACCCCCAACTCATTTACTTTTCTTAGCCAGAAATTGGGGCCCGGACACAGTGCTCAGAAAGGAAAATGCGTGCTCAACAATTTTTCTGGTTGATTCTTAGATTCAAGATTTTGCTTCTTTTTATGTGGCAAGCACTCTCATTCACTGTCTCACTGAACTCTCATGACAACTCCATGGGGGCTGGCACCCCTGTTTTCCCTTGAGGATGGGGTGCTCAGAGGCGGAGAAAATTGATGTCTCATTTGCTCAAGGCCAAGTAGCTGCGGCTGAAGGGCAGGCCTAGCCCCCCCGTGCCCTTTCCCAGACGCTGAACTGCCTTTTTCAGGATGGGCTGGGATTTAACGTTGTTTTTTAAGAATGTCCCTAAATGGTGCTTCTCAAGCAGATTTTGTTTTGTTTTTTAAATTAAAAAAAAAATTGGGGGGGAGGTAATTAGGTTTTAATATTTATTTATATTTAGAGGAGGGACTGGGGACTGAACGTAGGACTTTGTGTATGCTATGCATGTGCTCTGCCCCTGAGCTATACCCTCCCCCCCATCAGACAGATTTTGTTTCAAAGGAGAACAGCTTCTTGGAGCCTCCCAGTTGTGGACTCAAATTATTTTCATAATAAAGCTACCTAAATACGTTCATGCAAAAGTCAGCACAAACTCCTTATGTTTCTAAATCCTAAGAACTCAAGCTAAAGTAAACGCGATCCAGACCATAAAACCAAACGTTCACAGCCACCGCTCTTGGCTATGCTGTCCCAGCGTCTCTGCGGGCAGGCTGCGGCTACTACCGCCAGCTCCCCTCAGACCAGTGCCCAGCACACTGGGGTGTCACATGGCCCTCCCTCAGTGTCACTGGGGGCGAAGGCTGGGGAGCAGGGAGGCTCTGCCTTCATCAGCTGCCCCTTCACCAGTTTCTGATAGCTTCTAAAAATTTGAAATAAAGGGCTAAACAAAATGAAAGTTGAAGCCCCTTTTAGGAAGTCACTCAGGAGCTGCCACTGCATTATCTTCACATTAAACCCATCTCTGTCGTTTGGTCAGTGGCTTCCACCAATTCATGACACATTCTGAGGCTCTGGTGGGACTGTAAACGCAAAGGCAGCAGTGACAGCTGAAGCCCGCGGGCCGTGCCTGGTCCGAGGCGATCCGCTAGGTGGCGAGTGTGTCTGCATTAGTTTCTGTCAGCTTGTCACCGAGATGGAAATGTATTAAAAGCTCGAAATGACAAAGAATATGAAAATGAATATATGTATGTATGTGGATGACTGAAACATGATGCTTACACTGGAAGCTGACACACTGTGACTGAGTACGCTTCAATCAAAACAAAAAGTTAAAAATGAAGCGATATTAAAAGGTACCAGGGCGTTGCTATTCATGCTTCAGTTGTGATAATGGCATTGTGGTCATACTTTTTCTTTTATCATTTAGAGATATGTTTTCAAGTATTTATGGATGAAAAAATGTGATGTCTGATATTGACTTCAAAATAACCCATGGAAGGGGAAGGGTTAAAGTGGATATGACGACACAAATGGGTGAATTATTCCATAACGTAACTGCCGAGCCTAGGCAATTCCTTATGGGATTCTCTCTTTTTCTATAAAGGTTTGGAATTCTCCATAATTATTATAAAAATCCTCCTAGCGCTCACGGGGGCTCCAAGCGTAGAGCCATGGATCACCTCCTGACCCTCTGCCCTGCCCGGCCAGGGCAGATGCCCACGCCTAGTGTTGGGATGGTGTCCTGGCAGGTTTGCTAAGCTGAGGGTGGCCTGGGCTGCACACCTGAGCAGTGTCTCTCCACGCCCCGCCCCTGCTGGATTGTGTGAGCACAGTCCTTGAAGTGATTCTCAACCGGCAGAATTTTGAAGAACTTTCCTCTAATTTAAACCCCACACACATTTATGAGGACCTTGGCCAGGGGTCCCTTAAGTCTTGGACTTGGGACAGCAAGAGGAGGGAGCTACATGGCCCCCCACCGCATAAAATGGACAGTGACTGATGGCTCTGAGGCTTAAATGACCCTGGCACGGGAGGGTGGCACATGGCTGGTGTGCAGAGAATTTCACTGGATAAAGGAGGGAGGGAGGTGCATGGCGTGTTACCAAGAGGGTAACTAATGAGATGAACTAATGAAAACCAGTAACCCTTACCTGATTGGCTTATGAAAAAGCAGACGTCATCCCTGAACACGGGAGTGTTCCTGTCCAGGAAATCGCTAGCAAGCTCGACCATCACGGGCAGCTCGGTCAGTTCTTCCAAAACTTGCCGTGTCTGAAGCCAGCGAGAATGGGGACTAAAGTTAGTCACTGACACTACAGGGACTCGGGCAGCTGGGCTTCTGGGACAGCCTGTGAAATGACATCTCTGTGTCCAGGTGGTGAGAGCGCTTCAGGCACTCACAGGCCGAATCGCACAGGAAGGACTCAGTGCCAGCTCTCACGCGGGCTCTCGGCACCGAGTTCGGAAGGCCAGACACGTGGCAGCATTTAGGACGCACCTTGTCCTAGGCCACACTGCCCCCCGGGCTCTGTCGAGGGCCCCCGGTGGGTTGCACTTACGGCCACGGCGGCATGGTAGCTGGTTCCACAGCCAATCACGATGAGCCGGCGGCATCGTCTGATCTCCTTCAGGTGGTCCTTCAAGCCGCCCAGGAGCACTGGAGGACACACACAGGGCGTCAGTGCCGGCCTGAGTCGCCCGACACAGGGGCTACACACTGGCCCACGGCACGGACGAGGGGTTACCTGTGTTGGTCTCAAAATTCACCCGACCTCTCATTGTGTTGAAAACCGATTCTGGCTGTTCAAAAATCTCCTTCTGCATAAATGCGCTGAAGTTACCTGGTCAAACAAACATCCACAAGATGAATCCAACCTAATTCTGTTACATTTCCACTGCTTGACGTTCAGTCAGGATGAGGTCATGATGCAGTCAGTCACATGTAAAGGCCACTGCAGATGACAAAGGGTGTCCCCAGGTACCGTCCCGCCTGATATGCGCGACGACAAGTCGGACCAGGTGTGGTCACTGTCTTCAATGTACATACAACCTGTAGCTTGAGGGAGCGAGGGAGGTAAGTACCAAGGCGCGCCTGGCCTGCCTGGGCTGTACTCCGTGTAGCGTGTCCAGAAGAAGGTAAAACGCCTTACTTCCTCACACCCACTTACTCAGGGAAGCACAAAATTAAGCAAGTCCCGGGAAACAGGCAATAAAAAAAAATACCCTCCTAGCTTCTGTATTTAACACACACACACACACACACACACACACACACACACACAAACCAAAGAACAACAAAAAATCTTTCCAGCCACACGCGCCAGGGCCCTGATCTGCATGGAACTGGATGATGTCAAAGGGATGATCTGGCCACAGCGTGTGGAGACCCCTGACAGGTGCGGCGCCCGATGCCTTGGAGGTGACCACGGACAGGGCGGGACTGCGCTCTGTGATGCACACGTGCATGATGCCAAGCGCTGCAGTGTCTGTCTGCCGTCCTTGACAGAGGACTTGTAGAAAAAGTGCCATGAAGCAAACAGAGCAAGTGAGGAGGGGGTGGGGCCACTGCAGATACAGGACCAGGGAAGGGCTCTCTGAGGGGGCGACGTTTCAGGGGAGATGATCAGAAGGAGCCAGTCCTGGGAGAAGCAGAGCAGGTGCGGAGACCCCTCTGCCCACCCCCAGCCCCCCCAGCCAGGTGGGCAAGCACTCGGCCTGTCTGAGTAACAGCGAGGCAGTCAGGGTGGAGCCGGAGAGATGCAGTGGGGAAAGGCCAAAAGAGGCGGGGCGGGCTGGTGTGGGGGCTTGTGGGCTGTGGCAGAGAGTGCGGGTTTTATTCCAAGAACAGTGGGAAGCCACTGGAGGCCTTTAAGCAGCAGGATACGAAGGTATGATTCACATTCTGAAAAGTTCACCCAGGCTGCCCTGTGGAGAAGAGGGTGCAGGAAGACATACTCTCTTGGCAAGAAAAAAGGAGTCCACAGTCCCCTGTTACTGTAGGCCTCCCATCCAGAGAAGAAACGATGCCTTTGGTGTAGGAATGTGTCCCAGGGAGTCCGCAAAGGGAGGTAACTGAGGGACTGAGGTCAGATCAATCAGGGAGACCTGGTTCCTGGACACCGCCAGGAGCTCCCTTTGGAGGAGCCAGGCCAGGCGCCCCACATCCCCTGAGCAGTATGAACCTCAGAACCAGCAGCCCCACAGCGGGCAGGAAGGCCATGGTGCACACTCAGGACAGGGCAGGGAGTCTCAGGAGCTCCCCCACAGAGCATCTGCCCCCGTGGCTGCTGTACAGGGACCCTCAGAGGACACTTGCCTTTCATGATTTGCTGCAATTCCATCTGCAAGGTCTGGATGGCTCGAGATGGGTCATCACTAGCCGAACGCTTGACCCGATGAATAGAGAGCTTCCCATCAGCCACTGCAGCGATGTCATCATCCTCCAGGAAGACAACCCGGTTGGTGTGCTCTATGATAGCGCTAGAGCAAGGAGCACATGGCGTCAGAGAGGGGCTTGCCCTTGACAGTTACAAGGTGCCAGTTACTCACTGCTCTCCAAGTGTGGGTCCCTATCAGCTGGATGGCATCTTAGGATATGGCGTATGAACATCAATTCATGCTTCCCTCTCCTCCCTTCCCTACAGAATTATTCTGAAGCCAGTCCCGGACATCATATCATCTGCAAGCCTTTTGACTGATAGCTCTAAAAGATAAGGGTTATTTTTTAACCTACTATAATGCCATTATCACACCCAAGAATAATAGTTACTCCTTCATATCATCAGTTATCCAGGATGTTCAAATTTCCCCAATAATCTCACATAGGTTCATTTACAATTGCTTTCTTCATCAGGATGCAAACACCTTTGGAGGATGCTTGGGAACCAGCACACGACTCTGAATCACAAAGGGAAAGAATGAAACATTCATCTGCCATTCCCAATGATCTGTCTTTCAGAATAACCACATAGTTTAAGAAGGCAAGTTTCTCTTTATAGGAGGAATACAGCTCATGGAGAAGGAATGATAAAATTATAACAATCGACTTATGAACTCCTAACCATTAAAAGCCCTAATCAAGGTCCACCAATGGCTACCGAAACCAAGAGATGAAAAGCCGAGAGCAGCTTTATGGTGGCTGGATAAGGCTGGTGAAACCTGAACCCCCGATCAACTTGACCAGCACAAGAAGACAATGAGACATAGTGCCCCCTGATGGAAGGACACACTACAGCTATGAAATGAGTCTTGCCAAAAAAGCCAAACCTGAATATCAAGCTTCTAGACACCTGTAAACTCCTGTCTGCAGGAAACAAAGTCAACAGAAGAGCATGTTACGTGACACCGTGGGGGAGGCACTCAAGGAAATCCACACAGTGGGAAACTCATTAGGATGAACGACTGTTTCTTACACACACAGAGGAAGGAAAAAGGAGGGACTTACAAGCAAACCGTGAGGTCTATCCACTAACGAAATGTAGGGTCATTATGTTTATTTTCATAGTAACTTTCTCTGCATGGAAAGTAATACTGATTTTTCCCTTGAGATGAAAACAAAGTTTCTTTCAAAAATAAAGCTAGAAAAGTTGGTAAGTGAAAAAGAAAATTAGGTAGTCGCTCAGGTGTTACACAGATACGGTAAAAACCGTGAAGTTGGTACTCGAAGGACCTCGGGAGGAAAAAACCCTCATGTACCAAGTGCCAGACCCAAATGTGCCCTGTGCAGAAAACACACATTTAAAACTCCGGATGCAAAGTTAAAAAGAGGAACAATCAAGTTCTATGACCCCAAGAGATGTATCTCCAGATCCTAGGGAAGAAGGATGAAAAGGGGGGAACTCCATGGCACCGGGAAAAAAATATTTTGAACAATATACACTCTTTGTATAAAAAGTAGGAAACACAGGCATCAAGAGGAGGAAGTGAAAAGGGCCTGACCCAGTCTCCAGGGGAGAAATGCTGCTCCGTGCTGTCCTTCAGACAGTGCTTACGACACGTGTGTTTGTATTTACGTGTACACGTATAGCTGCACGTTTAACTATAATTATTCTAGTTTACAAAATGGATGGTAGTCACTGAGACTACTGGCCCAGGAGTTAGACCCGAGGTGGAATCCTCATCCCTGTTGCTCATCAGCCCTGCGCCCTCGGGCAGCACAGACGCCACCCTGTGAGCCTGTCTCAGGTTCTCCAGTTTTAAAACGGGAGATGATCGCTGTGCGTTCACCAGAGATTTGTAATTATTAAATGGGGGCAGTCTTGGTGAGGCCCTCAGCACAGTGTCCCACCATAAGGGCCCACAGCGCGTCCTGGCCACGACTGTCACGAGAACCCTGCAGTGTGCCTTCCTATCTGGGAGGGTCACCTTTGTTCACTCTTATTTTTCAATATGTGCTTCTTCATTGATACACAACACATTGCAGAATCACTTTTTTAAGTTCCAAAAACCTAAGCAGACAAAAGAATGTGGAGGATTTTAATTATAGCATCTCATCTGCAGATTAATTTACGGGGAGTCAGTATCTTTTAAAATAATTTTTAATAATTAAATTAACTTTAAAGCATTTTGTGTTTTAATAATAACAATCAGCCTTCCTACCGAGGAATGTGGAAACTCTCCCTGTACTCAGATTTCTTCCTGTTTCTCAGGGTAAGCTTTTGCAGTCTTCTCCAAGCTGGTTTGGGACTGTTTTTATTAAAATCTACTTTAAGGGATTAAAGTGTTTTTTTTTTCCAGCTGTCGTAAACAGATGACTTTTTTTGTTCAACACAGGTTTGCTGCGCGCCTACTATGCCAGTCACTTGAGCACGTGTGAAGGGGAAAGGGGGGATGGACTCCCCTCCCCCCTACCCACTGAGCCGGCCTCTTGGCGGTGCTCCTGGGATGCTGAAATTTCCACACCTTTCCTCTCTGACCAGCCATGGGTATCACTTCTAACAGCCTTCCCGGTGGTTTTTAAAAGTATATTATCATATGGCCTACAAATAATTCTTTAATCTCCTTTCAGGCATTTATTCCTCTTTTTTTGGAGAAACATCTACCATATTTCATTGAATATAAGGTAACCTTGATCTTAAGATCATGATTATTTTATATACTTCAAAGAAATTAAAACCGTAGCAAATTATAATGGCAAGATGCCAGATGCTAAAAAAAAAAAAAATCTATAAAATAATTGTGTGTCTTAGAATCATTGAAATAGTACTCATTTCTCATCGAAATGGTGCTCTAAGGAACACAATCTATGAAATGCGGGCCTTTACATCAGCCGAGAGTGCTTATGTGCTGCGGCGCTGGCTGTGGGCGGAACCGGACTCGCCGCCTGAGCTGTAGGTCCCTGTTACTCTGTGTGTCCCAGGAGACCTCGCCTGGTGGCCCCTCTGCGTCACAGCAAGGCTGGCGGGAAAGGGGTATAATAAAGGCCTGGACAGAGGAGACAGTAGTCCTGGAGTTTACGGTGGTTTTCTACTTCAACCAGCAAGAAAGTGTTTTGGTCTTTTCTGAGTGTACGTGCAGGTACACATTTTTTGTATTATTTTGAGCATGAAGTTGACGTTCTTAAATTTCAGAATTACTGTCTGTGTATTGATGAGAACATGGAATTTGGAATCAACTGAACCAAATCCCAAAATCTTAGCTCTGTCTTTTATAAATGGTAAGACTCTGGCAAACGCAGGTCAGATTCACAAAGGACTAAATGTCTGAGACGCCTGTCCTGCTTAAAAGGAGCAGCCTTTGAAAGGCCCCCACCGGGGCTGGAGGGAGCACACTCCGCAGTGCTCAGATCTGCTGGTTTTCCAGAGAAGCTAGAAATCCAGATTTTTATGAGAAACCTCCCAACTATAAAATGCTGGCAACTAATTCAATTATTCTGTGCTGGCCCAAAACATTGTGTAGGTCAGTGGACCTCGCCTTTGGCCACCAGGGCTGCCAGTATCAGCCATGCAGGTGTTCACTGAGCAAAGATTCCTCAGGAGGGTCACTGATGACAGCTGAGATCTGCCATCGCCTCTGCCCCTCGCTGAGCCTTGAGAAAACAGCTCAAATGGGGGGATAATTAATAAGTGGGAGTGCTCAGCCAGCCATCCTTGATTACATCATCCTAGGAAAGAAAGGAAGCAAGGTATACACGGCTACCTTGCATCAGAAGCAAAGAAGAATTCCACTGCTTTGTCACCCACGGCGTGAAGGCAGGTGGAACTGTCCAGTCTCTTCATCCTTGTTTTACAGATATTCTTAACATTCTCAATATTGCCTGGCAAAGAAGGGAAAGAAGCATGAATCCCCTCAAACTATTTTCGTCTGAATAACATGAAGGAGCCAATCTCCCCTTTGAATATATGTGGGAGAGATTTGCCATTTTTAGCTTTGGCCGCGTCAGCCAAATTGCGGAAAAGATTCCCAAATAGCAAGAGCGCTGAATCGGTTGCAAACAAAACAAACCAACTCAACGCCGAAATCAGGGCCCGGGCGCCTTTATGTAACAGAACCACATGCTGCTCCCTCGGCTTGTGCATGTGTTTGAAAACACCCATAATAAAAAATGGGAACAATGGAGACAGTTCTCAGTTGCCTGAAAACCTTTTTGACCTGGAGCCATGTGCAAGCTTCTCTGGGCACCCTGCCTCCGAGGGGAGCTGCTGGCTCCAGGACAACGCAATGCTGTTCAAGTCCTTCTGAGGAAACTCACGTGTCCTGTACAGCACGGGGATCTGCTCTGTAGAGAGTTTGTATTTGCTCCGCACTCCGATGAGCAGGGGGCTGCCTCTCCTGCAGGGGTGAGAGGGAACCGAGTTGCCCATTGCCGTGCCAGCCTGGGTGGGCTGGACGTCCTGGCACACCCCTCTGTCAGGACGGGTCCCCGCACCGAGCCCTCTCCCCAGGGCAAAGTGCTCCCAAGACATCCCAAACGGTGTCCCAGGGGTTCAGAGCCACCGATGATGGGCAATTTAGAAAGACAAAGCTTTACTGTTTCTTCACACTACTTTCTTCTGAACTGGAAACAGTAACATGACAATATCAGGTTTTAAAAGGGGTTTCAAATTTTTTTCTTAATTTATAGACTTTATTTTTCTAGAGCAGTTTCAGGTTCACAGCAGAATTGAGCAGAAAATACAGAGTTCGCACAGCACCCTCCCCACCCACACATATATACTCCCCCACCCTCAGCATCCCTCATCAGTGTGGCTTATTTGGTACAATCGATGAACCCACGTGGACACATTATTATCAAAATTTGATAGGGATGTGGACACATTATTATCAAAATTTGATAGGGACAAGCATCCCTATCAAATTTTGATAATAATGTGTCCACGTGGGTTCATAATTTTATAATTCTATGACTTATTTTATAATTCTATGACTTAAAAAACTTAAATTCCAAATGGTAAATCAGTTCCTGTCCTAGAAAAAAAATCATAATACATTCACAAAATTTCCTTCCTAAGGGGGAGGGTGTAGCTCAAGTGGTAGAGCACATGCTTAGCGTGCACAAGGTCCTGGGTTCAATCCCCAGTATCTCCTCTAAAAATAAATAAGTAAGTAAACCTAATCACCTCCCCTTCCCAAAAAACAAACAAACACAAAATTTCCTTCCTGGCTACTGTGACAGTCTGCGAGGGACGGTCCACCCTCTCTGGCCCAGTCCCCCAAGGCCACAGGTGCATGGCCTTGAGCTTCCCGGGGCAGTGTCCACACAACATTGTTTGCTGCTGTCACCCATGCATGGTGCACAGAGGGTGTCGGTAAGCACACACTGAGACTAGAAGAGCCTCAGGTCCCACCAGTGCCCTTTCCCACCCCCATCCTGGCCTAAGTGCAGATCCATACAGTGCCACGCTCGCTCTGGGCTCCTTGCTTTTGCTCGTGCTGGATTCTCTGCCTGCCTTTCCCAGGCTGACACCTGCTCCCCTCAGGTCCCCGATGCACTGCCTTCCAGCCCCCATCACAGAGCATCACCATCCTCTGCCCTGCTCTGGCCTCTTACACAATTACACAGCCACCTTCAGGGTGGGACCAGGTTGGGTGACACTAGGGTCCCAGGGCCCAACACGCAGTAAGTGCTCAACAAATATTAGTTCAATGGATGGATGAATGAATGGACGGACAGACGGTGAAAATGATGGATAGACAGATAGAAAGGTGGATAGGCAAATGGATGGGTGGGCACATGGGTGGATGGACAGATGGACAGATGGGTGAATAATCTACCCATCTGAATATAAAATAAAAGGACGGCACCTGCATGCCCGCTTGTGTAAAGCAGCACAGCGCTGGGGGCAGAGGGGCTTTAACAGCGGGCCGTGTGGGCCGGCCCAGGACCCCTCAGCTGATTCCTGGGTCACTCGGGGCATGAAGGTGACGAAGCTTGAGCTCTTGGCCTTCAACGTTGATTCAAATCGACATTCACCCTGTTCCCAGTTTCATGTTTGTAATCTTACATGCTTTTTCTAAGGGAATCTCTATAGTTCACCTGAAACCTGGATCTGCCTTTGCTATACAATTTTATTTCTAATTTGAACTTGTTGTCAGTTTCTAAAAATCTGGAGATTTCAGATAAAAATCCAACTTTCTGGTTTTTTTTTTTTAAAAGTCAGAAGCTCTGGCCACAGAGATGGCGGGGTACATTCTCTGTCACTAACATAGAGGGAGCACAGTTGTCCCTTACATAGCGGGAGCTCCTTCCAGTCTGCCAGAGGCCCTGCTCCTCCCTCGTGCCTCAAGCTGAGCGGTTTTACTGTATTTATTTGTTACTGGAAATGTCAGTGCGTTCTGGCTCACCTTGTGGCCACGGCTTCTCCGGGGTAGTGGATGCTCTTGAAAACCAACGCGAACGCGCCTTCCTGAAAAGACGGGAAAGAAGAGTGAGGAACAAGGAACAACTTTCTCTGGCTGGGCCAGACTGCTGCAGCCTGGCCCACACCCCCGACAGCGCCCCCTGGGCCCCTCTTCACTGCAGGCAGTCCTGGGGTCACTCACGCAGGGTGCTGAACGCAGCTCATGCAGGGTGATGTCAGGAGGGGAAAGCGAAACAGATCACGCTCGGGTACCAAGACGGGAACTTGCAGATTTCACTGTGAGCAATGTATTACCAGCCCGCCCGGGTCCGTGAGGAACAGTTCCCAGCTCTGGGATGACCTGGGTGGACTGCTGCTGTTAGAGCCTCAGGAAAGGGGAACCTGGGCCTCGGGGATGGTACCTACTTGGGGAGCAATTGTGAGGATTGAAGGGACTAATCTGTGACCTACATTTAGCTCAGCACACTCAGAGTCTGGGATCAAATCCCGCCTCCACCCCGTAACTGGGCAATCGCGCAGCCTTCTTTGTGCCTCATGGTGAATGGAAATGGCTTCTGTGAGCTAATGCACTGTAAGTGCTTAGAACAGTGCCTGCCACATAGAGACCTAACAGAAGCATGTAGTGTCATTATTATTATTTCTGTGGCAATGACTGCCATTTGTGCTCTGTGCTTCAGCTTGGCAGTCCGTGCAAACCAGAATTAGAATTTAGTTTTCCTAACTCAAGACTCTAAATGCTCTTTCTATTTAAAACCTTGATGCAAAATTCTTTCCTGCATTCTGACCATCCCGTACTAATTTACCACGACCCTACTTGACTTTATACAGACAGCGGTAAATCTGAATTTCTGTGTGAAGTCCTTCGAGGTTTGGAACCCTGGGCAGACCCAAGGCCTCAGTGTGCTATGGCCACTTGGCCAACTCAGTCACACAGCTAGAGAGACCCCAGGGTCAGCATCTCCAGACCTCTAATGGCCTTTCAAACTGCCCAACGTGAAGGGGCTTCAGACAGAACCTGAGAAACCTGACGTCCACCTGCTGGTTTTGTCAACAATGAAGTAGGACTGACTAGAAAAAAGTTCTCTGCCAAAAAGAGCTCTGTGTTGTTTCAGGTAGGTGGCTGAAGTTTGAAAGTGCCATCACCGAGAGGCATTTTCAAAATTTTAAATTATAGGTGGGAAAGAGGAGTTAATGTGCTGTGAAACTAAACTGTTTACTGTACATTACACAGTATCTTAGACTGTACATTCCTTATGGGACAAGTTCTTATTTATAAATACGTCCTCTAAATTAAGACCCCCAAAATGGGAGTCATAGGACAAAGGGTTCTACAGTAGACTTACTTTTAAGAAAATGCCAAAGGATCACACATTTTAAACCACAGTGTTATATCTGCAGCAGCCTCTGACTCCAGATATTCCAGGTTCTCGGCCCTGAACACTGTCTCCAAGGTGCCCCATCTCAGAGGAGCTACTGGGTGGCACTGATGCTCGGAAGGATGGGCTCTAGGAGTCTGGAGCCCTTTCCTCCTCTCTCTGCCGTCTCACAGGGGGCCTAGGTCTGCTCTACCTCCTCCTCCAAGGGGGGGCCTCTCTTGGACAGTCCGCCGCCCCCACCATGCGCCCCTTCGCAGGGACTTTGCTCCATGGGTCCAGCCCGCTGGGACATCACCAACCTCCTTCCCTCCTGGATCGTTCCTTTCAGCACACAGACATGCTTTATCACAGAAACCCAATCCTCCCTCAGGACTGTAGCCCTTTCCCTCCACGGGGCCATTTCTTTGTACCATTCTTCCTCCGTAACCGATCTTCTCAAAGTCCACACCTGCTGTCTTTGCTTCCTCCCAGCCCCATGCAGTAAGGACCTGGGGGCCTTTCTCCCCCATGACAGAAAATGCTTCACCGAAACAGCAGGCAAGATGGCAACTGTCCCCAACATCAGATCAGTCCTTCCTGGGCATGTGACTAACAACGCACACAACTCAGCTGACAAGATGGCACCACGGCCCACCACGGCCAAGGTCCCCTGTGCAGCACATCCTTGTCAGGAGCCACAGAGCAGGGGGGCTGTCACCATTCCAGAGGTGCTAAAACAAAGCAAAACACTTCCTATTCGTTTGCTACCAAACCTCAGAGCTCCTCCCAATTCTCCGAACACTTCAAGGCCAGATACTGAGATGAGCCATCTTCAGTCCTCAGGCACTCGGCATAAGTTTGCCTAATAAACACTTGTGAAAGCTGAAGGGATGAAGGGGTGATTTAGACAGGTGGGGTCTGTAACTCACCAACTGCTGGATGACTCTCTCGACCAGCGTGGAAAATGTAATGTCCTCCGTTTCTCTGTTGTCGAACACGTATTTAATCAGCTTGGCGATGGTCTCCGTATCTGTTTCTGACTCAAACTCATAGCCTTTGCTTTCCTGGAATATTTGGTTGGACACAGTGTCAGATAATGGTCATTGTGCAATGGCGGCCTGGCCAGCTCCCTCTCCTCCCTCATGACTTGTCCTTGGAGTGACTTAAGGCGAGAACAAGGAAAACGGGGAAGGGATAAGAAATGTTTGCCAGAATCACACAGCCCAACACAGCTGAGTCATCCCAGGCCTCCCTGAGATCAGCCCGCCTCAGAAGCCTGTCCTTGCTGTTAATCTGGACATTGCAAAATACCAGCGATCAAAATGATCAAATCTGTTGAGTCAGTCCACCCACATCCCAACCAACACTGCAACCTCTTCCTACTTCAAACACTCGCCGTCTGCCTTCCCACCCCACATTCCAGTTGGCGTATGAGTCGACACGTTATTTAGTGCAGTTACTTCAATAAAAGGGAGTTTATGTTCTTTTGATTCTGCTGTGAATCTGCAGCGGCTGATGATGTAAACGAGAATGCCCTGCTCTCTCCTCCAGCAAGATCTGGGGAGGCGGCCGGGCTGGGGATGAGGTTTGTGTCCAATGCGGTGACGTGGCCAAGCGAGGGTCTCAACAAGCCCCTGCCTTTTTTCCCAGAGGGAAATGAGCTGGTCGGAAAATTTCGGGGAAATACCGATACCACTGGACTTAGCTGTCACCCAGGGGAAGCATCTTACCAGAAACTTCCTCAGGTCTTTGTAATTTGTGATGATCCCGTTATGGATGACGACGAACTCTGGAAGTAAAGTTTAGTCAGGAGAGAAACGTCATGAAGAAGTGAGGCTCAAGTCAGATGTCCAGAAGGACAACTTGACGGCTTGAAACTCTACAAACTCTGCTCACACGGACACTCGTGTTGAGCAAACTTCATTCACAGAGATTAGAACTGACACCTGCTATGACTACAATTTAAACTTGAAGAAATAACACATTTCTCTTTTGATAAAAAGCATCCACCAACCAAGCCAGGCACGGAGCTCTGGGCTGCAGCATCATCAGATAGGCTTTGGTATTTCTGTCAAATGGGATGGTTGACACTTCGTTATCTATTAACTGTCTCCATATCCACCTTCTCCAATTTTTTTCGTACCTATGGTGACACTGTTTCACACTATTGCCTTAACCCTGTCACTTTCTTTCATCTCAGTCTATTGTCTGAACTTCTCATCACTAATTCGTTTCCTAGCATCTGCCTTTTCTTTGTGAAAACGTCTTCATCTAATTTTCTAACGCAATGCAGTTGCTGGGTGTAAGTCTTCCTTAAAAGTATGCTCTTCAGCTATCAGGGATGAGTTGCTAAAGAAATTGCACAAATCTTTTCTTATTTCCCACGTCATTTTCTTTTCAATTACTCATCCTGAGTCAGGGCAGGCGTTCCCAAGGTTGGGTGTGGGGGGATCTCCTTGGGGCCTCCCCACTTTGGGGAATCATTGTCTGCAATGAAGTAGGGGTTCACCTGATCACCTGGGTGGGCGGGAAGCTGGGGCGGGGGCAGCGACATCCCAGGGCATGTGATCTCAGGGACCAGCCTCTGCGTCTGGCTTGGGCTTGGCTGGATGTCCGCTCTAGGTCTTCAGCAGTGTGGAGTCTGCAGCCTCCCACCCTGGGTGCAGAGGGCCTGCCCCTGGAACGGGCTGCCCTATGGCTCAGGGCATAGACGAGATGCAAGGAATAGTCCCCAGTGAAAAAAAACCCTCACCACCCAAGACTCTGACCATGTGGACATACCTGCAGCCCGGCCGCTGTGCTAGCTCCGGCTGCCCTGCTGAGAGGGGTGAATGGGGCTCTTCTGTTCTCCAGGGGAGGTTTTCCCTTCCAAGTCAGGCAGGGTGAGCTGTCTCAGGGCACCTCAGTGTCCACGGGGCAAAGGGCAATGACCAGGGAGGTGCCACTCTCTCCTGTGGCCAGACTTCCATGACAATTAAGAGCACTGACACTTGTCGAGTGCTTAGCTAATAATAAACACCCCACAACTGCTCTTATGTGTCTGCTCCCTAACCTAACACGAGGCTTGGCAAGAACTCGTGCTATGCCAAGTTCAGAAGGCAGCTTGGGGTGGGGCTCCTGGCTGACTCCAGACATCATTCTCTCCACCAGACACCCTCTCCCATCTGCCCAGGTGTGGGTCATGGGGGCTTCTAGCTTGACCGAGCCCAACCCAGAGTGGAGACCCAATGGAAGGCACACATTGTATCTTAGACCCTTGCCTGCCCCAGCAGCCCTGGGAGGAGTCAGGGATTACGCTCTCTCTCCATCAACACGCCCACTGTGTCCTATCACCGGAGGCCCCGGCGCCCCTGGAGGCTGACCACAGAGTCCCCGAGAGCTGCCAGTGGGAGCTCCAGACTTATCAGTCCCTCCTCCATGAGAGGGGGCGGGGTGAAATTTAAGGAACCACTGCATGGAGAACTGTCCTGGGGCCTCAGGTGAGTGATGTGGACCCATGAGCTGGGGCTGGCATGAGGGGTCAGCTGGAAGAACTGGGGAGCCCTTGCTGCAGGGACCAGGGTTGGAGCAGGCACCTCAGGTGTTAGAGAAGGTGAGCACGCCCACCTGCCCTGGCTCAGGACCACTCTCTTCAGGGGCAGGGGCGGGTAGAGCTGGATGAGAAGGGAGCCCCATCCTTTCCTCCAGCACCCAGCCCTTTGGAACACTCTGGCCCCTGGTTGAGGAACAGAGCCCAGGCCTTCAGCTCTTCACGCCACCAAGTCCCACTCGGGCCGGGTCCCCAAAGCCAGGAGCACTCCGTGGAGGTGTCACTGTTTTCCCCTGGGTGCCTGGGGGAGTCAGCACCACCCCAGGGCCAGGCCGAATCTGCCTCCTGGCTGGGGCTCCGCGCCACCCGTTTGGACCTTCAGGGAGGACAGGGCTGCTGAGAAGCCAGCGGGTGGTGGGTGAGGACCCACAGGGCAGGGCCAGGCAGAACCAGGGGAGCAAGGCTACACCACGTACCATTGCCTTTGTCTGAGCGCTGTGGATGGCTGTTGACAGCATTGGGGACCCCGTGGGTGGCCCAGCACGTGTGGGCAATGCCGAAGTGGGTTTCAAACTCCACTTTTAAGTCCATGCTGTCTTGTTCTAGATGAAAAAAAAAATCAGTTTGCCACACTTTAAAAATAAGCACTGACATGGTGCTGTTACATAAGGAGGCATCATTACACGGAGACACACGCTACACCAAAAGTATACCCCACCACTGACCGCAGAGGTCCCATCCCAGGATTTCTGCCAGACCCTTGCTGTTACATAGCACTTATCAGTAACCTAACTCACGTCACTGAAACTTACTTTAAAGAAAGAATTATAGACCCCTACTATAAATGGAGTAGTATCATTTGCCAGAAAAATTAAAATAAATACATACGTACTAAATATTGAAAAAAAAATTCCCAGCATACCATCACCTGAAATAAACCATCCCACACTCTGGGAAACAGTTTTACAACAAGGACATAGCCCTCTTTCTATTTTTCCACACTCGGGTAGCTTAATGTTTTTAGTCTCAAATGCTATTGGAACAAAAGATTTTAAAGTGACCCAGTCTGGGTGTATTTATTGCTCTGAGTTGGTGTGTCTTCCACTTACTGTAAAGTTCTTCATCAAGAGCCTTGACATTTCCTCTTTTCTTGACTAGCTGGATGTGTCTTTCTTTGACTTCATTATTATTTCCATCGATTGCCACACCTGTAATGTAAACATGTTTTTTTTTATTAGCAATAAAATTAAATATTTTAATGATATGAAATGAATTAATAAGTGCAGCATGCATCTAAACATGAAGATAAACATACACATATACGTTCACATTATTTTCAATAAGAATAAAAATCTTGACATTTTTGCATAATTCATGTATTTTTTTAATTGAGGTATATAGTCAGTTTACAATGTTGTGTCAATTTCTGGTGCACAGCACAAGGCTTCAGTCATACATGAATGTGCATATATTTGTTTTCTTATTCTTTTTCACCATAAGCTATTACAAAATATTGAATATTTCCCTGTGCTATACAGCATAAACCTGTTTATCTATTTTATGTATATTAGTTAGTATCTACAAATCTTGAACGCCCAGTCTATCCCTTCCCACGCCCCTACCAACCACAAGTCTGTATTCTATGTCTGTGAATCTGTTTCTGTTTTTTAAATAAGTTAATTTTTTTTAAAGATTCCACATAAAAGCGATATCATATGGTATTTGTCTTTCTCTTTTTGGCTTACTTCACTTAGAATGACATTCTCCAGGACCATCCCTGTTGCTGCAAATGACATTTTGTTCTTTTTTATGGCTGAATAGTATTCCATTATATAAATATACCACAACTTCTTTATCCAGTCATCTGTCGATGGACATTTAGGTTGTTTCCATGTCTTGGCTATTGTAAATATAAACATGATTTTTTGTTCTGGAATTTAAGTTTTGTCTCCCATGCTTCATTACAGGATGTGACACAGGGTGAGGGCCACACAGAGCTGTCGATGTATTAGTTCTTTTTCCCCAGGTTTGCTGCCCAGAAGAGAACTAGACAGTGTTCAGGATATTGACTTGGAAAGAAGAGGCTGTGACCGTGGCAGCGCTTACTGGCAAGTGGGGACCACGTGCCTGGAACCTAGGCTGTGGCTGCCTTGCCTGGCTTCTAACCCGGGTGATGCTCGGGAGCTGTGGGGGAAGTGCCACCAAGGCAGTGGGCTCATTTGAGGGCATCTGTGTGCTCTGGATTCTGCTACTTTAGCTGGTACCTCC
This sequence comes from Camelus dromedarius, assembly GCF_036321535.1. Classification (NCBI taxonomy): domain Eukaryota; kingdom Metazoa; phylum Chordata; class Mammalia; order Artiodactyla; family Camelidae; genus Camelus; species Camelus dromedarius. The sequence goes on from NC_087462.1 coordinate 25,393,951, forward strand.
ACTGCACTAGTGTACTTGCAATCTTTCATCTGACTTACTTTCTGTTAAGAATTAACAGGGATATAAAATTATCTGGCTCTCCCTTTTCTCCTAAGGCGGCTTAATTAAAAATGAGAAATAAATAGAAAAGCAGGTGGTGTGCCAGGATCTCTGGAAATCTGAAGCTCTTGAAGTATTCATTCAGTATTCATTTATTCATCACTTAGTATTCATTTTTCCTCCAGAAAATAAAACCCACGATATTATCAATAACAAAATCAAACAGTCTAGCCCAGATCATCAGCTGTTCCTTAGTGTGCATTAATTAATTCCAATCCGGAAGCTGACACAGAGCCTGGAGTTAACTTTATACTGTTTCTTTTCTGTGCAAAATGGATGCACAGGAACCTGATGAAAAGGACAAGGTTTTATATGCTTCTCCTATGTTGACTTTATTATATGAATGAAAGTGATAAAAATGAATGTGATTTTAAAAATGGGAAACAGACCAAATATCCACCTGTTATTTGGATAGAGGAGTAAACTCTGCGACAGTCTTCCAGGAAGAGTTTACGATGATGGAAAATGATCAGGTAAGTAAAAGAAGAAGACACAATTGCAGAATTGCATAATTGTAATCAGGTAAAAGTTAAAAATGTCAGCACGACACCTCTATCTGTCCCCAAACCCCAGGCCACCCCAAAATACACACAAAAGTGCCAGAGGAAGGACACAGATGTGGATGGGGGAGCTTTTGATGGGGATTTCTTTTAGGCTTGTTTTCCCTTCTACTCTCCTACAGAATATTTCTAATTTCTTGAATGAATGAGCACCACGTTCCCGTGCGGCGCCGTGGGGCCCACCTGCGGAGTCGTAGCCCCTGTATTCAAGCCGCTGCAGGCCCCTGATGAGGGTCTCGAAAATCTCCTTCCTCGTCCGGGGGACCCTGTAGTTCATGTAGGCGAAGATTCCTGTCAAGAAGAGAGGAAAACCATATATTTACAAAACACTTGGTTCTGTTTAGAAGGAAACACTTCCGGGGACACAGACGTCACTGGAGGTGCAACTCCAGGGGGCTTCCCGGCGGCGGCCTGCAGAGGGAGGTGCGGCCTTCCCTTCCTCGGACGTAACAGGAGAGCTGCACTCTCCTCCTGCTTCTGGGAGGCCGTCGGACGCAGCCCGTCTGCTGCGACAAGAAGACTCAGGAGGCATGCGAAGGACACGTGTGCACCCCCGGGCTGGGCAGCTGCACTGCAGAGACTTTTCCTCCTATGGACGTACTTACAGAAGATGTCTTTCACTGCAGTGACATTTATAATAGAAAAGGTCAGCAAAACAACCCAACCAGCTAGGGACATCTGAACTCCCGCCTGCGTGGGCTTCTTGATTTGCACAGAACACTCTGGGGAAGAGTCATAAGGAGGCCCGCTCCAGCCTCCTGCGACAGGTAAGAACCCGGGCTGGGCCTCTGCTCCGCTCTGCATTTGGCCTCGCTGTTTGGAGCTTTGCCATCAATACGCACGACTTTTACAACAGCAAGCATAAATCCATCCCTCGGCCCCAGAGAGAATCCTTGTCTTCAAGGGAGGCCAGCAAGCCAAGAAGATTTTGTTTGGCTTCATTTTCTGCATTCATATTTCGAAATAATATTTTCCAAAATAAGAAGTAATACTCATCATGTTGGCTCTTTCCAAATTCTTCCACTCCACTACTTGAGACTATGGGCCCTGGGTCGGCCTGTGTCATGCTCTATGAGTGTCCCATCCCCTCACCCCTCTGTCCTTTTGCCCTGCGTGGGAAAATCTGCCCATCTCAAAGCTCAGCTCCAACCTAACCCCCAGGGCAGGCCTGTCCAGGCCCCAGCCAGAAGCGCTCGCCTGCCCTGGGTCCCCAGCGTTCCTGCATCCTGAGACATCTACATCCCCTGACAAGGCCACAAGCTGGTGCTTCTATCTTTATATTTCTTATTGTATCTTGGCACATGGTCCTTGTTCAATAAATGTATGTGGAAAAGAGTGATCATGAATCTGTATCAATCAGTGAAGGAACAGTATGGATTGTGAAAAAGTTTTGCGGCTTCTGGCATATTTACAGTAACTCATCTTCCTGAGAACTCACTGTGTGGCAGACACTGGACTAAGCATTCCCACATGGGCATCAATCAGAGCTCGCAGATCTGCTGTTACCTTCCCCTTTAATTCTGGAACTGGGCCAGAGTCCTGAGTGGAACTAAAGAGACCTGACTTTAGGGTGTAAACAATCCTAACCACTGGGCTACACTGCCTTGGGGATGAATAGGGTTAAAAGGTTTATTTTTCCCCATTTTAATTTTTAAATTTTATTATTTTCAAACCTTCTCAACATTTTTCAGGGATGACAGGAAGGTCTGAGCAAGACTTAAAGATGGTCAGATATCTGCACTCTCATGTTAAGCATTATTTACAATAGCCGAGACATGGAAACCACTTAAGTGTTAAATAAATAAACTGTGAAATAGACACATAATGGAATACTATCCAGCCATTAAAAAGGAAGGCAAATTCTGCCATTTGCGACAACATGTGAATCTTGAGGGCATTAGGCTAAGTGAAATAAGTAAGACAGAAAAAAACAAATCTCTGTGATCCCACTTATACATGAAACTGGAAAAAACCTAACTCACAGAAAGAGAAATCAGGCTGGTGGTTGCCAGAGGTGGGAAGAGTGAGGGAATTGGTGAAGGTGATCAGAAGGTACAAACTTCCAAATATAAGATAAATTCTGGGGACGTAATGGACAGCGTGGTGACTACAGCTAACAACATTCTATTGTATATTTAAAGGTTGCTAAGAGAGTAGCTCTTAAAAGTTCTCATCACAGTGAAATAATTTTTAACTGTGTGAGGTGATGAATGTTAACTAACCTTCCTGTGGTAATCATTTTGCAATATGTATACACATACACATATCTGTATGTAATACATACCAATACACATACACATATACAATTCACTATGTCGTACACTTTAAACTTATACAATGTTACACTCTGGTTTCTCTTCAGATCGTGTAAATCTTTCACCTTTTAAAGTTACACAATGTTACATGTCAATTATATCTCAATAAAACTGGAAAAAAATTTTTGCCAGAGCTAATCCTTGGAAAGGACAACCTGCCTGTGGATAACTGAGGGCTGACTATGATTCTGTACGAAACCACCTAGAATGCCTCTGTAACATTTGTAACATCCCTGGATGAGATTCAAGTCAGGGTAGTATACCTGAATGAATGAGTAAACTTCCACTAAGTGAATGCTATACTCCCACACAGCGAGTAGGGTCACATCGCATGAAATTTAACTTGCTAAAATTCATCTAGACACAGTAAAAGCAGTAGGCGCTAAAATCATACAGCGCTAAAAATGGCATTTTGCATTCTCAGGTAAGTTACTGTACATAGGCTGTATTTTCACACGAGCATTAAGGTACAGGGTTTATATTTAAAAACATGCACAGTGTGCTTTCTGAGCAGTCACAGACGGTTTCTTTTAAAGATGGCCAAGGATAATTTTGGCAGTCAGCTATTTTTGTCTTCCTGGCTGACTCTAGGTCAGGTGAGACATGCCTCCCTCGCAGAGCATCTGTGTTCCAGGAGCTCACCGTTTACCCTACACTTCAAACCTACACATGTCTGGCCAGAGGATGTATTTTTGTCACCTTACTTATATATATAAAAAAGATAGTTACTTTCTTTTTTTTTACTTTTAAAAAAAATTGCAGCCTTAAAAAATAATAGAATAATGCCATTTGCAGCAACATGGATGGCCCTGGAGAATGTCATTCTAAGTGAAATAAGCCAGAAAGAGAAAGAAAAGTACCACATGATATCACTCATATGTAGAATCTAAAAAAAAAAAAAAAAAAAAAAAGACAGGGAGTTACTTTTTGACGGAAAAATTTTAACAGCTTTTTTGGGATATACGACACATACCATAATATTACCCTGTTTAAAGCGTATGATGCAATGGTTTCTAAGTATATTCATAGAGGTGTGTAACCATCACCACAATTTGTTTGTTTAGGTAAAACATTTTATTACATTAATTGTCCTGCAAAAAATCAGAAAGCTCCCTGGAGGGATATGGTCAAATTTCAGCCACAGTCAAGAGCACGTAGCTCTGGGAGACGGTTCTGTGAAGGATGGAGCGACTCACAGACACTTTTGAAATTTTTTAAACTGCAAAACTTTCCGGGGAATCGTTCCAGAATGACATTTTACACCTCATGAAGGGAAGTTGACGGGCACTGCAGTGGACACGAAGGCGCACACACCAACTCAGGAAAGGTTCGGAAGGCCGGAGACATGTATGCGTCTCCGGCTTTGAGATCCAGAAACAGCCTCCTTGGTGGTGGGGGTGGGGGGGGGGGGTGCTGCTGCCAGAGCCCCCGCTGGGCTGGAACCAGACGGATGGGCTAAAAGGTCCTTGTCCTCAGGACCACCAGCTGTGTCCACACCCAGCTGGGAGGCCCGGCAAACAGTCAGGCACCATCTGTTTGATTACCGTGGTGAGGGGGGCTGCCACGGAGTGGTTTTCAAGATTTTTGCGCATGAAGGCAAAATTTAATTTTTAACATGACATCTCTTGCATACGAACATCTATTAAATTCTTTCACTAACTAAGCACTGCCTCTCTCCTCTTGCAGCTCACCCTCTTGGCTGGATTCTCCCTACAAGCTACTAGGTGACGTGAATACATTGGGCACTTACACTGTGTTCTTCATTTCAGCAAAATAATGCAATACAATAAAGCTGCTTTCCTAGGAATTTTGCTTGCTGTTCCCGTCAGATTCCCTTCTGGAACCCCCTCCATCCATAATAAAAGCTAAAATGAGAATCCATTTTTTACCTATGAGATCAGTAAAGATCAAACAATTTAACAAATAAGTGAGAGTTTAAATCCGTGCGCCCTCCGTGGAAGGCAATCTGGCAATCTCTCAGACTGAAATGCGCACATCTGCTGACCAGAGCTGCTGCACTTCTAGGAGTGTATCCAACAGATACCTGTGCAGAGACTCAAGTATGCACGCGTGAGGATCGTTGCTCAGCACTGCTTGTGGCAGCTGAAGACGGGGGACAGCCCGATGTCTAGCAGGGACCAGGTAAGTGATGACACGGCCACATGGTGGGGCCACTGCAGGGCCACAGGCAGGCATCTCTACACAGGGAACAAGGTGAAGCTGTGTGTTCTCCCGGATAACAAGCTAGATCTCCAAGATGTGCCAAGTGGGGAAAGCAGCCTGCGAACACGTGCGAATTACCCAAGGTGGGTCAGGGAGACATACAGAGTCTTTCTGGAGGACCCAGGGGGCAGTGGTTGCCTCTGAGGAGGGGGCTGGACATAAGGCAGAAGTTCCCTTTCCACTGCATGTGCCCTTTTTGCGTAGTCAGGATATTTCGTCACATGCCTGTAAAACTATTTCACCATGTGCTGCTGTAGGAATTGGAGAGTGGCAGATACAGGATTGTCATCCAGCCCAGTTTGCCTTCACTGAGTCCACGGTGGCTCCCCAGCCCCGCTCACCAGGAGGAACAACCACAGGGAGGACCGGGCACTGTCCGAGCCCAGGGTCCAGTGCGGAAAAGGGCAGGCTCAGGGTCACCAGGCCTGCATGCCTCCTCCCTTGTCAGCTCTGGGACAGCAGGGGACACAGGGACGGTGGAGCTGCTGCCTGCATCAAATATGGATTTCAAATCCCAGCCCAGCCCCTTGCTTCTGTGTGGCCTGGAGCAAGTCACTGGGACCCCTGTGGAGCAGGACATTGGCAGCACCTACTTCCCTGTGGTTCCCCACGGTTGAGAATTCACAGGAGTCTGAAAGCCCAAGGACCAGTGCCTGCCACACAGTAAGTGTCTGAGTCGTGAAAACGGAGCAGACAAGGAGCTTCCTCCTCCTGGAGGGGCGTGAGGTGCAAATGCAAGTATGCGTACAGCACACCAGAAGCCCTTTGAGAAATCATCCTCAAATGAAACCGCAAGGAAAATAGTACCATTTTACTGTTACTTATTTTTTGGCTTTCTTCCTGGGGAAATGATGGTTAAATCAAATACGTGATCTGGCTGCAGCCTGATGAAGATGTAATTCATCCCACAAACATTTCTCTGGCCCACAGGGGTCTCATCACTGCACTGGGTGGTGGGAGGTGCTGAGATGGACCAGTCAGGGGGCCTCGCAGGATGAGTCAAGAGAAGACAGGAGGCACAGGGACCACCCAACCCTTCAGGAGACTTGCAGGCAGAGGGGGTGGGAGCTGAGAGGCGGGAAAGGGGCAGAGGGCTCCTGGACCAACTCTCTGCAAAGGTGGCCCCAGTTCTGCTGATGCCCGCTGACAGATCACACCCGGTCTACTGCAGGCCTTTCCCTCTCCCCTTCTGAACAAGCCTCATGGCCCTGTTTATTTCCTGTATAGCACTCCCTTCCCTACGTGTTGTCTGACTCCCCACTGGATTGTAACCTTCGAGGATGGGGACCACATGTATCTCATCTGTCTTACTCATTGCTGTGCTCCCAGCAACTAGCCCAGAGCCTGGCACATTTTTGAGCGCTCGGTGACTACTTGCTGAATGCATGAATACATGAGTAAATGAATGGATGGGGGAGGGTGATCAGAGACGGTGGCCTTCGAGCCGGGCCCGAGATAGCCATGCTTAACCACGCCCAAGCAGGTGGAACCCCCAGTGTAAGAACAAGGGACTGACAGGCCAGGGAAGTGGACAGGGCTGATCCTCAGGTCCCTGAGTGTCAGCCTCTGTCACAAGGGCAGCATGGCACTGCCCTAGGGGTAACCGCAAGACACTCGGGTACAAAGGCCTATATGCCCCAGCATCCCCCACCCCCCAACCACTGTGCACTGAGGATCCCAGGACTGGAGTGGAGAGCCTTCTGCATAAATGAACCAGGTCCAGGGAAGGATCCCGGAACTCCTCTGGCAGTGGCGGCTGGGGGCTGCAGAGCAAACCACCACCACCACCACCGCCACCGCCTTCTGTGATGCCTCCCCATGTGCCGACGCCCTCAGAGCCGTATTTTGTCTCATCCTGACAATGCCTATGCCTAGGCTGTGGTTCCCATGGACAGACAGGGCATCTCTGGCTGCAAAGCCAAGGAGCTGGGTAATTCATGGTCAGGTCTATTGGACTGCAGGGGGGTCATGACCGCTGCTCCCTAAATTAGCTGAGACCTGTCTTAGAATCCTACCCCAAGGGATGAGAAATAGCTCGCAGAGGGGCCTGGCCTGGGGGAGATGCCCGCCGGGCCCCTGATGGACACAACCCAGAGTGCCCCTGGTGGGGTCCTCCCCTGGCCCCCAGGAGGTCGCCCCCTCCATAGGACACTCCTGCTTCTGACTCCACCTTTCTCTTCCCATCAAACCCCCACCCCCCACAGGGTGGAGGCAGCCATAGCAAGGCTGGCTCCCACTACATCCCTCCCTCTCTCCCTTGCCCAGGAGGGATGGCAGAATCCCTCCGAGCTGGCTGGAGAGATGCCCAGGCCCGGGGCAGAGGCCGCCTTGGCCCAGCCGCCGCAGCTCCGCGTGTGTCCCATGCCCGCACCGCCATCCTGCATCCAGAGCCTCTAAACAGCTTTTCAGGGTCCCACTCTTAAAACTGATGGGGAAAGTGAGTGATCAACGGTTCCAAAGGCAGAGAAACCCAGATAAATTCAGAGAGACTCCAGAAGAGACCGTGGATGTGCTGTGGAACAGAGACAAGCCCTTTGCGGGCCCCTCAACCCAGCCCACTTTGCGGGGTTGGAGAATTCGAACGGTCCCTCTGAATGTGGCTTGAGAGATCATATAGGCACTCAGGACCAAAGGCACCACGGAGGTTCATCCGTGCTGGCAGGGGCACTTCAAACCTTCAAGTGACAGATAATGACAATGACCAGATGGAGGAGCAATGCCCCAGGAGGCCCAGCCAGAACTAGGATCACTGAACTCTCGGAATCTTGTCTACAAGCCGTGGGGTGCTCAGGGTGTTGGAGGTGAGGAGAGGTCGTTTGGAGCCTGGAGAGCGAGGGAAGAAAGCCTGAGTTCCCAGCGGGCGGGCTGGGGTCCACGTCCTGATTCTGTGGCTGCAGGTTTGGAAAACCTCTCCATCTTTCCGAGGATCAGTGCTTTCCAAGTGAGGGAGGGCAGACAGTCTCAGGCAGAGACACAGCCCGCACCCCACACAGGATAGGGTCTCACTCTGCGGGAACATGTCACCGCCCAGCCAGGCTGGGACCCTCTTCAGACAGAGGTCACTCTTTCCATCACCATCCAATGCTTCTCAGACCTCCTTAGTCCACAAGCCATAGTGGTCGCAGTCCCAAACTGCAAGACAGGGCCAGATGGATTTTTGCCTGATGAAATTCCTGAGTGTGTGTGTGAGAGAGAGAGTGTGTGTTTGTGTTCATGTGTCAGGTACGTGCACTGAGTAAGTACTTGTGTGGGAGCGTGTGTATACGTGCGTGAGTCTGTGCTTGAGTGTCAGGTGTGTGTGTGTGTGTGTGTGTGTGTGTGTGTGTGTGTGTGTGGCATGCCGGGGGAGGTGGGCGGTGTACTCTCTCCCGTGAGGCTCCCAGGAGAGGGAGGCCACTGGGCCAGGAACGAGGGCCGTGAAGGAGGCTGAGTCCAGGACTCCCTCGTGCAGAGGAGGGGAGGCCAGTTTTTTCACAAAATGGGGATGACAGTTTTTGCTGCCTCCTCTCAGAAGTGAGGGCAAAGATGAGGGTGCGAAGGAAGCGTGAGACCCCACAGCTGGGTCCTCACACCAAGACAGAGGAGCCCCCAGGCCTGTGCAGGGTCAGGAGGGGGCTGGCTCCTCTGGGGACAGCCTCACCCTGCGTCAGGCCTCCTCGGGCCTCCAAAGGTTAAAGTTTCCACAACACTCAATTCCCGGAGATAACAGGAGACTCTGCTTCCTGCAGTAAATGTGGGCAAGGCATTTTTATCTTTAAAAGAAAATTCCTGGTGTCCTTGTCCTGTGAGGATTTCACCAAGTGCAAAGGAGAAGCAACATACATATAGTCTAGATTGTACTAAAACAAGAAAACTTCCAAGAAAAAAAAAAAAGGAATCGTGTTTAACTTGCCAAAATTTGGCTATAAAAAAGCCAGACTTTTTTTTTCAGTGAAATATTTCCTTTGAAAATTAAAAAGAGGCAGATGACCAGATTATATTATTTAACTGTTCAAGCACTTAATGAATTTCAGAACTTTCTCCCAAGAGTATCTGTAACCTCAAATTAATATTTCCTTATAAGCAAATGTTGCTAAATATAAAAATAACCCCTTAAGGAGGGAGGGTATAGCTCAGTGGTAGACTGCATGCTTAGCATGCATGAAGTCCTGGGTTCAATCCCCAGTACCCTCTAAAAATAAATGGATAAATAAGTAAACCTAATTACCTCCACCAAAATGAAAAATAAATAAAAATTTAAAAATAAATAAACTTAAAAAAAAGATTAGAGCAAAGATAAACAAAACAGGGAATAGGGAAAAACAGAATTATCAAAAAAAAAAAAAACCTCCTCAATTTAAAAGCACTGTTTACTGATGTTATATCACAAAATCTCCAGAAGGTTTCTCAGAACTTGGGAAAAACCCCTGATGAGTAAAATTGCTGGGAAAACGACGTGGTGATGGGGAAGGCGAGGTGAAGAAAGTGGAGGGCGGGTGGCAGCCCGGGCTGAGCCCCTGCCCCACTAGCCTCTGTGCAGCCCTCCAGGCAGGAGTGCCCACCACAGTCCTGTAAGTAGGGGTGGTGGTGCCTGCGAGCTGTCAGGACTGGCTCCTGAGAGCCAGCTGTGTGCACAGCTTCCCAACTCCATGCTTCAGGGACCTCACACTGATGACCTGAAATTAGCCATGGTGAGAGTGTTCACACCAAGAAATTGGCAAATCAGAGAGCCAGTTGGTAAACATTAATGTGCACATCACTGAGTAGGGGGCTCTGTCTCCCAAAGCTCCTGTGGCCTGGAGAAGTAACAAGCCAGGCGAACTGACCCCAGAATCCAGGCCCCATTAACTCCAGCCCAGTCCCTACTGAGGCATCCAACCATGGGCTGAACTGTTACAAGAAGGAAAGGAATGTCAAATATGACAGGGTTCTGAGAGCCACAAGGAGTTTGGGACAAAAGGGTGAGCCCCCCTGAGTCAAGTAATCTCCCTGGATTGCTGTTTTCTCAGCTGAGATAGGAGGCAAGTCCCTGTAGACACTTGACAAGCTCTCCTGAAAGACCACTGTGCAAGTAAATAGAATCTCGTGTGTGTGTGTGTGTGTGTGTGTGTGTGTGTGTGTGTGTGTGTCCTGGCTCCTCTGGATTCTGCGGAATAAAACCATGTCTGCTTCTTGCAGAGAAGAGATGAGCGAGAAGGGTACCATGTATGTGCAAGGAGGGCAGATGTAGTGAGCATGCTATTTATGTGACTCGGAAACTGACTTTTAGAGAAGGTGTGAAAACGATTTGATCCAACTGGGTAAGTGGCATGATGCCAGTGAAGGACGGGGTATTTAACTGATGCCTGCGTTCACCTTCTGACTGTAGTGGGTCCAGTTTGAGAGTGCTGGGACCAGAGGACCTGGGTGTGTGTGATGCGAGGGAATGCTGGTAGCCCTCTGGGCGACATTCTTGTGGCCATCTGGGATTGGCAACACTGGGCTATTCTTGAGGAAGGCATCTGTAAGCAAGAGCCCAACTGTAGGAGGATGAACAGTGGCCCTCAAAAATACTAGGTCCCAATCCCTAGAATCTGTAAATGTTACTCTATATAAAAAGGGGTCTTTATAGATGTGATTAAGTTAAGGATCTTGAGATGGGAGATTATCCTGAATTATATGGACGGGCCCTAAGTGCAAACACAAGTGTCCTTGTAAGAGGAAAGTAGAGGGAGATTTAACACAGAGGAGGAGAAAGCAACGTGACCTTGGAGGAGGAGGTTGGAATGAGCAGCCACAAGCCAAGGAATGCCGGCAGCCATGGAAGCCAGGAAGAGGCAAGGAACAGATTCTCCCCCAGAGCTTCTGGAGGAAGTGGGGCCCTGCTGGCACCTCCATTTTGGCCTAGTAAAACAGATTTTTGGACTGCTAGTCTCCGGAATTATATAAAAAAAATTTATGTTGTTTTAAATCAGCAAGTTTGTGGTAATTTGTTATAGCGGCTAGAGGAACTAATATCAAAGATGACAAATTCAAGGCAAAACTAGCAAAATAATAATTCTCCAATTCTGCATAGCCAAGTCTTCCCTCCCCCCGGCACAGATTACTAAATGTAGGGCAGGGAAGATTTAAGAATTCATGGATGGAAAGTGGAATCCTTTCCATCAAATCCCCACGCAGCCATGGTGCAGCCACGGTCCATGCTGCCATGCCCTTGCATATGCTGTGCCCTCAGCCTGGCACACCTATCACCCTCTTCTCTGCAGAGCTCATACTGGAGTCCAGGCCCTGAGGCACTGTCCCAGGTCCCTCCTCTCTTCTGGGGAAGGTCAGTGTCCCTGCCCTCACCGTGCCAGGGTCCCATACTAAGCCTGCATGGGGGCCAGCAGGTCACACCAGTGAGTGAGGCAGCGGGGCAGGGGTGGGAGAACTGGGGAGCTTGCCCCCGTGACCCCAGGGGCCACCGCACACTGCTCAGAAAATACGGACTCAGGGGTGCTCATCTTCAGATTTTTTTTTCAAGAGAAGTCAAAACCCCACCTCCTTATATGAAATCTCCCAATTTTGTATCTTGGTGCTACAATAATTTAAAAAATAAAGTTTAAATCCTGTGCACCAAACAGAAAGACGTCTGTCTGCTGGTTTGGCACTGGGCGGCCACACTGCGGTGTGTACCCCAGGTCTTCCCTCTATGGCAACATTTACCTCATGAGTTATTCCGTCCCTGGTCAGCGACCAGCTCCTGGACCGCTGTGAAAGGGCATCTGAGAGGAGGAAGCAGGGAAGCTGCTCCGTGTTTGGGGGGCAGACCCAGTGGGAGGCTCTCAGTGCACTAGTCTGGCTCTAAGGCCAAGGGCTTTGAATGCCACACTGAGGAGTTTGGAATCCAAAGCTTCTTAGCAAAACTGCCACCTTTTCCTTATCTCTCTACCCAGAAACACCCGCAGTCAGCCCTAGATGGATGTTACCAATGATGCCCTGGAGTCCTGACATTTTTACAGAGAGTTCAGCAATTTAAATTGATGCCTGCTTGGCCTGGGGGAAGCTGCATCCCAAAGTCGGCTGCCTGCTCCTTGGTCAGTCAGTCCGTTTTCACTTTTTCAGGAGCGCTTGGCCTCAGAAACAAAGCCTGTACAGACCTTGGCCCTCGGCTCACCGCTGGCACACCCCACCCTACCCCAGCAGCCCTCAGTAAAGTCAGACAGAGGCCTTTCATGGCTTCAAAAGTTCCACCAGGTCCTCCAGCCACAGGAGGCTGGAATGGGTAACTGAATCCCACTCACGGAAAAAAAAAAAGTCACAGTGACCTTTTGTCCCAGCCGAAGTTCTCGGCCCTCTCTCCAGCCAGAGGCGGCAGCCCAGCCAGGACAGTAAGGAATTGCAGATGTGTAGATGTGTGCACAGGGCCGGGCCGCCCTCCCCACCGTCCCGCAGCCTGGCCCGACAGCGCCCAGTCGCCGAGGTATTCCGGACGCCGGAGCTCCCATTCCAGGGCTCCCTCTCCCAGATTTGGCCCAAGGTTCGGCAGTTAAGTGCTGCTTCTTCCCCGTGCCTCGCTGAGAGCTCTTCCCAGCAAAGAGGCGGCAGTACGGAATCAACCCTTCTGGGGCCAAGAAGTTCATTTTGGGACGCGAGGAGAACAGACAGGCCCTTCCCAGCGCACCAGGGGCTGGTCCCGATACCAACCGGAGGGTGCAGGTGGGGTCGCCTCTCTTCGGTGCGCGCAAGGAGCCGGGCTGGACACCCCGTGCCCTGGATGCGCGCGAGCTTGAGCGTGGCCGCCTTTGTGGGCGACACGGGGGGGGGGGGCGCTTTCCTTACTGGACACGGGGCGCGGATACCTTTGTGTTGCGAGGGTCCAGGCCTGTGACAGCACCAATTCCTTCCTCTCTGTGGGTCCGAGACCAAGGTTGGGTAACCCCTCCCCGACACCTCCCCGGGACACCCACTTGGCGGCGGGGCAAGCGGAGGCAGGCTCGGCCCCTGAAAGCCCCTCGGAGGGGGACCAAGACAAATCGACGCCCCCATTCCGAGCCGCCTCTGGTCGCCTGCGCCTGGGTTTCGGGCCCAGGCTGTGAGAGGCTGGGGCGCCGGAACCTGCGGCCGCCACGGAGGAGGGGGGCGCAGATGGGCGATGCACTCACCGCACATCGTGGAGGCTCCTCGCGCCCTTCGCAGCTCCGGGCCTCTGCGCGCTGCTGACACTCGGCACTCACCGCGCGCCTTGCGCTCGTGGACTCGCGCCCGCCCCTCGGACTCTGGCCCTTATAGCTCCGAGCCCTCCGCTGGGGCGGGGCCGGGGCGGGGCCTCCTCCCGCCTGCCGGCTCCTCATTGGCCTCCTGTTGTCGTGACAACGACCGGCTCTGGGCCCCCAAGAGTCTGGGCAGGAGGCTACCCGCGGCTCCCAGGAGCCAGTTGCGGGTGTAACACGCGGGCGCCCGGCGTTAGGTCCTGGAAGTGGGCTGAGGGGCAGCACGCTACCCGAGTTCGGACCCGGACTCAAGTCCCACAGAGCAGGCGTGGGACCTTGGGCCGGGGACTGGCTGAATCGCTCTGCACTTCAGTTTCCCCTTCTGTAAAACAGGGATAACAATGGATCCTACCTCCCGGGTCGTAATGAGGTTTTAAGTCAGGCTTCTGTAGGTAAGGCGCCGAGCACAGTGTCGGGCGTAAGAACACGTGTTCCTGGTGTGCGCCCGTCTGTGTGCCAGGCTCCTCCCAGGGCACCGGAGACGCGGCACGCGGCAGGCTCAGACTCAGACATGGAGAAGGACTTCGCCAAATTTGGGCGGCCGGGGCGGCGTCCCAGCTCGCACCCGGGACGGGATTTACTGCTGAGCCGGAAGTCGGAGGCCGGGATTCCCCAGATCCTGAGCAAAGCCGGGGTAACCCAGGAAGACGCCCCCTCCCCTGGCGGCGCTGGCCGACCTCTCTGCGCAGCTGGCCTGCGCTCTAGCCAGAGGCTCCTCCGCCTCGGCCGCCTGCCTAATCTCAGGAGCCCTCCTCTGGCCCCTCCGTGAGTCACCAAGGCCGGCGCTTCCCCACCCGGGCTCCCCCCACCCCTCCCCACTGAGCTTTGGGCCGGGTCTTCCGAGGAAGGTCACGAGAACTGGCCTCAAATTTGCGTACTTTGAAGCCATCTGGTGTTTTTTATTTTGTTAAAAAAAAATCCGGAAATTTCTAAACAGATCCTCCTCAGTCATGTTGGAGAATAAAATGAAGTGTTTTACGTCTTGTCTAGAGCATTTTTCTTGGTGTAATCCCTCTCTAACTTCACCACGGCTCAGGCCCTGGTGGGGAGGAGGTGTGTGTTGTACCCATTAGACATTTGAGGAAACTGAGGCTCAGCGACGGTAAGGAAGGGGTTGGTTGAGTCATCCTGCTGGGAAAGGGCAGAGCTGGTTCAGGAGCTGCTGCATTTGCCCCTCCCCTTGCCCAGTGCAGCGTCACTTTCACACATTCATTCCCCATTCCTGTGCAGCTGGCTTCCTGCCTGTCCTGGTACCAGGACACTCAGCAGGGGGTCTGGGGAAGAGGGGCTGTGGTGAGGATAGCCCCGAGGCGTCAGCTTCCATCTGGCGGCCTCTCCCCCAGCTGCCCTCGCTGGTTCCTGCCACTTCAGGTTTCCTAGTGGTTACACTCAGCCTGAGCACCCCTCGAAGTGGACCCAGCCCTGTTGGTCTCCTTAACCCTGCACACTCCCTTCGGAAAATGGTGTGATCGCCCCGTCTACGAGCACAACGCAGGGTGACCTGGGCTGTCTGAGTTTGCTTGGGACTGTTCTGGTTTTAGTAGTGAAGTGCCCATGTTCCAGGGAATCCCTCCGTCCAGGCAAACCCGGACAAGTCGGCCATTCTACCTGGTACCCATCCCTGCAGAGTCTCTGATACCGCCTTCTTGCCTAACAAGTTGAGATTAAGAAGGGCCCAGGTTGTGCCATGGACTTTCAGTTTCTCGTGACCAATTAGAAGAGCTGGCCACCCTGACCCCATCCTGAGGGGCAACAGCTGCCCGTTACCAAGTGTGGCAGTGTCCTGAGAGGGGCTTCACCCCGCATCCTCCCCAAAACCCCTCCTAAGCGGGTGCTGGCTGTCCTACCTGCATGCGACTCCTGCCTGACTCTGAAGGTACATGGACCAGCTACTCCTTTACGCTGCCAGTGTCTTACAGATTCCCAGGTCAGGGTGGCGGAGGAGAGGAGGGGGCTCTCCGGGGGTACTCCAAATGTCTCCTCCAAGTCATCCGATCTAGCAGTGATTCCTAGAGCCCAGGGAAGGGTCAGAAAGTGACAGTTTAGGGTTCAGGACTCTTCTGGTTTTTCTCTTCATCAGTGGAGAGGGGTTGCTTCTAGGTGGGCCACCCTGCAGGGCAATGGAGGGCATCCTATGGAAGGGTCAGTCCAGCCCCACAGGATGAGGGCTGGACCCCAGAGCATTCCTGGAGCTACTCCTGACCCACGTGTGGCCTCATTCCCATGTTTGTTGAGGTAATGGGACATGAAGCCCTCCCTGACACTGCTGATGCAGGAAGGAGGCTTCAGGGAGGGACGACCTGGGTTTTCACTAGGTAGGCAGGCAAAGGTGACTGCTGGAGTGACCAGTGGGCAGAGGATATGTCTGGACCTGATTCCCTCCCCTCTGGGGACAACACTCTGGATTCCTCTGTGGAAGTACCCCTTCTCTGCTCTCAGTCAGTTGGATCACATGGGGCTGGCTTGCCCCCGGCTCCTGCAGGGAGTACCAGATCCAGGCCTGGACAATGAGGGTGCCATGTTCTGAACACAGGGATTGGGTCTGGGCTGGGCAAGGGACCTAAATCAGGCCTATGAGACCCAGTGAGTAACATCCTGGAGGAGTTTTGCTGGGCCCACTCAAAAAGAGGGACTTCCAGGCATTGGAACTTAGGGCTAGGATACCACTTGTAACCAGCTCGACCCCAGTGGGGAAAATCCAGGAGTGGAAATAAAACAGAGAAAAGCAGATCTGTGCACATGGATCCAGCTCTGCCCGAAGTCATGCATGCCTGAACTTCCCAGGCATTTTGTCCTTGCTTGGGTGCGGGGCCCAGCTTTACCTGGTGAAGTTGACCTTTGCTCTCACCCCTGCTGCTCAGGGCTTGCCATGTTTGTGGGGTTCCAGGCAGCCCGCCCAGTCACTACCTTTCTGTGCGGTACTCTGGAGGCGAGTCCTTCTGTAAACTGGGCCTCCAAGTACTGATCTTTGTGAAATGCACCAAGGATTCTCGTAGGATGTCGGTAGCACCATCACCTGTTTATATAACCTGTGAGCTAACTGTTAAGAAAGTTCCACCTTCTGTGGAGTGTGGGGGGCTCAAGAAACCAGCTGCCTGGGAACGCAGGAGCCCTGGCCAGGTGTCTGTTCACCATCTTTGCATTATGAAGTGGCTGCATTGCTAGAGACAGAGATTTACTCTCTGCCCACGAAGGGGAACTCTGCTGCCTCTAGTGGTGAAAACATTTCCTTCAGAGTCAAGACAAGTGGGACAATAAAACACAGCTCCCCATTGTGCTGGCATGGCCAGGTCTCACTTATGTTCTGAAATAACGTAACCTGTCTATAAAAACCCTCCTCCTTTTCTTGTAAATGGAAGCCAGATTGTGCCATTTAAGTGTTTCTTTCCTTAACAATATTATCTTTAGAAAATATTTTTGATCTTAGTTAAGTATGAACACAGACTTAATTTTTTGCTATAAAATATTTCAAAAATGTCTAATGAATCCCCACACTTATTACCCAAAGTTAACAATTACCAACGTTTTGCCGATCTTGTCTCACCTACCCATCCAGCTTTTGTTTTGTTTTGCTGGAACAAGTCCTAGTGTGATTTGTTAGTTAATAATTCATTTATGTGTATTTACAAGTAAATAAAAGCCCTTATGACTGCAGTTCCAGTATCACACCAAACAAAATTAATAGCAATACTTAATATT
This sequence comes from Camelus dromedarius, assembly GCF_036321535.1. Lineage (NCBI taxonomy): Eukaryota > Metazoa > Chordata > Mammalia > Artiodactyla > Camelidae > Camelus > Camelus dromedarius. Next base: position 25,411,057 of record NC_087462.1, read on the forward strand.
ATCAGATATACTTCATTTTCAATATTGAGATATATATATATATGAATATATTCAATATTCCTCAGTTGTCTCAAAAATGTCTTTTATATCCACAAATGATAAATTCTGGAGAGGGTGAGGAGAAACGGGATCCCCCTACACTGCTGGTGGGAATGTAGTTTGGTGCAGCCATTATGGAAAACAGTATGGAGAATACTCAAAAAACTAAAAATAGACTTTCCTTAAGATCCAGCAATCCCACCCCTGGGCATATATCCAGAAGGAACTTTAATTAAAAAAGACGTATGCACCCCAATGTTTATAGCAGCACTATTTACAGTTGCCAAGACACAGAAACAACCTAAATGTCCATCAACAGATGACTGGATAAAGAAGATGTGGTATATTTCTACAATGGAACATTACTCAGCCATAAAAGAGAATAAAAGAATGCCATTTGCAGCAACATGAATGGACCTGGAGATTGTCATTCTAAGTGAAGTAAGCCAGAAAGAGACGGAAAAATACCATATGATATCACTCATATGTAGAATCTATTTAAAAAAAAATAAAAAGGAAAAGGAGACACTAATGAACTCATCTACAAAATAGAAAGAGACTCACAGACTTGGTAAACAAACTTATTGTTACTAGGGGGAAAGAGGGTAGGACGGGATAAATTGGGAGTTAGAGATTTGCAAATACGAACTACTATATATAAAACAGACAAAAATCAAATTTCTTCTGTATAGCACAGGGAACTATATTCAATATCTTGTAGCAACCTATAATGAAAAAGAATATGAGAACAAATATATATATGTACATGTATGACTGAAACATGATGCTGTGCACCAGAAACTGACACACTGTAACTGAGTATACTTCCATAAAACAGCAACAAGAACAAAGAAACTCCAAGCTGGGTGGATGAGGCTCACTGGTCCTGGGAAGCAGAGAGGCCTGCCCCCTCTCCTGGAAGGAGCAGTGCAGGCCTCCTGCCCTGCCTGGAAAGTGATGGCGGCTAGCTGTGCCATGAGGCTGAGGGTTGTGGAGGTCCATGCCGGCCTTCCGGGGACCTGGGACCTCTGAGTCCTGGGGCCCTCACAGGCTCATTGAAGGGGCAGTGCCCACGAGGTGTGACGGGGCTCAGCCTCCCCCACACCACCAGCTCTTTCCGGTGGCCCCCCAGCGCCTCCCTCCCTGTGCCTGCCTGCTGAGCTGAGGTCTGAGGCTTCTTGGCACTACCTGCCTGACTGGCCTGCCCCTCAGCAGAGAGGCGAGGGCGAGGAGAACAGGGGGCTCTGAGTCCTGCAGGGGTGCAAACCATCCAGTGTCCTGGAGCTGACTGGGCTCAGTCTGCGCAGTGAAACTCTCTGGATCTTCTGTGTGTCTGCAGATGTTACGAGTCATGATAACTGAGAAGCAGGCAGACGTGTGAACTCCTCGCCTTCATCCTGGCATGTCTGTGTGCATCCGCAGAGTCAAGGCAGAGACGCTGACAGCAAGTGAGCGCGGAAGCCTTGCCTGGAAGGGACACACTAACCCTCTCTTAGCTCCCTAAGCACACAGGCGGTTGGTGACTGCCCGTGCCAGGAGTCCTGGCTGTCATGTGACTTTGTGCCAGGTGCCCTCCCTATCTGGCTAACTGGAGATGACTGGGACGTGACACTGTGTTCTCTCATTGGTCAACAAGGAAATCCCTGTAATCCCGTGACTGGGCACCTTGACGTCTCGGTGTGATGGGGCCCTGAGGTCTCTGCCAAGCACAGGGCTCTCCCTGGGCCTGCCCCTGGAGTCCCACACGGTGCTGGACCCGGGCTTCCGCTCAGTTCATGGAGCAGAGACCTACCTTAAACTAGGTATTTGACTGAACAAATTCATATGTTGTCTCTCTGACCCTCAGCGTGATGGTATTTGAAGGCAGGGCCTTTGAGAAGTGATTAGGTTTAGATGGGGTCATGCGGGTGGGACCCTCCTAAGGGATTCATGCCCTCGCAAGAAGACAAAGAGAGCGTTCATCCCCTTCCGCATGGAGAAAAGTCCACACACCAAGAAAAGTCCACGTGAGGACGCATGGAGAAGGCAGCTGTCCCCATGCCAGGAAGACAGCTCTCACCAAGAACCAAATCAAATCCGCCAGCACCTTGCCTTAACGTCCAGCCTCCAGATCTGTGAGAAATAGATGTCTCTTGTTTAAACCACCTGGTCTACAGTTATTTTGTTATCGTGCCCTGATCGGACTAAGACTTAAGCGAAAAAGGAAGGAAGTTTACTGTTTCTGAAAGTAGAACCTGGGCTTGGTGTATCCACGGTGCTGTGTCCCACTCAGCTCACCTCTGGGCCATCTCGGGGTCGGCTCAGGCCGGCGCCCCTCCTGGCAGCTGGGGCCTGTGCAACGTGCCCCCCAGGTGAGGGGTGAGAAGTGAGAAGTGAGCTCCTGTCCCCAGCTGTAGTCCTGAACTGGGAGCTGGGGACTGGGCTTCACCCAATAGCCGACTGGAATGAGAGGAGAAGGGGAGGGTCCACAGATGGGAAAGGGGGAAAATGCTGGGTGGTCCATGAGTGTCTGAGAGTCAAAGGTGAGCTCAGCCTGGGGGACACAACAGAGGCAGTGAGAACCTTCCATCCCCGTTCCTTCTCTTTCCCAAGAGAGGACTGAACTCGCCTCTTTCCCGAGGTGGGCAGGAGGGAGTACTGCAGTGCCAAAGGCAAGGATGGGGGTCTGCTCAGGAAACTTCTCCTGGATGGGAGAGAATCCCTCCATCCCCTGAGCACTTGAGCATCTACTGGGCTCACCCTGCACCAGCCTTGTGCTGGCACTGAGGGACAGCAATGGGTAAAGCTCCATCCTTGCCCCTGACAGCTCATGGTCAAGCTGGGAGGCAGATGTAAATCCTTTCTGCGCTGGAATGAACAACAGATGATGGGGAACAAGTGGAGGAAACTACCTACTCTTCCTAGAAGTAGAGGGCCATCTGAACTGATCATGATGGTGTGCAAATGGTAGAAAAAGATTCAAACTGGTGCAGGTCAAAAAGGGACTTTATTGTCTCACACAGCTCAAAAATGCAGGGGGTGCGCGCAGGTACAGCTGGATCAAGCTGCTCAGTTTATGTGTCCTTCTCTTTGAGTCTCTCAGCTCTGCTTTTCTCTGTATTGGCTTCAGGTCAGCTTTCCTCACCTGGTGGCTCCAACAGCTTCAGTCTTATGTCTTACTGATTTAGCAACGCCAGTGGGCAGTCGCATCCTTCCCTAAAGGTTCCAGGAGAAGATCTGGGATTTCCTTATATTGTCCAGGGAATCTTGCCTCCCTGAGCCATTCATTGTTGTACATGCCATCATAGGTCAGGTTTTCGGACACACCATGGGAGTGAGGATGGACATGGACATCCCCAAGTAAAACCTGAGGTGCTGTTACTAGAATAAGGGCGTGGCTAATGAGATTTAAAAACATTTTGTCCATCACAAATTCGTAGGACAGATAGGGTCAGGTATAAAAGAGATATGTGGGACACCCAGTCAGGCAGAAGCAGACCTCAGGCTGGGCTAGTGGGTGGAGCACCCAGGGCCAGGGTTCCCTCTGTGGTTGGAGGCTCAGCTGAAGTCCTTAAGCAGAAGTGCCGTGGTGGGCTTTGCTCTTTAGAAAAATCCCTGCAGCAGGAGGAGTGCTGGTGGGCAGGTTTGGTGCAGGCCTAAGGCGAGAGAAGAGTTAGGGGGAGCCCTGGGAGCTTGCCCAGGAGAGGACAGTGGGGAGGAAGAGAGCCATGGCATGGCCCCCCAGTGTCCGACTCTGGAGGCCACAGGAGAGCCATTTGCTGGTCTTTGGAATACAAGATGGCAGCAGGCTGAGGGAGGGGAGGACCACAGTTTGGGCCCTGTTGAACCTGAGGTGACTGTGGACCCCTGTCCCCCAGCAGAGAGGTCCACAGGCTTTTGGACATGAATGTGGAGCTCAGAGAGGGGACTATGCGGGAGACGGGGTTTGGAGTCGGGGGCCTGGATTTGAAGAGAGCGGGGGTGTGAGGGGAATGGGAGAGAATGTTAAGGAATCCAAGTTCAGAGGTTCGATCAGAGTTCTGGGCCCCCTCTTGCTGGCCTGTGCCCCCATGAGTCCTTTTATCTTCCTGAGCCTCAGTTTCCTCGTCTGTAAAATGGGGTTGAGAAATCCTAGCTCCTGTGCAGTTATAAGGACTGATGAAAACGGGCCCTGCAAAGCATGAAGCCCAGGGTGGGTGCTCAGAGGACAGCAGGGAACAGGGCAGGACAAGGGTGAGGACAGAGAGGGTCTGAGAGGTGGGTCCCAGGCAGAGGCTGGGGCCATCCATGGGAAGGGGACTACTGCTGCTGGTACCCCATGATCTGAACTAAAAGTGGCCCCAGCAGGGCCCAACGGGTGAGGCCCCAGCCAGGGCAAGGGAGCTTAATCATGGGGATTCTCCGTAGGGTCACCGCTAAGGACAGCCACAGAGCCACCCTTTTGGCAGCTTTTAGAGTCTTATTTATTTTCTTCTAAAAACACAGCTGGGAAATGAAAGATCATTAGCCATGGGGATGGGTGTTGGCCAGATGGCCTTTCTGTCGCCCCTCCCAACTCCACGGGAGTTTTGGATGTTCAACTTGTCAGCAGATGAAGAAAATAAGCTGTGTGCTGCTTGTTTGCAGAGTGCGGGCGAGTCAAGCCACGGCTGGGTGCGGTGGCTCTGAGGCCTTCTGGGCCGGTCCACCCACTGGGCAGACGGACCGAGGAGCCAGAGCAGCTCAGTGCGTTTTGCAGAGTCATCTGGCCATTGGGGGCACCCAAGTGACCACAGGCTTCTGCCGACACTGGCCCTTCATTCAGGTGGGGTGGCACTGCCAGGTTTAGAACATACTCTATCCCTCCCCAAGCCTATCCATGGCTCACACTGGCTCAGAATGTCATCGGCAGGGCCCAGCACATCCTGGGAAGTTGTGTGTGTGTGTATGTGTGTAAATGTTTGCACGTGCATGTGCTATGTGAACACGTGTATGTGTGTTTGAGTGTGTGTGTATGTATACACGTGGATGTGTGCATGTGCGAGTACGTGTGTGTGTGTAAACAAAGAGCAAGTTGGAGGCCAGGAGGGGATTGCAGCTCACCACCAGACTAAGTAAGGGTGCTGATGCCAGCTGGATAGTCTGGACAAAGAATAAGATTGTCCTCTAAATCAGACCCGCACTTTCTACGTAGGTCACCACTCCTCTTACTCTCTGGACACAGCGCCTTATATCATTTATTGACGCCTCATTGTTTGTCTAAACTGGGGACTCTGAGAATGCAGTGGGGCATTATTAATAACAATGCTGAGACAACAGGTGTCAACTAGGACTATCGCCTGCAAATCAGTCGTGAGGTCCCTTTACTTACACACAGCCCCAGAGAAGGCAGGGGCAGGTGTGTGTGACGCATACACGTAAAACAAGCCTGAATTAGTGGGGATTACCAGGAATCTACTGAATTACTTACTGTGGAAACTGACAATTTTTCTACTAATGTCTTTTATCCTTCCTACTAGTTTGTGCAAGAATGATTTTCTTAAAAAGAAAAAAAAGAAGGAATGATTTCCTACCTTTATGAAATGTTTGCCTTTTACCAGTGAGCTTTTCCATTTTGTAATTCTGTTTCTAGTTGTGGCCTTTTCTTTTCTGCCTAGAGAAGTTCCTTTAGCACTTGCTGTAAAGCTGGCTTGGTGCTGCTGAATTCTTTTAGCTTTTGGTTATCTGGAAAGCTTTTGATTTCTCCATCAAATCTGAATGATGAATGTGGGTGTGTCTCATTTAGAAAGAAATAGATTCCATATTTTAAATACTTTCGAGTTACAGGAAAGACTAACCCTAAAGCCCACACATGGGAACATGGTCCTGCTGCTCACCTTGCGGACGCTCCTGCATTACATGCGACCCACCGTGAGTCTTTGCCAGTGCCCCAGCAAGTCTGTGTCTTGTGCAGTAAGAACAACAGCCATACTCTTGGATGCACTTGGATGTTGCAACTAGATCAAAACCCTAAAAGATTTCCAAACACCTTCAAGTTCTGAATTTATCTCGTTTCTGGCCAGCGACAAGCAGTCAGTGATGGCACCAGTCTGTGGACAGGAGCCACATTTTGACAAATGATGCTCTAGGGTTGGTTACTGCTCCTTGGGCCGCGGTTGCTAAGCAACTGAGCATCAAAGCCATTTGATGCTCTGGTGCCTGGCCCTCACCTGCATGTACCTTACGCCACCACCAGCCATCCTCCGGGGACTCATGATGCCACGGCATGCCCGATGTCCCATGTCCCCTTTCCTCCTGGCAGGGAGGTGTGATTGTGTTCCTCAGATAAGTAAACAATCAGATCCCAGGGACCATTCTCAGGATGTGTTTCCTGAGAAACATTCCAACAGGGTAAGTTGAGGAGAATTTAATAAAGAACTCCATCAAGGTGTGGGCAAAGTGTAGAAAAGCCACGAGGGGCAGTGCAGCGCCCCGAGCTGATAACAGCAAGGCTGTGCCTCCACCCTCTGCCTGCAGGGACAGGGGCAGAGTGCAGTATCCGAAACTCAAAAAGGAGGGGGCTACGCGGAGGGGCGGCCAGCCAGGAGCTGTGACCTCTGGCAAAGGACCACGATCAGCCCTGCGGAAGAAATACTTGGACTTGCACTCCCTGCTGAGGAAAGCATGTGGACTTGCGGTTTACCCCGAGGTCAGGCTCCTGGGGCGCAGAGCAGGGAGCAGGGGGCCTGTGCAGGGCAGACCGAAGTCGCTGGCACTCCTTTCTTACGCCTCAGCTGGAGTTCGCGGCTGGAGATCTGGGTCTCCCACCACTTATTTCCGAACCTGGCAAGCATGTAAGTCCTGCCTGTGGTGTCGCTCCTTGGTGCGTTCCCTCTGTCTTGAAAAACCTCAAGCCAGAGTCTCGTGTGCACATGAGCGCGAAATCCTGTAGAGTCAAAATAAGTCTGTAACTGAATATTGGTGTCCTTCACTCAGTACCTGGACAGTGAAAACTGCCAATAAAACTGGGCTCAGCCCCAGACTGTCTGTTGTCCACGGGGGATGCTCACGCCAATTCAGTCATTCGTTTCCAAAGGGTGAGCCTTCTTATAACCTCCCTCGGCAGCATGCCCCTGCCTCCCCACCATGGAGACTCTTCCCCGTCCCCGTGGGGTCTGAGCGGAGACCTCCACCACCCAAGCTGGCCTTGCGGGCCCTGCGACCCACGCCACGCTGACCGCAGGGCTGGAGGGCTCCTCCCGGCGCAGCTCTGTCTGAGGCTGCAAGCCTTTGCTGCTCCTCCGGCACGAGGGCTGTTTTATGTTTTTAGACACAAAGAGATGGTCACAATCCCAGACGGCTTGTAGGTGGTGGGGCATGTCATTAGAATGTGGTCACAATTTGGCTTCCCTTGAGTTTATTTTCATAGAAATAAATATGGGTTTGAGTCTCCACCCCTCTTCATCGAGCTTGAGTGGGCTCAAGGGCCCCTCAGCCTCATAGAAAATATTTCTAGTTCTATTTATGGAGAAGAAATCCAGTTTTATATTTAACTTAGGGACCTAATATTGCATTTTGAAATACGTTTATTTAAATTAAAACAAGGAGAGACATTTAAAAAAAAGCCAGGCAGTGGGTAAGCATGGCGAACTTCGGGGACAGGCAGGCCCGGTGGACCGGGGAGTCATTTGGGGGGGCGTGTCTTACAGCCACCCCCACACTGGTCTCCTCACCCTCACCCCAGCCCGCTGCAGTGGTGTGTTTAATTCTGTGGCTGCTGTAACAAAATTGGTGATTGAAAACCACCCACAGTTAGTGGCACACAGTTCTGGAGGCTAGAAGTCCAAACTCAGTTTCACTGGGCCGGAATCAAGGCGCCATTAGGGCCACGCGCTGTCTGAAGGCTGCAGGGGAGGCTAGGTCCCTGCCTCTCCCAGCTCCTGGTGGCTCCAGGCAGTCCTTGCCCTGTGTCAAGATACGTCACTCTCTGATCTTTGCCTCTGTCTTCACCTGGTCTTCTCTGTGCCTCTGTCTCTCCTCTGTGTCTCTTACAAGGACACACCATTTGGATTCCGGGCCCACCTATATGGTCCAGGATGAGCTCATCTTGAGAGCTTTAATTACATCTGCAAAGACTCTTTTTCCAAATAAGGTCACATTCACCGGTTCTGGGACGCAGATATGTCTTTTTTGGGGGAACCCACTACAAGTAGGCCCCTGCTGTGCTCAGACCCACCATCTCTGCCCCTCCCTCCACTTCCTGCCACTCTCCCATCCCATCACACAGAATGGCCCCCACTTCCTCGACGTCTCTGAAATATGCCGGCTCATCTCTGCACACTGTTCCCTCTGCCTGAAGCTCTCTTCGCCCAGAACCCCATGGGGTCCTCTCTTGCTTCCTCAGGCCTTTGCTCCCCTGTCACTTCTTCGACGAACCTTTTCCCTGAACATTGTGCTTCACGATGCGGTGCCTCCCCCACCACACGCCCCCGTCCCAGCGTATCCCTGCCTTCCTCTGGCTCTACTTCTCTTCGAGCAGAGCTTTTGCCAGCAGGAGACACAAGGCGACGCAGTGGGGCTGCGCCCCTTGTCCATCTCCCTCATAAGCACGTCCTCCATAAGGGGAGGGAGTTCTGTCTGGTCCGTCCGCTGCTGTAGCCCCAGATTCTAGAGCAGCGCCTGACACACAGTAACTGCTTGTATTGGCTGAAAAGTAGCATGGGGGTGGGATGGAGGGTGGAGTGAGGGTGAGGGGCCCTTGGCCCCACCCGAGCTCGATGAATAGGGGTGGAGACTTGAACCCAGCACCTGCAGCGTCTGGATGGCTGCCGTGTCTAACCGCTCCTGTCCCTGTGTTGGTCTGCCATAGGCTGTCTGTCCACCTTTTTCTCGAGAATCAAGTCTTTTTTTTTTTTTTTTTTGAGAGTATTTATTTATTTTTTTGAGAATCTAACCAGGCTTCTTTTATCTTTCTTCGAATAGAAAGAAGTAGGGGGATATAGCTCAGTGGCAGAGTGCACGCTTAGCAAGTATGAGGTCCTGGGTTTAATCCCCAGTACCGCCATTAAAAAATAAATATATAGATGAATAAACCTAATTACCTACCCCCCCTTTTTTTTAATTTAAAAATTTTTTTAAAGAAGACGGAGATTCTGTCTGTTTACACATTAAGGTCTTAATGGTTTCCCTGTGCTTCATTTTAGGCAAAACTCCAACTAACGAAATCAGGGAACTTCTCTTTCAAAACAACCTTTTTGTTTTGCCTTTATTTTTTATGAAAGCATGATTCATGGCAATCAATGAAAGCACAACAAATAACAATAAAGAAGAAATTCACCAAGTTCTCTAAAGATCTTTTGCAGAGGGAATCCCACTGAGGGTTTCTGCTTCCTGTGTCTCTGACCTCGGGGCCATATCCATGAGGGAAGCAGCTCAGAGAACCCTGGAGCGATCCTGGTAACACATGTGAGGCCTCCTGTCCTGGAAACCTGAGGATGGTCCTTGCCAAAAATGCAACTATGAACACAGAGACTGGTTTGAAACTCGGAGCTCCGAGTCCCTGAAGTGGAGAAGGCCCCGTGTCTGAGAATGCTGTGCTCTGTTTTGCCCTGTTGAGCTGATGGCTGGGCCAAACCACTCCCCTCCCTGGTGAGGAGCCCAAGGTCTGGATTTCACTCCTCCTGCAGAAAAAGAAAAGAAATTTTGTTTGGCCAAGTTTGCGCACCTGGTTCTTTCAACTTCGAGTCTGCGTCCCATGCCCGTGAACTTGAACAGGAAGGCACTGGGAAAGGTCTGCCTCTTAGGGGACAGGAGCAAGAAGCTGCCAAGAATGTGCTGGAGAAACTGGCCAGCACCCCGGGGGGCCAGGAAGTGGGCAGGAGGGGGGTTTCTTATCCTGGGGTAAAGGCGTCCACTCTGCAGTCCAGCAAACTGGCCTCCCCTCACCCCCTCCCGGGTTCTCAAAGGAGGCTCCGCAGGAACACACCTGGACCACTGCCTCCTCCCCATCCTTCCCAGGACCAGTGAGCCTGAGGCCAGGGGCCCTTGCAGCAGTAGCCCCCAGCTTGTGACCTTGCACAGGTGACTTCGCTTCAGTTACAGCCTCCCATCTGCACAAAGGGATAATAGTACCCAAGGTGGTGGTGACAATTCAGTAAGCCCTGGGTGAAAGGTACTTGCTTCCGGCTGGCCTTCCAGTAAGGCCAGTCTTGCTCCTGCACATGCCTGTATGTTCCCTTAAACATGAGCTCAGTTTGGCAACAAGAACCTTTGGATTTCTTGTGCACTAAGAAAGTGCAGAGCAATGCTGTTTCTCAGGGCAGTAAGAGGGTTTGAGATGTGCACCTGCCCCTAGCCCTGGTGGGCCAGGCCTCAGCATTCCTCCCTAGGTCCCTTCTCAGCTTGGTCCTCAGGGTCCCACTCCTGCGGCCACCTCTCCACTCCATCCTCATGGTGGGTCACCTACCCCAATACTTAAGTATCCAAGGGTCAGAGGAGGGTCTCAGGAAAGCCAGCAGAGCCCTGCTCCAACCCTACGCATGTCCACCTAGGGGTGTTCCTTAACCTCCCTGAGCCCTGCATCCTCCTCTGATGGCTGTGCCCACTTCACAGAGCTGGTATCATGGCAACCTGTGGGCACCCTCATCTTTGTTGCCCCCACAGTAGCCCCTGCAGGGGTCCACCCAGGTCCCTTTCTCCTTTGCAAAATTGTCCACCTCCCCCAAATCTGCAAATCCCCCCATATCCCTTTCCTGCTCCTTCTGGGCCTGGGACTAGGGACCCTTTCATGCCCCCAGCCACCAGCTCTGTGTGCTCTCCAGGCCGGGTGCAGACAGTAGGAGGGCCTCGCTGTCCACTGATGACTCCCAGATGCAGCCTGGCGCACAACTGAGCAGCCAGACCAGGTAGGCAGTGGGAGCAGGTGTTGGCAGGGGTGGGAGTGGGGTGGAGGAGAGAGAAGTCATTTGAGGAGCTGCAGAAGGGTCATATGGTTGGGACCTAACATCCAACAAGAAAGCTCCAGATGTGTCTGCTGAAGCTGGTGTTTTTGCAAAGAGTTTTATTTAAATTAAGATCAATATACTGAGGTTCTGAGGCAGATATGTTTTTTAGGGGGACACCATTCAACCCACTATAGAACTGTAGCAGGCGTGTCAGCCACAGCAGCTGCCACACACGGTCTCTCCGTCCTGTGAAGAAACATCACACGTGAAGTCCCCTGTTCAGGGAAGGAGTGTGTTGTTCTTGGTAGTGGGCTCAGGTTGGTCGCCAGACTCAAGGGCAGGCATCTGCTTAGGGATTGTGGCGATAAACAGGCCAACCAGACTGGCTCCTTTCAAAATTTAGATTGAAAATATGCACACAGTGGTTGAGAGAAAGAAACAAACAGAGAGAGCTGCCATTAGAAAGATACCAAATTGTTCAAAAATGCTAAGTACAATAATGTCAAAAATTTTCATGAGAAATGCACAAGACTTACACACTTAAAACTACAATACATAACTGAAGGAAATTAATCAAGATCTCAATAATGGAGGGATATACCGTGTTCATGGATTGCAAGGCTCACTGTTGCTAAGATGTCAGTTCTCCTTTAATTGATCTATAAGTTCAATTGTGTTCATATGAAAATTTCAGCAAACTCAACAAGCTGATTCTAAAATTTATATGGAAATACAAAGAGCTAAGACGAACTTGAAGAAGGACAAAGCTGGAGGATATACACTATGTGATAGCAAGATTATTATATAGCTAAAGTAATCAAGACACTCTGGTGCTGTTGTGAGGACAGACACACGGACCAATGGAGAGAATCCAGAGCTCAGAAACAGACTCACACATACATGTTCAACACAGACATGGCAACACAGCATAATGCAACAGGGGAAGGAAGATCTTTTCAATGAACGGGGCTAGGTCAACTAGAAATTTACACACTGCGATGAACCTTAATCCCCTCACTACCTCATACAGAAAAATTACTTTGAAATGAATCATAGATCTAAATGTGAAAGATAAAACAATAAAGCTTCTAGAAGAAAATAGGAAAATGCCTTCATGATCTCAGAGTAGACAAACGTTTCTTAAACTGGATGTGCACAGCGCTAATCCTAAGACCAAAAATGACAAATTTGACTTCAACAAAATAGAAAACTTCTGCTCACCCACAAACACCATTAAGGAAGTGAAATGCAGGCCACAGACTGAACGAAAGTATTCAGAGTACGTGTATCTGACAAAACACTAGAATTTATAGACTATCTAGAATTTATAAAGAGGTCCTACTCATAAAAAAAAAAGGTAAAACCCAATAAAAAAAATGAAAAGAAATTTTTGAAGAACTACTTCACAAAAGCGGATAGTCAAACCACTAATAAGCATACGGAAAGACATTTAGCTTCCTTAATCATCAGGAAAAAACGAATTAAAACCACAGTGAAGTACCACTCCCCACCCCTCTGCATGCCTACATGGACAGGCCTGACAACCCTGAGCGCTGCGAAGATGCGCGACGAGTGGAACTCACACGCGTTGCCGGTGGGAGCGTGAGATGGTCCAGCGGGAAACCTCTTGGTCGCTTCTTGTGAAGTTAAGCAGAAGGATACCCTGTGACCCACCGATCCCGCTCTGGGCATTTACCCAAGAGAGCGCCACGCAGCCTTGGACAAGGGTGTGCATGCGGAGTGATCTGATTTACATGAAGTTCAAGGACAGTTTACCTAACAGACGGTGAGAGCAATCAGAACAGCGACTGCCCCCCGGGGAGTGGGGCAGGTATGGGCTGAGTGGATGGGGCGCGAGGGAACTATCTGGGCGGATGGAAATGTGTTTTACACCAATCGAGGTTTGCAGGACTGGAGGCATAGATGAAAACCTACCGCTTTGTACTTAATATTTGGGCTTTTTCCTGAATGTAAACTATATTTCAATAGGACACTAGTAGCGAGACCCCCATGCTCTCTTTATCACAAATTCCTTAGCTTTCAGCACAGCCTGACCTAGTCTCTGACCCTTGAAGACAAAAGAACTTGCTCTCAAGCTGTGGGGATCTGGATCTGACAGGCTTTTTGCCAGGGACCACAAAGTAACTGGGACAAACGGGGCGGAGCGTGTGTGAGTGTGTGTGAGTGTGTGTGTGTGTGTGTGTGTGTGTGTGTGTGTGTTTATGTGCAGGTGTGTATTTACGCCCATTTCTGTTTAGACCAGCAAACAGTTTTAAGCTTTTTGAATGTCGGTGCCTTCAGGCAGGGCAGGCACACCGTGGTCTGTGAGGTCTGGCCCGTGAGGACACTGTGCCTAGGGGCCAGCATCTGGAGGGTGGAGCTGCAGGGCCTGTGCGCTTCACCTCCTCCTTGTTGGCCCCTGCCTGGCCCTTGCCCTGACCTGAGCTGTATGGGCTCATAACTCTGCCTCCCTCCGTCTTTCTGAGGCCCTTCTGACTGCTCCCTGGTTTTCCTTACTTAGGACCCCTGTTTCTTAGCCCTTCACTGGAAGGCCCATGGTCAGGAAGGCAGGATAGGCTTGGCCATCCCAGCCTCCATCGCTGTGGTCACCCCTTCAGGGACCTCCTGGCCGGGGCCCAGCTCTGCACGCCGAGCTGCAGCTGGGGCACCTCGCAGCCTTTGCCATGCCAAGCCCAAGAAGATAGCTGCTGGGAGGGTCTCTCCTCATGCGGCCAAAGTGATGTCAGACAAACAGCTCTGACCCCAGCATCCCTGCCGACATGGGCTACAGAGGTGACATGTGATGCCAGGGGAGAAGTCAGAGGCTGGCTGAGCAGGTGAAGCACCGTGCGGCTTGGCAGGGAGGAAATGACGCTTGCTGTGTCAGAGCCTCATAAACAAGCATGACTTCACGCATGTCCCGCACACACCCCTCTGAGGTCATGCAGACCCCGCCCGTCCCCTGGGCCTGCTGAACGCAGGCGCTGACACCACGGGGCTGCGCACTTTTGGGGGCGGGCCTGCAGGTTGCGTAAGGACCGTAGGCACATGGGCCACTCCAAGAGGAAACACTGTCCCTGCCCAGTGACCCACGGAATTACCAGACACTTCTCTGTGCCAGGTCTTGATGTGGGTACCCGGAAAACAAGAGGTGACCCTTGCCCCTGGCTCTCAGGGCCTGGTGGGGAACACGGCTATGTGACTGTCCCGTCACAATACAGAGTGGCTGGATGGTAGGATAACCTGGCATGTCCATGGCCCTGGGGTCACCCAGCAGAAAGGTCGCTTCTCCCCAAGGGTTAGCGAGAGCTTCTGGGAGGAGAAAGCTTTTCAACTGTGTCTTGAAGGAGCTTGACCAAGAAAGCTAAGGAAAAGGACTTCAGAAAGGGAGGTCAGGGTGGGGAGGGTACAGCTCAGTTAGCATGCACGGGGTCCTGGGTTCAATCCCCAGTACCTCCACTAAAAATAAATAAATAAGCCTTATTACCCCCCCAATAAAACAAAAAAAAAAATAAAAACATCAAAAAGAAAGAAAATTTAATGAAAAGGAGGTCAGGGAAGGCTGCTCAGAGGAGGAGTGCCACATGCAGGGGCCAGAGCACTGTGACTCATCTGCCTCTGGTTTCCTACATTCTGCCCCCAGAGGGACCCCAGGAGCCATACGGATTCAGTGCTTCAGTGCTGTTGAGCATTTCTGGTTTCTGCCTCCCAGTTTCCAAGAGCAAGGAGAAGACATGAAAATGACAGATGCCACCCACCCTCATGCTTCTGGTAATGGGTGATGGGGTTACCCTTTCCTCCCAGGCAGGCCCCTGGGGCCAATGATCCTGCCATGTAGAAAGGCCTGCCTCCAGCAGCATCCCCACTCTGCAAACCCCAAGAACCTCCAAACCCACAGAGCTTCCACAGCCACTCATCTCCCTGTGCCTATAATTTCCAGGTGCTCCCCACCCTGGCTGCTCTCCCAGAGCTGGGCGGCAGGTGGCCAATATCCCTCGGGTGGCCTGAGGTCAGGCCCTGATGTGGCTTTAGGTGCTCAGCCTGGGTGTGAAGGAGGGTGAGTACCTGGCAGTGCAGCCCTGACTCTGGGCCTCGCCATCACCCTTTGTTTCACCCTAGACCTCCTGCTCATGTTCACAGCCGGCTGGGGCCACAGCTAGAAATAGTCTGTGTTCCCATCCGGCCAGCCTGCCTGGCACTCTTGGAGCATCACCTGGCAGCCTATGCCATGAAGCTGGATCAGACACAGCTGCCTGCCAGATGAGCTGGCAGCTGCACCTGTGGCTGACCGGGGCGGGGTGGAGGGGGAAGACCTTGGCCTGAAGGGGTGGCCGCTGCCTGGCTTCAGCCACCTGTGGCTTTGCAGGGCTGCAGCTCACATGTAGCAGAAGCTGCAAATTCAGATTTTAGGCAATATCTTCTGATGTTCAAATGCTGGTAACCATATCAGATGCTCTGTGAGGACGAGATAACATAAATCCGTGGGCTGGCGTGGCCTCCAGGGACCGTTACACCCTCTGAATCATGTGGCCTTTCATTATAATGTTGCCCTCAATTTATAAATGAGACTACCGTGGCCCCGAGACCTGTGTGACTGCCCATGTGGGGACCCCACCCGCTGGCCCCCTTTGCAGTCTGGCTGCCTCACTGAAGGCTCGGTGTGGCCACAAGCCAAGAGCTGCTGCCGCCCCTGCTCGGTGCCTGATGCAGAGGACCTCGTCAGGGTCCTGCCACCAGCAGACACCTGGGGAGGGGCTCCTGAAGCCCAGGCCCAGCCCTCGGAGTGGTCTGCAGGCCTGGGGACTGATGTCTCCCTTGTGCTGCCTGGAGGTCTGGCTTCCCTGGGCCGAGGCACCACACGTGCGCAGGCTCAGCCCCACCAGGCTGCTCCCACCCCGGGGATCCTGTCAGAGGCTGGTAAGCCAGCGATGGGGCCCAGAGCCTGGACCAGTCTCAGGGAGGCTGCCGTGATCGCCTTTCCAGGCCTCTCCCCTCTGCTGCTCCCGACACAGCCTGGAGGGGTCCTGGGGGCTTGAAGGCCATGCTGAGCTGCGTCAGCCTCCTTGGCCAAAGAGCGCACCTCTCGCCACGTCCCCAGAGCGATTTTTGTGCTGGAAATGGGTGAACCATCCTACCGAAGTCATCACCGAAATCTGGAGAGCTCGTGTTTCTGCATCACTCGTGGCGTGCTGTGGCTGTGCTAAGCGTCTGCACTGCGATACTTCATGCACTTCCTAGCGACAATCCTCGGAGAGATTTTTATCTTTTGTTGCACAGCTGGGCTGAAACTGCCTGTAGCAGTACTGGAACTGAGCGGCAGAACCACCCACACCAGGGCCCAGACCTACCTGGCCTCAGAGTCCTTGCTTTTGATTGCTGTGTGTCTCCTCTCCCACAGCCCTGGGTGCGAGTCCCTGCCCCACCCGTCACTGTGTCCCTGAGCCTCAGTTTCGCCCTCTGTAAACAGGCTAGCAGTCCCCATGTGCAAGATCGTTATGAAACTGTGAGGAATAGATGACCACAATGGTTCAAGTTGCTCAGTCCCCTTATGTCCTCAGGGGGAGCGCAGAAGCAAGGCCAGCTCTCGCCCGGTTCCTGGGAGTGTGGCCCTCAGAGTCTTCTTTTTGCTGCTGACTGGTCATGCTGCATGTGCCGGGGTCAGTGGCATCTGAGAAGTCCACGAGGCTTGCTCTGCGTAAGCAGCCAGACTGCTGATGTACCTGGCTGCCTTTTGGGGCCCCCGAGTTTCAGTTGCTAGAGCAGGCTGTGACTGTGTGACCAGCTCTCTGAGAGCCTGGGATCTGGAGACTTGAGAGAACTCACCTGGGCAGAGGCATTTCGCATACGCCCCTGCAGCTTTCTGCTACAGAAAAAAGTGTGCGCTGTGGGGCCGCCGTGGGAGAAGGACTTGGAAGCCTGTGCCTGCCCTTCTGGACCTTATCCGGTGCACATCTTTTTCCCATTGCTTTTACTCTGTGTCCTTTTCTATAATAAGTCTTGTGGAATATGACCTGATATTGAGTCTTGTGAGTTCAAGGATGGTCTTGAGACCCCTGAAGACAGAAGCTTAAACACAACTGTATAAAATGTCCACTGCTGGCCGAACATGGAGTCGCCTCAGCAGGGGTGGCCAGAATTACTGCTTCAGTATTGCTGATCATCTCGGAAATGCAAATCAAAACCCCAATGAGATATCACCTCACACCTGTCCTAATGACTATCGTCAAAAAGGACACAAATAACAAATGTTGGAGAGGCTGTGGAGAAAAGGGAATCCTCGTACACTTTTGGTGGGAACGTAAATTGGTGCAGCCACCATAAAGAATGGCATAGATGTTTCCCAGAAAACTGAAAACAGATCTACCATATGACCCAACAATTCCACTCCTGGGATACATCCGAAGACAATGAAAACACTAGTTCAAAAAGATACACACACCCCAATGTTCTTAGCAGCATTATTTACAATAGCCAAGACATGGAAGCAGCCTAAGTGTACATCAACAGATGACTGGATAAATATGTGGTCTGTGTATATGTATTTGGAATACTACTCAGCCATAAAAAAACAAGATTTTGCCATTGCAGCAACATCGATGGACTTAGAAGGCATTATGCTAAGTGAAATAAGTCAAACAAAGACAAATACAGTATGATGTCAGTTATATGTGGAATCTAAAAATTACAAAAAACTGGTGAATATAACAAAAAAGAAGAAGACTTACAGATATAGAGAACAAACTAGTGGTTACCAGTGGGGAGGGGGAAGGGAGTGGGGCAACATAGTAGGGGAGTAAGAGTACAAACTATTAGGTATAAAATAAGTTGCAATGATATATTGTACAAGACGTGGAATATAGCCAATATTTTATAATATCTATACATGGAGTATAAACTTTAAAAATTGTGAATCACTACGTTGACACCTATAACATATAATATCGTACAGCAACTATACTTCAATAAAATTGAATAAATAGAGAAGGGGCGGGTATAGCTCAGTGGTAGAATAAGTGCTTAGAATGCACGAGGTCCTGGGTTCAGTCCCCAGTACCTCCAGTAAATAAATAAACAAATAAATAAACAAAATTACCTACCGATCCCCCCCCCAAAAAAGGTAAGAAAAAAATGGATAAGTAAATGAAACTGATAAAAATTTAAAAAAAGAAATTATTTTATAAACAAATTATTTAAAAGTCACACATTAGAAGCATTTAAAATGTTCAAGACTTGGGTTAAGTAATTTGATATAGACATACAATAAACCTATATGTGGTCATTAAAATTATACTTGCAAAAGTTTTTTTTTTAAAGTTTTTAGCCACACAGAAAAATCTTTGTTTTCCTTTTTCAGTTTTATTAGGTAGAATCAAAACGGTCCGACCGCACACACACATTGTGCTGCACGTAAGTACATGGAGACGGCGCACTGCACCTATTTTAGTTTACATATGTGTACTGATCATTGTTTCCAAGAACAGAATCGAGCTTTAGCTTTTTAAACTTACATAGTTAGTTTAAAATAAAAATTAAATATTATTTAGAAAAAATATACACTTACATACTAAGATTTGGCTCCAATTCCAATATGTGGAGGGTGGGGGTTTTCCCACTCCACCAAGCAATTCTCTGACACCAACTGGGTGTCCCACAATTCAATTCAATTCTGACAGTATCTACCTAGAAATAGCATCAGATTCCACAGGTGAAGGGCTCAGTCCCACAACATTATCCTCCACTTCAGATGCCAATCTCAAATCCAGGTTGTTGTGTGTACTTCTGACTGACTGGCTGTGAATCAGAGGTTGCCATGACCTGTTCCTTGGGTTGGATTTGCTCACGGAACGCAGGAAACCCATTTACTCACTAGATTACTGTTTCATTATCCAAGGATTTAAAAGATATTAATCAACAGCCAAGGAAGATATATATGGAGTGGGGGTCCCAAATGAAGGAGCTTCTGTCTCTGTAGAGTTTGGGCCCAGCATGATGGCAGATGGAAGCATCCTGATTCATTAACCTGGATGTTCCCTGAACCCCACCGCCACCTTTTGAGTTTTTGTGAAGGCTTCGTTTAACACGCATGGCTGATTAAATCATTGGCTATTGTTGACTGATTGAACTTCCAGCCGCTCTTCCCTCTCTGGAAATCGGAGGTTGGGACTGAAAGTTCCAGCCCTCTGCTCAGGGCTGGCTCCCTTGGCAACTAGCCCCCATCCTTAGGTGCTTTCCAAAAGTCACCTCATTAACATGAACACAGTTGAGGAGGAAAAGGGCTTGTTATGAATAGCAAGAAACCCATTTCACCTTTATGGCTCTGTTTTCAGGAACTGAGGACAAGAAGCCAAATATTATAACAGAAAATGCTCCCATTGCTCTTATCATTCAGCAAATTCCAAGGGTTTTGGGAACTGTGAGCCAGGAACCAAGGAAAAATATATTTTGGTCATCTGGACGACCTTATAAATCATAATACTGCTCATAAGAAGTCAGCTGGACTCAATTTACATAATCTAGTCAACAGAACTAAGTCAACAAACAGCAAAGTCTGGTATGCAGCCACACTCCACCAGTGTCTTGTCGATTAGTCTGCTTCTCCAGCCAAATCAATTAACTGGTCAGGGCGACTGGTTTGCGGGGGGCTGGGTTTGACTGGAGTTGGGGGCTGACTGGATCATTTGATTAGGGTCTGATATGACAGTTGCTTAGATTATCTGGATTTGACTGTCTTGGAGTATTCTGAGTGATTCATGAAAATTGTGGTTAGACAGGAGTGTTAGTCTACGTGCGCGTGGGAACACACACTGACAGAAATCCATCGAGGAGGCAAGAGTGGTTACCTCTGGATGATGAGATTGTGATAATTGTGTTTTATTTTTTACACTTGTCATAGGTACTGTTTTGTTCCCATGTATTTACTTTCCTTTTTCTTGTGAGTCGTCTCCACCCATTGCCTGTGACTCTGCCGCGCCTCCTTCTGAGGGCACCCAGCCCCACTGACACCGGACTTGGCCATGGACTTGCTCAGCCAGTGGAGTGTGGGCACAAATGACACATACGACGTCAGAGCAGAAACTTTATGTCATTGTGTGGTTTGGCCAGTTCTGTGTTTTTTGGTTTTTTTTTTTTTGCTACAAGAACAGCATGTCCCAATGGGACTGATGCTTCAGCCTGCATCCTAGAGTGGAAACACACAGAACAGAGCCTGCTGCTCCACCGCTGGTATAAAACATGGGTGAGGAATAAACCTTCGTTGCTGTAGGCCACTGAGATTTGGGGGATCATTTGTGACTGAAGCATCTCTCAGTGAAAGCTGACTAACACTTTCTACAAGTAATAAGCATGAATTTTAAAATCAGTTTTGGCAGGTTGTTAAAATGCATATTACTCTCTAGGTATTTAATGTTTTATTCTAAATCTTTTTTATCTGTCCAGAGTCTGTGTTATGGAAACAAGCCTTGAATATTCTCACTAAATTGACTTTGATGGGCCACAGGGGCCTGAAAGTTATTTGAGAATAATTTAAACAAAATCAAAGTTGTTCTGAGCCCTTTTGCCAGCCTGGCCCTGATAAGGATGCTCCGAAGGAGTCTGCTGGCCTGGGTGATGCTGAAGAGGGTCAGGAAGCAATACCTAGGTGTTAGAAGTCAGCATTACGGTTATTCTGCTTGCCCGGGACCCGTCCCCACGTCTGGTAGTGGCAGCCCAGTTTTCTCACGGGGAAGCAGCCCCCTCCACAGCCAGCCCCAGCAGCCCCAATGGGCTGACCTGCCCCCCCGACTCCAGGGCTAAGTGTGTAAGCTAGACTGGCCAGTCAGAGCAATGAGACCTCCTGTCTCAGGGAGCTACACGGCCCCCAGGAAACTCTGACACCACATGTTTACAGACCACTTTATTCTCTTTCTGTGCCAGCTCTGGCCAGTGGAGTACAGGCAGAGAGACGGATGTCGCTCTGAGGTACCAGCCAACCTAACACCCTGCCACATCTGGGAGAACACCCCGCCTAGGACATTCTCTCTTTTGCTTTTTCCTGATGACTATAAAGCCTCACACTGAAAACGGTCATAAAATGGGAGGACCCTGAACACCTTAGCAACTACTTAGAGCAAAGCCACCACCCCTCAAACACATTGGACTGTAACGTGAATAAGCGGTAAGCGACTGCAGGATTTACATGTTACCATGGCGAAGTCTAGCCTACGCTGACAAATACATGACCCAAACCCAGGCCAGACTAATTACAGTCAGCCCAGAGGATTTTGGTTTGGAAAGTTACTTACTCTATTTTTCCTGGAATTGCTAAGCTAATAGGATATAAACCTGCAGTGCTAAGCCTATCATTCGTTCCTTCCTTCCTTCTTTCCTTCATCCATTCCACAAGTATTTCTTGAACGCCTAAAATACTCTTGGCTGTGGCCTAGGCTCATAGGTCAGGGCTGCACAGTGGGGAACAGCATGTCTGAGAATGAAGCTAGCAGAAAAAAAGCCAAGCTGAGAAACAGAGCATTGGTTTAGACAGCTGGATCCACCCATAACTGAAACCACTTGCATTCTTTTCTGTAAATCATTTTGAGTGGGGTTTCTGACACTTGCATGTAATATGTCATAACTAATTCAAGGGTAAGCCCCAAATGAAAGCAGGTCACAGTCTGTGTTGTCATCCAGATGGGCTGGTAGAGGTAGGGCACAGATACCACCCCAGACAGAGCTGAGCTTGCTAGAGCAGAGTAAGTGGGCACAAATAACAGTGCAGACCTGGGCTTGCCCACGGTCACTGGGACACAGCCCTGAGGTTGGGGGAGAGAAGAGCAGCCCTGGCACTGAACCTGCTCCAAGGCTTGCTCTGACGCCCAGTCAGCATTCTGACCGCTCAGGTCGGCTCGCCAGCACAGACCTTGCTCCTGACCCCAGGTTTTCAGGCTGCTCTGTCCTGGGCTATGTCTGGCTGTGGGTTTGGATTTGACAAAAAGCTACAAGTCAAAATGGAAGGGACAAAAATAAAAATCAATCCAATTGCATTCAGCACATGCTTATAGTGCTCCTGCTGTGTTCCATTTTCATTGCTGGTTTGGAAAAACTGTCTTAAACACTTTCTACATGTCAAGAACTTTATCTTTCTTCCCTCCCGCCTTTCTTCTTCCTTCTTTCCTTCCCTCCTTCCTTCCTGTCTTTCTTGTATTCAACAGTAACCGAGTATAATCGCAGCCAGGCCCCGTGCTGTGTAGCGATCACTGCAAGATCAGTGGGACACAGCAGTTCTGGGTTCACAGAAAGTGTGCTAGTTGTTAAGGCTGTTTACTAAATAGGTTTAGCTCTTCACCTTCTGGGCAGATGACAGGGTCACACTTTCTTCCCACCCTTGTTTGGGTGGGTTTAAGTGACTAATGAGGCAGACAAATGAGTTTGTGCATTTTATTGCTTATGCAGGACTTGCCAAAGCTCTCCTTCCCTTGGCCAGGGTGACTATTAATGTTTCAAACGGTGCCTGCTTCCTCAGCCTGAGTCATGGAGACACAAAATACGGAGGAGAACCCATATGTAACCCATTATAAACATGTGACATGAGGAAGAAAAGAACTTTTGTTGTTGTAATTCACTGAGAGTTTAGGGTTCTTTGTCATCGCAGCATGGCCTTCCCTGTCCTGACTGATGCGCATTTGCTAAAGGAGGTAACATTAAGTCGAGTAACATTCACGACAGAGATATTTCCATAGGGTAGCTCCACAGTTATACCAAGAATCCCACCTGAGAAGGTGCTGGACTCTCCCCTGGTAAGTCTAGTCTCCTGCTAGGGCCTCTGCTGGCGCCCTTCTGCTCTTCCCACAGTGCACTGCAACTGGCTTTTCATCAGTCTGCCTAGGGTCTGATTTCTGGACTGAGAAGGCCTTGGGGGGAAGGGAGTGGGAAGGGATAAACTGGGAGTTTGAGACTCGCAGATGCTAACTGCTATCTATAAAATAAATAAACAATAAGTTTCTACTGTACAGCACAGGGAACTATATTCAATATCTTGTAGTAACCCATAATGAAAAAGAATATGAAAACGATTACCTTCCAGAATTACCTGCCAACAGTTGGACCTCTCTGAACATGTATTAGTTTCCTGGGGCTGCTGTGGCAAACTGCCACAAACCTGAAGGCTTAAAACAAGAGATAGACAGATAGATAGATAGATAGATAGATAGATAGATAGATAGATAGAGATGTATGTATAATCAGTTTACAATGTTTCAGTGTCAGTTTCTGGTGTACAGCATAGTGTTTCAGTCGTACATATGCATATATATATATTCATTTTCATATTCTTTTTCTTTATGGGTTACTACAAGATATTCAATATAGTTCCCTGTGCTATACAGTAGAAACTTATTATTTATCTATTTTATATGTAGTAGTTAGTATCTGCAAATCTCAAACCCCCAGTTTATCCCTTCCCACTCCCTCCCCCCCCCCCGGGTAACCATAAATTTGTTTTCTACGTCTGTGAGTCTGTTTCTGTTTTGTAAAGAAGTTCATTTGTGTCAATTTTTTAAATTCCACAGTTAAGTGATCTCATATGGCATTTTTCTTTCTCTTTCTGGCTTACTTTGCTTAAAATGACATTCTATGGCATTTTTCTTTCTCTTTCTGGCTTACTTTGCTTAAAATGACATTCTCTGGGTCCATCTATGTTGCTGCAAATGGATTTGTTTTGTTCTTTTTTATGGCTGAGTAGTAGTCCATTGTAGAAATATACCACAACTTTTTTACCCAGTCTTCTGTTGATGGACATTTAAGTTGTTTCCATGTCTTGGCAATTGTAAGTAGTGCTGCTATGAGCATTGGAGTGCATATATCTTTTCGAATTAATTTCCTGCAGATGTATGCCCAGGAGTGAGAGTGTTGGATCATATGGTAGCTCTATTTTTAGTTGTTTTTTTTTTTTTTATAAGGAATCTCCATACTTTTTTCCATAATGGCTGCACCAAACTACATTCCCACCAACAGTGTAAGAAGGTTCCCTTTTCTCCACAGCCTCTCCAGCATTTGTCATTTGTGGACTTTTTAATGATGGCCATTCTGACTGGTGTGAGGTGATACTTCACTGTAGTGTTGATTTGATTTGCATGTCTATGATAACGTTATTGAGTATTTTTTCATGTGTCTATTAGTCATTTGTATGTCTTCACTGGAGAAATGTTTGTTTAGGTCTTCTGCCCATTTTTTGACTGCATTATTTGTTTTTTGTCATTGAGTTGTATGAGCTGCTTCTATATTCTAGATATTCTTAGATTCTTTAAAACATGTTTGATGTTAAAAGTAAAAATTATAGTATTGTCTGATGGGGTTTCAATGCATGTAGATGTAGATGTAATACATAAGGCTACAACATTAAGGGAGAGGGTGTGGCAAAGTTTTCTGTATTTCACTTGGAGTTAAAATACTGATTCTGAGTAGACTGTGAAAAATTAATTATGTAAATCATAATCCCTAGAGTGACCACTAAAATTATCTATACAAATATATATAGAGAGAGATAAATTAAATAAATACATTAAAATGAAATACTGAAGAGTTTCATATAATCTGAAAGATGAACTCTTTTGCCAAAAACCACACTTTACTATCACTTTAAAATAATTCTACAGGGCTGGGTTAGCCCTTCAACTGTTCTTTCACAGAATTGTTTTGGTTATTCTAGGATCTTTTGCACATGACTTTTACAACCAGCTTGTTGATTTCCACAAAAAGTCTCCTAGACTTGTGAAGGAAATTGCACTGAATCTTTATACCAACTTTGGGAGAACTGACATATTAACAGAGTCTTCCAACCCATGAGCAAAGTATAGCTCTCCATTTATTTTTTTTGCGTATTCCTTAAATTCTCAGAAATATTTGTAGAGTCAACATATAGGTTTTTCACATTTTTTTCAATGTCCTATTTTGATAGACATTTTCCTTGAAGGGACTCATGTTGGAATCACCAAGAGAAGAGCCCCCAGATGTCCTGTGCTTCCAAATGTGACGTGCTAGGATGCTCCCAGCCCTTCCTCTGAGGCTTCCTGTCAAAAAATTTGAGCCTGAATCTAGTGATGGCTTCAGGAAGAGGGGGAGATAGAGAATACAGTTAAATGACCCCACGAGGCAGCCTGAACAAACTGGGAAGAAGGGGACACTCTATCAGATGACTGACCTGGCTCATGCATCGAGACAAAGGTAAGAAAGGAAAAGGGGAAGGAATACTCTAGATTAAAAGAGAATTAGGAAACATAACACCTAGATATCCTGTGTGGCCTTCGTGTGGATCCTATCTGAACAAAACAAATGAAAAGAGACTTTATTTTTGTGGCAACATGGGAGTGTGACCATGGATTGGGCGTTAGAGGACACCAAAGACTGTGTGATTGTGCAGTGTCATCATGGTATTATGGCTCTGCAGGAGTATAGGGGATTTTAGGATTTTAGTTATTTTCTGCAAGATATCAAATTACTGGGGGCCTCTCTATTTGTCTATAGCATAATAATACTATGACAAGCAACTTTTATTTCTGAAAATGGAAGAATATATAAGCAGCTCATACAACATAATAAGAAAAAAACAAACAACCCAATCCAAAAATGGGCAGAAGACCTAAACAAGCAATTCTCCAGTGAAGACATACAAATGGCCAACAGGCACATGAAAAAATGCTCAGTATCACTAATTATCAGAGAAATACAAATCAAAACTACAACGAGGTATCACCTCACACCAATCAGAATGGCCATCATTCAAACGTCCACAAATGACAAATGCTGGAGAGGCTGTGGAGAAAAGGGAACCCTCCTACACTTCTGGTGAGAATGCAGTTTGGTGCAGCCACTGTGGAAAACAGGATGGAGATTCCTCAAAATACTAGGAATAGACTTACCATATGACCCAGGAATCCCGCTCCTGGGCCTATATCCAGAAGGAACCCTACTTTAGGATGACACCTGCACCCCAATGTTCATAGCAGCTTTACAATAGCCAAGACATGGTAACAGCCTAAATGTCCATCAATAGATGAGTGGATAAAGAAGATGTGGTATATTTATACAATGGAATATTATTCAGCCATAAAAACTGACAACATAACACCATTTGCAGCAACATGGATGTCCCTGGAGAATGTCATTCCAAGTGAAGTAAGCCAGAAAGAGAAAGAAAAATACCATAAGAGATCGCTTATGCGTGGAATCTAAAAAAAAAAAAAAGAACATAAAACAGAAACAGACTCATAGATATAGAATACAAACTTGTGGTTGCCAATGGGGTCGGGGGTGGGAAGGGTCAGAGTGGGATTTCAAAATTTGTAGATACTGACAGGCATATGCAGAATAGATAAACAAGATTATACTGTATAGCACAGGGAAATATATACAAGATCTTGTGGTAGCTCACAGCGAAAAAAAATGTGACAATGAATACATGTATGTTCATGTATAACTGAAAAATTGTGCTCTACACTGGAATTTGACACAGTATTGTAAAATGACTATAACTCAATAAAAAAATGTTAAAAAAAAAAGAAAAAGGATTTGTAAAAGTTCATGATAAGAATCAAAGCCAGTAACACTGGGATAAACTGGTTTATTCCTGTATTGATATGAGAGTCTGTAAGCACCGGGGAAGATAACTCGGCAAAAAGCAGTGAGAGCCATAAAGATGTTCTTAGGCTCCAGCCCAAGGATCTCACTGCTGGGAATTTACTCTGATGAAATAATCCAGAAGAGGGGGGCACCTCTCCCCTCGAGGCGTGGCTCTTACATACTTTGGACGGATGGCGTTGGAAAGCAAAGTGCTAAGAGCTGTGTCGCAACTTGGAGGCTGAGCAGCGCGCTGTGGGACGAGCGCTGTGATTACAGCCGCGCAAAGGCATGTGCGTCCCAGGCGCAGGCCAGCGGGCCGCCCGCAGAGGGAGAGGCCGCCGTGGCTGGGGCAGGGGCAGGGGCACGGGCAGGGGCAGCGCCGCCGAGAGGCGGGGGCCACGCTCTCTCCAGGCTGGTACCACGCTGTCTCGTCCACACACGTAACACCCTGGGAAATGTGCTGGGAGCCCAGAGTGGCCTGTGATCACTCATCCGGTGAGATTCCAGCACCGTGGCATTCCACAGGGCGAAGCTGGGCTATCAGGGGTCCTGGGAAGGCCCTGTCCTCGCCCCGTTTCTCCTGGGCCAGTCTTGGGACTCTGTGCGCTTATGCACAGACAGGCCTTCCCCACTAGGGTGAGACCGTCAGACCCTTTCCTGAAATCTGGGTGGAGAAGGGGTGAGATCACGGAGGCAGAGCGTCTGGGGAGGGGAGAGGGAACAGAACAGGGAACTCACTGCTGCTAGGTCCTTGGCACACATCATGCTGCCGCCTCAAAACCTTAGAATGAGGCACAGCATACTATCTCTCTTTACCATTTCTGCACCACAGCCCACAGTATTGATTTTATCTCCACGTCACAGATGAGGAAACCGAGGCTCCAGTGGACTGGTAATTTCACCAAGGTTACTGGCTTTATGTGTAAAGCTGAGGCGCCAACCCCGTCTGTGTCTCTGCAGTCAGGCTCAGGGCAGAAGGAGCTGAAGATAAACAGATGTGAAGAGGCAGCCCTTCCTGAGTGTCTCTCACTGCGGTGCCCCCGTGACTTCTAGAACAGGACACTGAGGCCAAACCCTGCCAGCCTCCTGGATTCTTACCCCATCATCTGATTTCAAACCCCATCCTCGGGTTGCTGGGCCCTCCTGTCCATTTAAGTATCGCCTTAAGGCTTACAGAGCTTTTTGCTGATCCCACTGGACCCCTCTGAGGGTCTCAGAGAGGAGACCTAAGAGGTGGGATACACCCAAGGTCTTCTGCCAGGAGTGGAGGAACGAGGACTTGAGCCTGGACTGCTGATCACAGAATCGGCCACATCATATGATGGATGCGTATTTTACCTTTTAAAAAATTGTGGTAAGATGCACATAAGACATTTACCACTTAAGCCATTTTAAAGCGTACCTTTCAGTGGTAGTAACTACATGTATAATGTCTTGCGACCATCACTGCTATCTAGTTCCAGAACTTTTTTATCATCTCCGATGAAAACCCCACACCCATCAGCAGTCACTCCCATTCCTCCCTGCCCCTATCTCCCGGCAACCACTGAGCTGTCTTCTGTCTCTATGGATTTGTCTATTCTGGATTTTTCACGTAAATGGGATCGTGCAAGACGTTGCCCTCTGTGTGCGGTTTCTTACCGTTAGCATAACGTTTTTCAGGTTCATCCAAATTGTAGCAACTATCAGCAATTTGTTCCTTTTTTTTAGACGAATAATATTCCATTAGATTCATATCCCACCTATTGTTTATCCGTTCATCCACTGGTGGCCATTAGGTTGTTTACACATCTGGGCTGAGATGAATAGTGCTGCTGTGAACATTCACATACAGGCATTGATTTGAGTACCTATTTCCCACTTCTTGGGTGTATAGCTATGAGTGGAATTGCTGGGTCCTGTAGTAATGGAAGGAGACGTACTATGGGGGGAGACATGGCAGCTTCAGCTCCAGGGCCAAAGGGAAGGCGCTATTCTTGGCTCCAGGTGAAAAGCGCTACCGTTTGCCTGGCTTAGGTGGAAAATCCCCTGCTCCTCTGCCGACACACACACGCGCACACACACACACACACACGCACACGCTGCAGACCCCTGCAACTGGAGTGGGTGCTGCGATGGAACCCGCTGGTGCCAAGGGCCAGGCAGTCTGTGGCTGCTGTATGTGTGGTGACTTCTCAGGACTGAGCACGGTCCCACCCCAGGCCTTGCACCTGGCCTTCCTTCTGCCTGCAAAGCTCTTCTCCCAGATAGAACGGCTCGCTCCCATGCTCTCCCTAGGTCTCTGCTCAGTTGTCCCCTGCTCAGTGAGACCTCTCCTGGCCTCCTCTCCCACGACTGGTGCTCACTGTCCACCTACCCGGCTTCTGCTTCTCCACAGCACGTACATGCCACCATCTGGCTCCCATATCTGTCCTGTGAGCATGTCCTTAGCCTGTTTCCCTCAACTCGCACTGAAAGGTAAGTTCCATGGGGGCGGAGCCTTTGTCTGCGTTGTTCCCGGCTGTACCCCTCGTGCCTAGAACAGCGCCTGGTGCATGGTGGGTGGTCAGTAAACATGCAGACGAAATGGCGGAAGCAGCGGGTAGAGGGAAGTCTCAAAAGGAGCAATGGCACAGGTATGGTGCCAGGGCTTCACGGAAGCAATAGGACACTGTGAGCTGTGTCTCCCATGGCTGGGGTCCAGGAGAGGCGCACCTCTGAGCTGGCAGAGCTCCCGTGGGCTTCCACCCCAGCCCTCTTCCCCAGGAAGAAGCTAGTGGGGCACTGGAAAGAGAGATGGGCAACAAAGAGAAGGATGATGGCTGTGCAGGGGAGGCAATGGACGGCCATCTAGCTGGTCCCTGCAGGAGCTGGTGGTGAAGCCATCTGTCCTGTCTGAGACATTCCTCTTGCCTGGATGGAAGCTGCTGAAGCCCAGCTGAGATGAGGGGAGGAGGACACCCTCTTAGGACTTAGAGCAGCTGAGAGGGAGACTCCTGAGAAGGGGCAGATGAGCCCCTGAGTGCCTGGGGAGCAGATGTCGACATTGACATTGACAATAATGAATGGCAAGGGGGAGGGCGTAGCTCAAGTGGTAGAGTGCACGCTTAGCATGCAGGAGGTCCTGGGTGCAACCCCCAGTACCTCCTCTAAGAATAAATAAGTAAACCTAATTACCTCTCTTACAAAAACAAAAAAAAAGAATAAAGGCAAATATAAATTTTTTAAAAATGAATGCCATTGCTCCCAGTCCTCCGTCCCACCCGGTCCTGGCAGTGAGGTGGGTTTTCATCCCTGCTGCTCTAAAGAGGAGACAGAGGGGCTCTGTCCTAAACAGACCCACCCGCTAGAAGGCTACTTCCACGAGGCCAGAGGTTTTTCTCTTCCATTCACGTTGGTGTACCGAGTGCTCACAATGGTACCTGCAGGGCAGGGCACTCGTCGTACTGGGGCTTGAGGAGCACTTGCTGCTCGCTAAGCGACCAACATGAAGGGACAGGGGACTCTCCTTTAGGGTGGCCCCGGGGCTCTAACATGGTCAATGTGTTGTTTTCACAGGAGACTGCTTTTAAGCAGCAGGTTTGCCCAGGCGTGGAAAGAGCTGTGAGGGTCAGCCCTGGCCCCTCTTCCCATTCTAGCCTTGAAGGGCAAGGTCACGTTTGTTGGGGCTCCTGCACCCACTGCCTCCCAGGGATGGGGTGAGCCTACGTGTTTGTTAAATAAACAGTCCTTCAGACCCTAAGAAAGCTGGTTTATTCAGGAAAGCATCAGGTCTCCATTGCCACCCTACCTCTCCCCCCACCGCCCCCATCGGCAGATTTGGGCATCACTAGGAGTGGAGAAGCTGGTACCCTGACCCTGTGAAGACTCCCTGGGCCTCCCCAGGACCCTCCTTAGGGCTTCTGGTCCCATCAGCAACTCCCTTCATATCTTGGCTTAGGCCCCTGACTCCCCTGCCTGCCTTCAGTCCCCTTTTGTACACACATTTCTGAAGCCACCTTTCTCCCTACGCAGCCTCACCTGGAATCTTCCCTCCCACAGCTGTGCTCCATGCTCCTGGCAGGACTTCCAAGCTCTGGCCTCAGCCCACCTGGCTCTGAGTCTCATTGGGCAACTCGGGGCAGTGGTGGAAACCCAGTGCAGACTGGGTCAAAGATGAAGGACATGAGTGGCTTGGGCTCACTGAAACCCTGAGGGTAGACTGCAGGCATCACCGGGCGGGGGCTGGCCCCATCCCCAGGCCTGTGTGCCTCCCTGGCCTCTCCTGCCTTCTCCTGGCTCCTTGCTGGCTTCCCTCTCAGGCAGGGAGGCTCCAGCCCCTCACACTGCCATGTGCCCAGCTTAACAAACATACAGAAAGTCGTCCCTACAAAAGGCCTTAACTAGTGTACCCTTCTCCTGGGTTGAACTCTTGCCTACCTCAGAAGCAACAGCGTTGGCAGGGAGTGGAATTCTCTGAGTCAGCCTCTGGGCCTCGGCCCTGCGCCTGGAGTGGAGGTGCTGGGAGTGGTAATTTCGCTGGAACTCCATCTACTGAAAGTGGGGCAAGGGAGACCTCTGAGGGCAGCCAACTAGGAGAGAGTGGCTGCTGGGTGGGCAGAAGGAGCCAAAATATGTTTCACCAAAAGACGCTCATATCTGCGGTGTCCTCTGTGGCACCCCTCGGCACTCCTCATGTCCCCACTGTCAAGGCTGCCCAGATACGGCTATGTCTGGCCGAATGAGGGTGCCACTTGGGTTGCAGGCCCTCTCTACTTTGTTCACTGTCTTGCCAGCACCTGCCCCAGCCCAGCACGACAGGCCCCTTTGTGGGGAACAGTCTGAGCCAGCTGAGGCCCGTCATGGAACCCTCCTCACCTTCCCCAGCTGGAAGAGGCAGTGAGGGGCAGCGGGACAGGGAAACCTGTCTGCCACTTAACAGCCTGGAGGATTTAGTCTCAACCTCTCTGATCTCAAAGTGAGGAGGGTAGCAATTCCCGTTCACCTGCCTGAGCAGGTGAGGAAAGCTGCAGGAGGATTCTTTGCAGACTCAAGTCACCGTCAAATGTGAGCCGGCCAATGCATCTCCCAAGCAGTTTCCCTAAGGTGGCAATGAACTTGGCAAATATGCCTTGGACCAGCGTGTGGGCCCTAGATGTCCGTGCAAATCAGATGACCACCTGTTCATTTTCAGGGAGAGTCACACTAATCCACCAAAGGCCACCTGCCAGCAGAGGGCGCTCTGGAGCCCAGAGCTGAGGCAACAGGCGAGAATGGTCCAAGGGACTGAATCCAGGGGCTGACAGCTCCTTTCTGGGCAAGCTCCCAAGACAATGCCCGTTAAGAGCCCAGTGACTGGGGACAGGCCTGGCCAGGCCTCTTGGCGTTGCCTTTTGCTCCCTGGCAGGGCTGGGAGGAGCAGCGTTCGCAAATCAATGAATGAAGCTCTGCGTAAGGCCCGATGATGTCCGTTCCAAGTGCTGTCTTAAGTGGCACAGATAACCAGAGCTCAGTTCTCGAGGAAAAGAGAGCCCTGGGGGTTGGGGTCATCCAGGAGGCTCCCTGGAGGAGGAAGCTAGGCCTGAGGTTGAGAGAACAGGAGGCAGCAGAGGGTGCTTTTGGGTGAGCCCATGATGGTATTGGGGAGGTGGGACCAGGTGGCTCATATGGGGCCAGCAATGATCTTGGAATTCCCCAGGGCTTTCCAGAAGCCGGAGGGCCAGGACAGAGTGGGTTATCTCTCCCATCTCATGCTTCCTGCATCAGCCACAGCTGGGAAGCCCTGGGCAGGCACCCACGAGCTGCTGGCACACTCTGCTGTTGGCAGAGACTGGAGACGGGCCGGGAGGGCTACCAGGAAGGACTAGAGCCCGGGGCCCTGGGCCAGGGGGCTAAGCAAAGAGGGTGGGAGGGGAGGCTGCCCCAGCCAGCTGTTGCGCAGGAAGAAAGGCACGTCTCTGGTCAAATTTCAGGGCTAGCGCTTTCTGGTCCTGGGTCCGCACCAGCAGGCCCCCTCCCCACAGGCCCAGAAGATCTGAAGTGCTGAAGGCGAGGGAAGCATTTCTCATAGTCAAGAGAGGAGACAGTCTCACCCCAGTTTACAAACGAGAAAACTGGAACTCAAGCAGTAAAGCACCTGAAGGACCAGGCAGGTGGGAGCAGGCTGGGAGCAGCCCAGGGTGACTAACTGTGGACACTGGGCTGGGGAAGGAGGGGATGGAAGGGCCCATGCTGGGAGAGGGCAAACCTCCAGGGCAGTTGTAATGACTGACCTGGAGAAGGGGAGGCCCGAGAGTCAGGCAGAATGACAGGAGTTGGGGCACAGAAGCCAAGGTGAGCTCAGACAGGGGTGGACACAGACCAGCAGGGGCAGAGCCAGGCTGTGGACTAGTCCAAAGGGCAGGGCAGGTGAAGAGGCAGAACATGAGGAGTGACCCAGGAGCATCACCTGGATCCCGCTCAGGAGATCCCTCTGGGGCTTCCTGGGCCCTGCAGGGTCACCCGGTGTTGGAAGCCCTTTGTGTCCACATCCCCAGCCCCTCCAATCATTCTCATGCTCCCCCTTTAGGTAGGTCAGTCTTTCCCCTCTTTATCAGGACATTTCAGTCTCATCTCCCAATTGACCTGGCCTGAAATAGTCTGTACTTATAACCACAGCTCACCAAAATCCTGAGCCCCTCCTTCCAGCTTTATCCCAGGAAGGTCTTCCAGGAAGCACTTCCTAACCCCTCCTACCACAGGAACCTGGAATCTCTCTGCATCCTGGCACACGTCTGCCTTTCACTCAACACTGGCAGAAAAACTGGTGTGTGCTGAGCACTCACAGAGAAAAGAGTAGCCAGCATCCTCACTTCTTGGAGTTGACAGTCACGGGGGAGACAGGCAGCAACCAGGGGAAGGAGCAAATCCACCAAGGCAACTCGGACGTTGCGATGAAGGGGCCCTCTGTGTGCTGAGGACCAAGACGGAGGCAAGGCCTCTGTGAGGTGGGGAGGCGGGGAAGGAGCCTGCTCCAGAAACCTGCCGGTGTCCCCGGGTGGAGGCTGATGGAAGGCGGGAGGCTGGTGCACGTTGTGGCGGGCGAGGCCCGGGGGCAGTGGGACAGGCTGCACGTGCTGAGGACCTGGTAGCAGGTTTGGGCTTTGTTCTTAGATCCACAGGAGCCGCTGGTAGACTGCTAGGAGGTATGTAGGAGCCGACTTGCATTTGGGAAACTTCCTCTGGCTGCTGTGGGTGGGGAGGATTAGAGCGGCCAAGACTGGATCCTGGGATACCACTTTAAGGACATGGCAGTCATTTGGTTCAAGATGATGTTCTTGGACCAGGGCAGTGGCAGTGGGAATAGGAAGTAAATGGATGTGGGGAGTCCAAGCAACAGGACTTGGGTGATGAGAAGGGGGAAAGCCCGGGTACCGCCTGCATCCTCTGAGGGGAGCTCAGATGGCAGCAGGGCTGGCGGGGAGGAGGACAGGGGTTCCGCGAGGGGCCACAGGTGTGAGATGCAAGTCAAGGAATGGGGCAGATGGCAGGTGAACAAGTTGTCACAAGGGTCTGGTAGCTCTGAGGAGGGGTCCAGGGCACATGACACAAACCTGGCAGTCCTGAACAATAGGCAAGTCCTGGCTCTCACCAAAGAGTCAGAAAAGTTCGAGTCCACCACATCACGTATCCACTGGGCCACCTGGGCACCTTCATTGCTACCCACCCTTCCAGAGGGATTTCATCTGCCCTTGGGACTTAGCCGTCACAGGTGTGCTCCCAGCTCCCATCCCTGCACCTCCTGCCAGATCCGGCCCTACCCCCAGGATCCTCCCAGACACTATACTTGGGTGTCCTCAGGCACCCCCAAATCCCATAGGCCCAAAGGAAACTTTCATAGTCCCACCCCCAATTCCCTGCCCACCACCGGTTCCTGCCTCTCCTCCTGTCTCCTCCATCGGGGTGATGTCAGAAACAGCCAGAAACCTAGTCAGGACTATAGATCAGGGCCATCAGACTCTCAGGTACACACAAATCACCTTGCTAAAATACAGGTTCTGATCAGGAGGTCTGGAAGGTCCAAGATTCCACCTTTCTTTCTTTTTTAAAATTAATTAGTTACTTTTTATTTGCAAGGGGGAGGTAATTAGGTTTTTGTTGGTTTATTTTTTACATTTTTTAAATTGAGTTATAGTCATTTGACAATGTTGTGTCAAATTATTGATTTATTTTTAATGGAGGTACTGGGGGTTGAACCCAGGACCTCATGCGTGCTAGGCACACACTCAACCCCTGAGCTAGACCCTCCCCGCAGGATTCCACATTTCTGACAAGCCCCCAGTGCCACTGCTGAACCTTGGAACTCAGTTAGAAGAATGTGGCTTTTGGTGGTTCCTCTCCCTCACCTCGCCCTCCACATCTTGAATACTTCCTGAATTTGGCCCCTCACCCCTCCTGCTGCCACACCTGTGTTCGGGTCCCGTCGTCTCTACCCTGAGTTGTTTCAGCCACCTCCTGACCAGTCTTCCTTTGGTTCATACGGCTGAGGGGTGTTCCCAGGAGAAATCAAATGTTCCACGAGAGGTTATTACTTATCCAGGCGCCTTGGCCAGTTGCCAACAGGGTTATAACCAAGGGCAGGCTGCAGGGTCCAAGATGCTCCTCACCACTGATGCCATGCATGGGGCTGGAGGATGCTGAGAGAGTCGAGTCCTGGAGGGACTGCCAAGATCAAAGCTGGAAAATGGACTCTGATGGGGTCATCCCAGCAACCCTGACGCATGTCTGACAGTGGGCCTGAAGGTCCTGGGCCAACGCAGAGGAGAACCTTTCTTGTTCTTTCAGAGCAAAAACTTTAATTTATTCCTCTCCCAATAGCCTGAATATTTATATCCCCTTAGCTTTGAGAAATGTGATCATGAAAATACCAACAGAATTGATCATGCAGAAAGAAAAGAAAGACAAGCCCCTACTGCCCAGGAAGCAGCCCTAGGTCCTCCCTAACCTAGTCGTTCAAGTCAATGGTCTGTTTCTGGCGTTGTCACCTTTCACTTGATTTATAACAATTTTACAGGACAGATTTAAAGCAAAGACAGGCTTCTGATTTTTATTTTATTTTTTTAAATCCTAGCAGATTTCAAAAAAGTCACTATATTAAATGACCATGCATTTTGAATTGCAGGAGGAAAAAAATGAAAAAACCCCAACTTTTTCCGTTTACTCAAAATAAAAATACACACAGGATTATGGAAATACAGGTTGACAATTTCCACTATGTAAACTGATGCTTCTGCTTGAAAGGCTTTCAAATTATTTTAAAATCCATCTCAACCCCTCAATAAAGTATGTGTACATTCACCGAGTGCTAGTTTCTGGGAGGGAGGAAGGGCTGGAGCCCCTTACCCCATGCACTCAATCAGTGGGTCTCAGATTTTCTTAATGTGAACTAATGTCTCCTGTTAAAATACAGATACCCTGGCCCCAAAGGAGATTTGGATTCTGCCTTCCTGGAAGAGTTCCTGTTTTGAAAGAAAAAAGCAACACACAGAACAACTCAGGAGATGCGGACGCCCACCCAAGTATGACACCAGCTGCTCTTCTTCCCTGGTGCCAATGGCCCCACCTGGCGGTCTTAGGGTGAGTTACACGCGTTCCTAGAGGGAAGTTCCCAGTGCGTCCCCTTCTTGGACACGGGATAGGCTCACTACACATAGTGTCTCTTCTAATTTTCCCAGAAACTCTTTATATGAGATACCCTCATCCCCATTTCACTGATGAGGAAACCGAGACTCAGAGAGTGGAGGTGACATCTCCAAAATCACATATCTGGGAAGTGGGGACATCAGGGTGAACCCCCAGCGCAGCCATTTATGCCAATGGCTTGCAAATCTGGCCGACAGTCAGAGTCACTCAGGGGAGCCTCTTCAAACCAGAGACGAGGACTTCAGGATCAGCCACAGGAGCCTGCTGGGAAGCTGGTCACCTTCCCAAACAAGAGGGCCACTCAGGACAGGCAAAAGGCAGGAAGACTGTGACCACTCATGGCCTGGAGCGGGCTGGGGAGGGGGCTCTGGAGACCCCTCCCTGCCATGCCAGGCCTTACCCCATCAGTTGCTGGATTGGAAGAGGGGGTTCTGGAGGTCTCACGGAAGGAACAAGGGCTTTGAGGGGCACTGAGGGGCTCAGGGTAGCATCTACTTACCAACCAGAAGGGTAATATGTCAGGATTTTAACAACTGGTGTGTGTATACATATATATTTAAACTGATATATATATATGTACATATATGTAAGTTATGTATGTCTATTTAGAGACAAACCTACAAGCACAGGGAGGGAGAACAGAAGAGGGAGCAATAGCAATACAATTTTGGAAGCTGGAAAGCTGACATTTAAATGGCAACTGACATAGCACTGCGCATTAGCTGGGTGTCTGCTGTTTTCCCAAGACCCTGTTAACATGAGAGTAAACAGATACAGACCCTTTGAGCCCGTGACACAAAGAAAAGGGAGTGTCCATTGATGGATGAATGGATAAAGAAATGTAGTATGTGTAAGTATATATATAATGTGTATATATATGTATGTAAACAATGGTATGTTATTAAGCTATAAAAAAGAATGAAGTCCCATCATTTGCAACAACATTGGTGGACCTTGAGGGCATTGCGCTAAGTGAAATGTCAGACACAGAAAGACAAATACCATATGATCTCGTTTGTCTGTGTAATCTAAAACCAAAAAGCAACTTCATAGACAGGGAACAGGCTGGTGGTTGCCAGAGGCAGGAGATGGGGATGTGTAAAGGGGGTGAAGGGAGTCAAAGGTATGAACTTCCAGTTATAAAATAAATGTGATGTGGATGCGATGCACAGCAAGGTGACCATAGTTAATAATACTTTATAGCATACTGGAAGTTGCTAAGAGAGTAGATCTTAAAAGTTCTCATTAAAAAAATGTTTTTGTAACCATGTATGGTGATGGATGTTAAACTAGACTTCTTGCGGTGGTCATTTCGCAATAGCTACAAAGATGGAAACATATTGTGCACCTGAAACTAACACAATGCTACTTGTTAATCACACCTCAGGGAAAGAAAAGGGGGGAAAAAGGAAAGGGAGTGTTGGCAGTTAAAAGGTTTCCACAGAGGACGGAGAGTGGGCGAACTGGCCTTACAGCAGCTCCTCCTGGGACCCTCAAGGCCACCAGTCCAGGGGGAGTTCGGGAGCCTTTCCTAGCTGCCTGGCGGGGGCCAACGGTACCACACTGGCCAAGGCCAAGGGCACCTGCTTTCTCCCAGAACAAAAGTCAGGCCTGTGGAGACAGCTGCCAGCCAGCAAGCCCTGCCCACAACATCCTGGTTGTTTCTTCCCTGCATGTGAACAGAAGAACGAGAGCCACCTGGCATTTGAGAAAAGCCTAATTAGATTCCTCAGAGAGAGTATAGACACTGTTACATATTTTATCTTCATGTAAAAGATGTGTGCAACTTGCTTTTTTCTCTCTGTGTGGTTTTTGAGATTTACTTATTGTAAATAAACCAAGTAGTTAATTTTTTTTTAAATCCCTTGTATGCATGTTTCACTATCTATTGAATAACATTTAGGTTGATTTGCTTTCTGCAATTACAAATAATGCTTAATAGCCCTGCAACTTTGGAAAGTTACTTGGACCCTCTCTGAGCTTCTGTTTATAGACACTCTGTTTACAAATACTTATCTGTAAAAAGGGGGTAAAAGTAGAACCTACCATGTAGGTTTGTGATTAAACGAATTCGTAAACGTGAGTCAGCAGCGGGTCTCGATCAGGAGCAATTTTGCACTCAGGGAATATTTGGCAATGTCTGGAGACATTTTTGATTGTCACAACGTGGGGAAGGAGGCTGGAGCTGTTATTGGCATCTGGCAGGTAGAGGCCAGGGATGCTGCTGAGCTCTGCAATGCACAGGACAGCGCCCATGCACAAAGAATTACTCAGCAGAGCCAAAGCCGAGAAGCCCTGCAACAGCGCATGACACAAAATAAGCACTCGGTAAGTATTAGTTATTTTTTAAAAGCTGCACTGGAAATGCCTTCTCTTATTGCCTATAAACAAGCATGAGAACCTCTCACGGAAACAATCACTGCCTACAGATACTCATGGAACAGTTATCAAAATTGTTTTACTCAGCCATGAAGAGTACTTTAGTTAATTCTGAAAATGTAGAAATTGTACAGAATATTTAACCAAGAAGCAATAATTGAAAGAAGGAAATCCTGCCATTTGAAATAACATGAATGGGCACCCAGGACATTATGCTATTTGAGATGAGTCAGTCAGAGATAGGCAAATACTATATGATGTCACTTACATCTAAAAAGCCAAACTCCTAAAAATAAAGAGTAGAATGGTAAGTGGAATTAGAGGGATGTTTTCAAGGGTGCAAAGTAGCAGCTAGCAGATAAGTAAGTTCTGGAGATTTAATGCACAGCATAGTGAATATAGTCAATGACACTGTATTTTAAACTTCAAAGTTCTTAAGAGACTAAATTTTAACTGATTCCACTACAAAAATGAAATTATAATTGTCTCATGATAGAGATGTTAGCTAACATTACATTGCTAATCATACTGCAATATATAACTGTATCAAATCATCACATTGTACATCTTAAGTACACACAATGTTATATCTCAACTAAAAAAAAAAAGAAAATCGATCTGTGTCTTAAAAAAAAATCATTGAGAAGTTACCTACAAAAGGGGAGCTTCTTCCTGCCCCACCCTTTCCTTCTCTTTCCTATCAGAATTCCAAATCCACCAGAATTTTTAAATTTCAAAAGTAACTATTTTTTAAAGAAGTAACATAGGGTGAAATATTAATTTATAAAGTGGTATCAATGATGATATATATTAAAGGCTACTGAATACATCAAAGGAAAACTCAGAAAAAAACCCCTACAATCTTACGAAATTTTATAAAATAAAGAAAGTTAAAAACAAATGAGCTAAGCATTCACTTCTAGAAAGAAAATGAATAATAATAAAAAAAAAAACCCAAGAGAGTAAGGGGAGGAAATTAATAAAAATTAAAAAATAAGAAACAAAAGTAGCCCAGTAACTATTTTTGAATGCCAGTGAGATGGGCAAAACGCTGACAAATACATCTTGAAGGGGGAAAAGGCTAGACACAGAAATAAGCAATATCAGGAAAGGACATGACCTTGGATACGTAGATCAAAATCGTAAGAATTCTGTGTGGGTAGAGTATAGTCTATACCCTTTTGATTTCACGGCCATGAAAACTATAATAAAAGGGTAAAGAGAAGTAAATAAACCCACAAAACAGAAAAATGGGGAGAACCGAGAGGAAAACATCAATAAAAGTTTGGAAGCTAGAAAGCAGATATTTGAATTGTAACTGACTTAGACTCTCAGATGATCAAAGCAATAAGCCAGGAGTGGGGAAAGCTGAGAACCTGTATTAAAACCTCAAGCTGGATTAAAACCCTGCACAACAACCTCGACCCCGGGATCCACCAGAAGCGGCAGAGCAGCAAATTCCCTGGTTACCCCAGTTCCCACACCACAGCCAGGGTACGAGCAATGGTGCTGTCTACATGCAGCGGCAGCAGTCTCGGGGGTCCTAGATCACACCCAGCAAGTGACACAGGAGGGAAGGGGGAAGGACACAGCCATTCAAGAAATGACACAGCAATTAGCACCAACATGGTAGAAGATTCAACTCCCGGCAGACCCTGAGCTTCAGTATACACTCACTAAAACACAAGAACACGCTAAGTGGTACTCCCACAGGTGCCAGGACAATGTCAAGGCCGACCTTGAAAGGTCAAAGGTGGATGATGGCCCAGTTCCTGAGAATCCCAAAAATAGCTGGAATAATCCTCCCACTTGTAGCATATAAAGTAACTGAGCCCATTAACAACGAACACCCCCCCCCGCCTCGTGGCCGCTCCCCCTTCTGGGGGAGACAGCCCACGCTCTGTGGGGTACGCCTCTCCTTTTACTTTCAACCGAGCACCGAGCCCCCACACCTCGTGGCTTTTCTCTTGACTTCTAAAGCAGCCTGCACTCTGCCTATGGAGTAGCTATCTCTCTGAATAAGTCTACCTTTACTCAACCGTGGCTTGCTCTGGAATTCTTTCCTGTGCAAAGCCAAGTACCCACACTTGACGGGGCACATCCCAAGGACTCAGTCAAGACCTGGGACATGGCCACCCTCTCACCGCACCTACTTTTTACTGTATCACAACTGGGGACTAGTGGGCCCTGCGATGGCACCACCAGCAAAGTGGCTACGCCTCCTTGCCCTCCACCCGGTGGCCTAGGGAGACCGAGGCCCAGGACCTTCTGCTACGGGCACCCAGAAACAGCAGGCGAACCCAGGGAGTGCCTCCTGCCCCCAGAACGGCACTGGCCCACACTGAGCAGGAGCCCAGCAGCACCGGAAGAACAAAGCTGACCAGAATAGCACGGCAAGGGCTCCAAAAACTAAACTGTCATTGAAGTGAAAGTCTGCAAAAGTAGACAGAGCCCACAGACTGAACTAGTGACTGCCCGGTAACACAGAAGACTAAGCGGGGCCGACAGTTCCTTACATAATGACCAAAACAGAAGCGCGCTGTAGGAGAGCACTTGGGACCCAGATCCGGCGTGTCTGCTTTCACCTCTGTTGCTCAGCATCGTGCTGCTGCAAGTTCTAGCCACTGTGACGAGGCAAGGGAGAAAAAAAGAAAAGCAAAGCATACAGATTGGAATGAAAGAAATAAAACTGCCTTTATTTGCAGACAACATGATTGTCTATGTTGAAAATTCCAAGAAATGTATAAAAATCATCTGCGATAAGTGAGTTCAGTAAGGTGGCAGGATATAAAATTACCACGCAGAAGTATTTCTATATACTGACAACAAGCAAGTAGAAATTGAAATTTAAAAAAATTCAATTTAGAACTGCTCCAAAGAAATGTTACACTTAGGTATAAATCTAACAAAACAATCACAAGATCGGTGTGGTAAAATGTTGATGAAAGCCATCAGTGATGACTTAAATAATTGAAGAGACATACCCTGTTCGAGATTTGAAAGATTCAACACAGCAGAAATGCTAATTCTCCTCAAATTGATCTACCGATTTACCACAATCCCTGTCAAAATCTCAGCGAGGTTTGTTTTATAGGTGTCGCCTGAAATAAAATCACACAACGTGAGAGTTGTGGGTTAAGTTTTATTTGGGGGCAAAATGAGGACTATGGCCCAGGAGACAGCATCATGGGAAGCTCTGAGAAACTGCTCCAAAGAGGCACGGGGAAAACTCGGTATGACACACGATTTCAGTGGAGGGGGACGTGCAGTCAAGCACACACTTAGGCCGAGACTGCTGCTGCCCACGAGGAGCAGATGTCACTGTTAATGATTTTAGTGCTTTTCTGGATATGAGGAGACTCAAGAATTCAAGTTATAAAATCTTCTCCTGAAAATATCTATCTGAAGGCTTGTTCAGCCAGTTTTCCTAGAGGACAGAGCGCCTCATTCCTGATCTCCATCCTGAACTCCTTTCAGGATGTGTTGGAAGTCAGCAGCTGCAGTGGCTCATGATTTAATCCAAACAAAGTTAGATGGCAAGTGCCAATGTGACCCAGTCCTTGTAGTGGCAGATGGCAAGCGCCAATTTTCAGTTAGCACAGGTATAGAAAAGCTTATTCAAACTTTTAGATGGAAAGGGAAAGGCCCTGCAATAGCCAAAACAGTTTTCCAAAAGAAAAATAAAGTGAGAGTAATCATTTTTTGAGATATTAAGTCTTTACCATTAGCTACAGTAATCGAAACAGTGGTCTTATCAGGAGAGTCATAGATTAATGGAATAGAAAATGAAGAAATAGATCAACACAAATATGCTCAATTAATTTACAACAAAGGGAACAATTCAATGAGAGAGAGAGAGGCTTTTCAGTACATGGTGCTGGAGCAAGTAGGTACCCATAGCAAAAACAAAGAACCTTGAACTAATTCTCCATTTTTATACAAATTTTAACTCAAAATGGACCACGGACTTCAAAGTAAAATGTAAAACTTCTAGGAAAAAAAGGAGAAAATCTTCAAGACCTGGGATTAGGCAAAGAATTCTTAACCAATAGTATGACTCATAAAAGGAAAACTTGATTAATTGAATCTCATCAAATTTAAAATTGCTTTGCTCAGCAATTGACCCTATTAAGAGTATGAAAAGACAAATTACAGACTGGGAGAAAATATTTGCAAATTGCATATTTGACAAAAGGCTTGTATCCAGAATATAAGGAACTCCTGAAACTCAACATCGAAAAGACAATCTGACACTAATGAATTCATCTACAAAACAGAAACATACTCGCAGACATAGTAAACAATCTTATGGTTACCAGGGAAAGGGGGTGGGAAGGGATAAATTTGAGTTTCAGATTTGCAAATGTTAATCATTATATATAAAAATCGATAAAAACATATTTCTTCTTTATAGCACAAGGAACTATATTCAATATCTTACAATAACCTTTAATGGAAAAGAATATGGAAATGAATGTATGTGTGTATATATATATGTACATGACTGGGACATTGTGCTGTACACCAGAAACTGACACATTGTAGCTGACTATACTTCAATTAAAAAAAAGACAATCCAATTTC
This sequence comes from Camelus dromedarius, assembly GCF_036321535.1. NCBI lineage: Eukaryota > Metazoa > Chordata > Mammalia > Artiodactyla > Camelidae > Camelus > Camelus dromedarius. Next base: position 25,454,169 of record NC_087462.1, read on the forward strand.
AAAATGGGCAAAAGACATGCATAGACATTTTACCAAAGAAGATACACAGATGGAATTTAAGCAAATGGAAAGATGTTTGATATCATTAGCCATTAGAAAAACGTTAAATAAAGCTATCATGAGACATCACTATACACCTCTCAGAATGACCAAAATAAAAATAGTAATAACACAGATGACAGTGAGGACATGGAGAAACTGGATCCATCATACATTGCTGGTGGGAATGTAAAAGAATATAGTGTAATACAATTTTTTAAAATGCTGTCTCAACCCAGTTTTGAGACCCTGGCTAGAGGCTAGTCAGTTCTCCTTCTTCAGCAGCCAGTTAAGCCCACCACACTCCCAACTATCTCCTTTACTGGGCTCTCATACTCCTAGCCACTATACACCTGCCCTAATCACCCCAGCGCCAGGTACTGGACAACTAAGGGCTGCCCTCATGCCTCAGGGGCAACAGAAATTATTCAAATTATCCAATGCTAAACCTGCTTACCTTGCCTCAGTCATTTCTTCCTGCAGAAACCGCGATAAATTGCTTGCCCACGATTCCCCCCACCTCACCCTCCCTACTCGCCTGTGCTTCCCTCCGTGGCCCTGTGTGAAGAGCGGTGTCCTCCCTCATTGAACTCAGAGTAACAGACTGTAAAATTCTTTCCAGCGTTTCTCTCTTGGACTGTGTCTAGCCTCACCATACCTCACCCAAGGTAAAATGATTAAAACATACAGGCATTCTGGAAAATAGTTTGGCAGTTCCTAGTATACTGAAAACGGAATTACCACATGGATCAGCAATTACATGCTGGGGCCTTTAGCTAGAGAAATGAAAACTTTGTTTCACGCAGAAACTTGCACATGAATATTCTAGCAGCTTTACTCATAACAGCACCAAACTAGAGATGACCCTGATGTCTTTCAACTGGTGTGGTACATCCAGACCGTGGAATACTATGCAGCAACAAAAAGGATGGAATTATCGATACATGCAACAACTCGGGGGGAGCCTCAAAGAAATTATGCTAAGCCAATCTCAAGAGGTTACATACTGCATAATTCTGTTTATATAACATTTGTGAAAGAATGTAATTACAGAGATGAGATTAGTGATTAGCCAGGCTAGGGCTGGGGAGGGGCGGGTGAGACTGTAGAGGTAGTGATACAGTTAAGTGTCTTGATTACATACTCGTGACAAAATGGCATAAAGCTACACACATGTGCACACACACACGAGTGCATGTGTTAACTGGTGAAAGCTTGAAGGTCTATATCTAACGTCGATTTGCTGGGTTTGTTATTGTCCTGTAGTTACACAGGATATAAATACTGGGAACAATTGGATGCAGGCTGCATGGGACCACCCTATACGGTTCCTTGCAACTTCATGTAAATCTATAATTATTTCAAAATGAAAAGTTTTTTTTTTTTTTTTAAGATGAAGGGGACTTCTGTGAAGGAAAACAAATGAAACAAATCAAAACAAAACTTAAAAATCTTCAGAAGTCTCAGGAATTGGCATCAGCCAAACTTCACCTGAAGGTTTCTTTTTGTTTGTTTGTTTCTTTGTTTTAAGTGATGAGGAGGATAAAACCTAGAAAAATGGGAGGAGGCGCTTTGAGAGGAAATTAGATCTCAGAGCCTCTCCCCTCCATACTCTACTCAACCAGATGTTGCCCCTCCCCACTCTGGGGGCGGCTCTCTGTTGAGAGTTAAGCAGAGGGTTTCCTAGATATTTATTCCTACTTAGCTCTAAGAATGCTGGCAAGTAAAGCAAAGCTGGGAAATTTCATCTTTATTCTGGGAGAAGAGTTATCCTGCCGTCCTGGTACAACTTATCCCTTTGGCCTCCCATATTTCCAGAGCACTCCCATCCTCGCCCCAGGGCTGACCTCGGGGCCCATACAACTCAGAGTAGCCAGAGGTCCCAATACGGTTTCTTGTGGTCCAGTAACTTGGGAACTAAAAGACACCTGCTTCCAACACACAGAGTATACAGTTATCAGTAGGGAACCGCTGCCCTAGGGGGTGACACAGCCATGAGAGGAAAGGGCCCAGGTCTCTGAGTCATTACTAGGAAGAAAAACCACTTGCTGAATGTTACTTGAACAAGAAATTATGTATCTGTTTATTAGAGCAGCTGGTATTGTCCTGAGCCAATGCAGTCCCATTTCTGCTTAATTACCTCAAGTCAGGTTTCTATTCTAGAAACTGAAGAAATCCAAATAAATTCAGAGAGTGACCTATGAATCAAGACCCACGAATCAAGAAACCTGGGACTTCTGTCACCTCAGCCCCTCCCAATAAAGCCCCATGGCCCCAGCCGTCTCTGGAGGGACCCATATTCCCTGCATCTCTTCAGATTTTCGCCTTCAACTCCACCGAGTTTCCCTGTGAACACCCCACAGAGGGTTCTGAACTGACCCCACTGCCCACAGAGGCAGAGGATCCACCCAGGGGCCATCAGTCCAGGTGAAGTGCCCACATAGGTGTCTTGAAGACAAACACCATTGCCCCACTTGCCCACTGGAAGGTCTGCTCACAACGTCAGTTTTGGAAACTTAACAGGCCTCATTTTAACTGTGTCAGACAAGACACAACTTTCCTTTAATTTTTTTAGTCCAATTTCCATAAGAAACATCTTTCAGATTTCCCTCCTACTTCTGCCTCCTGCCATCTCTTCAACATCCCATAGCCTAAAATAAACAGCAAGGTAAGAAAACATTTTTTGCCCAGGGTAGTATCAGTGATTAATCTGCCTCCAGGCCTTTAAATCAAACCACCATGGGTGCCCTACATTTGGACTTTCAGTCCCAGGAGTCAGTACACTCCTTGCTCAGTAAGCATGTTTGAGGGTGTTGGGGTTTGTTTTGCTTTGTTTTGTTATTTAAGGCCAGACCATTGTAATCAATTCAAATCTTTGGGGCATGTGGCTAGGGTGGGGCCAGGGACTAGACCTCCACTTTTTTCTTTATGCCTTTCTGTTGTTTAGTCTTATTTTTTAAAAACCATTCCCACAAATTATTTTAATAGAAATGAAAAAGGTGGTTTAATCTTAGGGGAAAAAAATATACAGGCAAACCTTGGCGATATTGTGGATTTAGTTTAAGACCACTGAGCTAAAGCAGATACTGCATTAAAGGGATTCACATGAATTTTTTTAGTTTCCCAGCACATATAAAAGTTATATTTACACTATAATGTAGACTATTTAGTATACAATAGCACTATATCTAAAAAATGTACATACCTTAAGTAATAAATGCTTTATTGCTAAAAATATGCTAACCAGCTCCTGAGCCTTCAGCAAGTCATAAAATTTCTGCTGACAGAGGATCTTGTCTTGATGTTGGTGGCTGTGAACTAACCAGGGTGGTGGCTGCTGAAAGTTGAGGTGGTTGAGGCAATTCCTTAAAATAAGATGATAATGGAGTTAGCCATATTAATTGATTTCCTTTCACAAAAGATTTCTCTGTAGCATGCAATGCTACGGTTTTACCCACAGTGGAACTCCTTTCAAAACTGGAGTCAGTCCTCTCAAATTCTGCCACTGCTTTGTCAGCTAATTTATTCTAAATCCTACCCCTATATTGCCCCTACTCCAGCAGTAATGTTTTGAAAGGAATCTTTTCTTCCTGAGCAGTAGGTCTCAAAAATGGGCTGAAAAGAACCAGTAAGCCATGTTGTACACAGATGTGCTGTCATCCGGGCTTTGTTGTTCCATTTACAGAGCACAGGCAGAGTAGACTTAGCATCATTCTTAAGGGATTTTTGGAATGATAAACAGGCATTGGCTTCAACTTCAAATCACTAGCGGCATCAGCCCCTGACAAGAGAATCAGACACTGTCTCTGAAGGTTTGAAGCCAGGCATTGACTTCTCCTCTTTAGCTATGAAAGTCCTAGACAGCGTCTTTGTCTAATAGAAGGCTGTTTTGTCTACATAAAAAGTCTGTCGTTTAGTGTAGGTACCTTCATTCATTATCGGAGCTAGATCTTCCAGATAACTTGCTGCAGCTTCTGCATCGGCACTGGCTGCTTCACTTCGCACTTTTATGTTATGGAGACGGCTTCTTTCCTTGACCTTTGTAAACCAACCTCTGTTAGTGTCAAACTTTTCTTCTACAGCTTCCTTACCTCTCTCGGCCTTCATAGAATTGAAGGGAGTCAGGGCCTTGCTCTGGATCAGGCTTTGCCTTAAGGGACTGTTGTGGATGGTCTGACCTTCTATCCAGACCACTGGAACTTTCTCCATATCAGCAATACGGCTGCTTCATTCTCATCATTCACGTGTTCACTGAAGTAGCGCTTTTCATTTTCTTCAAGAACTTCTCTTTTGCACTGAAAGCTTGGCACAAGAGGCCTAGCTTCAGCCTGTCTTCAGCTTTTGACATGCCTCCTCCTTAAGCTTAATCAGTTCTAGCTTTTGACTTAAAGTGAGAGACGTGTGAATCTTCCTTTCACTTGAACACTTAGAGGCCATGTTAGGGTTACTAACTCACCTCATTTCAATACTGTTCTGTCCCAGGGATTAGGGGAGCCTGAGGAGAGGGAGCGAGGCAGAGGAATGGCCTGCTGGTGGAGCAGTTAGGACACACAACATTCATTAAGTTTGTTGACTTACGTGGGCACAGTTTGTGGTGCCTCAGAACAATTACAATATATTATAACATCAAAAATCACTGATCACAGATCACCGTAACAAATATGATAACAATGAAAAAGTTTGAAATATTGTGAGAATTACCAAATGTGACGCAGATACATGAAGTGAGCAAATACTATTGGAAACTGGCACTGATAGACGTGCTCAGCACAGGGTTCCCACAATCCCCTGGTTTGTAAAAAAAACCATCTACGAAGCACAATAAAGTGAAGGGTAATAAAACGAGGTGCGCCTTTGCAGCTGGAGCTGCAGATGCTGGTGGCCACCTCTACTGCCTGCTCACGCAGCCCACTGAAGAAGCCAGCAGGGACGGAAGCCGAGTGGAAGGCCGGGGACTGAGACTGGACTGATTATTGTCGACATCTCAAGTTGCGTGAACTTTGCAGTTATGCGCTATCTGAACACCTGTATAAACTCTTTCTGCATAAACCCTGTTTGAGTTGTGGTTCTATGACTTGTGATGGGACTTCTCGCCCAACATGGCGGGCACTTTGGCCTGGACCTGGAAAGGCATCTGGTGGGGTTCTCTTGAGATATTCAGAAAGAACAGGATGTGCGCAGGAAGGGCAACCACTGGTTCCCTCTGTGTGGCATCCCCAGTTAAGTCCATCCCTCTTTTACGTGCATGCAGCTCCTGCACTTTTTATGCCCTTTTTCTTGAACTTGGACTGGGCTTGTGACTGCTTTGACCAATAGAAAGAACAAAGAGGAAGTGACATTCTTCAAAAGGTCTGGCAGCTTCTACTTCCTCTCGCTTGGACTCCTGGGTTGCCATGCAAGATGTCCATGATAACCTGCTGGATAGAAGCCATAAAAAGAAGTGGGAGGATGAGACATTACACAGAGAGGCTTCTCTGGGGACACAGAGGTGCCAGACATCCAACCCCCATTCACCTTCTCAGTAGAGGCATGAGACCCAAGAGAGCCCAGTAAACTGTTTAACTGAGCGCTAGAATCATGAGATACAATAAACTTGTGGTTTTATGCTACTACGGTTTTTATTATGCAGCTGGAATACCCCACCTCTGTACACATTGTGCCAATCACAAAAAGTAGCTCCTTCTGGGCAGATGGATGACAAAAAGTCCCCTCTCTCTCCAGGCTGAAGCACAGGCTGCCAGTGCACAGCACTCACATGGTAGGCAGAGAGTGCCACCGGCCCCTCAGTCTGGTGACACTTTATACAGCCCAGGGGCTGCACAACCCCAGCACTCAGAAACTCAGGGTTGGAGGGCACAGAGGGATGCCCACAGGCGGCTGGTCAGTCTACACCTGTTCTCAGCAATCCGCTACACCTGCTGGGCTTTCATGTTGTCCTGCCCTTGTCCAGTGTTCTCTGGCACTAGACGATTGGGCTGTTACTGTTGATTTCTTGGCAAATGGCAAGCAGTGACCATCCCAAGGCCATGCTTAGGAGAGGTAAGCACAAAACTCAATCAGCTTTTGTCTCTCAGTCTTTTCCTTGCCCTTCCAGCCCTCCTCTGCCCCAACAGCAGCCACCCATTCCCCATATTTTCTAGCCCAAGACAGGTGTCTCATTTTGCAAAAACAAAATAGCAACGATTTTGTTGCTACTGTTAGTTCCTGGAAACCGTGTCACTCTCGTTTCTTCAGAGTTGATTTTCCAGGAAAGAGTCAGGACCCCATCCAACATGCCACGTAGGTGAGTTGTCAGCTGTTCCTCTCCCCTTATCACGCCGTGCCTGTCAGCCTGCATCTCTAACGGATTTTAAGACTCTTGGGTGTGTCTCTCGTTCCTAGGCTGTGAGCTTACTCAGGGCAGGCTGGGGCCTGCTTCCTCTCCCTGCCCTGGCCTCAGCACAGGACCTTGGCCACCAAGTCACCCGATGTGCCCTGACGCAAACATCCTCAATCCGCCCAGTCCTTTCTCTAGCCATTTTCAATCACCACCTGAGTAGAACATCTTAATCCTGGAACAGAGCTGCCGGCGGTTATTCTGGGCTAGGCGCCCACCGCCAGAACCGTCCTTTAATTTAATGGGCTGAATAACCATTCATGTCTGACACGGGCCATTAACTAGTTTTTTCTGCATATCTGAGGCAGGAAGACTCATGAGACTGTTCACGATGGACTGTCCTGTCTTCAGGAGATAAGATACTGGCTAAAAAGGTCAGAAGTCGGAAAGCCTGTCGGTGTTTCCAGGTGATTGACAGGCGAAACGAAAGGCTGGAAAATCAAGGAAAAAGAGGGAAGAGAGGCGACGAAAGTGAACACCCTGAGACAAAACAAAAAAAGAGAGACAGTTGAAAAGGGGAGGCGCGTTAAGATGGGAGAGTGGAAGCGACGGGGCAGGAAGCCACCGAGGCGGGCTGGCGGAGCGGAAGGCCCGGGAGCGCGCCGGGCCGGCTCACTCCTCCCAGCGCGGGGGTTGGGGGCGGGTGTGGGGGGCGGAGGCGGGGCCTGAGGCTGAGGCGCGACCTCCCCGGACGCCGAATGGTCGCGCCTGGTGGCGGCGGCCAATGGGCGGCCCGGATGTTGCAGCGGCGGCGGCGGTCGGGGCGCTAGCTGGCTGGGGGAAGCGCGGCCGCCGCCATGATGCTTGTTTGCTTTCAATGAAAACGAGGGGGGCGCGGAGGAGGCGGCGGCGGCGGCGGCGGCGGTGGCGGCGGCGTCGGCGGCGCGGAGGCGAAGGCAGCGCTGGGCGCAGCGAGGCGGGCGAGGCCGGAGGCCGAGAGGCCGGGCGGGCGTAGTGGCGGCCCGTCGGGGCGGCTGAGGCGGGCGGCGGACGCGGCGGAGCTCGGAGGGGGAACAAAGAGCGGCGGCTGAGGCGGCGGCGCTGCAGCAGCGGGCGGGACTGGTATGGTGGTTCCACAGGTCAGACCCCGCTGCGCTCACAGGGAGGAGGCGGCGGCAGCGGCGGAGGGAGGCGACTTACCCCAAGAGGTGAGCGAGGCGCCGCTGGGCGCCGCTCCCCGCTCGGGCCGCGCTCGGTCGTGTCCCCGGGACCGGGGCGCGCGGGGCTCAGGCAGGAGCAACTTCAGTCCCGTGGGCAGCGGGCCCGCAGCTCGGAGGAGCGGGCGGCTGCCGCGAGTCCGGGCCCCCGCGCTGAACCCGGCGATGGGGGCGTGATTGACGGCGGGGGCGCGGGGGCTGGGTCGCCGGAGGAGGGGAGCTGCGGTCGGGACCCCGAGTGGTAACTTCGGAGAAGTGGCTGTGTGCGGATGCGCGCAGTGGCCTGTGGAACTTCGCAGTTACGCGAAGCGAGAAACCAACTCTTCACCCCCCTCTCCCAAACGTATTTAAAATTCAGTTTAACGCAAATTTTGGGGTGGGTAGGGGGATGGGAACGACATGGTTAAGGAAGAAGCGCTTAGCACCAGATGAAAGGATATGTGGTATTTCTGAGGGCTCAGAGATGGTTCTAATTACTAGAAGTAGTTTTGTCGAATAACCTGAATCGTATTTCACCTCGTTATTTCTGAACACCAGTTCTTTGGAAACTTTTCTTTGACTCTTTTCCTCCTTCCCCTTCCCCAAAGAGTCTGGTAACGAACACCTGTAACCTCTTGAACTGTGACTGCAAATGACAGCATTGTGAATGGTCATCTGGCTTGTCACTTTTGGATTTGTCACTGTGTTTAAACTAACGTTTAAATAATCGTGAATATGAATTCCCATACTTTCCTGTTTTCCGGGTGTATTGTCCCATTAGTGCTGGTGCGGAATCTTCTTGCTGCCTTGTCTTTGGGATTTTAATTTTGCAGAGGAAGAGAGTGAACATGCACAAGTGAAAAATAAAATGGCATGTGATAGCACTTTGTATTCTTTTTTTCACAGTACACTAGAATTTACCATCCCAAAACAGTTTTGTAGGCTGTCGGAGCTGGTAGGTCCATTGATAAAAAGATTTTGAAAACTTGTTTTGTAATTGCCATCAGAGCAATTATCACAGTCTTTAGAATGTGATGACTTTTAGAATACAAGTTGCTTAATCTTTTTAAACCAGTAATCTAGTCTAGTCGACTTGCTTTAAATAAAATATTTGAATAGCTGCTATTGAGGAAACAGGCCTAGAAAGTTAAAGTGACTTGCCTGACATACTTTAGTTAAGAAGGAAAGGACCAGGTTTTGTGTGAATGTGAGAGCACAGGAGAGTGATGTACTTGCTAGAGATACGTTTTTTGGGGAGAGCAGAAAGTGTTTTAATGGATGAAAGTTATTTGAGATAGTTGAGTCTGGTCAGGTCTCAGTAGGTGAACGAGATCCTTAATGTCGAAAACGAGGATGTGACAAAAGACAAAGTTTCTTTTGAGACTCAGAAGATTTTGCATGGTTTCATAAGTGTCTTGATCAGTGGTAATGTAGATGAAGAAGCTCTTGAATGCCTGTATGATTTGTAGGTATTTTCAGGTTTCTTAAATCTTGGTGGCAAAGTAAAACTTTTCAGACAATTTTCTTTTAAACAGGCAGGAAGTTGGTTACGGAATTTGATTCTGACTACAAATAAAGGTGTTGTAGGAATTTGCCTGCTGTGCTTGTAGTTTATAAATAATGCATTTTGATTAATGTTCAGGCATTCCTCTATATTCATATTAGCCTTTCTATGTTTTTTAAAGCATAGATCTTTTTCATATAGTGCAGTGGAAACGGATAATATAATATGTAAGGCATACTGGAATAAATGGTCAAGGCTGCTCACAGCTGCAGCCTTTGGGCCATAAAGGATGAGGGTGCTCTTCAACACACTTGTAACTTTCCCGTGTGTGAGGTACACTGGTTGGGAAGTTCTGCTTTTAAAGTGTTTATCACTTTGGAAAAGTCCAAATAGGTTCCGCTAAGAACATATATTTTAATGGAGAAAAGACTTGGATTTCAGATGTATACTATTTACATTTTTGTTGTGATTGGAACTTAATGTTACTATCTAGAAAAAAAATTCCAGTTTTAACTTTCAGAGGCTAAGATTCCACAAAATCTTTTACTCATGTACCTTTTCTTTAACCTTATCTACTACTCACTTTAGGAAGGTTGATCATTTTATGACCGTGTTATTATTAGTAAAAATCGTATGTAAGAAATGCTGAATAAATTAAACCATAAACTTACTGTATGCATAGCCTGTGTGCAGTAGAGTACAACGGACTGCACCATATTTTGGTATTTGAACAAGTAATTAAAGAGGCGAAGGTTATTTGCATGTAAGACGGGGGGCTCGTTTAGGCTCCCTTAACCTTACCGTTCTCTGGGCATTACCTCTTCCTTATCCATTTTTATTTTCTTGATAACAAGTTATGTATAGGGAATGATATATGCTGGACATAATGCTGGACCCTGAGAATGAAAAAATGAATAATACACAGTTGCTGTCTTCTAGTAGTCTGTAGGCTTAGTAGGTGTGCAGAGTGCTGTGGGAGAACAGAAGAAAGAATAATTAAATTTGTAAAAGATGTGGGAGCAGTTTACAGAAAACAACATAGAATAAGTGTTTGCCAGACTAAGGAGATGAGGTCATTTCAAGCAAAAGGAACTGTGGGTGCACTGAAGTGCCAAGTGTTGGGGTAAGGCCAATGGTGACGTGTTACTGAAATGGAGAGTGACTAGAGCTGAGCCTTCAAAGGTGTATCCAGCCTAGGTTTTGACCATCTGGATTAGCCTAGATTAGGTCCATGCTTGCTAAGCCAAAAGTAAGGTGTATGTGTTTATCTTATACCAAATTAGGTAGCCAGAATGCTTTTCATAGAGGAGCAAGATGACTTAGAGATCACTTGGGCATGAGTGTGGAGGATTAAAGTGGAGGCCTTACATAGGAGAAAGCCACGTTTGAGGCCGTATGAGGTTAGTAGCAGAATCTGTTGTAAACTTGGGTATTGTGTCATTTGTGTTTGTGGTCACTTTTATAGTGGGCTTTATAGTTTATAATACTGGATAATTAAAAATCAAAATGTTTTGAGAGAAGAGTAGTCAAAACAATGAAGCCCATAAAATGGTACACGTGAAAGTTCAGGAACTGAGAGCTTGTCTTCTCAGTTAGGCTTAGGCAGACTGCAGAACTTGAGCTGGAAAAATCAACCCTCTGCTGACCAGAAGTGAGAGCCGCCAAGCTTAAAGGTTGTTGTCCTGATGGGCTGTAAACATTTTGTGAAATTTGGGGGGAGGGCAGAGTTTTCTCTCCTGTATATTACTGGAATTGAAATATTGAAACTTAAAGCCTAAGAACTCTTATATAATTGTTAATTTATGTAGTCAGTTTGGCTGTAAAGCAACATATAGATTCCTAAAAACTGCAATAGTATGTAACATTGTGCAGTTAAAAACTACAGACGTTTTAGGGAAAAGTGAGATTGGGGCACAACACTCAAAAACTTTGTCAGTGACTTATTTTAAATAAGGAACCTGATAAAAATGTAGCAGTTTTACACATGTTAAATGGTTAAGGAATATGTATATACTACAAGAAATGTGTCACTATACCTTGAAAAAGACCTGGTTTGCTTGTGGAAATGGGTATCGAAGGATAGCTGCTTTTGAGTTACTGTGAAGTGGTGGGAGGAGGGTTACCTGAAATCAAATGGAATGTTTATAACAGCAGATGTGGGTGTGTGTGATGCATAGTGTGCGCACTGGCACTTGTGCACGTACGCGCACACATACGCACAGTGAATTGATGTAGCTGGTAGGTGTTTTGAGGTGTATGTGTTTTGTGTATTTTTGTGTAGCTCAGTTCAGCTGGGTGCGGTTTTCTACCTTCATCTAGTGTTTTTCACAGACAAAATCACATATAAGCAATTGGAAATATTGCATAATGCTCAAATTTTCTAATATGTCAATCACATTGGTACAGATTCACATTTCAGAATAAGTGACGTAGCAGCACTGATTATACTTGAACACAGCATTTAAAAATAGTGCTAAAACTCGGTTCCAGAAATACTGGAAACACCCATGTGTCAGACACCATTGTAGACTTGCTACTCAAATGAGGTGTATGCTCTTTTGTCCCAAGTGAGTTTATAATGGTGTGGAGAGGAAGACAAATGAACCAGTAAAGGACTCATCAGATTATATGGTAATGAGTATACAAAGCATCTGGGGCATACTGAAGAAGGAGCAACTGATTCTGCTTGGGAAACTTGAGGGAGTCATCTCAGAGGTCTTTGGGCTGAGTTTGGAAGGCATAGAGGTTTGTCAGGATAATAGGACATTTCAGTGAGAAGAAACCACGTGTGCAAAGTCAAGTTGTGAAAATGGGGTGCAAGGATGTAAGGGACAGGAGGAGTGGCCAGAAAGTTTGTGAATAGTTTTAGGCTTTTTCTTAAAGTGTTGGTACTTCTGTCTTTATATAATGGGGATTGATTGAGCATGTAGGTGGATGGAGGTGGAGAAATTGTGTGTGTGACATACTTTTTCAGGAGACAGTAAAAGTGTGGAGGCTGAATGAAGGAAGTCAGGAGACTGGGGTCAGAGTTCGTTTAAGTCCTTGTGAGAGGTCAAGGACATCAGCATAGGAGCTAAAAAAAAAAAGATAAATTTGAAAGACACCAGAGTTAGGGACAGACAAATAGTAAGGTCTAAAGGTAGGAAGGAGGTATGTGTGATTCAGAAGTTTTGTAGCTTGGGGAACTGTTGGTATGATTTAACTTGGGAAATAGAAGAAGAGCAGATTTGTGCAGGGAAAGTGGAATAATTTGATTTTGATTCTAAGTTTGACATGCCTATTGGCTATTTAGGTAGAAAATAGGTATCTGGACCAGAGAGTGGTTGGGAATTTCATAGATTTGGTCATTATGTAGTTGGCATTGGAAGATCACTCAGGAAGAAATCTCACAAATGCTTTACACTTTCCGGGAGAGGTAGGGTCTCCATTTGAGAATCAGCTGAGAATAATGGACCACGCTGAAGAGAATGAAAGTATGTATACACACAAGTGTGAAACCTACTCGGAGACCACAGATTAATACAGGATAGGAAGAGGAGAGGGCTGAGGAAACTCTTAGGAATAGCCAGCATTTTGTTTGGGGCCGGACCGCAGTAAAGTGGTTAAGGAGGATAGGAGAAAAGGAGAAAGCAAAATTACAGATGCCAGGAGAAGTAAGAGTGCTGAGCAAGAGGGAGAGTCAATGGTGACAAGTGGTGCCCAGGTTTTAGAGTAGGATGAGCTCTGAGAATGGACTGATAGGATTTGGCAGTTAGGTTAATATAGCAGAACAACTTTTCCAGGCAAGTAAAAGTCAGATTCTCTGGGAACAAATGACAGATTAAGATGAATGTTTCAGACTGCTGTTTGGAAAAGCTTGTCGTGAAAGAGAAGGAAAGAGGGTAATAGTTTAAAGAGGAGACAGGGTCGAGAGGAAGTAGGCACCTACGTCCCAAACTTAGGAAATACATTTATATATATGATGTGTATTTCAAACTTTTCCCTAATAGGTTGGCTGAAATTACTGACTTTTTCTTTGGTCACAGAAAATTGTGGAATTTTATGTGATTTCAAAAACAATAAAGGAAATTCTTTGTAATTGGAGGTGTAAGTTATCCTATGTAAAATCATAACATTAGAACTTTCAGTCTTCAGTTCCTGGAAGACTAACATTTGCTTTTCGTATGCCCTTTGCTAGGTTTAGACTTGTGCTCAGTAGCCCAAAGTTCAGTAAAATATTTGATGCGCTTTTAAATACAGAGTAGTTGCAAAGAGGGAATCGTCAGGCACTGCCATTGTCTTTCAGAGTTATTTGCTATGAACATATGTCTCACAAAGTAAGCACGTGCTCTAACAAAACAGAAATTAGGCAGTGTTCTTTGTATCCAAAAAGAGAATTACTGGTGATTCAATGGATATGTTGAGTGATTATATATAGATTTTTTTAGTGGGCAGATTTTGAGGTCGGGGGAGTAGACAAAAAAAGATATTAGGAGTCCCTGCTAATTAAAGACCAAATAGAAATGAAAATTTATTAAAATTAAGTAAAAATATTATTTGCCACTTAGCGTTTGGAGGGGTGGAATTTTTCCTTCTGTAAGATTATATATAGTCATATGTAAACACTGCAGCATCATTAAAGCAATATCTGATGAAGCTATCATGTTTTAGACCAATAGCTTCCTTTGTATATTTTCATCTAAAATTGCTGAAGATGAAAACTATAATTTACTTGGGATATCTGAAGAATTGTCATTTGGCTTCTAATTTTAGGGAAACTACAGAAACTCAGACTTAAGGATTTGTAGTAACAAAAAAAATAACTTTGTTGAATGCTAATATATGATAGGTATTGTACTTTATATGTGTTATCTCATTTAATCCTCACACCAAAATTACAAGGTAGCTATCATTTTACAAATGAGGAAACTTTAGCCTTACAGATGAATGTTAACAACCAGAAGTGGAACTTGATATAGGTCTGTTTGACTCCACTTTGTGTTCTTAATGACACTGTCCTCTACTCCCCTTCTTCCCACCTGACACACACCCGGGATGCTGTGGCTTGGAATGGATGAACCTTTGACGTAGATTTGTTAATATAGGGAGACTCAATTGCTGACCCAAATTTATAACCACTTATGTTAGTGGCTGATCACGTTGACATAATAGAGCTGACAGAATCTTTCTTAATATTTGTGATTCTCTTTTTTGGGGGTTATGAATAAAAATCTCACAAGAGTCCTCATAAGAATTCATGCTGGTCAAAAATCCAGTTTTAAAGCATTTCACTATTTTAGGAAAAGGCAGTCACTTATACATATGCCATCAAAAAGCAGTGTATAGCAGAACTCCGTTGGACCACAGTTCCTGTAGATTTCTTTCCAGTCTTCTGAAACATCACTCAGTGGCTTTAGAACAATATTCTGGAGTTTTTAAAGTCTTCTTGATAAGGTCAAGCATTCATGAATAATTTTCTTTCTCAGTTTTAGGGGGAAAAAAGGACTAGTGGGTCGAAACTGATTGCTAGTTATTAGAACCTCCCCAAATGATTGTATGCATGAATTAGCAGCCAGAATAAATGTTGAATGCCTCAGAGGGCCAAAATTGCAATTAGATAGAGGTGGGTAGAACATTAAGATTGTAAGAGAAGGAGAAGCAAATAGATTATGGAAACACCTGGCAAAAGATAAGAAGAAATGAAAAGCTTTCTGTTGGAAGCCACATTGCTGGTGGTGTAAGCTAGGTGGTGGTTGCTTGTCTCATGCTGAGAGAACACATGTTATTGATGGCCTCCCTGTTCTTACCTTTTTGATCTTGGTGCCGTTTCACCAACAAATCATGATTTTGATTTAATGCCCTGTGTAGTAGTGGGCACTCAGCCTCTGCTGATTAGATCATAAATCTTGTTTGTCTTAATACGTTCTTTTTCTCTAGGCTTTATATTTGACTTAAAGTATAGAAATTAAAATTTCTAAGCCAACAGGTATTTGTATTTTAAGTTGAAATTTGTGGGTGAGTATACTGGTACCTTTACATTTTCAGTCAATTTATTGGGTTAAATGAAATTGCTAATATTTGACCATTTTTGGCTTTCAAAATTAGAAGTTTCCTGTGGTGTTGCAGTGCACACTGTGCTTCTCTCTGACTGTATGGCATATTCACTCATATGTTATTGCACACACGCACGTGGTTTTAGAATTGCAATTCAACAGCAGTCTAGTAAACTGTTACAGGCTGTTGGTTGTGGGCTGGGCACCTCAGATGGAGATGGGTATGCCTGTCTTCTCCTTTTAGAGCTTAGTATTGAATACCGCGTCTGCTGTTTAGCTCTGTGTTTGGGAGGAGTATTTTATCATAATTAAAAAATCTCTTTTTTTTTTTTTTTTTTTTTTTTGCAGAAGTCTTACGATTGGAAATTTTAGTTAAACCAATTTGGACTTACATTTATTTTTATTCTACTTGAGAAAAAGATGTAAGGAAATGAGATTTTGAAGGGCAGGAGGAGGTGGCTACAGAAACTTCAAGTTATTAGAAATATTACTAAGATGTTCTTTGCGTTTTTCATTCTCATTCTCTTAGAAGTATACGGTGGAGTTTTCCAGAGATTAACAAAACGATGTATGATATCTGATCAATTGAATTCAGAGCAGATGGGCAAATCCAGCTGTCTTCTAGTATGTCAGGCATTAAAGATTTGCAAAAATGTAAGACAGTGTCACTCTTCTTAGGAAATTTTAGTTTGTCTTTGAAAATAGTTATTTTCATAAAAATGTTGGTTAACATCTGCTAGATTTATGTTTAATGAGTTAATAAATATTTTAAAATTTCTTAGTCGTAATTTCTAGTATGGTTAATATTAATAGATTTGACCCACACAAATGAAAACTCTTTGAGGTACTTGTTAATTTTTGAGTGCAGCGGTCTTGAGATAACGGCATTTGATACCTGCTTTCTTAAGTATTAGCCAGAGTTTGGGAATAGAGAATACAGAGTGGTTTGGAAAGATGATGCATCTGAGAAGGAAACCCAGGGGTTCATGGTCTTAGCAATATAGTATTTGGAGAATAAACATGAGATCTTGGTTTCATCAGTGATAGAATTCTAGAGTTGTGTGAGGTATTGGCATAATAAAAAAGAGTACAGCTTTACAGCTAGATTGTCCCAGGTTCAAATCCCAGCTCTGCTACTTAGCAAGTATGTGTGACCTTAGGCAAGTTATTTAAACTCTGGGTCTTAGTTTCCTTATCTGAAATAAAATGAGGATAGTGTCTCCTTCATGGATTGCTATGAGAATTAAATTGAGATAATACAGGTAAATTATTGCATAGTGGTTGAAAGCACAGACTTTTGGATCAGACTTGGGTTAAAAATCACAGTTGTGCCACCAGTATCTCTGTGACCTCAAGCAAATGACTCATTCTCTGGACCTTCTTTTCTTTATGTAAGGAGAATAATAGATTTACTATAGGAGTCCTGAGGGTTAAATGAGATAATGCATATGAAGGGCCCAGTAGGCCTGCCAGGTGGTGAGTGCTGAAAACATGTTTGCGGATATATGCCTAGTACAGAATGTGGCAGATGGGCACTCAACACAGTTTTGCCATTTCCCCCAGCTGTTTGAGTTTTGCTCTTATTTTGCCATAGCATGTCAGTAAGATGATGTTCAGTTTTACCTTTGAGTTTGTCCCTTTGCTTCTTAACCCCTGCTATCCTAGAACTAATATTATCAGTCTTTGGCCACTAAGGTCCTTTCTGTCTGGTTTCTCTAGATTTTGCCTTCAAGATTAGAAGCCAAGATATTAGTATTTCGTACTCCTAGTAAGATGGGCACTGCTTCTGTTAGCACACTTGTCTCTTACAAAATGTTTGTGCTTTTTTTTTTTCCATCACAGCTTTTCCCCTTGAATTCTTAAATTCACCAAGCACTTATTATTTTCTGGGCTCTGAAAATATAAAAATATTTAAAATATAAGTGCAAAGAGTCTATATTAGAATAGGTGAATGAGACATGTTAAGAAAAATTAAGGTGGAGTTAAAGGATATATCATTAGAAGTTATCTTCAAGGTTCAGAGTAGCTCAGAGCAGGGAATGATAAACTCCTGTGTTTGTGAGGGATAGGGAAGAGGTCCTAAATCAGAGTGATGTTTGTAAAAATTAGAAAGGGTTGTAGGGTGATTACATGGTTGTGAGATTTTTGTTGACATCCCCAGTTGATTAAGATCCAACATCATATATGTACTTCCTGTTCATTCTTTATTCCCAGTACCTGTCAGAGTCTTGGTCACATGGAAGATGCTTATTAAATATTTGTTGAATGAACGATTCTGTAAAGAAAGCTCCCTTAAGGAAGCGTGGTTCAGATGTATTGAATTGCTTTTGGGTTTTTCTCCAATAAAAACCTGATTCTGAGTCATGAAGAAAGAATGTTTAGACTAGTTCATCAGTATATTGTGCTAGGTCTACACGAGACACTGAGAAATAAAAACTGGGATGATAGATGCTGTAGTAAATGTATGGTGTGCAGAGATGGAATAGTGAACTTTTGCCTTTGTTGGTTGGGAAGGGCTTATAGAGGTTCTAACGTCTAACCTGAGTTGCCTTGAAGGGTGAATAAGAACCTTCAAGGTGAAGGTTCTCTTTGGTGAAAGGTTTAGCATGACTTGAAAGACTATGTTTTACAAATAGATTTGCTTTAATTAACTTAGGACTTTATAGAGTGGTATGTGTGTAAGTGGCTGAAGACCAGTGAGAAAATAATTAGCTAAGTCCAGATTGTAAAGGACTTTGAAGTTTGAACTTTAGCTAGGCAGGCAGAAAGGACCCTCTGAGGTTTTTAAGCAAGAGAGTGACATGAGCAAGTATCTATCGGGAAAATACAGAAAAGGTTATTTAAAAATTGTAGCTGAGAAAATGAGGGTCTAAATTAACTTGAGTAGCGGTGAAAATGGAGATGACAGGTTTAGAAATCCTGAAAAGGTAAAAATCAGTTGGATTTAGTGAAAAAATTGAGTAAGACCAAGTGAAAGTTTAGATTGGAAGAAGTAAATTGGCACCAAGGTTAATGTCACTACCTTTTCAAATATGCCGTAACTTGCCGCGCTGAGAGGAGCCTGATCAGTCAAGTAGAAGAGTTTTTCTGCACATGAGTTTATTTCTTCCTACTCTCCTCCCTTCTTTTCCTCTGCCCCTCTCCTTTTTTCTCCTTTGTGTTTGTGAAAGAAGTGAAGGTCAAAGAATGGAGGAGAGAACAAAAGATGAAAGAGAAAGAAAAAAGACCTACAAACTCAAGAAAACAATTAACAAAATGGCGGTAGGAACATATGAATCAATAATTACCTTAAATGTAAATGGGATTAAATGCTCCAGCCAAAAGATATAGACTGGCTGAATGGATACAAAAACACACGCGCATATATGCTGTCTATAAGAGACCCACTTCAGAGCCAGAGACACATGCAGGTTGAAAGTCAGGGGATGGAAAAAAGATATTCCATGCAAATGGAAGCCAAAAGAGAGCTGGAGTAGCAATATTTATATCAGACAAAATTGATTTTAAAATAAAGACTGTTAGAAGAGACAAAGGACACTACATTAATGCTCAAGGGATCAATCAAAGAAGATACAACAATTGTAAATATATATGCACCCAACATAGGAGCACCTCAGTATATATGGCAATTGTTAACAGACATAAAAGGAGAAATCAACAATAACACAATAATAGTGGGGGACCTTCACATCCTGCTTACATTAACGCACAGATCATCCAGACAGAAAATCAATAAGGAATTATAGGCCTAAAATGACACATTAGACCAGGTGGAATTAATGGATATCTATAGATCGTTTCATCCAAAAGCAACAGAATACACATTCTTTTCAAGCGCACGTGAAACGTTCTCCAGAATTGACCACGTGTTGGCCCACAAAGCAATCCTTAGTAAATTTAAGAAAATTGAAATCATGCCAAACATCTTTTCTAACCACAACACTATGAGGTTAGAAATCAGCTGTGAGAAAAAAACCCCTCCAAGAACTGAAAACACGTTGAGGCTAAACAGTATGCTACTAAACAACCAATGGATCAGTAAAGAAATCAAAGAGGAAATAAAAAAATACTTTTTGAGACAAATGAAAACAAAAACGTGATCCATAAACTCTGGGGTCCAGCAAAAGCAGTTCTCAGAGGGAAGTTTATAGTGATACAAGCCTATCTCAGGAAACAAGAAAAATCTCAAGTAAACAGCCTAACCTTACACCTAAAGCAGCTACAGAAAGAAGAGCAAGCAAAACCCAAAGTTAGTAGAAGAATAAAAATCACAAATATTAGAGCAGAAATAAATGAAATAGAGACTAAAAAAACAATAAAAAGACCAATGAAATGGTCTTTCAGTGTTTCTTTGAAAAGGTAAACAAAATTGATAAATCTTTAGTCAGATTAATCTATCAAGAAAAAAAGGGAGAGGGGGAAGATGACATAAACAAATGGAAAGATATACCATGTTCTTGGATTGGAAGAATCAATATTGTTAAAATGACCGTATCATCCAAGACAGTATACAGATTCAATGCAATCCCTATCAAATTACCAATGACATTTTTCACAGAGGTGAAACAAACAAAAAAATGTTAAAATTAGTATGGAAACACAGATGACCCTGAGTGGCCAAAACAATCTTGAAAAAGGAGAGAGCTGGGGAATCATGCTCCCTGACTTCAGACTATACTACAAAACTACAGTAATCAAAACAGTATGGTACTGGCACGGTTTCTCTAGATCCTAATCAAGGTAAATATTGTAGGTTTGTGCTTCATGGTCTGCCATATCAAGAGACCCAGTATCTGGTTCTATCCCTATTAAGTGTTGGGAAGATTGATGAGGAGGGTAATGGTTTATTCCTTTTTTGAACATTTTCAACCTTACAATCAAAAAACAATCTGAGTGGTGGTAATACCTTAGTGTTATACCAGTGCCAGGGATTCATCTAATGATTTTAACCCAGTTTATAAATCTTTGCCTTAAAAAATGTTACTAGGAATTACTGAATGTTTTTGTTTTTATTAATTCCTTTGTTCTGCATTCATTAGCTGTCATTCTTTCATAAAGTATGACTTTTTTTCAACTTGTGCTGTTTAATTACTCTGAAATAAGTACCCACTGAAATGATAAACATTTAAATCTTTCTCTTTAGTTGCCAATTTTCTTAGTTCAATAGCTGCCTCAAATACTAGCCCACTTGTTCTTATAATCCCCCCCACCATGTATTTTTAAGCCATTTCATAAAATATTTAATAATGAAAGCATATTATTCTGTGCTGGTAAATAATGTCCTGTATGTCTTTAAAGTAAATAATTATTCTAAGATAATGAAAAATTGTTTCTCTGAGACCTAGAACAGGGAAAGATTTTATGATGCCAGGATCAGTAGGGAGAGTTGGGGGAGTTGGAGATTTACTAGTCAGGTGCTATATTCCTGCTGACTCTGGCCTAGCTATTTTTTTGAAAGTCTTTTATAATTCTTCTTGAAAGTTTTCAGGTCTATTTTGGAGACGTTTTATGCTTTTTAGAAAATAATCTGCAGTGACATACTTCAGAGAGCAAAATATGCCTGTTGATTTTAAAGCATTGGGGAAAATCCTAAATTGTATGTTTTCTTATGTTCTCTACCTGGTTTCTAATACTATGTTCTGTTAGACTCCAAGAAAAATGGACAGGGTTGCACAGTGGGCAGATGTGTTCCTCAGAAGGGCTTGATTGTCCAGTTTGCTACCATTTCTTTTATTCTGTTACATCTTTTTCTCCATAGATCCTAATTCTAATTATCAGGGATTTGGAAAATTGAGAATATCTTGCTGCTTTCAAGTTTAGAGTAATGAACTGTCTCTTAAATTTTATTTCTATTTTTAATTAATTAATTTTAATTGAAGTATAGTCAGTGTACAATGTTATGTCAATTTCTGTGTACAACATAAAGTTTCAGTCATACATAAACAAATACTTGTTTTCATATTCTTTTTCATTATAGGTTACTACAAGATACTGAATGTAATTCCCTGTGCTATGCAGTATAAACTTGTTGTTCATTTATTTTATATGTAGTAATTAGTATCTGCAGATCTTGAACTCTCAATTTATCCTTCCCATCCCCTTCTCCCCTGGTAACTATAACTTTGTTTTCCATGTGTGTGACTCTTTCTGTTTTATAGATAAGTTCATTTGAGTCTTTTTATTTATTGGATTCCACATATAAGTGATATCATATGGTATTTTTCTTTCACTTTCTGGCTTACTTCACTTAGAATGACATAACGGATCCGTCCATGTTGCAGCAATTTTTTATGGCTGAGTAGTAGTCCACTGTATAAGTATACCACAGCTCCTTTATCCAGTCATCTGTCAGTGGACATTCAGCTTGTTTCCATGTCTTGGCTTTTGTAAATAGTGCTGCTGTGAACATTGGGGTGTATGTTTCTTTTTGAATTAGGATTCCTTATAGATATATGCCCAGGAGTGGGATTGCTGGATCAGATGGTAAATATTTTTAATTTTTTAAGGAATCTCCACTGTTTTCCATAATGGCTGCACCAAACTACATTCCGACCATTAGTGTAGAGGGTTCCCTTGTCTCCACACCTTCTCCACCGTTTATTGTTGGTGGACTTTTTAATGATGGCCATTCTGACTGGTGTGAGGTGATAATCTCATTATAGTTTTGATTGGCATTTCTCTGACAATTAGTGCTATTGAGCATTTTTCCATGTGCCTGTTGGCCGTTTGTATCTTTTCATTGAAGAATTGCTTGTTTAGATCTTCTTCCCATTTTTGGATTGGGTTCTTTGTTTTTTTTGTTATTAAGTTGTATGAACTGTTTATATATTCTGGAAATTAAACCTTTATCAGTCGCATCATTTGCAGTTTTTTTCTCCCATTCTGTAGGTGGTTGTTCCGTTTAGTTATGGTTTCCTTTGCTGTGCAAAAGCTTGTAAGTTTAATTAGGTCCCATTTGTTTATTTTTGCTTTTATTTCTGTTGCCTGGGTAGACTTCCCAAGGAGAACATTGCTAAGATTTGTGTCAGAGAATGTTTTGCCTATGTTTTTTTCTAGGAGGTTTATTGTGTCTTGTTTTATGTTTAAGTCTTTAATTCATTTTAAGTTTATTTTGTGTATGGTGTGAGGGAGTGTTCTAACTTCATTGATGCAGCTGTCCAGTTTTCCCAGCACCACTTGCTGAAGAGACTGTTTTTTCTCCATTGTATATTTTTGTCTCCTTCATTGATGATTAATTGACCTTAAGTGTGTGAGTTTACTTCTGGACTCTCTATTCTAGTCCATTGATCCATGTCTGTTTTTGTGCCAGTACCCTGCTGTTTTGATTACTGTAGCTCTGTAGTATTGTCTGAAGTCTGAGAGGGTTATTCCTCCATTTTCATTCTTTTTCTTCAGTAATGCTATGGCAATTCTGAGTCTTTTGTGATTCTGTATAAATTTTAGGATTATTTCTTCTAGTTCTGTGAAAAATGTCCTGTGAAATTTGATAGGGGTTGCATTAAATCTGAAGATTGCTTTGGGTAGTATGGTCATTTTAACAATATTACTTCTTCCAAGAGCAGAGGATATTTTTCCATTTCTTTAAATCTTTAATTTCCTTAATTGGTGTTTTGTAATTTTTCACCTTCGTCAGGCTTATTTCTAGGTTATTTTTTTAATGTAGTTTGAAAGGCATTGTTTTTTAATTTCCTTTTCTGCTATTTTATTGTTAGTGTAGAGAAAGGCAACTGATTTCTGTATGTTAATCTTGTATTTTGCTACCTTTCTGTATTTTATCAGCTCTGGTAGTTTTTGTGTGGAGCCTTTGAGGTTTTCTATTAATAGTAGTATCATGTCATTTGCATGTACTGACAGTTTTACCTCTTCTCTTCCAATTTGGATTTCTTTTATTTGTTTTTCTTGTGTGTTTGCTGGGTCTAGGATTTCCAATACTATGTGTAGTAGAGGTGGTGAGAGTGGGCATCCTTGTCTTGTTCCAGATTTTAGTGGGAAGGCTTTTAATTTTTCACCTATTGAGTATTATGTTGGCTGTGGGTTTGTCATAAACAGCTTTTTAATAGATGTTAAGATATGTTCTCTCTATACTCACTTTGGTAAGAGTTTTTAATCATAAATGTGTATTGAATTTTATCAATTGTTTTTTCTGCATCTATTGAGATGATGTGATTTTTGTCCTTTCTTTTGTTGATGTGTATCACACTGATTGATTTGGTTATGTTGTACCCTCCCTGTGTCCCTGGAATGAATCCAACTTGATCATGATGTATGATCTTTTTTATGTATTGTTGGATTCTGTCTACTAATATTTTGTTAAGTATTTTTGCATCTCTGTTCATCAGCAGTATTGGCCTGTAATTTTTTTTTTTTGGTAGTGTTTTGTCTAGTTTTTGTATCAGGGTGATGATGGCTTCATAGAATAAGTTTGGGAGTGTTGCCTCCTCTTCACTCTTTTGGAAGTGTTTGAGAAGGATTGCCATAAGTTCTTCTATGTATTTCTGGTAGAATTCCACAGTGAAGCCATCTGGTCCTGGACTTTTGTTTCTAGGGAGGTTTGTTTTGTTTTGTTTTGTTTTTTAATTACTGATTCTATTTCACTTCCAGGGATCCATCTGCTCATATTACCACTTTCTTCTTGATTTAATTTTGGTGGGCTATGTTTCTAGAAACTTGTCCATTTTTTCTGTTTTCCACTTTGTTGCCATACAGTTATTAATAGTATTCTCTTATAGTTTCTTGTATTTCTGTGGTGTTGGTTGTAATTTCTCATTTTCATTTCTTATTTTATTTGTGTCCTCTCTTCTTGGCCTGGCCAGAGGTTTCCCAATTTTGTTTACTCTTTCAAAAAACCAGCTCTTGATTTGATTGATTTTTTCCATTTTTAAAAAATCTTTATTTCCTCCCTGATCTTTATCATTTTTTTCCTTCTGCTGACATTGGATTTTGTTTGTTTTTCTTTTTCTGATTCTTTCAGCTGGTAGGTTAGGTTGTTTAATTGAGATTGTTCTAGTTTTTTTGAGGAAGGCCTGTATTGATATGAACTTCCCTCTTAGGATTGCTTTTGCTGCATCCCATATTGTATGGTTGTGTTTTCATTGTCATTTGTCTTAAGGTATTTTTAATTTCTTTTTTGATTTCATCATTGACCCATTGGTTTTTTAGTAGAGTTTTGTTTAGTCTCCATGCAGTCATTTTTTCCTTGTTTTTCTTTCTGTGGTTAATTTTTAGTTTCATGATATTGTGGTCAGGAAAGATGCTTGGAATACTTTCTATACTCTTAAATTTGTTGAGGCTTCTTTTGTGTCCGAGTATGTGGTCTATCCTATTGTTTCATGTGCACCTGAAAAGAATGTATATTCTGTTTTGTGGGGATGTTATGTCCTGAAGATATCAATTAAATATAGCTTTTCTATTGTGTCATTTAGTATCTCCACTGCCTTATTGATTTTTGTCTGGAAGATATGTTCAGTGATGTTAGTGGGGTGTTAAAGTCTCCTAATATTATTGCATTCCCAATAATTTCTCCTTTATGTCTGTTAGTATTTGTTTATATCTTTAGGTGCTCCTATGTTGGGTGCATATTTGTTAACGGGAGTAATACTCTCTTCTTGTATTGCTGCTTTTATCATTATGTAGTGTCCTTCTTTATCTTTCTTTATGGCCTATTTTAATGTGTATATTGTGTGATAAAAGTTTTGCTACCCCGCTTTCTTGTCATTTCCATTTGCATGGAATATCTTTTTCCACCCTCTTACTTTCATTCTGTGTGTGTCCTTCACCCTAAAGTGGGTCTATCGTAGGCAGCATATTGTATGCTCTTGTTTTATTATCCAATCAGCCACTCTGTGTCTTTTGATTGGAGCATTTGATCCATTGACATTTATTGTTATTATTGACAGCTGTGTAGTTATTGCCATTTTAAACTTTATTTTTCAATTGATTTTTTATTTCTTCTTTTTTTTTTTTTGGTTTTTGTGGTTTGATAATCTTCTTTTGTATTAGGTCTATTTCTTTTTGATTTTGTGACTATTGTATTCTTTTGATGTGGTTACCCTGTTTTTCAGCATGTTAACCAATTACTACATTGATTTGCTTTAGACTAGTAGTCATATAGGCTCAAACACATCCTCAAAGAATGAAAAAAAAGTTCTACATTTTCTTGCTTCTCACTTCTACATTTTGACTTTGATGTCCTCCTTTGCATCTTCATGTTTTATTCTCTTGCTCTTCATTGCAGTTATTGCATTTCCAATTGTGGTTTTCTCTTTTCTATAGATTCATGCTTTTTTATTTATAGAAGACGTTTCAATATTTCTTTTAGGATATTTAGTATTGCCTTTCAGTTTGTTGATTTCTTTTGGCTTTTTGCTTGTCTGAGAAACTGTTTATGTTTCCTTCAATTCCTAAGGATGGTCTTGCTGGGTAGAGTATCCTAGGCTGCAAGTTTTTCTCATTCAGGACTTTGAATATATCTTGCCACTCCTGGCCAGCAATGTCTGTGTAGAGAAGTCAGATGAAAGCCTTATGGGAGTTCCCCAACTAAGTCTTTGTTTTTCTCGTCCTTCTTTAGAATCTTTTCTTTGTCTTTAACTTTAGCTATCTTAATTATAATATGTCTTGGTGTAGGTCTGTTTGGGTTCATCTTGTTTGGGACCATCTGCACTTCCTGTACTTGAGTATCTGATTCCTTCTTTAGGTTTGGGAAGGTTTTGGTCATAATTTCTTCAAATACTCTGTCAATCCCTTTTTTTCTTTCTTCTCTTTTTGGGCCTCTTACTATGGATAGATTGATACACTTTATATTGTCTCTTATTACTTTCATTTGTTTTCATTTGGTTTTCTGTCTGCTGTTTTGGTTTTGTGATTTCCATTATCCTGTCTTCTAAATCACTTTATTTTTCTGCTGCTATTGGCTGCCTTTAGCTCGACTTTTATCTTGGCAGTTGAGTTTTCTGATTTTAATTGGCTCCTCTTTGTAGTTTAATTTCCTTTTTACAGTATTCTACATTTCTGTTGATAGCCTATCTTATTTTCTTCAGTGCTTTTATCATCTCTTTTTTCATCTCATGATCCAGTAGACTGTCAAGGTCTATTTTTGTTGTTTGATTTTTTGGGGGCTTCTCTTGTTCTTTTAATTGGGAGTTTTTCTTAGCTTCTTCATTTTACTTATATTTCTCTGATGGCGTGAATTTAGGAGTAACCGTTATCTGCTGTGGTCTTGAAGGGCCCCCCCCTTTTTGTTAAATGTGGGAGTGTCCCTGTGTGGACTGTGCGTCTAATTTTTTGTCCCCAGGGCTGTTTCAGTATGGATGGTTGCCACGTCTTTCCTCTGTGTGTGCTGCCTGTTATCCTCTTGATTGGGGGTGTTGGTGGTGGTGTGGTGACCAGGGCCTGAACTAGTTGTTGAGCAGGGCCTCTTCTTTCCTCTGTGGTTGTCACAGTCTTGACAGGGCCTGGGTCTGCGTCCTGCTTTCCTGTTGTTGGGATAGAGGCTTCAAGACCTGTTTCTGGGCAGCAGTGTGTAGTAGGCAGGACTGGAGCGATTCCATTGGAAGAAAAACTGCTGAGTATTCCTCCACCGGAAATGTCCACTGGAAAGTGCCTTCGTCGTGCGGGCTTACGGGGTACACTGTGTTGTTGCTGCCCTTGTCCCTACCTCAGCTGTGGGAATGTCAGCAGCCTGCCCTACTGTCCCCCAGGCTCTGTGCCCACAGAGCCATTAGGGCAAATCTGCTAACATCAGGCACTAGGACCCACCATAGTGCCCTTGCAGTCATGCACCTGGATCTACTCTGAGCCACAGGGTCAGCGCAGACTCCAGACCCACGTCAGCATACACAGGCCTGCTGTTAATGCCAGACTCGCCCCCACCGTGGGCCAGAATTCTGGTTGCCTAGGGGAGGGTGTCCACAAAGACACCAGCACAGCAAATCTGCCACCACTACCTGGGCTCGATTCAAATCGCATTCCCACCTGCAAACCCTGGGAATGGATTCAGGTTTCAGCCCTGCCTGGGAGCCATGCACCAGCAATTGTGCTCCTGAGTGGGCTGAGAAGATGATTGTGTCTGAATCCCTGCCCCTCTGTTCGTGAGAGCATGGCGCCAGTGATGGTGCTGAGCAGTGCTGTCTGGGCTAGTGGAGATGGCTGCTAATCCGGGCTGCATTGCGCTCCTCCCTCCATACAGACCAGCATTGGTGCTTTCTGTAGGGGGACCTGGGCTGTTATGGACACACTCACAGCCTCAGCCTGCACCACACTCCAGCCCCCTGAGGCTTCCTCTGTGCAGTCATCCTGAGTCCTCTCCCTGGGCTCTTCTGCAGAAGCCCGAGCTCCAGCCCGTGTCGGCTCGCGTCTCGGACTAGGCATCCTATGGGCCCTCTGTGCCAGTTTCTCTCAGTTCTGTCTGCCAAGCAGCTCCTCCAAGCCTTTGGAGCTCCCTTTCTGTGCCCACTGACCTCCCTGCTGGTGAGGGGGCTTCCTTGGGTGAGGGCACTTTTCCTCCTTTGCCTTCCCTCCCCGTGGAGACCGGTCCCGCCCCAACTTCTTTTTCCTCTTTGTTTCTTCTACTCAGTTTTCTGTGGATTCTCCCTGTATTTCGGATGTAAGAGATATTTTGCCAAAGTTCAGTAGGTATTCTGTGATAACTGTTCCTCATGTAGATGTTTGTGGGAGAGGGTGAGCACCACATCCTTCTATTCCACCACCTTGGCAATCCCTCATTCCTTAAATTTTACAATTAAGACAACCCATCACACATTATGAAAACCACAGAAGGGAGTGGTTGGCTGCGTAGGCAGAAATCATGACTGATGGAATAACCCCAGTTCCAAGGCCTGGATTTCAGGTTTCAGTTCAGTAATACTTTTTACCTGTTTTCTGAAATGTGATGAAACTCTGGACATCGGTTCTCACTAACTAAGCTCACATGAAAATGGTAAATCAGATTTCTGAAATTTCACTGAGAAGTCAAATGATTAATGATTAATAGGGCCAAAATGCTAACCTCTGTTAGACAGAGCAGTTTACCATTATTAAATTTGATTTGGAAAAGTCAGTGAAGATTAGATGGTGGTTTTGTGAGTAAAATCTAGCCAGAATAATGGCATTTGGGTGATGTTAAGGGATGTTATCATTAAGCTCTGGTAGCCTTACACAGCATTTTAGATGTTTGATATTATTACTGGTATATTCATATGATTCAGAAAGGGCACTTGTTTCACCAGAACTGTTACAGTTCTTATCTGTTAGGTATTTCTTTTTATCAGTCCAAAAACTTAAGTCATTCTATTTCTATGCTGGAGAAATTATTGTGTAAGAGAATAGTTTGTTTTATTAATAATATTTAACAAAATCAAAAAATAAATGTGCTGTTCCTTGTTCAGTCTCATCACTTATATTCTTTTTTCAAAAAGCATTTTAAAATTGCTTATTACCTCCTGTGTTTTGACTATATAGTCAAAGCCCATTTCTATGTTTAAAAAGTAACTGTCCTCATCATTAGAGAAGCAGCATAGCATAATGAAAACAGCTCTAACTTTTTCCCAGTTTTTTTTTTGTGGGAAAATATACATAATGTACTATTTACTGTCGTAACCATTTTCAAGTGTAGCATTCAGTGGTGTTAAATACATTCATAATGCTGTGCAGCCATTGCCACCATCCATCTCCAGAACTCTTTTCTTGTAAAACTAAAACTTTGCACCCGTTTAGAAGTAACTCCATTTGAGGTAAGTGGTTGCTGACTGGATCACTTCAGATTCACATGGTGGTAGGTTTTTCTCCAGCTTTGTTTAGCTGTATAGGTATCCAGAGTAGGTAGAGTTGGTTAAAGTAGATTATGGCTCATCCAAATGAATAAAATGAAGTGAGACCAGAACAAGGAGTATGGGGGGATACGCAGGGGAGTGAGACTGCATTTCACCTAAAGTTTTCAGAATGTATCTATAACATAAGAAATAAAAAATAACCACAAGCAAATGAATAATAGTCCTAACTTAGATTTAGTTACTCAAATTTGTCTGATTCTCAGAAATGTTTTTTATACTTAATTTGTTCAAATCAGACCCAAACAAGGTCTGTACATTGCATTTGATCCCTGTGCCTCATAAATCACTTAATATCACTTTCCTCTTACTCCCCATTTTTCATGTCATTCATTTGTTAAAAATAATTGGTACTTTTGTCATGTATTTTGTCATATTTTACATCTGGCTGGCTGAATTCTTGTGGCACTATTTTAAAACTAAAAAATTTTTTTAAATCATGGTAAATTATACATAAAATTTGCTGTCATAATAATCATTTTTAAGTGTACAGGTCAGTAGTGTTAAGTATATTCACATTGTTGTGTCCTGTGTTATTTTTAACATGTTCCTCTGTCTCCCTTATTTAGTGTAAATTGGTACCAGATCTAGAGAGGCTTGATTTGATTCAAGTTTGATTTTTTATTTTTAATTTTTTGAATGAAGGGGCAAGGGCATTTGTAATGTTGGGATGTAAGTCTAGTTGTCCCAATAATGACATTAATCCTTGGATTGAAGTCTTTTAGCCTGATTATTTAAAATTTTTCCTGTGGATTTTTTTCACATAATGCTTTAATTAACCATTGATGATCATCTATTTTTTTCATATGCGATTGTAAAAGGATTTTTTTTCTGATTATGTAACTCTTTCTGCATTTATTAGCTGGAACTCTGTTAAGAACGCTTCCTCGTCTAGTGTCTGCCAGAAATGTAGGATTAATGCTTGATTCTTTCCCTTTATTGTCCAATTTTCAGGTGATGAGTTTTTTTTTTTTAAATTAACAGTTTGGATTCATGCAGTTTATAATGACTCATAGTCATTCTTTTGATGTTCAGATTGCCTTATCTGCAGCCAGTGGGACCTCTTCAAGCTGGCTCCTGTGTTCTTCACAGCCACAGCATCTTCTTTAGTGTCAGACTTAATGGTATTTTTCTGATCCCAGAACTGAAATCCTCCATTTCTGCAACGAACTCCTAGTCCTTTTAGTGGAAAATTGTATTTAGAGATCATAATATGTGTATCTACTTTTAAAAAAATGTGTTGTTACTTGATTCCTCCAAATACTGATTGATTTCTTTTCTTAATTCAACAGGCATGCCCAAAGAAAAATACGAGCCCCCTGACCCTCGGAGGATGTACACAATTATGTCCTCTGAGGAAGCAGCAAACGGAAAGAAAGCACGTTGGGTGGAGCTTGAAATAAGTGGTAAGACATGCAAGAGTAAGTTTATGGTATGGAAGTTAAGATATGGTAGAAAAGTAAATATTCTAGTGCTGATAACACAAGAGAAGCACTGTTGTATTTTACCAGTGCTAATTTATCTTAGAAGCTGGAAGATTCAGTGGAAAGAACATGGTTTGAATCAAAGTTCAAAACCCATTCATTGCTTATTCCCTCAGTATCAGTGTCCTTTCATACAATGGGGATAATAATATCAAGGGTGAAATAAAGATAACGCATGTGAAATGCCTAGTGTACAAAGGTTTGTTCTGATTCTTAATTCTCTGATAGAGTAGGACAGAGCTTCTGCACTGTCAGATTGCGGGTTTCCAGTGGGGTGGGAGATGTCTGTTCCAGTGGAGGTTCTGGGGTAGATTTGTTTCTCTTCATTTTCTTCATTTGCTTTTCAGTCTGAGTCTGAGGACAGCCTTATTCAGAAACACAAAATGTTAATAGAGTTTGAATCAGATCTCAAAATTGTCTTCTACCATTAATGCAGTCTAGACGCATTCAAAGAAATACATGAGCTTCCAGATCCACAGAGGATATTCTTAGCATCCCTGCCGATGGGCACGCAGCCTCCTTTTTAATACTTCAAGAGTGGTGAAGGGACGTTCTTCTCAAGGCAACCAGTACTGAAGAAGTTTTGTGTTCATGTTGGGCCAATATGCCTCCCCATACTTTCCTTCCAGTTTGTCTTGATTTTTGCCTTCTCAAGTAGTACAGAGCAAGTTGTCTCTTCTTTCACCTGATTGCCCTTGAATTTTTGTGTTTTAATGTAGCAAACCCTGAGCGTATGCTATGTGTACAACATTGTGCCAGGCACTGTACGAGGCATATGGAAGATCTATAGATGAAAAAAGCACAGTCCCTTTCATTCTAAAGCTTATTGTGCGTTAGGGACTGAGGTGAAGGGAATATACCAGCAATAGACAAAGTATAACTGCCAAAACCAGGTAGAAAAGTGCGATACAGGAAGCAAAAAGGAAGTAATGATAATTGTATTTCTACCTTGTCAGCTCGAAATTCCTTGTTAACCTATCGAGTAAACCTGAACACCCTTCTCTGCAGCGGTAGCAGAGATCAGTACCCACATGGGTCTCTCCTGCTTTCCCTCTTAGGATTTTTGAAGTACTGGCTTTAATTTAGCTGAATTCAGTTTCATAAAGTAGGTGTGGTGGAGAGTGAAATTTCTCTCTCTTGCCTCCTGTCAAGTGTGATTTTCTATGTCAGGGGAGTCTTCGAAGCACAGGCAGTCACCACTCCAGCTTCCCCTTTTTAATTTCTTCAGGATTGGTATTTAACTTTATTTTGCTCTTTTTTCAGTCTGTATTGCAATTTTTGAGTTAACAAAAATTGCTTCTAGGAAGTTTCCCCTTTTTTGCATATGGGTAATCTGGAAAGTAATCATTTAGGTCATTTGCTCTCTCCTGCTTCTACATCTTGTTGGGAACTCCTCGGCAATTTTGAGTCACTGTTCTCTCCATACTCTGAACTTTGGTGAGAAATCTGTACACAAGATAGGAAGGAAGAGGGGAGATTCCTCTAAAGTAACGTTCTTAACAAATAGTCTTACTTGTACCAGGTATTGTGGAAGATAAACTATTGGTTGAATGGGTCTGTGGAACAAGACTTTGTAATCAACAAAACCACTCTCAGGAAGGTCACTTTATTGTCTTAGTCCTTAATATGTAAACTCCTTTGTGTAGAATTTTTCAAGGCTGAATTCATTTCATGCTAAGGTAGTTATTTCATGTATATGCTTCAGCATCAGTTCCTTAAGATCCTTGATACAAAGTTCTAGGGATCTGGGGTCCTTGACTCCTGGACCTGCAGTTATTTCATATACTTCTCTGGTTCCAGGGTGGGGGTGGTGAGTTCCTTGTGCCGTTTGAAGGTAACCAGATAAGCCAAATGACTATTAATCATTTGCTTTTTAAAGAAAACATTTTTTTTAACTGCAAAATGAAATACAGATAAAGAAAACCACACAAATAGATTAGGGAATTACTATGTAAGGCCAGGGCGTTGTAACTACTACCCAGGTCAAGAATTAAAAGTTTTTCACTTACCCTAGAACTGCTTCTGTACCAGAGCCAATCACAACCGCTTAGCTGCTCCCTGAAAGTACCCAGACTTTTATAGTAATCATTTCTTCTGTCCCCTTATAGTTTAAACACCAAATTATGTATACCTAAGCATTATAGTTTAGTCCCTCTACCCTTTTTATTTAAATGTCTTAATTTACAGGTTTCCCCTCCATCCTCCTCTTTACAGTTTCTCTGTTGAACCTGAGCAGTTTGACCTGTTGTTTACCTGCAGTCTGCGTTTTGCTGCATGTGGCTCAGCATGTTTCTCATCCAAATGGGAGGCAGGATGCAGAGGCTTGAGCAGACTGATTTAAGACCCTTGGCAGGACTGAAGTCCTGTTGTGTCCGTGGTGTTGTGCTTTTTCTTCGGGATACACAAGATCTGAAGACCTTCTTTCCTACTGACTTTAATTGCCTAAAGCAGTTAATTCTTTGAGCTGTGTCTGTAGAGAGGTATTTTCCCTCATTTACTGATTGATTGCTCAAGGTACAGTTTGTATAGGAAGGGCAGAAAAGAATGCTTATTTTCTTTCCTTTTATTTACTAGTTTTGAGGATAAACTGTTATACTTTGTGGGTGACCAATTAGGTTTTTAAAATATCCCTTATTAACTAGTATATTTGGGTTTCAAACATATGCCGTGGGTTGTCATTATTATTCTTATTTTGATGCTTAAATTGTCCTGTTGTTGCTTAGTGGGAGAGCTTCTTTAAATGACTCCTGGGTTCTGTGACATAACCTTGGTTGTCGTTGGTAGTGTCCTTGCTGTCTGGTATGGTCATCTTGTATTTCCTGTCTCAAACCTGAAGTGTGTCATTTTTTCCCAAGAAAAAGTGATTGTTTTAGAAATGCTATTTGAGGACCATAGTAACTGCTCATGATGCTCATTGTTAACTGAGTTAGTCATTATTTCTAGGTATTCTCACCAGACAGAGCCATGAAATATGACGTATATGTATGTGGTCATATACGTTTATGATGAAAGGTGTGATATATAGTATTTATATAATAAAATGTCTTTAAAGCTGTAGAATGTATTTGTATATATAAAGTTAAAATATCATATGAAAATACATTATTTTTGATTTATGTTCAGAATAATGAGTTTTAACAAACCTTTTTTATAATAACATCTGTATCTCTTTTAATACTGAGAGTCCTGGTTCCCAGGGATGTGGGATGATGGAATTTGAATGTCCCATGATTACTTACTTGCTTTATCCCATATCACATACATAATAGTCTCAGAATAACTACTAAAGATACCGCCACCACGTGAATACTGAGAGTAGGTAACACTTTGCGTATTATCCCCCCCTACCCATTAAGTAGGTGTACTCTCTATATTGTCAGAGTATGTAGCCATTAAATACTGTCAGCTTTCCCATCTAACGTTCATAAACCACCCCATTTAGAATTAGTTTTGCAAGTAACTGTGTATCCAGTGCCTCCTACAAGTTAATTTGTCTCTGTGATCATTTTGGTTTTCTAGATTGTTCTCTAGATGTTTCCTTAGAAAGTTCTCATTGGAACAGTGTTCTCTGAGTTTCTTGCAAGTTGGTAACAGTTTCTGCCCTTTATATTTGAGAGTCAGTTTGGGTGAGTGTAAAATCCTCGGGATCAAGGAATTCTTTCCTTGAGCATCTTACATATATGTTGCTCCAGTTTTGCTGTAGGCTTGATGATAGTGTAATTTTCTTTCCCTGATAAGTTACTTCCTCTTTTTGGCCTACATGCCCAAAGGATGTTTTTCTTGTAAAATCAGTAATTGTACTTAAATACATCTTGATATTGGTTGTTGGGCTTTGATATTCTCAGATGTAGCGTGCCCTTTCAAAGTGTAGCTTGAATTTTTTTTTCCTTTTAATTTCAGGAAAGTTCCCTTGGATTAAAATTTCAGTATTTGTTCTGATCCTTTGCTTTTTTTTTTTTTCCCCAAGAGAGGTTTATTTTCTGAATTTGAATATTTTCGTATTTGTCTCTAGAATCATTTTAAAAAATAAAGTACAGTAAAATTCACTCTCTGATCTTTGCTCCATTCTTTTACAAATACAGACCACTGTGTGTAACCACCATTATAATTATAATATGGGAGGAATTTCATCACCCTCCTCAAAATCCCACTGCTCCACTGTAGGCAGACCCTCCCCACACTTTCAGCCCGTGGCAACCACTGATTTTTTTTTAATCAACTATTTTTAGAGCAGTTTTAGGTTCATAGCACATCTGACATAAAAGTACAGTGCACGAGCCGTCCACTAGCAACACCCCCATTAGAGTGGTGCGTTTGTTAGTCGATGAACCTACATTGACACATCATCATCACCCAAAGTGCATAGTTCTTTGGGTTTAGTCTTGGTGGTGTACATTTCTTGGGTTTAGACAAATGTACAATGACGTTTATCCACCATTATCACATCATACATAGTAGTTTCACTGCTCTGAAAGTCCTCTGTGCTCTGCCTGTTCATTTTTCCCTCTCCCTGAATCTCTAGCAACCACTGATCTTTTTTACTGTTATCTTTTTACTGTCTCTATAGTTCTGCTTTTTCCAGAATGCCACATCCTTAGAATCAAACAGAATGTAAAGTTTTTAAATTAAGTCCTTTGACTTAGTAATATGCATTTAAGTTCCTCCATGTCTTTTCATGGCTTGATAGTTATTTCCTTTTAGTGCTAAATAGCATTCCATTGTCTGGATATATCACAGTTTATCCATTTACGTACTGAAGGGCATCCTGATTTCCTCCAAGTTTTGGCAATTATGAATGAAGCAGCTATAAATGTCCATGTGCAGGTTTTTGTGTGGACATAAGTTTTCAACTCCTGGGTAAATGCTAAGGAGCACGTTTGCTGGATCAAATGGTAAGCATTCACATTTAATTTTGTAAGAAGCCTCCAAATTGTCTTCCAAAATGGCTGTATCATTTTGCATTTCCACTAACAATGATGAAAATTCCTGTTGCTCCGCATCCTCCCCAGCACTTGATGTTGCCCATTCTGTTAGATATGTGTAGTGGTATCTCATTGTTATTTTAATTTTTACTTCCCTGATGACATATAATTAAAGAGCATCTTTTCATATGCTTAGTTACTATCTACATATCTTTGGTGAGGTGTGTGTTCAGGTTTTTTGCCCTTTTTTAATTGGGTGCTTTGTTTTCTCATTGAGTTTTAAGAGTTCTTTGTGTGTATTAGATGTCTTTGCAAATGTTTTCTCCCAGCCTGTGGCTTGTCTTCTTACTCTCTTAGCAGTATCACAGAGCAGAAGTATGAATTTTAGTGAAGTCCAGCTTATTAATTACTTCTTTCACAGATTGTGCTTTTGATGTTGTATCTAAAGTTGTTGCAAACCCAAATCATGTAGATTTTCTTCGGTGTTAATCTTCTAGGAGTTTTATGGTTTTGTGTTTTACATTTAGTCCTGTGAGGCATTTTGAGTTAATTTTTATGAAGAGTGTAGAGTTAGGGTTTTTTTTTTTTTCTTTGCAGATGTCTAGTTGTTCTACACCATTTGTTGAAATGACTTTTCTCTGTGGTATTGCCTTTGCTCCTTTGTCAAAGATTAGCTGGCTGTATTTGTATGGGTCTATTTCTGGGCTCTCTGTTCTGTTTAATTGATCTTTTTATGGTTTTTTGTTTGTTTGTTTGTTTGTTTGTTTGTTTTGCCAATACCACAGTCTTGATTCCTGTAGCTTTATAGTAAGTCTTTTATTACATACTCTTTTGGGGGAGGGTTGGTCCTAGGTTTGTTTGTTTATTTATTTATTTATTTGTAGAGGTGGTACTGGGGCTTGAACTCAGAACCCTGTACATGCTAAGTGTGCGCTTTACCACTTGAGCTGTACCCTCCCCACTATTTATAGTAAGTCTTGAAGTCAGGTAGCATCTGTCCTTCAGACTTTGTTCTCCTTCAGTTTTGTGTTGGCTATTCTGTATCTTTTGTCTCTCTATATAAACTTTAGAATTAGTTTGTCAGTATCCACAAAGTAACTTTCTGGGCAGTTGAGATGGCATTGAATCTGTAGATCACGCTGGGAAGAACTGACATCCTGACAATGTTGAGTCTTCCGTCCAGGAACATGCAGTATCTTTCCTTTTATTTAGTTCTTTGATACCTTTCATCAGAGTTTTACAGTTTTCCTCATATGGACCATTGCATATTTTGTTAGATTTTAACTATTTCATTTTGCGGGGTGCTAGTGGTATTGTGTTTTTAATGTCAAATTCCATTTGTTCATCTCTGGTATATAAGAAAGTGATTTTTAATGCTTTTTAATTTTTTCATTTGTTTATGATTTAAAAAATTTTTTCTCCTACTTTTCTAAAAACATTCTCTGTTGTGGTTATTCATTATTATGTTCTTTGTAGTTTAGTTTTCCTTTGCTGAATTTTTCAAAATCTTATTTATGTTTTTTTATTGCTTTATAATTTTCTTAATATTGTTCAGCTCATTTTGAAATTGTAGGTGACAGTTTCTTGGGTGTGTTTGTGGTATGCTTTTGTTGTGTATAGAGAGTTATTCTGGTCTTTACACTCTTTTTTCTTATAATATCTTTTAAAGATATATAAATTTTACAGGATTTGACCTTACAACTTTTCTGTTGTTTCTTTTTATTTAAATTTAGTTTTTCTGAACTTTTAGAAGGTGTGATTCAGGATAGTTTTTCTAACTTTAGAATCCCTCTTCTGTGTTTTGTTTTGTTTTTGCAGTGTTTACAACTGTGGAAACTCATTTTCTGAAACTTTCTCATTTTGCTCCCTTCTTTCATTTTTTCTGGACCTTTCCCCCTTTCATCTCTTTTCTACCTATCCTACTTAATTTTATTTCCACTTTTGGAGCTTTTTATCCTCAGTGTGGGCCTTGGCTGGTCAGTCTGGAGAATTCCTGGGACCCAGGCTGCTTTCATACTTGCTGTGGACACTACACTTGTTCCTGACTTGCACTGAGCTCTTCCTAGTGCTGATAATGGTCTCAAATCGGTGCTCTCAGATACTCGTTGGTTTCTCTCTTTTTGGATCTGTTAAGACACGTTGATATTTAATGCTGTTACTGATGCGGTTGATTTAAATCTGCTGTCATGCTGTTTATTTTCTATTTCTCCCATATGTTTTTTTGTTGCCTTTTTTTCCTTTTGGATTAACTAGTTATGTTTTAAAATTGCCTTTTATCTCCTTTGTTGACCAGTTAGTTGTAAGTATTCATAATGGTTGCTTTAGGGTTTATTTACAAAATATATCAAGTAATGTTAAACGACTTCACGTATGGTATAGGGGTCTTAACAGTATACCTGCTTCTCCTCTTCTGGCCTTTGTGCTATTCCTGTCATGTCTTTTACTTACACATGTGTTAAAGGTCTCACAGTATGTTGTTATTTTTCTTTAAACAGTCAAGTATTAGGAAAAGTTGGCTTTTATTTACCCATGTACTTACCATATCCAGTGTTTTTCATGGCTTTGTGTATAGGCAGGTTTATTTCTGTTACCGTTTTCCTTCTGATTAAAGGAATTCATTTAATATTTCTTGGAGGTCTGTGGGTGATTTTTTTATTCTGGTTTT
Source organism: Camelus dromedarius (assembly GCF_036321535.1). Lineage (NCBI taxonomy): Eukaryota > Metazoa > Chordata > Mammalia > Artiodactyla > Camelidae > Camelus > Camelus dromedarius. The sequence goes on from NC_087462.1 coordinate 25,492,150, forward strand.
ATGTCTGAATTTTATGCCTTATATTTTGCAAGATAGTTTTGCTGGGCATAGCGTTCTAGTTTGACAGTTTTTGTCTCAGTAATCTAAGGATCCTGCTCCCTGTCTTGTTTTCATTGTTTCTTGTTGTCTGCTGTTTCTTGTTGTCTGCTGTTTCTTTTATGTATGTCCTTTTTCTGTCAACTGCTTTAAGATTCTCTCTTTATCACTGGTTTTAAGCAGTGTAATTATGATGTGCCTTGGTGTAGGGTATTTTTTCTTCCCAGTTTTCTTGTGCTTAAGTTTTGTTAAGCTTCCTGGATTTGTGGGTTTATAGTTTTCATAAAATTTGAGTAAGTTTAGGCCACTATTTCTTTCAAATATTTTATGTTTTTCCCTTTCTCCCCCCACCCCAGCCTTTTGGGGAATACAGTTACTTGTATCTTAAAGTTATCCCATAACTTACTGATGCTCTGTTTATTTGTTTTTTTTTTTTCTTCCCCCTTTGGACGGTTTTTATTGTTGTGTCTTCAGTTTCACTGATATTTTCTTTTCAATATCTAGTTAGCTATTAATCTCATTTAGTAATAGTGTATTTTTCATAATTAGAAGTGTGGGTATTTTTTGTATCTCCCATGCCTTAACATTTTGCTGTTGCCTTTTTGAGCATATGCAGTACAGTTATAATAACTTTTTATATTCTTATTTACTAATTCTTTTTCATTTCTAGGTTGGTTTTGATTCCTCCCCACTCCCTCTACCCCCTCTCAACTTTCCTCTTTCTCTTTTTGTGTGCCTGGTAATGTTTATTCACAATTACCTTGTGAATTTTACCTTCTTGGGTGCTGGATATTTTTGTATTCCTATAAATACTTTTGAGCTTTGTTCTGGGTTACAGTTAAATTATTTGGACACAGTTTGGTTATCTGGAGGCTTGCTTTTAAGTAATACCTTTCTGAGTTCTCTGTAAGTTACCCTGGTGGGAACACAGAACTCTTCCTAGCCCTGTGTGACATGAAGGGTTATTCTTTCTGCTTTTTTTGGTTGGTCTCCACTTCCCCACCCTTGGGTTGTTCCTCACGTGCATTTGATGGTCACTGCTCAGCTGAAGACCGAGGGGGAGGTGGGGTCCTCTTCAGTTTTCCAGAGCTTTCTATCTGTGTAGTCTCTCCTTTTGGCACTCTGCCCTGTGACCTGTAACCATTTTTGGCATCTCTAGACTCCCAGCTTCATCTCTTAAACTTAAACTTACATAGATCACCAGACTCCATCTGGTCTCTGTCTCCCTGACTACTTTCTGGAAACTGTAGAGTAAACTGGAACATCTTAAGGACTCCCCTTGATTGTTTCCCATGTCAGTGATCACTGCCCTGTGCTGCCTGGTATCTGATGCCTGAAACTCAGTTTTTCATATATTTGTGCGTTTATTTAGTTGCTTTAGGTGGGAGGGTAAATCCAGTCCATGTTACTCTATGTTGCTGAAAATGTAAGTCTATTATAGTTTTTTTGAACAGTCTGTTTGGTAACTCCAATATCTGAACCTCCTAGGGTTCTGTTTTGTTGTTTCTCTTTTTCTTCCGTTTTTCAGTCCTTAGGTCTGGTAATTTTTATTAACTACTGGGAATTATATATGAAATGGTAGAATAATTTGATGATCTGGATGATATTCTCTTCCGTAAGAGTGAATTTGGTTTTCTGTTTGCAGATGTGCTTTGTGCTGTTGTAAGGGTGGGTGGGTGGGTGGCCTGAATTGATTAGGGCTCATCCGTCTTGTTTGAACCTGCTGTTCAGTGGCTGTGAGGGGTGGCTTGCTGGAGGGTCACCCTGCTCTGTTCGTAGGTCCCACCTGGAGTCTTGGTGGTTAACACTGACTTCTTGGTAGTGCCTCAGTTCCATTTTGTCTTCCTAATTGTGTAGGAGGCCTTGAAGCCGTGCTCAGCACCTCAGCCTCTCAGCCCCAGCTTTCATCTCACCGCTTGCTGCCGCTGTGTTGTGATTCAGTGTATTCTTCCAGAAGTAATGTGCTGGGGTGTGTCCTGTCTTGTCTTCTGCCTAATACTTGCCTTAGTCTTCCTAGTCTCAGATTCTAAGCTTTTTACCTTCAAGTATAATCTTCACTTAAATTAAATCTGTTTACTTTGAAGAAGCTGCATCTTTCTGTTGCTATTAGGACATGAATTCCTTCCCACAGAAGTTCAGTGATGTGTATGTACCTCTGCAACTGTGTTTGCCTTTATGGATTGAACGTCCACTTGTTAACTCATATGCTTGGTGCACCAAGTTTGTTTCCTTCTCCATCGGGTGCTGTTTTTAAACTAAACATTGTTGCTGTGTTTAATCTGCCAAATGTTTTCCTTAGTGCTGTTCGTGTAATTTAATCTGGTCTCTTTCCTTTTAATCCAGTTTGCAAATTTGACAACACAGTCTTCTTTATTTTGTGAGTTGGAAAATACCCTCTTCAGTTTTCTGGATGAATTGACATTTAGAATTGATACTAGTTTTTCCTTAAAAGTTTGGTGGTATTCACCAATGAACCTATTTGGTTTTGCAGTTTTCTTTTGGGGAAGGTTTTTCTTTTTGTTTTATCAAATATGTTTTTAATGTGGTGCAGCAATCACTACCATCCATCTCTGTAGCTCTTTTCATCTTGTAATTTGCCTTCATTTTTGAAAGATATTTTTATTGGAATGCTAGGTAGGTAGTACATTTTTCTTTGACTATCTTAATATGGAAACTTTTCTGCCTCTGTGTGTGTCTCTGTCTCTTTTTTGGTAACAGCTTGATATATAACTCACACAATTCACCTACTTTAAGTGCAAATTCAGTAATTTTTATAAATTTACAGAATTGTGCACCCATGACCATAATCAACTTGAGAACATTTTCATTGTCATCAAAAGAAACTCTGTACACATTAGCAGTCTTCCCCACTTCCTCTCAGCCATGGAAGTTTGAGTGTCTATGATGTCTCATATTAGTACTTACTATGTTTAGTCTTCTAGCTTCTTAGTATCTATCTACTAATTTTATCATTATCTGTTCTGGACTGGTTTTGATTGATAGACTTTTTCTTCATTATGGATATTGTTTTCCTGTTCCTTTGCATACCTGGTAATTTTTAATTGGCTGCCCGATACTGTGAATTTTACCTTATTGAGTGATACTAGCCTCAATTCTGTGTGAACCTGGGGATTGTTGTCTCTACTTCTTTCAGGTGTTTTTTCCGTCTGCTCAGGCAATTTCTCATATGCATATGCTGATCAGTACTCAGTTGACAACCTCAGGGGGACCTCCAAATCTCCAGAGCTCTCTGTTCATCTCTCTGCTATTCTGCCTTTGGAAATTCTAGTCATCTTGGCTTCTCTGGACCTTTGCCCTGTCTCCTGAACTTGAGAGAGGGGGAGTCACTCTGCTTACCTTGAAATCCCCTCCCTGTGCTTCTGTCCAGGAAGTAAGCTGAGAAAATTGTAGGACCTGCCTTGTTTGTTTCCCATCCTTCAGAAATCACTGGAGTCTGATCTCTGAAATTTGTTGATTTGTTGATTCATGTATATTGCCTGATGTTTATATGTTTATATATGTTTATAGTTGTTCAGGTAGGATAGTAAATTTGGTCCCCGTTACTCCATTTGGGTTAGAAGTCTTAAGATTGCTTTTTCAGCCAATAGAAAATCAGTTCTTAAAGACTGGTATATTTTCATTGCATCTCTTTGTTTCATTCTCTCTCAGGCTATAATCTTGTACCATTAAAAAGATTATGGGGAAAATTCTTAGATGGATTTAGAAACGATTGGCATCTTATCAAGAAGTGCCAAAATACAGATTTAATACTGCATTGAAAGAAGTTATTCTGTCCCTGGTTACTGCTGTTGACTCCTGAATCCTATGTCTATTGCTGTTTGTTTATGTATAGTTGTGACTTAATACCTGATACGTTTTTGGGCAAGAATTTTTACTTTTAATTATACAGTACATGTTTGTTTAGTTACATGGTTATTGATGAAATTATCAGTTGGGTTCTTTGGTCTTAAAACTTTGCTAAGCTTAGAATATCTCATTTACCTTTTATCGGTAGGCAGAATTCTTATTTTTCTGGACTATAGATTTGAACAGCCTCTGGGACACTAGATTTGATTTGGGGGGGGCATATGTCCAAATCATTCATATTGAAATATTGGATTTATCATTGCTGTAAATTATTCATACTTTTTCTTGTCATAGCTGAGGACACTTTAAAGGATAGTCTTTTGTGCTCTTAAAAATAGCAGTACAATCTAAATATTGAAGTATTGCCTTAAATGGTTTTTCTTTAGTCTGCCAAGTGGAGACTTAATAACTTAATCATAGCAGTGAATTGTTCTAGAACAGGTAAGCTTTCTCCCGTTGGCCCCTTCTTCACAGTTTTTTGTATAATAAATTATTACTCATCAAAAATCTGAATGTTATTTAATCCAGGGACCAAATTATAGAGAATACTATATAATCCTTGCCCCATTTTTTCTTTTCTTACAGGAAAAGTAAGAAGCTTAAGCTCATCTTTGTGGTCACTAACTCACTTGACAGCTTTGTATCTAAGTGACAATTTCCTGTCCCGCATTCCTTCAGACATTGCCAAGCTTCACAATCTGGTGTATCTGGACCTGTCCCGTAATAAAATCCGGAGTTTACCGGCAGAACTCGGAAACATGGCATCACTCAGGTATGCAGGTTCAGCTTGGTACATGGCGCTACACCCGCTGAAACAGAGTACTGTTATGCTGTTGGGGAAAACACCATTTTGTCAGGAATCAACATTATCAATTTAATGGTATTTGAACAAAAGTAAACATAACTATATCCTTTCTGTAAAGTTTTCTGGGAAAATTGAATGTCAGCTAATAAATAATAAATCCAGTAGCTCTGTTGTCTGAAATGTGTTTTATCGCTGTTTTGTGTAATATACTTTATTTTTGAAGCAAAATTTTTGGGCAGAGTGGGGCAAACAAATAGAAGGCCCTTGTGTTATCCTATATATGCCCTCAGGTGTGACAGACAGCTGAGCTGCTTTCTCCCCACTAAATGCTGGGACACCATACCATCCTTACTATGGGGTCCAGGAAGTCATTGCTAATGAGTGAAACCTTTTTGGCCATGCCCGGGTTTGTACGCATGATAGTGATAAAGCCTGGACTTGAAAGAAGCTAGAATTAGCGATTGAAGATGGAGGACTACGGTGTGTGGACTAGAGGGGGATAGGAGGTGGAGTCACGTGGAGTTCAGGTGGGAAGCCGGACTGTCATCTACAAGCTGTGTAATTCGGGACAGGCTTCTTACAGCCTCGCCGAGTGTTTCTTCGTCTGTAAAGTTGCTATAGTATCTCCTCAGCCAAGGCTGAGATTGGAGATGATGACTAAAAAACTACTAGCAGCCCTGCTTGACACATACTGTGTTAATAAATGGTAATTGCTGTTTCTCTCATTACCTCTGTCTTATAAGATAAATGAGATCTACCCAAGTTGAATAGAAAGCCAGTTTCCATCTGTTATGTTAATTCCAATGAAACACCTTGCCTCATTTCATACTACCTGTCTTTTTTTCTTTGATTCCACTGGCTTTTCTGCTGCCATCTATCATTTGCTACATGGTTAAAGGGAGTAAGGATTTTGTGAGAGTTTCTCTGCCTCTATTGCTCCCGGTCCAGCCTTTGACATTTTTTTAGGCTTAATTATTGAGTATATACCGTCAATCCTCTGGACCAGGTTTACTTAAAGGAACTCCTTTTCCATGTGATATATTTGGAAATAAACATGAATCAAGTATTTAGAACAAGTTTTTCTTGTTCAGTTTATGGCCTCACCAACCTCTGGTTTACTCGTTAGTAACCAAGGTTCATTTAAATTCCAAGAACCAGGGATTATAGAAACAGTTCTCATTCACATGTAAAAATTGGTAAGTAAACCTTATTGTAAGAAAGTGCCAGTATCTTAATATTGGGTCTTTGTTTTTCTTCCTACTGGGTATTCCTTTCATAGTTATATTTTCTGTACAAAACAAATCATTAAAATAATCAGTAGTTACTATAGCCACCACTGTTTCTAAAGTGAAATTTAGTAAATTTGGAGAAAGAGTAATCATAAACTTACTGTATAGCTGTCATAAGCTGTTTTGATTTGGTACTGTATGATCATTTAAATTCCCTTTTTAGCAGTTCACAGGTTAGGTGGTTTTATCATTGCCACTTTCTTAAACACATATTGTAGACCTTCATGTGTGCTAAACCAGAGTTGCTCTCAGGGTGGTATGTGGACTGTGCCATTTTCAAACTGTCATCAGCCTGCCTGCAGTGACACACATGAGAGTGATTTTATATCTGTTGAATCTAATACTCTTGAAAGAATTGGGGTTTATAGTTGGTCTTTTTTTTTTTTTCTCAGTCCATTTTTATAGTAATTCATTTTTTTTTCCCTGTGTCTTACAAATGTATTGGTCTGTGGCTGTTTGGGTTTTTTGTTGTGTCTTAGTTTTTTTAAGACCTCATATGGTTTGAGAAGCAATATGCTAGATAGATACTGGAATATAATATTAAATTTGGTCATTCTTAGGAGCTTTCATAATCCTAGAAATTATTGATTTTTGCTGTTAGTTAAAGGTTAATATGTCTTCTGACTTGGAATTTTTACATCAACAGGGAACTCCATTTAAATAACAACCTGTTACGAGTTCTACCTTTTGAGCTGGGAAAACTGTTTCAGTTGCAGACTTTAGGCCTGAAAGGTATGACTTACCATATTTGTGCTTCTTATGATTTGTATGTATGTCTTGGAGTCTAAAGAAGCCACAAGAGGAAGTCTTTTTGACAGGGGATTTGCAGGTTCACTGTTCCACAGAGCTCATCAGTTTGTGAGATACAGCCCAGTGGTTTTTTTCTCTCTTTCACCTATAGGTTGTCTGCTACTAGTCTTTTTATTCTTTTTTGCTCCTATCCTAGCCTTGCTTTTCTAGCCTTTGTTTCAGTCACCTCTGTGTTCTGGTGATACATTCCTGATGTCATACTATATTTCATCATGCTGTAAATAGCTTTTTTAAAAAATGTTCAAACCTCAAAAAGTGGAGATTCTCACAAAGTGCAGAAAACAAGTGGAAAATTTTGATCCACTTGGACCCGCTAATAAAGACCAGTATTTTAAAGCATTTTTTTAAAACTAAAAAAAATTTAAAAATTTAAAAAAAGGATTTATGAGGACTTAATTAATACATTAGAATTTGGGGGGCGTGATTGACCCAGTAAGAACTACTGGGATATGTTTTTAAACCAGCAAGATTAAAAGTCACATTTTAATAATATGTCAATAACTAAATTTTTCCAGATGTACCCAGCTTGCTCTATAATTGATTACTAAAAAAGTCACATAACGAAGTCTTCAAAAATTATACTTTCATTTCTTGAATATCTTGAATGAGATTTTACTTCTATAAATCCCTTTCATATCATAAAAGTAATGGTATTGTTCACAAAACCAAATGGAAAACAACAAATAATACATTTACCGAGTATATGTAAGACCATGTTCAACAAACATCAAGTTTATATTTATAAATGGTTGTTTGGGAGGTTTTTTTGCCTGTGTGGGCTGCACTGTCTGAGGCCTCTTAAAATGAAGGTCAGGGAAGTGTGAGCTGCAGATTTCTTTTTCTGTTATGTCTCTCCATGGTAAGTCTAGCTAGTTTTTCTTTGCCTGTTTTAAATTTGAAAAACAGAAAAATATAAAATGTAACAAAGTATACGTATATTGACCATCAAAATTAACAGTATTTTGTCACTTTTGTGTCTGTTCTTTAGTGCAAAAGAAATAGACCATTACAGGATGTTAAGGCCCTCTTTGTTCCTCTTCTAGTCTTTTTCTCATCCCAGAGACAGTTACTGTTTATATCCTTCTGGCTCAAGGTTTTGTAATCTTATAGTATATATTTTACAAACCTTAATCTGTATTCATTTCTTTAAGGATTCACAAACTTTACTTGAGGTGAGGGTCATTAGTCACAAATTTTCATGCTGAGTTAATATGGGTAAAAGCTTCTGAAAGTAAATGCTGGAGATGGGAGGGCAGTCTTTTTTGGCACCTTCATTTTTCATGATCCCTTGCTTTTCCATCTCAGAAAGATGCTTTACTGTTTGACATTTATGCTTTTACGTCTCTTTCTTGAAGCATCGTTTCACAGATACTTGTTTATCTCAGATACTCTGTTGGACGTTGTTACACATCTCTTTGCAACAGCAGTCTTTTCACTGATTTCACCTCTTTTAGACCAATCCAGAGTTATTTTCCCGAGCTTTGCAGCTTACACTGTAATGCTGTGCTCCCTTCTCACTTGAAAGAGTTACATTGTGCTTGCTCTCTGAAAACTTCTTTCACTGATTTCTCATGGTACCTGTTAATGAAGAGAAAATGTATCACTTAGTTCAGAAGTCTTATCTGTCTGCTACATCATCCATTCATAAGCTACGTATTTCTGCCTCATGAATTAGTTCGTATCATTGTCTTTAAAGTTGATTACATAGGATTAGCCTGCTTCACTTTTTTTTAAACGTTTTTCCATGTTCTTCAAAATTGTTCTGTAATAAAAGATAGGACTGTAACCTTAGATGTCCATTCATTCACTTTTTTATTTTGAGATACTTAAGAGATTCGTGTGACTCTGTAAGAAATAATGTAGAACAAGTCATGTGCCTTTTACCAGTTTCTCCCCAGTGATAACACCTTCACTCCTGGCCACCACTGATGTGTTCTCCATTTCTATAATTTTATTATTTCAAGAAGAATCTATAAATGGAATCAGGCTTTTTTCCCTCTCAGGTTGATTTCTTGGAGACTCACCTGGGTTGTTGCGTGTTTGCTCCTTGACGTTGATGAGCAGGGTTTCTTGGTACAGATACATCATGGCTGGTTAACCCTTCAGCTGTCTAAAGACATCTGGGCAGTTTCCAGTGTTTGGCTCTTACAGATGAAACTGCTGTGAATGTTCTGTATGCAGGTAGTATGTGAATGCCCAGTACAAGTGCCCAGCAGTGCAATTGCTGGGTCATAATGTTAGAAACTGCCAGACTTTTCCAGAGTGGCTATTCTATTTTACATTTTCACCAGTAATAAACGAGTGATCCAGTTTCTTTACATCCTTATCAACATTTGGTGTTGTCACTGTTTTTGTTTTAGCCTTCCTGATAGGTGTGTAGTGGTATGTCACTGTGGTTTTAATTTGCATTTCCCTGATGGTTAAAGATATTTAGTATCTTTGTGTATGCTTATTTGTCATCTGTATAGCATTGTCTGTGAAATAATCTCTTGTGTCTTTGCCCATGTCCTATCTAATTGGATTGCTTACTTTGTTACTATTGGATTTTGGGTCCTTTATATATTTTAGATACTAGGCTTTTGTCAAATACATGATTTGCACATATTTTCTCCTGATATGTAGCTTGTCTTTCCATCCACCTAACAGAGTGAAAGGATTCTAATACCCAATTCCAGTACGTGTATGTGGTGGAGGGTGGTGAGGGTTGGTTTCCCCCAACAGCAACAATTCTAGGACACTAGCTGGATGTCCTACAGTTCAGCTCAGTTCTGACACTGCTCAGAGATAGCATCAGATTCTACAGGTAGAAGGCTCTGTCCTGCAAGACTCCCCTCCCCACACCTTTCCCTTCCACCTTCAGGTGCCAGTCATGAGTCTAGGTTGTCACTTGTCTTTCTGACCAAACAGCTACAGATTGGAGGTTCCCGCGACCTTCTCCTTGGGTTTGTGAATTTGCTCAAATGGCTCACAGAACTCAGGCAACCCGTGTACTCTCTAGATTACCGGTTCACTGTAAGGGGGATAACTCAGGAATAGCCCGATGGAAGAGATGCCTAGGCCAGGGTGTGGGGAAAGGACGCAGCTTCCATGTCCTCTTCCAGGTACATCATTTTCCTCAAATCTCCACATGTTCACCAACCCAGAGGCTCTCTGAACCCTGTCCTTTTAGGTTTTTATGGAGGCTTCATTCCGTAGGCATGATTGATCAGATCATTGGCTGTTGGTGATTGCTTTACCCTCCAGCCTCTCCCCTCAGGGAGGTGGGACTGAAAGTTCCAGCCCTCTGATCATGTAGTTGATTTTCTTGGCAACCAGCCCCATCCTTCAGTGGAGTCCGGAAGTTACCTCATTAACAAAACGAGGATCTTTATCACTCTCATCACTTAGGAAATTTCCAAGGTTTGAGGAGTTGTGTGCCAGAAACAATGGACAAAGACCAAATACATATTGCTTGTTATAAGTCACATATCACATAAGATTTTTTTTGTAGCAAAAGTTTTAAACTTTGATGATATCCAGTTTGTCAGTTTTTCTTTTTATGGATCCTGCTTTTGGTGTCAAGCCTGAGAACTCTGAATAGCTCTAAATACCAAAGATTTTCTCCAGTGTTTTGTCTGAGAAGTTTTATGGTTTTATGTTTTACATTTAAGTCTGATCTGTTTTGAGTTAAAAGAAGTGAGGATTAGTTCCCGGTTCGTTTTTTTGCCCGTAGATGTCCAGTTGCTTGAGCACCGTTTGTTGAAAAGGCTGTCCTCCATTAAATTGCTTTTGCACCTTTTTCATAAGTCAGTTGGACATATCTGTGTGGCTCTATTTCTGGATTCTCTTTTCTTTTTATTGATCTGTGTCTATCCCTCTGCCAATATCACATAGTTTTTGGAACTTGAAACAGGGTAATAAGTCTTAAAATAGGATAGACTGGTTCCTCCACTATAGTCTTCTGTTTCAAAATTGATTTAGCTGTTACAGTTCTTTGGCCTTTCCATATACATTTTGGAATAATCTGTCTTAGTTACAAAAAATATTGCTGGGATTTTGATCAGAATTGTGTTAAATCTGTTTATCAGATTGAGGAGAACTGACATTTTTACTATGTAGTTTTCCAATCCATGAACATGCTATGTCTCTCCATATATTTAGATCTTAGATTTTTTTTTATCCCTGTTGTGTAGTTTTTGGTATGTAAGTCCTGTAAATGTTTCATTAGATTTATATCTGTCTGTTTGTTTGGAGTGATTGTAAATGACAATATATTTTCAACTTTGCTATCCATGTATTCATTCCCAGTATACAGAAATATAATGGCTTTTTATATTGTAGGTTTTTTGACAATTAAATTTTTTTTCTATGTAGAAAATTGGTTACTTGTAAATAGGGACAATTTGATTTCTTTCTTTTCAATATGCATACATTTTCTTTCTTTTTTCTTGCCTTATGACACTGGCTAGAACTTGTTGCACTACCTTGAATAAGAGTTGTGAGAGCAGACATTCCTCCTTTTCCCCAGAAACGTACTTCATTTTAGAGTATGTTAGCAGTAGATATTTTGTAGACACTATCTATTTGAGATTTCCCTCTAGTCTTCTTTTTCTGAGAGTTTTTAATCATGAGTGGGTGTTTAATTTTGTCAAATGTTTGTTCTGCATCAGTTGATGTCATGCGATATGTAGTTTTTCTTCTTTAGCCTGGTAATTAATTTTAAAATATTGAACCAGGCTTGCATTCCTGGAATAAAACCCACTTGATCATGATGTATAATTTAGTTATTGCTGACATCTGTATACTAATATTTTCATAAAGATTTTTGACTCTGTATTGATATATTTGTCTGCAGTTTTGTTTGTTTTATACTCACTTTGCCTGGTTTGGGTATCAAGGTAATATTAGCTTTATGAAATGAATTTGAAAGTGTTCCATTCAGTTTTTTGGAAGAGATTCTGTAGAATTGAGTTAATTCTTTTTTAAATAGAATTTTTCAGTGCAACAATCTGGGTTGGGGATTTCTTTTCTGTTAGTTTTAAAATTATGAATTCATTTCCTTTACTAGGTCTAATGCTATTTAAATCATCTACTGGGCAAGTTGTAACGGTGTGTGTTTTTCAGGGAAGTGGCCCATTTCGTATATGTTAAATTTATGTATATAGAGCTGTCTGTAGTATTCCCTTACTCTTCTGATTTCTGTAGGATCTGTAGTAATTTCATTGTTGGTATTGGTAGTTTTGTCTTCTCTCTTTTTCATTATCAGTCTTGGTAAATGTCAATTTTATTGCTCTTTTCAAAGAAACAAAAGTATTTTTTTCTCTATTTTTTTGTTTTCAATTTTATTCATTTCTGCTCTTTAATATTTTTATTCTTCTTTTTGCTTTTATTTTGCTCTTTTTCCCTAGGTTTCTAGGGTAGGAGCTGAGATGATTGAATTGAAACTTTTTTCTTCTAATATATTCATTTATTCTCTAATGCATTCATCATTCTCTAAATCTCCCTCTTGGCTCTACTTTAGCTGTATCCAGCAACAGATTTTGAATGTTGTGGTTTTATTTTCACTAACTCAGTACATTTTAAAATTTTCCTTTAGACTTCCTTTTTGACCCATGGATCATTTAGAATTTTCCAAGTATTTGCAGATTTTCCTTATTGTCTTTCAGTTACTGATTTTTAGTATCATTTCATTGTGGTTGAAGAATATATTCTGTATAATATCTTCTTTTAAATTTATAGACATTTGGTTTATTACTCAGGATATGATCTGTCATAGTATGTGTCCCTGAGGCACTGGACAAGAATATGTATTCTGCTGTTATTGGATAGATGGTCTATAAACCTTGATTAAATCCAATATGTTTATCTAGTGTCTATTAGATTGATGATGCTGTGGATTTTGTCTAGTTCTATCAGTTTTTGAGAGAGGGCTGTTGAAGTCTCCAACTATAATTGTGGATTTCTCTGTTGTCCTTTCAGTTCTGTCAGTTTTTACTTAAAATATTTTGCAGTTTTGTTGTTTGGTGGATATATTTTAGAATTGCTGTGTCTTCTTGGGGATATTGAGCTGTTACTATTAATTACATAATGCCATTTGCAGTCTGGTAATTTTATTTTCTCTGTCGTCTACTTTATCTGATATTTAGCCACTCCTGCTTTCCTTTGTTTAATGTTTGCACAACATCTTTCTCGTTCTTTTCCTTTTAGCCTGCTTATATTGTTATATTTGAAGTGAATTTCTTGTGGACAGCATATAGTTGGGTCATGTTTTTAAATCACTCAGCCAATCTCTGTCTTTTAGTTGGTGTATTTAGACCATTTGCACTGTAATTTAGACCATTTACATTGTAATTATTGATTTATTGGGGCTTACATCTACCATTTTATTTTTTGTTTTCTATTCTCCTTGTTTTTTGTTTCTCTGTTTTCTTTTTTCTTGCCTGCCTTTGGGTTACTTGAGCATTTTTTTTACATTTCCATTTTAATTTGTCTGTAGTGTGTTTGAATTATCTATCTGTGTATCTTTTTCAGTGATTGCTCTAGGTATTTCAGTATAGAAACATAACATTACAGTCTTCTGGTGTTATTACTTTACCAGTTTGAATAAAGTATAGAAACCATAACTGTAACTCTTTTTGACTCTTTATTTGCCCCCCTATTTAACTGCCAGACATGACTTAGAAAACTTAAGGGAAGGAAAGCCTATTACAATTGTCCCCCCTCCCTTTTTTAAAACATAGTCTTTTCTTCCTTCCTAATATTCTAAGTTTCTTTCTGTTTTCACTTCCTTTCTATTTAGAGAACTTTCATTAATGATTCTTTTAAGGGAGGTCTGCTGGCAACAGATTGTCTTAGTTCTCTGTCATCTGAAAATGTCTTTGTTTTTCCTTCATTCCTAAAGGATGTTTTCACTGGATATAGGATTCTAGGTTGACAGTTCTTTTCTTACAGCACTTAAAAAATTCTGTGCCACTTCCTTCTGACCTTTGTGATGAGAAGTTTGCTGTTACTCAAACTGTTTTTTCCCCTACAGATAAAGTTGTTTTTCTCTGGCTGCCTTCAAGATTTTTTTCTTTGTCTTTAGTTTTCAAAAGTTTAATTATAATGTTGCTTGGTGTAGATTTCTTTGGGTTTTTTCCAAAAGAGAAAGTTTGGGTTTTATTAGCTTGTTGAATCTATCGGTTTAGGTTTCTTGCCAGACTGGGGGAGTTTTCAACCATTTTTTGAGTACTTTTTCAGCCCTGTGTTTTTGTCCTCTGCTTCCATGACTCTGAGGACATATATGTTAAATCTTTTTGTTGTGGTCCCACAGGTCCCTGAAGATCTGTTCTTCTGTTTTGTTTTGTTTTTTTCTCTTCAGCCTGTTTCCTTTCTGTGGCTTAGATTGGGTAGTTCCTATTGTGCTGTCTTCCAGTTCACCAGTTCTTTTCTCTGACCCTCTATTCTGCTATTGAACTCATCCACTGAGCTTTCTATTTCATTTATTCCATTTTCCAGTTTTAATATTTCCATTTGTTTTTTTTATGTTTTGTTACCAAAACTTTCTTTTTCTTTATTGAATTGTCCTGTTTTTTAATTTTATTTTTCATTTATTTCAGGCATGTTTGTAATTTTTCATTGAAGCGTTTTTATCGTGCTCTCTCTGTTTTGATCAAATGATGCTAATGTTTCTGTCATCTCAGTGTTGAAATCTATTATCTTTTTCATTCATTTTGAAATCTTCCTGGTTCTTGATATGATTAGTGATTTTCACATGAAACTGGACATATTCATATTATGTTGTAAGACTTTAGGTCTTACTTAAACTTCCCCCTGACTTTCTCTGACTGCTGTGGCAGGGAAATGGAGCGCACCATCTCCTAACGGCCAGGGAGGCTGGAGTTAAGATTCCCTTTAGCCTTTGTTGACACTTGAGGATTAACTGGGTGCAGGTAGCAATTTTGGCTCCCTGTGTGCCAAGAGTCACTGCATTGGGGTGACTTCATTACTGCTGGGAGATGGTAAAAGTCTTGACTCTCCTCATCTCCTGTGACACCAGTCCCCAGAAGAGAGGCAGAAGCACCTCACTACTGTGGCTTGAGGTAGAAGTCTAGGATGGAGGAGGAGGAGCTCGTTGCTGCCTAGAGGGGATGTAAGTCCCAGCTCCCTACTTGGTCGTCTCTGGCAATACCTGCTAGGGCTTTGGGGCACCTCCTTACTTCCTCATAAGGGTGGAAGTCTAAGCTCACTGCTTGGTCTTGGCCGGCATGAGTAGAGAGGACATCATTTATGTTTCTATGGTGTTTAGCTGGCGTTAGAGATATTACTGTCTGAAGGTCTTGTTTTGTTAGACTGCCCTTTCCTTGTTCTTGGGCTTCTGTTGGAGTTTTTTTCTGGACCCATTGATGTTTCTCTGTTGCTGGCTTCTTGACCTTCATGACTGTGATCTGTGAGGCTAAAAAGTAAACCCAGGGAGTTCACCACTATGTTGTTCCTCGAGTCTTGAGGTCTTTGGTCATTCTGCTTTCTCATCACGTTTCAGAGTCTTGTTTCTTTACCCACAATCACCGGGGTTTTAGTTGTATTTAGCAGGATGTTTACTCCATCTTTCCGGAAATGACTTCTCTCATTCAGTTATGTTCCTTAGTTCTGAGGACTCAGTGATACCATGTTTTAATTCCAGAATTGTATTGTACTTGTTAACTTCACCCTAAGTATCATTCAGTTATGTTCCTTAGTTCTGAGGACTCAGTGATACCATGTTTTAATTCCAGAATTGTATTGTACTTGTTAACTTCACCCTAAGTATATTATTCTTCCAGGCAACGAAGAGCAGATTAGTTTTAGATTTAAAGGAATTTCAAAAAGCAAGTAGATATTGGGGGAATACACCATTTGGCTTTGTGCATTTATTAGAGAGTCAAAAATAGATGTTTGGGTTTGAGAATGGTTTTTAATTTTGTAGAAAGATCTTAGAAGGGATGATCACATAGTTAATAAGTAGCCAGCAGTTGCCTCTAAATAATGTTTCGCACTAGAAAGTAGGAAAAAGACAGCATTAGTTAAGGTCTAGTTAGAATGGGACGTTTACCTGATACTGAGAAGTTTTTAGTTGACCTCATTTTCTCAGAATGTCTTTAACAAGAGTCCTAGTAACTTTCCGGTTACAACCATCTTCCTCATAGGATTGTGACTAAATGAAAATTTCAGCATTCTGGTAGCTATAAAGAACTGTGCACATATGGGGGGACGATTCTGTTGTAACTTGCCTCCCTGTAGACATATACTTTGCACTTACAGGAGCACATTTTTACCTTTAAGGTTCTCAGATTTTAAGAGCTGTGGAGTCCTAGGGGTCTTAAAGTCAGCCAGCTCAGCTATTCTTCCATCCGTGTGACCCACCTTTCAGCGGAGGGCCCTCCACTGCCTCACAGGCCCAGGCATTTTGTCTTAAATGGTTCTGAGGTTTACTACCCTTCTGCTTTGAGCTGGCTTTCCTAGTAGATCTTATCCCTTGGTCCTTATTCTGCTATGAGTCTACTCTTTTACAAGAAGAAAGGAAAACACTTTTTTTCTGTGCTGTGGTCATTCTTATATCCCATATCTTTTTTTTTTAATCTGGAATGGCTAAGATCTTTCATCATTTTCATTATTTTCTTCAATCTGTTGAATTTATTAGTCTTTCTTAAAATGGAGCTGTGGCCTCCAGAACAGTATGCCGCTTGTATGGCACGGATAGGAACTTTGCTTTTGAAACAGTGTCCGAGACTGTTATTTCTCATATGTACCTGAGAAATCCTTCTTAAGAGGATTTGAGACAGTTACAGATACATGTAAATCATTGCATTTGCTTTTATTTTTTGGCACTTATGAAACAGAGATTGAATTTACAGATGGATTGTGATCCTGGAGTTTTCCCCCTTCCCTAGTGACTGAATCTTAAACCAAGCTTTTCCCGTCTTGTTCCCATATTATGTTTCCCATATTATTCATCAGAATTTTTAAAAATCTAAGTGCTAGACTCCCTTGTCATCAGGATGTTTTCTTATTAACTTTGTTGTATTCTTAAGTTTTGATCCTCTGAGTCATTATATTTGCTGTCACCTTTCCTTTGTCTAAGTCCTTCTTCCCACTCTTCTCCAAACCAGTTTTGCTGGCTTTTGGTCCTTATGAAAGTGTTGACGAGGCAGGCTCAGATGCAGAGCACCACTAGGTATCTTCTAGATTGACATCAGTTCATTAACAGTCATTCTTTGGAGACCTCTATAGAACATGGTGTGAATCGTTTTCACTCTTCACATTAAAAACTGAAAAAATATTTTCTCTAATTTGGTATGTTAATAATACATTGTTATAGGGGATCTGATAATTTGGTATTTTTTTCGGTTTTGAAGTATTTTAGTACTTGTTTTGGTTTCATTTTACCTGTTTTAAATATTTCCAGGAAATCCACTCACCCACGATATATTAAATCTCTATCTGGAACCAGATGGAACAAGAAGGCTACTGAACTATTTGCTTGATAATTTGGCAGGTACTGCAAAAAGAAGTAAGTGGTCATTTGATTAAACTATTTTTTTATAAAGACTTGTAAGAACATTGTTTAATTTTGTGTTTTTTGTTGAACTAGTTTCAACAGACCAGCCACCACCAAGATCTTGGATTATGCTACAAGAACCAGACAGAACACGGCCAACTGGTTGGTAGCCTAATGTTTTAGATCTTATTTTTGCTTGGTCATTATAAATCTAATAGTATTATTAACATGCTTTAGATGATGGGCAGTGTCACAGTAGAATGCTTTAAGGTTGATTTGATTTTGGAGATAATAATAAAGACTTAATTCTTGTTTACCTGGCCTCTGTACTGTGCTATAGAAAGTATGCTATAAAGCTGTACTTCTCAACCAGAGGTGATTTTATCCCGCAGAGGACATTTGGCAGTGTCTGGAGATATTTTTTGATTGTCAGCAACTGTTGGAAGTGCCCTGGCATCCTGTGGCTAGAGATCAGAGATGCTGCTGAGCATCCTACAGTGTACAGTGCAGCACCCCACAGCAAAGATTTACCTACCCGCAATGTCAGTGGTGCCACCCCTGAGAAAACCTGCTATAAAATATTGATCAAATTCAGTTATAATAAATACACCAAAGTCTTTCTATATTGTAAGTTTCCAGATCCTACTACGTTCTGAATATATTTGATAATACAAAATTTTAAGATAGAACACCTCTTTGAGAGAGAAATTGAACTAATGACCTCTAATTTCCTTTTTAAATTATTTGAAAACAGTTCGGGCACTTTTGTGATATATGTAATAGTATTTGCCCTATAATACCCCTTTCTTTTCATGTGAATTAGTCACAGTTGCTCTGTAGAAGAAAATGAAGGATGCCTATACGAAAACTGCTGTCAGGTCTCCACATCCTCCATTAGCAGCTGGTGAAGTGGGGGAGGGAGCAGAGAAATGAGGAGCCCTGCTCTTAGAGGCTGAAGGGCTCACGATCTTAGTCTTGTAGCTTCGGAGCCGTCTGTGCGTGCCTCTGGCAGGAGCACGTTATCACTTGCATTGTAATTTGTTCACGTGTCTGCCCTTCCTTTACTGTCTGCCTTTATCTGTGCCTTGTCTGGCGCTTAGTAGCTTTTCAGTGAGTATATATTGAATTAATAAAGTCAAACCTAGCATCTAAGTGAAAACTATTGAAATTAATTGTGTTTTTTTTCTGCCACGTGTGTGAATAAGTAAAGCTATCTTTCCTACAGCCTTGTTTTCTGTCATGTGCTATAATGTTCTTTGTGATAAGTATGCGACCCGGCAGCTGTACGGCTACTGTCCGTCGTGGGCGCTGGACTGGGACTACAGGAAGAAGGCCATCATCCAGGAAATCCTGAGCTGCAACGCTGATGTCGTGAGTCTTCAGGTAGGTCAGCTGGAAAGCATTTATTTAAACTGCACAAATGCCCCAACATTGATAAAGCAAGAAACCTGAAGCCCTGGCTGTAGCTGTTCTTAAAATACTGACTTCTTCTGTATTTGGTAAATTCTGAGAGCATTCATTGCCTGCTTTGTATTGCAGCACTGTGGTGCCAAACTAAGCAAATGGGTTAAGCTAGGGTTTAAGCATTTGCTGTGATGGCCAAATGTTCACCTTTTTTCTCCCGATGCCCCTGCTTGCTGTTATGAATTGGGTGACCATGTTACTGACATTGTGGCATTGTCAAGGTATAATTTTGCTTTGCTACCAGCGGTAACTGAATAATGAGAGTGGAAAGAACATTAAACCTGGTGCACAGTAACTAGGTTCTCAGTCCAACTCTCATAATAATTTATGACCTTGAGCAAGTCAGTTTCTTCTTACGGCCTGAAATTGTGATCTGTGGAGTTACTTCTACCTCTCTATTCTTGTTCTACACCAGTTCTAAAATACAAGGAAGTATACATGCATAGAGCTGATGTCTTTCCAGTCTTTACTTCTCAACAACAAAGAATTGACTTTGTCAGCTGGTACTTGTAAAATGATAAGTAGGTGTTCTGATTGATTTCAGATAAGTTACATCAAAAAGATACTATATTCTTCATCCTACAGATCAGTCCTTTGAGATTATTTTAAGCTCTCAAACTGTACAAAATAATGCATAGGACTAATTTTGAAATAACTTTGTTGTTTACAATTTTTCAGGAGGTTGAAACGGAACAGTATTACAGTTTTTTTCTGGTAGAACTGAAAGAACGTGGCTATAATGGGTTCTTTAGTCCTAAATCTAGAGCTAGGACAATGTCAGAACAAGAGAGAAAACACGTCGATGGCTGTGCAATATTCTTCAAGACAGAAAAGTAAGTCATCCTATTTTTCAAAAAGAAACATCTCTATTTGCAGGGAGGGGGTCAAGGGGATGGAAATTAGTTGGCAAATAAGAAAATGAGGCACTATATTATTTCTCAAGAAAACAATACTGTTGACTCATAGGGTTTTGTTTTGATTCATCAGAAATAACATTGTTTCGGAGGACCTGTTGGAAGTGCTGCTATCTCTCCGTGTATCTGCTCTGGTCTAACTCCAGTTGTTGAAGGCCTTGCAGTTGCATTCCCTCCAGGGTCGTAGAGAGATTCTTAAACCCATACTTTGGAAGAGAATTATTTAAAAAGTACAGGATGGAATATTTCAGCATGAAACCTAGATAGAAGATAATTACATTATCTTACGTTGTGAACATTTTTCAAGATGTTATTTGTGTCTGTAACAGACTGAGAGCAGCTTAAGTGGACATGGGCAGCTTGGTGTTGAGGGGAGGATTTTCCATACTGTGATTTACATGCCATCATATCTGTTAAGGAAGATTAGGAAATTTGCACTTCCCACAAAGCTAAGGTCTTGCTATTCCCAACTTTGTTTGTGTCTGTGTGTTTGTTTGTTTTAGATTTACTTTGGTTCAGAAACACACTGTTGAATTTAATCAGCTAGCAATGGCAAATTCAGAAGGATCTGAAGCTATGCTGAACAGAGTCATGACAAAAGATAACATTGGAGTTGCTGTACTGCTGGAACTTCGAAAGGAGTTGATTGAAATATCATGTGAGTAACTTTTCCACTTCCTGTAAAATTGACCTCCAAAATTTAATAGATAACAGAACATTATGTCTTGTCTAATACCTGAAGAAACTCAGAATTTAAATCTTTTCTAAAGCGTAACCATTTTTCTCTACCACAAAGCTTAATATGAGAAAGCATTGCCCAGAAAAGTATTTCAAAACTTAAAAGGCATAAAGCCGAAGAAAAAAATTTTTTTCCCTCTCCAAGAATTTTTCACATGAAAGAAATATTGAAGTAAATGTTAGTTAAAATAACTGGTGGAGAAAAGGTCTTCTGTATTTTCTTGGCAACAGGGATATTCTGTATCCTGACTTCTCTTCTTGACCTACTTGTAGTCATTACTTTCAAAGTCTTAAGTCTTGGAGAAATGGACCACTTATTTGAAATTAAAATATGTATTTTTATTTAGTAATATATTTAAAGTGACCATCATGCCAAGAACTGAAACTTATGACACCCGAGAAACAGTTGGAAATGAGGATATTTAACCTGAAGGATAGAAAAGATGAAAGATGGAACTTAGTGACTGTCCTCAATGTATCTTAAGAAAAAGGGTATAGATTTAATTTTGTGAGGCTCAATTTGGGACATCTGAACTAAGCCCAGATGTTTTAAGGAGATGGAACTATTTAAAAATCAAGCTGTCCCAGATAGAATGGGCTGTCTTTGTTTGGGTAGTTTATCACCCTCTGCTGGAAGTACAAGCCACAGGTTAGCTGTCTGTTTCTCAGGTTTGCTGGAGGGTAGGCTCAGTCATCAGGTGAATTTTAGGGTGCTTTTTTATTCCTGAGACTCTGAGACACTACTTGCTTTCAGACCCTGTGAGAATATATGGGCTGACGGACAAGGCTTTTTTGTTTTCTCTTTATCTAATATAGCTGGAAAGCCACATCTTGGAACAGAAAAGCAACTTATTCTCGTGGCTAATGCTCACATGCATTGGGACCCTGAGTACTCCGATGTGAAGCTGGTTCAGACGATGATGTTCCTCTCAGAAGTGAAGAACATTATTGATAAAGCCTCCAGAGGCCTCCAGTCCAGTGTATTGGGAGAATTTGGAACTATTCCTCTGGTGTTGTGTGCAGATCTTAATTCTTTGCCAGACTCTGGTAAAAAAAAAAAATGCTCTTTTATATAGAATATTTACTCTGACTTAAAGTGTTTTTGTAATGTATTGTTTGTGATAATTCCAAATTTAGTAAATGAAAACTCAGTTTGTAGTGGCAGCCATGAATCAGGTTAAAATTTTCTTTTTTTGTGAAGTAGGAGGCCCATCTTGAAAATGAAGTGATATGAAAAACCTCTGAAGGAAGGATGTTAATTATCTTCAGTAAACATGTAGGTGATGACTTGAAGTAACTCGTTAAAGAACATATAATAGTGTTTCATTGTCCCTAGGTAACATACAGTCCAGACTCTGAAAATGTTATTAAGACATCCACTTTGAGATTCCAGCATGTGGTAATATAATCCAGTTTAAATTTGATCATATATTTAAGGATCTCAAATTTTGGTATGCTTGATTAGAAAAATATGCCTCAGGTGGAAATTTAGGTCTTTTATTTACACAGATCTGGCAGGTGATTTTAACAAAAAAAGAATAAGAATCTAAATTTTTTTTTTTTATGAGAAAGGAGAAGAATACAGAAAGCCTTGTTCTTGAATACTTTTCCATAGATAGGACAGTAAATAAATCATAGTCCTTGTAATATCAAACTGAGTATTTCTTTTTTTGTCTTTTAGCCCCTTGTTTATACCTCACCGTATACACGAGAACACTTTCCCTTGGACTTGCATGCATGAGCATGCACGCACACACAGACCGTGCACACACGTGTGGAGTGGGTAGATTCAGTAGCGCGCCGCTGCCCTTAAGATAGATGGAAAGCAGTTAACAAGATAGAAACTGTGTTAAAATTCATTTCAGGGTAAATAAAGATACCCATAATTCTTTAGTCCATCTCATCAAAGCTATCCAGAGATTACTGCTGCTGAAGCAGTTGAGGGTTATTGTCTGGTGGTTTCTCTATATGCTTTTCATTCTCTGTTTAGCAACAAAATATCCGAGGGGCAAGCAGAGACTCTTGTCAAATAACACAGATCTTAAGACCCATTTCCATGTCACAAAACTATATTTTGATAGCAGACACTTGGGACAGTGTCCAGTTTTGCTAGCTAATTAAATGAAAATTAAATATTTGCGGAGCCAATCTTATACTTAGCATTTTGGGAAAACAGTGTCCAGGGAGGATGAAGTGTCTGTGACTCTTTAGTAGCTGGCAGGACATACACCCCCCTACACCCCCCCACACCGCCCCCCGCAGTGAACCCTGATCTTGGTATTTTTACCAATAAATAATTTAGCATACGCTGAAACCTACATGCTGATATTTTGACTGAGGTGTTAAATTTTTTTTTTAGGTAGAAACATGAAGTTTTAAAACATAAGAAACTAGTTTAACAAATACTCTACACCAGCCCAGTTGTAAGGATCATTTGAAAAAAAGATAATTGAGAAGACACACATGTTCATGTGGTAACAGTGACGTGTGAAATATTCAATACACTGTGCTTAGAACCATATTCAAATGGATTTATACAACTTCCGTCAATGTGAAAACCAGTAAAACATTTTAGAAAGTGGGAATATGTGTGGTTTAAAACTACTTGCTCAGTTATTTTATGTGTTCACTGTGTTATACTTGACAGTGCAAAAAGTGTGTTCATTTTCTTTACAGGTGTTGTAGAGTATTTGAGCACTGGTGGAGTAGAAACAAACCATAAAGACTTCAAGGAACTGAGATACAATGAAAGTCTTACAAACTTCAGCTGTAATGGGAAAAATGGGACAGCCAACGGAAGGATCACTCACGGTTTCAAGTTAAAGAGTGCCTACGAGAGTGGCCTGATGCCTTACACAAATTACACGTTTGATTTTAAGGTGAGTGTTGAGAGATTAATGACCTTTCAAAACCTTTTTTTTAAAAGAGTCTTGTAACTTATGGTACCTTTAAAACGTTACTGTTCAGAATGGAATTAGGCCATCTCGAATTAGTTGACAGCAATTTTCTTTTGTTACTCTTACGTAGAATTCCCTATTAGAGGCCCATCCCTGCATACCTATCAGAATAATTTGCAGGG
Source organism: Camelus dromedarius (assembly GCF_036321535.1). Lineage (NCBI taxonomy): Eukaryota > Metazoa > Chordata > Mammalia > Artiodactyla > Camelidae > Camelus > Camelus dromedarius. Next base: position 25,515,647 of record NC_087462.1, read on the forward strand.
TAAGAAATCATGTGAAATAATGATAGTAAATCCTGAGTTAACTCACCTTTTTTGGCCTTTTTTCTAATAGGTTCATTACTGACAGCCAGATGATGTGTTTAATCTGATGTCAGTTGAGAAGAGGGGTCGCATCTCTCCTATTTCAGTTTAAGTGAAACTGTGCTCCTTGAGTACCAAAACGTAGTTTATTATTAGCCACGTTTTAATTTCTAAAGTACGTATGCAGCATTCACATGCTCTCTTCTGCAGTTACTGGATTGCAGTGTGGAGCTAGCCTTTCCTTAGTGATTCTCATTTTTATTACCAGCCCTTGTCTAGGGCTTGTGGCCTTCTTAGCCACCTTTTACCTTTCTGCTCTCTTAAATCCTAGTTTTCCAGTTTTAACCGCTGAAAAAAATAATCATTCAGGTTAGACTGTCCTATAGAGTATAAATAGTTGTGTTAATTGGTTCTGAAATTTGGAGGGGAGGGCTGTTCAGACTCCTTTGAGACACTTGAAAACTGACAGTTTTTTACTTGACTTTGGTCAAGTACTGCAGACAGTGATTTAACCCTGGGAACAGATGAGTGTTTAGAGCTGTAGAGAGACTGGAGTAGACTCGGGAAAACCAATGTGACTGACAGTGACCTGAGAGGAGGGAAACCGGGAGCGAATTGGAACTTAAATACCAAGGGAAGAAGGCCTTTCTAGGGAAAGCGGAGTGAGTGGTAAGCTTCAGAAGTGTGTGTGTGTGTGTGTGTGTGTGTGTGTGTGTGTGTGTGTGTGTGTGTGTGTGTGTGTGATTTAAGTTGTTTCACTGGAGAGCTGGTCAGAGAAACTAGAATATGATGAGTTGAAGAATAACTGAGCAATGAAGTAGTAAAAGCCAACTTTTAGATTCTTATTTCAAGCAGATTGAAGAAGTGAGCATGATAACCAAAAGGGGAGAGAGATGAGGGATTTTTTTTCTCTTGTTCCTGTTACTCATATATGAAGTTGGGAAGAAGACACTTGAATGTGCTTTACATGCTTCTGGTCAAGAGCACGCAAAGGAGAGGCTGCAGTTACAGGGAGGAGTGACCTAGCTGTGTTCCAGACGCTGTGCCCGGGTGCTGCTGAGGGTGTGGGAGGCAGAGTTAGCCTGGCCCTTGTGGAATCAGGATCTGGTGGGACAGAGGGGTCTGTGGTTACACCTTGGGGTTGTGCATGAGCAGGGAAGTCAGATGTGGTAGGAGCTGTTAAGGGGGTGAGGGACTGTCTTGGGAAAGTGATTATTACATTTGGTTCTTGAAGGTTGAGAGGGAATTCACCAGATGACAAGTTAAAGAAAGTGTTCCAGGCAGAGGGACAGCATGTGTGGGGGCCCTGGGGCAGAAAGGAGCTTGGCACTGTACCCCACTTCACTCCCCAACCCCGAAAAAGGCTAGTGTGGCAGTGGGATCATAAGCAAGGGAAAGATCATGGATTAAGTTAGGAAAGAGAAGCAGAGACCATATCATGAAGGATTCTTTAGTTCTCCTTAAAGATTTTGAAAAGATCCAGGTAGAAGGAGGAATGATTATCATCTCTAAACTTCCTTCATTCTGACACTTGGAGACTAGGGGTTAGATTTGGCCTGTGGAGCGCTGCCTTTTCCTGCAGGCTGTGACGTTTCTTTGCTTACCAAATACGGCTGAAAGTTCTCAGTATGTCGGTATTATCTTATGTGGTGCTTTGTCTTTTTTTTTTTTTTCTCCTCTTCTGTTTTTCAGGGTATAATAGACTACATCTTCTATTCTAAACCTCAGCTGAACACTCTCGGCATCCTGGGACCCCTGGACCACCACTGGCTGGTTGAGAACAACATCAGCGGCTGCCCGCACCCACTCATCCCCTCCGACCACTTCTCACTTTTTGCACAGCTGGAGCTCTTACTGCCTTTCCTGCCCCAGGTTAATGGCATTCACCTTCCTGGCAGGAGGTAGCCACGTACCTTCAGAGGATGACCTCAGTTTTACTCGTAAACTCGTAGAAAATCTGAATATAGGGGAGTGAGGTATGGCCATTAGGGATTTTTTTTTCCTTAATAATAATGATTTGGGTTTTCAATCTGATTATTTGATAAGGATATGGTATGAAAGCCAGGTGCTAGCAACAGACAAACTCTGAGCCCAATATGCTTTATATACTGTTAGACAGGGATTGGTGTGTTTGCACCTATCTTTAATTTGTTACAAGTAATTTTCCTGTTTCTTGTACCCAATATAATATTTTCATGCCTTGAAATAGGAAAATGTTGGAACAGCATATTCTCTTTGCACAGAAATCTGTAGCACTACATTTTTGAGGCCAGTAATAACATCCAGAGACCATTCTTCCACACTCTTCTCCTCCTTTTTCAGACATGTTTGTAAAATACAGAATTTGAATTTCGCCTTTATGATTGTATATGATCCACAGAAGACCTGATTTATGAAATTTTGTACTAAAAAAATCAGATTTGGAGATGACTGTATTGTAATGTAAGGCTAATTTTTTTTGCCTGTTTCATGTGTTATAAAGGCCAGCTTGTAAAAGAGGTTGCGACAGACTTTTCTCTGCTGATTTGTGCTGTTAGGGTTTTGTTAGCCCTTTTGTACTACTTTGTTTTTTAATCGAGAACATTACTCTTTAAATCTGAATCTGTTTAAAGCTTAGGACATTTTCTTGGACCAGAGGCAACTTACCCATGAATTCCTGGGTTTTTACAAAAAACTATCTTATCTACCAGGACGGGTAAGTTGAGCGGTGAACGATCTGTAGGCATTTATGGACTGAATGTGATGGTCAATATATGTACATTCTGATATTTTAAAATCTTTAACTTTTTTAAGTTAAAAAAAATTACAGCTGCTTAAGTACAGCTTCTTAACTCCTTTTTGAGATACTTCTTGTCCTATCTCTGCTGTGCCTGCCTGAGTTTATTCTCACCACACACTGCCTGTGCATGCAGAGAAAATCTGTGCATCCTCTTTTATATTTTTTAAATACTGTTTAACATTTGTGAGTTTTATGAAAATGCTTTTTGTATGAACTGTGGCTTTTTTCCTTTGTGAAGCATTGAATGTCACATTTTGGAACATGCTCATAGGGTGGGCCCCTGGGCCTTTGCTCACCAGGCCCAAGCACTGCTTCTTGGTGTCATCACACAGTGCTGTTCATCACCCAGAATACTACTATCATGTGAATTCTTTTTGTTTTCCATGTATTCTTTAGTCTCCATGTTTTGTTTTTTTTTAAATCATTCCTTTAAAAAAAAAAGATAATTTTCCATTTATGAAGCAGTATAAAAATAAATGAGATGTATTTTCAAAACAGGTCCCTAAGACAGTTCTTCAGATCATTTTTAAAGTGACTAAGTCATTTTAATATGTCAACCAAGATAAGAGTTATTACACCCTGTATTTTGCCCTTAGTGCCATTAGTAGAGTAGAAATTAAAGCCAGCTTTAACTTCGCAAAGTAACTTGTATATGTTCTGTTCTCATCCATTCATTCTTCTCTTAAAAATCAAATGAATTCAGAGGGAACTTGATCTAACTGCTTTTGTTTCAACTGCAGGCAGGGAAGCAAAAGGACACCATGTATGTGAGCATTAAGAAAAGAAATTGTTGAATGTTAGTAACAATTTTTATACAGAGAATGAGTCATTTTGGATAATGACTTAAAATTTTATGAAAAATGTTCAGCACTTAAATGTGCTTATTCTGTTTTTAAGAGAAAATAAAATTGCATACTGTTTAAGTAAATGATTCTTTTTTTTTTTTTCTTTTTTCTTTTTTTTTCTTTCTTTTTCTTTTAAAAAAATTCTCCAGAAGATTTTGATCTTGAATCTTTGGGACCTGGTTTTTCCTTTGAGGTGTTTTTGTTTGTTTGTTTTTTAAGATTTTGTTGTGATTTTTTTTAATTTTTACTTTTTGTTTTAAGTTGTGCTGACACCAAACACATCCAGTTTATAATCAGTACATTGAAAGCTGGTGTTACTGATACGAAACCAATGCATAACTTTTTATGGGGCTTCTGTTTCTAATTTTATTTGGGGGGTTTTTTTTTGTTTTGTTTTTTGTTTCGTTTTGTTTTTGCAAAGTGTGAATAAAAGATGTGTTTACTCATTTTTCCTAAACACTGTGCTGGTAATGTGCATCAGGACAGTTTCCAGCAAGGGCAAGCTTGAGCTGGTTGGACTGAGGAGACGAAGGAGCCCGCTGTTCTGCCATCTGCGTTGTGTGACGCAGGCCCAGAGAGTTGTGCGGGAGCGGGTGGGAAGCACTTGCTCGTCTGTGTTTGTTAACGGAGGGTGTGTTCTTCTCGTAGATGCTGGAACTAGAGTGCACTTGTTAGACGCTGAAGGTTTGAGCTTTACATGAAATGTTCTCATCTGTACTGTTATTGTCTACGATATATTGGAATTTGGGGGCAGCACAGTAGGATATAATGGCCTGTTAGTCTTGAAAATCTTTGTTCTTGCCTCTTCTAGGCATACTGCGTTCTGTGGGGCAGTTTGAACAGCTTTCCTACCTTATTAGATAGTGATAAATTGAACCAAGAGTGTAGGTTTATGACTGTATCCTTCAAAAGAGAAAAAAATACTTTGGGTCTGTAGGGAATAAATGGTCACACCATAATAGATTATGATACTTTTGTTAAGCAAGATTTTGTTTTTTAAATATTTTCTGTGTCCTGAATAATTTCCAATAACCATATTTCCTAAAATGCAATAAAAACTAGTATGTTTTCATAGTATAGGTTTTTTTTCAAAAATTCTGTAACAAATATATTTAATGTGGTGTTGCCATAGTGTAAATCCATCTTATGAGTGTTTTAAAGAAAATTTGGGGTATATTTTCTGTTCTAATGATCAGAAATTTGGAGGGGCTCAATTCGTGTAAAGTCTCTTGCAGTACAATTTATCATATTAGTGGTGATTATTTATGCTTTAAGAATTTAAATAATGTTCATCAAAATTAATTTATGGCATTATTTAAACTAAAGTTGTAGAAATAAATTGTTGATTGCAACTTTAATAGTCCTAGAAGATAGGCAAGGAACATCTCCAAGAAATGTTTTTATTTTTGTTTGATTTGGTGATAGCCAGGAACACTTGTTTTGAGTTAGCACTTTGAAACCTAAGGACATTATTAAATTGGGTGGAATGCACTTCTAAATGTTGAAATTAAAATTTCAGAGTTCTAAGATTTCAGATTTTCAGTAATAAATTCCAGTTTAAGTATTCTTTCTTTCTTTCTTTTTCTTTTTTTAACTATTTAAACTTACAGAATTAATTTCCATAGTGACTTTTAAGGTTTTGGGGTCATGTCATAGAAGGACAAAAGCCAGCCTAGGCAAAGCAGTTTACAGCAGCTTGTTCTTTTCATGACCCAGTCAGCATATCCAGTACAAATGCTGCAGGTGATTCAAAGAACACCGTTAGCAAGTGTTTCTCCCTCACTCATAAACAGTATTTTAAGATGTTCACTTTGCTCTTCTTTTTGGTTACATAAATTTTAGTAACCAGTATGTTGAAGTAGTGTCTAATAGAGTGTCTAGTCTTTATTCACAGTACATTATATAATGTGTAATGCACTGGACTAACTTTTGTTTACCGTTCATGTAACAAAACCCAGCACATTTTCTGCACTAAGCTCAAAGAATGTCCCATCTGCCTAGGCAGCTCTTGGATAAGGGTGATGGGAAACTGACTATGACTTACGCACTTGTGGTAACAAGGGCTTTACTGTTCTCTCCAGTGGAACCTTCTTGGTCGGATTGTCGCTAGCTAGTATTATATTTATATACAGGGTCTTTTCTTTACTGATGTATTTTCCTACTCACAGCCAACCAATAAATTCAATATCTGTTTCAAATATTTTAAAAGTGTAATTTGTATAGCTGTAGTACTGGAGTTTGAGAAAAATATGTGTTAATTGGCTCACCACCTATTTAAAATTCTGAGTCATCTGGGACAGGGTTATAACTCGCCCTTTGAAAGGGAAGCGTAAACGGGGACAGGGCCGTGATGTGGTGAGACGTTGTAAACTTAATCTCCTTATTGGCTGTGTTATTCTGTGTAACACTCATATCTTTGCCAAAGTTCGATTTTATATTTAGGCAACTGATGGTCCTTTTGCATTTAGGATTTTGTTGTTACCAGATACCTCATAATATAAGAAATGGGCTCATGTGTCTTTCATCCTTTGGAAGGATGCTGACATATTTTAAATAAATGCTTTTAAATACAATAGCAAACATTGTGTTGTTGGGGTTATCCTAATTCACTAAGTGTTTTACTTGTTACATGTATATATTTTGCTGTATATATAAACTTTTAAAATGTCTGTCTTCCCAACTCTTCAGAACATTAAGTCCACTTGCTTTTTAGAAACTACTTTTTTAACAAATGTAAACTTTTATGTAGATGCTGGGAAAACAAATCCTTTAAATCACAGCACAATTTAGATAAAATGAATGTTTGCTGAGATGTCCAGCTTTTAAAGTAGGCATTTTCTACCTAATCCTTAATATATAATTTTACCTCTATAACAGAAGCCTTGTTCTTTATAACTGCCGGGAAAAGAGGTGGTAAAAGTTAACGAAGTATGCCCACATTACAAATTCTAGATGATGTTCTTGAGAGGAACACGCACCTAAGGAAACATGAACTGAAATGTATTTAGAATAAAGTTCTAAACAATGTTCTATATACTGAGAATTCCTCTCTTGGAGTGTTATTTAGGTATTCAAGTTGAAACTGAGTTTAAAACAAGCTTTCACAAATACTTTAAAGGCATTTTTAATGTACAGGTTATATATATTAGAGGAATCTTACAGAAGAGTTTTTACTAGAATTTTACAAGAATTTGAGCCTATTTCTATAAGTTTATAATTTTCTCCAGGTAATAAAATAAAAAATGTTCTAAGTACATTGTTCCCCAGATGAGTCTAAACAGCTGGTCTGCAGCTAGGAACTGAGAAGACTGCTGGATTACAAGGCAGCTTAAAGACCAGTCTCTGTAGTTTTTTTAGCATCATTAACATTTTAAATCAAATGAATAAGAAGATGTCTGTTACCTCATTTTCTTTGAACTGCACACTCCAAATCACTCTAATCTACTTGAAACTATTAAACTATTTTGGGCCTGTCATGAGAAACTTTGTTCGCTACGCCAGCGTGGCAGGAGCTGGTCCCAAGAGCTCGAACTGCCAGGCGCTCTTCAGCCTTCCCGGCAGGGTGAGTTTATTTAAGCTGTGGGGTTCAGACAGCCAGCTCAGGACAGCGGCTTCATTCGTGAATGGCTTTTCACTGCCGCCCCGTGGTCCGTGTGATTTCAGTATCTCCCCTTCACGGCTGTCCTGTTAGTACTGTTTTTTTTCCTAAGCTTTATGTAATTCTTGAAAACCTGGTCCACAGAAAACATTGAAAAAGGGATGCTGGTGTGACCACAGTCAGGCAGAAGGAATCTACACAATGCAGGATTGCTTTTCTGTTAGTACTCATACCGCGGCGGCTGGCTCTCAGGGCCGTGATGTGAGTGTGAGGGAAACGTGCGCCCACCCTGAGTCCCCCTCCCCGTTAGTGCCATACTCGCCAGTGGTGGCTTTGAACGCGCCTCGTGGCTGGAGGACTATATGTTGTTAGTCCTTTTTGATGAATAAGAGTTGTCCTGAGACTACTTCTCCTGGTCACCATACTGATCAATACTCATTTAGAATTTCTTCTTGTCAGACATTGTGCTTAGTTTGGAAGTAAGAGGCTTATCAAACACTATCTCTGATTTCCAAGTTGTTAATTGGTCGTTATTATCTAGTGTAGTATGTGCTAAAGATAAACCAGGAATGAGGGGGGCAAATCTGTCTACATGGGTCTATAAAGTCTTCCAGAGGTGAGTGTGGAGCTGGCTTTGAAGGACTAAGAACCTGTTTGTCGGATGTGAAACGTGCGTAGGTGGAACGGATTCTGAACGTGAGGTTCGTGTTTCCTTGGAAGTGCACCAGTGCTGTGGCTGGAACGCAGCGGGCACCTTTGAACTTTGAACTGTACTGAAGTTTGAACTTCATCCTGTAGGTAGTGGTAAAGAGCCATACAGGGTTTTAAGTGGGCCTAGCATTGCCCGGTTTGTGTTGGAGAAGAGTCCTTCTAGCAGTGCTGTGGAGGGCGGATGAAAAGAGTAAGACTAGTTAGCTGGTTTCTCATGTGGTCCAGTTGACGGACGATAAGCTGGGGACAACGTGCGGGGCAGTAAGAGCAGAAAGGAAGGGGCATTTGAATTATTTAGGAGGTAGAATCAGTAAGAACCTTGCCTCCCACCTTGGTTTGTGGGAGAAGAGACAGGTGAGAGTTCGGCTCACTGTCTCCATCAGGGCAGACCCTGACTCGGCGTCTCTTACGTCTCCACCACCAAGGCCCTTGTTTTCCCTTGACTAACCTGACCAACACGTTTAGTCAGACTTGTTTCTCCAGCTGCACTGTACTTCACTTCCCCTGTAATTCGTTAAGATTTCAGTGTGAAAAAGAGACCCAAGACGCCCCTCCTAGACAGACAGCTAAGTGATCCCGTGAAATAAGAGAAGGTAGCGTTTGATGCCAGTTTGATTCTTTTCGCCAGTTTCCTTTAGGCTTTTTTATGTTCTTGAAAATGCTTTACAAGTAAAAAGACTGCCTGTCAGAGGTCACGAGGTACGATTAGACATTAGAAGGTACCTCAATAGAGCAACACATAGATGGACGGAATCCAGGAATCTAAACCCAGCGGAGCCCCCCTTATGCAGATGGATTAGCCTGCTGTTCAGTGTGGCAGCCTCTAACTACGTGTGGCTTTTGAGCAGTTGATGTATGGCTAGTGTGAATGGGACTGTAAAATGCTTTCTGTTAAATGAAACTTTTATTATTTTGATAGGACCACATTTCCCTTAATCTGTATAAGATACGGAACCAGTGTGTTGCTTGTTTGTATTCCACATAAACACATCACCAGTTGATGTCAAAGAATTGGTTCCATTCTAACAGTGGGACCACAGTAACGTGTTTATTGGAATGCTTTGTGCCCGTGTAAATCATAATTAATTAAACTGAGATACCTATATTCATTTTAATATAACTAAATTATTTTTCTAGTTTTAAAAAATAAGTATGGCCAAATTATTAAATTTAAAATCAGTTCTACCAAAACAGAACAGTGCTAGTAACACAAGTGGAAACTGGAAGATATCTCATGAATTTTATGGTAAATGACAACTGCAATTTGCTGTACTGGAGCAAAAGGAAAACTTGTGTAAAAAAATAAAATTAAAGGTAATAAAGTGAACAACATTAAGATTTTCTTCAAATGCATATTGAATTTAATATTTCCTCTCAACAGTCAAAAAAGAATAGATGAAATTAATCACCTGAAATCAGAATTAAAAGTCCGACAGAAAGCTTTTTAATGGTTTATAGCAGGATGAGAGCCCATACACTTGGCCAGCTATAAAAGGGCTTATATTTATGCACAAAAAAATTTTTATGGAGTTACGGTTTCTGTTACAGAAATTTTGTTAGAAAATTATGTGGAAAAGACAAAATGTTTTACAAAAAATTTCTTCAGTTAAGCCAACAGTTACCTATAAGGACTTTCTGATAGTACTAAAGATTAGTTGATTCAAAATTTGAAAAATTGAAAGTACTTGTTAGCTTTAGATGAGCTGTGATGTAAAAGATGCTGGCCGGTGTTAGCTTTGTATACTTTATCTTAAAGGAGTTCCAAATTTACCCCCAAAATGTAAATTCTTAGCCTAAAAAAAGTCACTTGTGGCATATTTTTGCATCTTTGACATCTGCCAAAGAATTTTCCTAGATACAAAAGGTAAGTTTCTATCACTACAGAAACTGCTTCAGCTATGTTAGGTCAATAATCTGGATTTCTTGGGGTTTTTAAATTCGGCTGGATTTCCCTTAATGTTTTGTTTCACCTCGTGATGCATATTGAAAACGGTTGCACGCTGAAACAGACTCTTTGAAAAATGTCACAGTTGTTAAAACTGTTCAGTATGTAAGTTCATAGCCACGAGTCATCACTAGTTTGTGAAAATAGACAATTAAATGATCTTGTCTTCCTTACGAATGCTCTTTGGTTGAATTATGAAGGATTTTTAACGATGGCTTACTGCTCTATTCCAGTTTCAAATTTTCTTGCAACAAAAGGAGTGTTTACCAATATTCAGTAATCAAAAGCAAATGTGTCAGTGTGATACACATTTTTCTGCTGATACCACACTGTATGATGAACCAAAACTGCAGCTCCAGGACAAGAAAAAAAGCATTTTAATTACGACCTTCACAGACAGGTACAAAGATTTATGTTGACATTGAAGCTTTGGGATACCAATCAAGAATGCTGATTTTTGCATATTTTCTAACATTACAAGTTTTCATGGTAATCAGCATTCTGTTGAGTTGCTTTTCAAATTGTGCAAGTACTGCCTTTGAATTTGATTTAATCTAGAGTTGACACAAGAGTTAGCACTAGAGCAGAAAAGTTCTTAGCTTGGAGAGAAATCGACAACATTTTGCTTAAAAATTAAATGTATTTGTCTAAAAAACCCAATTTTGTTGATATATATCAAAAATGTTTTAAATGACTTTTTTGAGTAGTTGATTCAGTTAGGGGGAAAACAAATATATCTGAAACAATTTGGGTATATGAATCTACTTTTTCAACTATATAAAACTGCAAAATTACGAAAAGTTAAAATGTTGTACTAGAAAACATTCACTTAATGCAAAAAAAAAGTAAGGAATAAAGGAATAAAAATGACATGAGATTATGTATGCTTATGTATAATTGAAAAGATGTGCTCAACACTGGAAACTGACACATTGTAAACTGACTGTAACTCAATAAAATAAAATTAAATAAAATGACATTAGTTAAAAAAAAAAAGACATGAGACACTGAAAAAAAAAGTAAAATGACAGACATAAATCCAATAAAGACATTAGATATGAATGGATTAATCCAGTCTGACAAACAAGAGATGAGACTGGGTAAAAGTAAACAGACCAGCTCTATGCTCTGTACAGGAGATACACATTACATCTAAAGATACAAATAGTGAAAGTCAAAGGAGGGGAAAAGGCGTCACACAGAGAGTATCAGCAAGCTGGAGTGGCTGTACTGACAGATAAAACAGACGTGAGAGCAAAAGACGTCCGGAGAAAGGGACATTTTATAACACTGAGCAACACCAAACTACATGAAGCGAAAGCTGACAGAACGGAAGGGTTAATGGACAGTTCAGCAGTGACAGCTGGACACGTGGATACCCTGCTCTCGATGGACAGAACTAGGCAGGGATCAGTGGAACAGGAGGCTTGACCAGCACTGTGAGGCAACCAGGTCTAAGGTGTGTACAGAACCCCCCCACCTAACGACGCCAGAATACACGTGCTTCCCAAGCCCACGTGGGACAATCTCCAAAACGCCGTAGGCTGCATCATAAAACAAGCTTCAACAAGTTTAAAAGAACTGAAATCATACAGAGTGTATCTCTATCATAATGAAGTGAAGCCAGAAATAAAGTTGGGAAATTTGAAAATACGGGGAAGTTAAACACACTCCTAAACACCCATAGGTCAAATGGGAAATCAAAAGAAATTAGGAAATACATTGAAATAAATGAAAATCCACACCAAATCCCGTGGGTTGCAACAAAAACTGCTTAAAGGGGAATTTATAGCTATAAATGTCTAGGTTAAAAAAAAATTCCCTTCTAAAATTTTAAATTTTATTTGTTGCAAAAAATAAAGTGGAAAGTTACGGGTTTTTTTTTTTTTAAGATACTGGGAAACAGAGCAAGGCAAACTCAAAGCAAGCAGAAGAAAGGGAATAGTAAGAATTAAAACAATGAAGCAGAAAATAAAAAACAATTGAGAAATGAACAGAAGTTGGTTCTTTGGAAAGAGCAGCAAAACTGGTTAGACAAAAGCATTCAAATTACTAAAGTCAGGAATTAAAGGGGGGCATTACTACCAACTCTGCAGAATAAGGATTGTTATGGAATACTGTGTGAATGGATGACAGGCTCCTAGACAGTCCCACACCACCAAAACTGACTAAAGAAGAAGCGGAAAATTTGAATAAACGTAGCAAGTAAAGAGGTTGAATTCGTAATGAAAAAAACTATATGCGAAGGAAAGCCCAGGCCCAGGTGGCTTCCCTGGGGAATTCTACCAAATACTTAAGAACAATATCAATTCTTCACAATTGTTCCAAAAATTTGAAGGAACACTTCTTAACTGATTCTGTAAGACCAATATTACCCTAATATCAAAACCAGACACTACTATCACTTATGAATACAGGCACAAAATTCTCAAAAAATTACCAAAACAATGCAGCAAAATGTAAAACTCATACACCAGCCCAAGTGGAATTTATCTCAGGAATGCAAGTTGGCTTAATATCCCCAATTAATGTAATACACTAGATCAACAGTATAAAGGACAAAATGACAGAATTACATCATTAGGCACAGAAAAAGTATTTGACAAAATTCTACCACCCTTCATTTAAAAACAGCAAATAACAAAAACCCACTCGCCAAACTAGGAATGGAATCAACTTGTTAAAGGGCATTTACAAAGAACCCACAGCTAACATCCTACTTAACAGTGAAACACTGAAGGCTTTCCCTCTGAGATCAGAAAAAAAACCAAAACAAAAAACCCAGATGTCTACTCTTGCCATTCTAGTCAGTGTCCAAATGTTCTAGCCAGGCAAATTAGGCAAGAAAACGAAATAAAAGACATTTTTATCATTTGTAAAGAACCATATGGCATTTGTTGTTCTTTGGAAAGTTCAGCAAAATTGACGAACCTTTAAGTATACTGTACAGAAAAAAGGAATATTCAAGTTACAAAGTCAGAAATGAAAGGGGGACATTAGCGACCCTACAGAGTTAGGATTACTATGGGATACCGTAAACAACACTTCAGATGGCGTAGATGAAGTTGACTGGAGACAAAAAAGTAAAACTATTTTTGCAGATGGCATGATATTGCACATAGGACATCTTAAGTAATCCATGCACCAAAAAACCTGTCAAAGCTAACAGATCTGAGTTCAGCAAGATGAATATACAAAAATCCATTCTATTTCTATTCACTAGCAGTGAACTATCCCAAATTAAGAAAACAATTTAATTTACTGTAGCATTAAACAATAAAATACTCAGGAATTTAGCAAAAGAAACGCAAGACTTGTAGGCTGTCTACAACAAAACTATAAAACATTGAGAAGAATACTTAAGTAAATGGAAAGGCATTTCCCTTTTATGGATTGAGAAACTTACTGTTGAGGGGAAAACCAAAACAGTTAAGAAGACAATACTCTCCAAACTGACCTACAGATTCAGTGCAATCCCTAACAAAACCCCACTGGCTTTTTTGTTTGTTGGGGAAACTGACACTGACCTTAAAAATTCAAATGGAAATCCAAGGGACCCCAGAAGCCAAACGACCTTGAAAAAACAAATTTGGAGGACTCAAACTTGCTGACTTCCAAGCGTATTACACAGCTGCAGTCCTCACGGCAGCGCGGTGCTGGCGTAAGGGAAGCACACAGATACAGCAGAACTGAACTGAGAGCCTGGAAATACACTACATTTATGGCCAGTTGATTTGGAACAAAGATCCGAGGCACCTCCGTAAGGGGAAGAGTGGTATCTCCAACAAATGGTGCTGAAGTACTGATCAGCAACAAGCAAGAGTGAAGCTGGCCCTCGACCACGCACCACAGACAATTAACTCAAAATGAATTAAAAAAACCTAAATGTAAAAGCTAAAACTACAAAAACCCTTAGAAAGAAAACATAGGCATAAATCTTCATGACCCTGGATTAGGCAATAGTTAGATAAGACACCTTTTAAAACACAAGCCACCAAAGAAAAAACTAGGTTAACTGGATTTAATCAAAATCGAAAACTTGTTAGTGAAAAAAAGTAAGAAACCCATAGAATGAGGAAAATATTTGTAAATCGTATCTGATGAGTCTAGTCTCCAAAATATTTAAAGAACTCTTAACAACTCAACAGTGAAAAGACAATCCAATTTAAAAATGGGTAAAGGGTTTGAATAAACACCTCCCCAGCAAACAGGAGAGGGTGGAGCTCAGCGGTACAGCGTGCGCTTAGCGTGCACAAGGTCCTGGGTCCAATCCCCAGTCCCTCCATTAAAATAAATAAATAAACATAATTACCTCCCCCTAAAAAAATTTTAAAAAACACTCTTCAACGAACAGAGACTTCTAATGGGCGCAGTTTCCTTTTGGAGTGATATAAACGTCCCGAGATTAGGTCGTAGTGATAATTGCACTACACTGAATATCTAAAAACTCCGAATTCACTTTAAAGAGGTGAATTTTATGGTATATGAATTATCTCAAAAAAGAAGTAATTTTGTATGATTTCTCCTGGGGCTGGAATTCTTTGGCCACTATGTCTTTGAGAGTACTTCATGTTAATGTATGGAGTCGTAAGGCTGTAGTTAGTTTGTTTTCGCTGTAGTATGGTATTACATTGTGCGAATATTCCAAATACATTTATCCATTCTTCTCTGCGAGTATCTTTGGGTCGTCTCAAGCTGTCTTCCTCCTTCCCGCTGCCCTTAGCAAATCATTCCCTGAGCATTCTGCTAGGTGCTGGGGCACAAGGGCTTCTCCAGGGCATGAACTTGAGGGTTGGAGCTGCGAGGTCGCAGCGCACGCCCGCATTTGACCTACTAGGTAAGCTTAACTCTGTTTAGAGTGCTTGTTGCCATTTACTCTCCTACCAGCAGTTTGAGAGATTTTCTTTTTCATTATTCCACAACTTTGCCAAAGCTTGTTTTTGTCCGATTTTTAATGTTTGACGGTTTGGTAAGTGTAATGATAGTTCGTTGTGGTTTTCAGTCTGGGTTTCCCTTATTAATAAAAGGGTTGTTACTTGTTTTGTTTTTTGGTTTTGCCATTCAGATACCTCTTGTCGTTTTCTGATTGACACATAGTTCTTTACACACTCAGGGTCCTTATCTTTAATCAGATTCGTGTGTTGCATATATTCTGTCACTTTTCTTTTAATCTTTTTTTTTAACTTTCTATTTTGAAGTATTTCCAACATATGCCAAAGCGCAGAGAACAACTGAATGAATTTGATTCACCCATCACCAACTTTTGGTTATCAGTACATAGCTAATCCTGCTTCCGCTAGCCCACCTCTTGTGCACACTCTGGGTTATTTCAAAGCAAAGTCCAGATACAGCATTTCATCTTCAATAGTTCACTTCATATTTCAAAATGATAAGCATTCTTTTAAAAAAATATTTCAGTTTTCAGAATATTGAGTTGATTTCCTTGTGTCCCCTGAGATGGACATCGATGTCCAGGCTCTGGGCACATTTCCACCAGCACTGGGGGTCAGTCCAGAAACGGCAGGCCCTCTGGTGGGACAGAAGGAATCAAAGCCACTAGGTTATTTCAGTGAAACCACCAGAAACCACAGGAAAAGCAAACACATCAGAAGATTTCCTGTAGCCCTCGGTCCTGCCCATTCCAGGGAAGAAAACTGAATTAGGGCAGGAAAGCACATACTTTCAACATTAGCAGCAAATGGCTGTTTGGAGTGTCCTTGCCAGTCTTCAGGGATTAGATAATTCCCATGCCTTATAAACAGGTAAGCAGCATAACAGGGAAAAAGAATTCCTAGTTTAGTTTTCAAATCCAGTCTAACTCAGGTGCTTGCCTGGTCCCTGTCACCTTAACTACTGTCCCTGTGCCACCTGCCAAATGTCAGTAATGATTTCCTCTCTCTCTGTCCCGCCCTCTCTTTCGCGCGCGCGCACACACACACCCTCATATAATCTGGCACATGGTGCGCCTTCTAGGGGCAGGGACCAACCCAACTTTACGCCCATTTGAGGCCCTCTTCCTTCGGCTCTGTTGCTCACAGCAGGGGGAGGAACGGGAGGGGCATCTGGTGAGAAAACATCCCCTCCTCCGAAGCTGCTCCTACCCGTTTTTACTGAGAGAGCGGGGACCGCGCTGGGCGGCAGGCCCCCCGCCTGTGGGCGGCAGCGTCTTGTCCTCAGGCAGCGATGCCCCAGCCTCAGCTCAGCCAGAGAACGCTGGGCCCCTGGAAAGGAGAAGCCGAGCTTGAGTGCTCCCCCTCCCCCGCCACGGTCAGCGGGAGAGCGAGGCAGGGCCCCAGCCACCCAGGGACCCCGGGCAGGGAGGGTTCCCGGCTGGTCGTGCCCCCTGCTCCCTGCTGAGACAAGCCCGGGACGCACCCTCGTGACGGGACGCCCAGCACCTCCCCCCTCCCCCCGCAGCACCCCGCCCTGCAGGTGCCATCAACCGAGTTCCTGCCCAGGGACACCTGGGGGCGGAAACGAGGTCTCCCCGGCCGGGCCAGGACGCTCTTATAGGACTTTAAGGAGTAGAGTGTTTCCATTCTTCAGGAGGATGGCTGGGGAGGGCCGCCCCGCAGGGAGGTGCCCAGGGCCCCACATTGCCGGCAGGGCCCCCATGGCCTCGGGGCCCAGCTCAGCCACCCGCTTTCCACGAGATGCTCCACCGGGATTCCCAGACGGGCCGGCATGCACTTCAGGGGGCCGAAGCCTTTGAGGAAGCGCTTGGCCGAGGCCCCAGCCCGGCCTCCGCAGCAGGGGCGAGGTCAGCCGCAGGCGGGACCTCGGGCGGGGCCGCTGCGTCTGGGTAGAAGCAGCAGCAGCGGTAACACAGGCGGAGAAGACCTGCTCGTCCGTCCCGGGCCCCGAGGAGGCTGGGCTGCGTCTCCAAGGGTGGGGCAGAGCTGAGGAGCCCGCAGACGAGGGCCAGCGCGCCAGCCTGAGGGCGGGAGAGCCCGCTGCCGGTGCACGAAGCAGGGAGACTGGGGGTCGCGGGGGCGTGAAGGGAAGCCTGAGGGCTCGGGTAGGGCGCGCCCCAGGGGACCTCGACGGCCTCGGGAGGAGCAGGCCTTCCTGCCCAGAGGGATGGGGAGCCCTAGGAGGCGACGAGCAGCGTCGTGGCCTGGTTTCTCCAGGGCACCGAAGGGGCGGGCGTGAGGAGCTGGCGCCCAGGGTGCGGAGGCAGCGGGGCCGGGACTGGCTGGAGGGGAAGGGGGGGTGCGCAGAGCCGCTGCCGGGGCCCCCGGCGAGGGCCCGGGGGCCAAGGCCTGAGCGCACCCACCAGAGCGGCCGAGCGGGGCCGCGCAGATCACCAGGAAGGCGGCTGGGAGCTTCATGGCAGACTGGGCTCAGCGACGCTCCTACAACCAAAGTCGCGCTTCCCAGGGTCTGGGCCTGTGGGCTTCACATACCCCGTCTTTGCCTCTCTGCAGGGCTGGGCCTCCTGAGAAATGCACTGTTTGCTCAGCTAATGCGCAGAGGTCTGTCCAACTCCCTGCTCAGGCCAGTGGGTCCTGGGAGAACTGTAGCCCCCTCCCCCCTCCCAGGTCTCAGGAACTTCCTCTCAGCGGAGGGGTCTCCTGGGCCAGAGGCCTGGGTCCTCCTACAAGCACAGAAATGGAGGCTGTGCTTTGTGGGCACAAGGCCCACCCAGGTCTTCACTTTCCAGAGAGCTTTCTGGCCTGACCTCACCTGGCCTCCAGCAGTGCTGAGGGTGAGGAAGGGTTAAGTCTGTGGCCCTGGTCCTTCCCCCTGCTCCCAGACCATGGAGATGCGATGCAGTGGAGCTCCTCTCGGCTCCTTCTGGTCCTTGGGGAGGCTGACGAAGGCATAAACTCTGGCTAGCCCCCTAGGTGGTCAGGCCTCACTCCTGGCCACCTCCCTGGTTGGGGCCACAGAAAGCTACTGAAGCCAACAGAAGGATGCAGGACATTTTTCCATCTTTGAAATCAGTCTACATGTTGGGGAATTTGTCCCAAAGTCA
Organism: Camelus dromedarius; assembly: GCF_036321535.1. Taxonomy (NCBI): domain Eukaryota; kingdom Metazoa; phylum Chordata; class Mammalia; order Artiodactyla; family Camelidae; genus Camelus; species Camelus dromedarius. Next base: position 25,533,542 of record NC_087462.1, read on the forward strand.
CTACAGAGTATACTGATGGATTATAAGCAAAACATGTTCAGCTGCGTGACGCCGGCTCTTCAGGGGGAGGATGACCTTCAGGGAGTGTCCTAGGGTACCCCCACTGTGGTCACAAACAGGTCTGACCTCTGCAGCCTGGGGGTCCCCTGCCCTGAACTCCCAAGGCCGTTCTCACCTCTGCACCCGCAGACGCTGCTTGTTGGTAACACTCACGTGGTCTCACTCATTTCTTACGTTTTCCTTGACTCTGTTGGTTGGGGGAGTTTTTGCGTTATTATAAGTGTATGTTTTGTGGGTGGTCACTGCGGAAGTAAGTTCAATAGGAAATGTGTTTATTTTCTGCTTGTGAAAATTCACCTGCCCAGGGATTTTCTGAAGGCATCCTGCTTATGAGGCAGGGACGAGGCCCTCCACATTCACGTGGATGCTGTGGGGTGGGAAAGGCAGCAGGCTGTCACTGTGCCCGCAGTGCCCAAGCCTCCTCCTCTCAAGGGGGAGTGTGTCCAAGGGCCCCTGCCCTGGCCTGGCCCTTCCTGAAAAGCCTGGGCCACCAGGTAAGATTCCCTTCTCCCACCAGTCAGGGTAACTCCCTCCCCTGGAGGCAGAGGCTTCTCTAGGACCTCATGGAGGTCCAAGTGCTCCCCAAGGTGGAGGCTGGTTCCGGGCTGAGTGGGGACAACAGCACAAGGCTGATAAGGAAAATCTGGACACAGCTGAGAGGTTGCTCTCACTTTCAAACCAAGGAGATTCTGTCTTTGCCCACCTTCCTCTTCCCCATATCAGCAAGAGGCTCCTGCCACTTTCTCAGGCCCATCACAGGGACATGGTGTCCCCTGCACTGTGTCCCTTTCCAGGAGCACCACCTTGGCGACAGATGGAGACCATGTGCTCTGAGAAGAAGCTGGTGGGGCAGCTGAGAATTGTCAATAAAACTTCCTCTGTGTGTGTGTGTGTGTGTATGTGTGTGCGTGTGTAGGGAGGGTGGTGCCAGTTGGTGCTGGAATGTTCCTATTTGCCCTCTTGTCCATCTGAGACTTGGAGACATGGGTCTTGCAAGAGCAGGTGTGGTTCATGCCAGCTTGGAGTTGGGAGTAGTGTCAGTAGTTCCCAGGGCCCCCCTCGCGACCACCATCCAGGTCCAGCCAGTGCCAAAGGACCCCAGAACCACTGTGGGCCTGCCGTGGTGGGCGTGGGGGACCTCTGGCCAGGGTGAGCCATGTAGAAATCTGAAGTCAGACTGCCATTTGCTGTGGGGACCTGAGGCAGGACTTTCTTCAGCTGACATTCAGTTGTGGGGGGTGCGGCGGGGACTGCGCCCCGACTGATGGCGTTGTTGATTTCACCCAGACCTCTTCCTTGTTGTCTGCTGGTCAGACAGCAGCCCTGTCTGCAGAGCTTGGCCAACACAGCAGAGCATAATTCCCAGTTGGATCAGGGACAGGGCAGAATTCTGGGTGAGTGGCTCTGCTGTGTCAACATAACTACTACCCCATTTCACAGTTCTGGGGCTGCATCTTGACAGCCTTCCTTAGAATGCAAGGAGCCACAGCCGTGTGCCTGAGGGCCATGGCAGAGGCCCCGACACTCCCCAAGGCCCAGCTGGCCACAGTCTTAGCTGTTAGAGTGGGTTTACAGGAGAAAGAAAAAGATGGACCGAGTTCCCTGCTGCCTGGCCTCCCACCCTAGCCACTGCCTCCCCAAGAGATGACTCCTGCCAGCCAGTTCCATGCCCAGCATACTCTGCACTTGGTTTTTCTGTGCCATGGCTTCCTTGGAGGCCCCAAATGGGTGGCTGATGCAAAGCAGCATTCCTTAGGTTCTTGGCCAAAACCCATCTAATGGCCCCCCAATCCTAACATCGCCCTCACTGGGGGCAAGGGACTTTTTCTAGGGCTTTTATCTGGCCTTCTGGATCAAGTGAATTAACGAGGGCCAGGGCCCAGCCGGAGAAGCTGGCTAAAGGGCCAGCCTGGAACTGCAGAGCCAGGGCCCACTGGGCTCTAAGCCTCCGTGCCCTTTAGCAGAGCCAAACCACCGTCACTGTGTCCCCAGCCGCTCTCACTTTTGCTTCTGGTGCCATCTGAGGTACAGGGGCAGTAAAAGGATTTAATGAGGCTACATTAAAAAGCTTTCTGTAGTTTTTCTGACATTAAACACAGTGCCTCGTGCTTTTACTTGTGGGGGTGTGTCTGCTGCTACTTATTTGATTCTTCCCAAACGCCCCAGTGGAAATCTTCACCAGGGCCCCCTGTGGGGTGTAGGTTTTTGCTGAGGTGCCCTTGCCAAGACTTGCGTGGCCCTAAGAGCACGGCTGGTCCTCTGCTCTGGGCCACGTGTATCTCGTGACGAAGCCATCGGCTCTGAGCGGAAGTGACTGGAAAACACCTGGCACTTTGTCCCCGGAGCTGCAAGCTCTCTTTGCGACATCACTGTCAGAAAGGATACAGGAAAGCGTCCTTGCTCTGAACCGGGCTGGGGCGGGGAGGGGCCACGGGCCCTCTGCGTCCCGCCCTGGGGTGGCGCTGCCCCCACGGCCGCGCCTGAGCACAGGCAGCCAGGTCCCCGTGCCGCCGCTGCGCTGTGACGGCCGGCGACGCGCTGTCACAGCAGCTCCAGGAAACGAACACAGGGGCCTCCCGTCGCGCCCGCTGAGTGGGGCTCTAGCCTTGGCCCCTGACCCTGTGGGTAGATCTTGAGAGCCCACCGGGGGGTGCCTTCCACCATGCCGACAGGACCAGAGAAATTTGCCTGCTGGCAGAGACCAGAACAAAGCCATAGGCCGAGGAGGTGGGCGTGCAGCCTGTGGGTTCCCGGCAGCAGGGGCTGCCTGCAGCCCCTTCGTGGTGTTCTTTAATCCTTAAAGTGCCTGCCTCCCCCCGCCCTTCTGGCCTATGATAGTTGGGTGGACCCCTTCCTGGCTTCCCATGAGCCTATGCAGTGATGGCAGACTTCCTGCAAATGAACCCCAAGATTTCCAGGTCCAAACATGCACCCCCAGAGCTACCTGGCAGAACGCCTGTCATCCTGTCCCCACTTCACCACCGAGGAGGCCAAGGGGTTTGCCTCAGGCTCCAGGATTGAGTGGGCAATGCAAGGGCTTATTCCAGGCCAGCGCGACCCCTCGCCCCACACCGGCTTTCGGAGCCACCCCTGGTCAACCATCTGCAGCGGGGGTAGTGGGGCAGCAGGGCCTGGCTGCGTAGTGGGCTGGGGGTGCCTCTGTATTGATTTCTCGAGGCTGCTGTAACAACGCATCACATGCTCGATGGCTGAAAGCTGCACGTACTTACTCGTTCACAGTTCTGGAAGCTGGAGTCCAGTATCACTGGACTGAAGTGAAGGTGTCACCAGGACCATGCGCCCTCCCGAGGCTGCATGGGCCTCTCCCGGCTTCTGATGGCTCCAGCATTCCTTGGCTTCCACACCATTCCGATCTCTGCCTCGTGGTCACATTGCCGCCTCCTCTTCTGCGTGTGTGTGTGGGAGGGGGTAAGATTACACGTGACTGCGTTGAGGGCTCGCTGGATAATCCAGGATAACCTCCTCACCTCCAGATAGTTACCTTCACATCTGCCAAGACTCTTTCCCACATCCAGTAACACTCAAAGTTTCAGGAATTAGAAGCTGGATAGTTTGGGGGTACTTCTCAGGCTACCTCCCCTTCTAAACACTGCATGGCTTCCTCCCTGCCAGGTCAGTAGAGGGTGCCAAGAGGGCTGTTGGAGCCCAGCTGGCACAAGGAGAGGCTGCAGAGATGACTGCAGGCACCAGCACCTGCCTGGGCCGCCCCGAGCCGGCTGCCGCATGCCTGCTTCCTGCTGGCCGAGGGCTGGGTTGACCCGGAGATGCCCCTCCTGCTGACAGCACGGTCAGCCTGTCCTGGGCAATGTTTGCAAGACATCCTTTGGGCCAAAACAAACATTGGCACCTGTCCCACTCCCTTGGGAATGAGGTGCTGGCTGTCCCAGGTGGGGGTCAAATACCAAATACGGGGCCTCCCAGGCCTGCGAGCCCAGCGCTCAGGTGGGGTGGTCCAGCTGGGAGCTGAGAGGCGCGCGCCAGCGCTCTGCTCGGGCCTCCTCCGTGGCTCTGACCTAGGCGAACACCTGCAGAGGGCATGGCGGCTGTCCCTGTGCTGTGACCCAGGCAGCAAGGCCAGCAGCCCCTCCGTGCTGGGCTGGGGCTCCCTTGCCAGGTACCCCCCCCCCGAGATCCCAGGAGCTCCCTCACTCTCTTCTCACTCCCTTTCTGTTGGGCCAGCGCCTGTGTTTCTGAGCTCTGAGAGCCCCGCTAAGTTAATTACTGAGCAAACCAGAGTGGATCGTGGACACCAATCCCACCCTTCAGTGGGGAGCGTGGCCATGCTGAGGCCCCCCCCTTCACACCCCAGACAGCTGGGCCGTGGTGACCACGTGTCATTGGAGCTGTCTCTGGGGGTCCTCGATGCCCACCTTCTGTTTCTTCTCCTTCTGTGCTCCTTTCCCGCAGAAGCTGGGCAGGACGGGCAGCCCTGAGGCAGCTCCCAGGATCCGGGGCCCCTCTGCCACAGGCCTGGCCTCACAGATTCCTCCTGCCCATATGGCCGTCCTGTCCCCTCCCAGGGAAGTCCTCTTGGGCCAGGACCACCACACCAACCACCCAGGGTCAGACCCCTCCCTCTCCTGTCCTGAGCCATCACAGCCACTCAGGTGGGCCTGTCTGGGGCTCTCCTGCGATCCCAGGATGAGGCCACCCCAGCAAGGCTTCAGGGCTTTCTCTGGCACAAGTTGGAGTGGCTTGAAGATAAGCAGGCTTAGGGCGGGACCAGAGCAGGAGGGTTGCCGGCCACACCTGCCAGGCGCAGAGCTGCGGGGTCCTGCCCAGTGGTCATGCCATGAATCTACCAACACCACCCCACTTCGGTCTCCTTCCCCTTCCTCATAGCTCGGTCACCTGGGCCCCGGGGCTCTGGGACGTGTCACCAGCTTGTCTATTCCTGCTTCCGCGGGCACCTTCACTTGGGTCAGTGTTGGTCTGACTCCCTCGACTCCTTCCTTCTTCCCCTTCCCTTTCCAGGGCCCTCCTCCCTGCAGAGCCCCGCTATGGGGAGGGTGGACGGGGTCAGCTGCCACTCATGTGGCTCTGCTGCGTGGGCTCCCGGCTTTGGTGACAGTGGCGGAAAAGCCACGTCCTAGGACTTAAGCAAAGACTGAGATTCTGCAGGGCCGAGCCTGAGACACTGATTCCGGCTTGGGGGACAAGCTGCAATCCCCAGGGGCCTCCCACGAGGGTTCCCCACATCCCACTGCTCTCAGAGGCTGTGCTGAGGGAAGCACCAGTGGCCAAGTCATATCCTGTATAATTAGGCCCAGCTTACCTGTTTCAGCCTGGGTGCGAGTGGGCTGGAGGTATGGCCGGCAGTGGTTCCCTATATGGAACGGTATGAGGGGTGGTTGATGATGTCACCCTCTGGAGTCAGAAGAAGGGCAGCTCAGAGAACACTGGGGACCTGCCCGAAGTTCTGGGCCAGTGCCAGGCGTGCCTGGGTCTCTTCCCGTGCCTGGCACCCTGCAGGGCTAGAAGGCCCCCCGCTGACCAGCACCCTGTGCTGCCTCTCTGCATTGGGGCTGGGAGCAGCTGCCAGCCAGGGGAGGGGTGCAAGCTGGTGGGTTGAACCCCAGGGGATGTCCCAGCCAACACAGAGATGTGCTTGCAGCCATCCCAAAGTGAAGACTCTTTGAAGCTGATTCAACAGCTTAAAACCCAAGGACTTAATAGCAATCCTTTCTGTTAATCTCATCTCTCACAGGCCATGGAGGGAACCATGACACCTATCTGTATCCAAGGGGGCCAGGCCCTCCATTCTTGGGAGGGGATCTGTCTCCTTCCAGGGGGTACACACCTAGCTGCCCTCCTGTGCACAAACCAGCTCAGATGGACCCCCGACAGCAGCCCAGGGCGGCTCAGAGACATCACCCCAGGAGCCAGCCCAACCTGCCCAGCTGGACCCCCTGTCCCATGGAGGGCCACCAAGGCCTTCAGAGATGCTGCACCCCCCCCCCCCCCCGCCTTCCAAAGCCCTCAGTTCTCTCTTCCCAACCTCTCTGTGTTCCTCCCTCAGCCCCTTTGGAGTAGTCCTTTCAGAATCCCTCCTGCCCCACGCATTTAGTTTATGACAAACTTTGCCACCTCTGGCTCCAGCTGGAAAATAAAGGGGTTTCCATCTCTCCCTGCAAATGCTGGCTCTGAAGAGACAGCAGTGCAATGCACTCCGCCATGGCCCAGGACAGGGGCGCTAACTCACCCGGCAGCGCAGGCTGAGCCAGATGCTCAGGGGGTGTCCACGGACTCCCACAACTCCTCAGTCTGGTCTCATACAAAGGATGCGTGTTCTTCTATTAAAATTATATTGACCCTAATCCTTCTAGCAACAGGCTTCCCCCCTGTTCTCCTCACGGAAGGCCTCCCCGATTGGCTTTCCCCACGCTCCTTGGCTGTGGCCCCCAAAAGTCTCCCTGTGATTCCCCAGAAGGACGTTTGTGTGGGTGAGTGAGTTCCCGTTTATTCTGCCACAGATGGATTGATGGGTGGGTGAGTGGATGGATGGGGCAATGGGTGTCTGGGGGGTGGCTAGGTGGGTGAGTCAGTGGAGGGGAGGGGTTGGGGCTGGATGCCACTGTGGACAGTGTCTTTCCCAGTTGACTTTAAAAACATTTTAATTAAAATATAGTTGGTTTACAATGCTTCAGGTGTACAGCAAAGTGATTCAGTTATACATATATATAAATATATATATATTTTCAGATTATTTTTCCATTATAGATATTATAAGATAATGAATATCCCAGTTGACTTTTTAAAGTTTATTTACTTTTAATTTGTTTGTTGTTGTTGAGAGGGGAGGTCATTAGGTTTATTTGTTTAATTTTAGAGGAGGTACTGGGGATTGAACCCAGGACCTCATGCAAGCTAAGCATGTGCTCTACCACTTGAGCTACACCCTCCCCTCCGTCCCAGTTGACTTTTAATATTGCTTTTGAAGGACATGGGCACAGGTCATCTAGCCTCAGGAGGCCACGTGCTCCACTCTCAGCCCCCAGCAGCCTCCAGCGCACGGCCTGGCCCAGGCTCTCTGCCTGGTGGCTCAGGGCCCCTTGGCCTTGCTTGCTGGCCCACAGGTCAGGCCTCCCTCCCGGTGATGCTCCCAGTCCCCTCTCTGAACCTGCATGTGGACATCTGGTGGGGTGGTCCCATGACATGTGCACTGGCCGGCACCTCAGATACGCTCTGTGGCCTGCCTGGGCCTGCTAGGGACGAGTGGGCTGCGGGAGGCCACCATGGGGGCGGAGGAGGCCAGTGTCTGTGCTGGAAGCTGGCTCCTGGATTCCCCTTACTGACAGCGCACATCAGGGTCAGGGCCTCTGTGGGTCTGAGGGTGCTGACAGGGCTGGGAAGCCTGGCCCACTCCCTCCGAGTAGCCCTCTGGTTTCCCCAGGGCACCGGCCTTGCGCCCCATCCAGCAGATCCCGGGTGCTTCTGGCGCTGGCTCTCCCCTCCCTTTTGAACTATTTCTTTTTCCATCTGAACCTCAATTGCTTCCCAGGCCTGAGGAAGCCAGGAAGACCCCTCCCTGCGTGTGGGTCAGACTCCATCCCTGTCCTGCCCTTGTCCTCTGGGCTCTTCCCCTGGTACTTGCCCTGGGCCTCAGGCGATGGGGGTGGCACAGTTTTAGGACCGGCTCTTGTGGACGACCACTTAGGAAAAAGAATTTTCTGCATATCCAGCCTGGACAAGGACCCATCCAAGAGCAGAGCCCTCTGCCCTTCCTGCGTCTTCCAAAGCTGCCCTCTCCTATGCCTCAGAGCTGCCCCGGTGCAGTCCAGCCTCTCCCCACCCAGGCCTTGCCCGGCTTCTGGGAGGCCCTGCTCCATTCCTTCAAAATGTGTGCTTCTCGGAGCATAAGTGGAAGTCAGAGCACATCACCCCTTTCTCTAAACTTTGCCTTAAAATAAGAAACCAACCCCTAATTTTGGGCCCCCAGGCCCCATAGGATGGGCTCCTGCCAGCTTCTCCTCATTCCACCCCCCCGAGGCCCCCTCCTTCCTTCTGACCCAAGGCCTTTGCCGCCAATCTTTCTCCCATGCAGAGCTCTGTCCATGTGTCACTCCTTACAGCAGGGACTGTGGCCTGTGAACCCTGCTGTGTCCCAGAGCTTAAGACAATACGTGGCTCAGAGCAGGGCCTGGGGGTACTGCAAAGCCCAATGCCAAAGGGCAGTGGTGAGATCAGGATGGAATTGAGGGACACTCACGTGTGCCCTCGGCCTAATTCCTCCTAAAGGAAGTAACTCACAGCTCTCCGGTAGAAATGAATGGGAGTGTGGGGCTGGGACAAGGGGAGGTGGGGTGGCGGGGTGGGTGGGCACCCTGTGAAGGGCTGGGGCTTGAGAGGAGGAGACCAGAGGCTCCTGGGGGTGGGAAGGGCCGAGGGGCCCTGAGGTGGGGGCGCACTGTTGCCTGGCGGGATGCCTCCTGAGGGGGCCCTCACTGACTGAGGTTCTGGCGAGTGAGGGCAGGACTGGGGTCTGATGACACTCGGTGCAGCCCTGAACATCCAGCCCAGGCAGGACCAGAGGAGCCCAACAGGGTGAGGGCAGCCCCACCTGGAACTGGGCACAGTGGGGACACTGGTTCCCACCACTTGTGGGCGCATTTGGGGCTGGGTGACCAGGCAGGCCTCCTGATGGCTGTCACCTGAGTTGAGATTTCATTCAGGGAAAGTGGCAAAAATTCAACCAGTGAGACTGTCAGGTTAAAATGTCCAAACCCAATGGGGGTCTTTTCTGTATTCACATTTAGAATTATTATAGAGGTAACAACCACGGCAAAGCCACCACCACCACCACCAGCTACCTTTGTGGAGAGGGGTTCTGCCCACGAGAGTTGAAAACAAGGCCAGGACAGCAGGCGTTGCAGCTGGGGGTGGTAGGCACCCAGCAGGCCCCCGAGGAGTGAGAGAAGTCTGACCAGGGCAGGCACAGGGCCTGAGCACAGGGTGGCCTCTGGCTCCTGACCTTTGCTGGCCGCCCCTCTCCTCCCCTGGGTGAGGTGCCCGCCGGACGGCGCGGACAGCCCTGCCGGAGCCCCACGCGCCCGGGCCCCGCCCACAGCCCGATTTCCCTCTAAGGCCCCGGCCCGGCTGCTGGGCTGGCCGCTCCCAGGAGGCCTGGGAGACCCTGTCCAGACAGCCAGTGCCACGCCGCAGCCTGAAGCCGCCCCTTTGCCGGCGCTCAGTTGTGAAGAGCAGTCACACACAATCGCAGGGCAAGGCGGCGGGGGCCCTGCCACGCTCTCCTGGCCGGAGCTCTCCTCTCTGGGCAGGCCTCGGTGCTGCGGCCCCAGCTCAGAACCCTCCGCACCGGGGGTCCAGCGGTGCGCGCGGCCCTCGGGCTGGCCCTGGGCGTAGGCTCCTGCCCGGGGTGGGGAGACTCGGGGAGCTGGCAGCAGGGACCCGGCCTGGGCGGTGCTCCCAGGCCCTCAGGGCCCGAGGCAGCGCTCGGCTCTAGGAGGTGGGGACAAGACGCTGTCACTTCATCCACAAGCGTTAGAGGAGTGCGTTCCTAGCTCTCCCGGAAGCCGAGCCGCACGCTCCCCGGCCGGGCGTCCCGGTGCTCCCGCGCCCTCTGCTGGCGGCTGGGAGAGAAGGGGTGCTGAGCCGCCTCTGCTGACCTTTCCTTCACGTGCCTGGTCCAGTGGCCTCATGGGGCTTACGATCCGGCGAGAGGCAGGCTGGAATAAAATCTTCAGAGAGCTGGGACTTAGCTGAGAACCCATTCACTGTAACTCAAAGACTGGCATCAAATTTATTATTATCTTTTGTTAAATACTGTTTTCGGAGCACATGTTCTATAAGGGGCGGGGGTAGGTTTTCTTCTCGGTACATTTTTGTGTGTGCAGTTATGTGACAGGAGGAGACAAAACAAGTGGTACCCAGGTGGGGAGGGGTCTCAGGCTTGGACCCTGTGCCCAAGCTGCATGTTGCCCCTCTGATTGAGAACAGCCCCTGGACTCCCACCAGGTAAACCTGAGACCCAAGTCTCACAGTCAGGTGACGTCAGAGGAGGTCCACTGGGGACAGTGAGGACTACACACACCTGCATTCCACGCATCCTAAAGGAACCATACATAATGGGGAGGTGGGGGTCTGCTGGGCAAGCCCCTGCTCACTGCACCAGCCGCCTGTCCCGCAAGCGTCTCATGGAGTGGGGGGTGGGGTGCCAACTGCTGTGGTGCTAAGTGGGATGACTGGGATGAGGACCTCTCCTGCGGGGGGTGTGGGTGACTGAGCAGTGTGCACTGGGATGGGGGGCCTGGGCAGAATGGCTCCAGCCTCCAGAGGGTCCTCAGCTGTGCCCCTGTGAGGGCAGAGGCTTGACCTGCCAGGGCACTGATGCCAGGTACAGACCAGGGGGCAGAAGACAGGGCCCCCCCCGGGGCCACAGAAACATCCGCTGATGGCCTCGTGGCACAGAGCAGTGCTGGTGGGTCCTCCGGGCCGGCCCCAAGCCTTCCTCGGTGGAGCCCACAGTGTTTGCTTGTCATCACACATGGGAAGGATGCTCACAGCTTGAGAGGTGCCTCCGGTGGCAGATCCAGGTCCCAGAGAGAAGAACCAGGCGTTTCTCACATGGGGCAGCTCTGGACCATCAGGTGGTCCTTCCAAATCTGGCCCAGGCAGGTGGGGCTGGGGACCTCGTCCAGAAAGAGGTGGCCATGGTGTGGTCTGTTACACCAGCACTTGCCGGGAGGTCAGAGGCAGGAATTGTCTAGATTCAGAAAGACCTTCCCTGGGCCCCCTTCAGACTGAAGTGTTGCAAAGTCAGTTCTTCACAGCAGCTCAAGGAGTCTCTGAAGGTCTAATTAAAAAACAATGTTGAATAGTTCTCCGCATCAGGAGAAGGTGAGCTAACGGGCTGAGAGCTGCTCCGAGATGTTAGCTGCTAGGCCAGGCTCAGGAGAGGACACCCCACCCCCGCCCCCAAACACACACAAATCCCTCATTTGTTGCTTTGAGCTGGAAATATGGTGCCCTCTCTTCAGCCCAGGAGAGGAAAGCCATTCCCACAGGAACAGAGAGCCACGTGGAGGGAGCAGCACTGGGGTGGGGGCTGGGAGACTGCAGCTCAACCTCCACCGCTGTGTGATCCCCAGACCCTCATGTCCTGCATCAGAAGTCAGGGCTCACACCACCCACCATGGTGGGGCGAGGCACACAGAGATGACCCTGTGACAGTGCTGGCCCACGGTTGCCCCTGTGGCTAAGCAGCATCTGAGTCTGAAGGGGAGGAGGGCGCTGGGGGTCTGTAGGGTGGCCCCAGGCAGGCATGGCGATGGGGTTCAGGGGAGCCCTGGTGCCTGGGTGTTCTGCCTCCCAGCCCACACTAAGGGAGGTGAGTCCCCAGCCTGGGCCTCCAGCCCTCTGCCCGCTGGCCAGGCACGGCCCCCACCAACTGCTGGAGCCCAGGGTCGAGGGGGCCTTGCCTGGAGCTGCTCTCAGTAGCTGCTGTCTGCACAGAAGGGCCCTGGGGCCGGCAGGGTGCGGTCACCCTCCTCGTGCGGCCTCGCCAGCTCCCCGTACTCGCTGTTGTAGAACATCTGGCCCCGGGCCCCCCGGTCCGGCCGCCGCCGCCTCCCTTGGGGGTCGAGGTGTGCCACGGTCATGTCCACGTTCCTGCCTGGTCCTTCACAGCTGCCGAGACAGGGAAGGTGGCATCAGAAAGAAAAGAAGAGTGACTGCAGCCTCATCGGGGTGGGGTCTGGCTGGAATGGCCCGAAGCCAGTGGAAACACAGGCAGACCTGACTCAGATAGAAAGACAAACCACCGTGCCTGCTGGCAAACACTGGCGCTTCCTCGGCCCCAAGCGGGGCGGGGACGACGGAGAAAGCCCAGCTGCCTCCCCCCAGACCTGCTTCTCACCCAGTCCTGCAGTCTTCGTAAATGGCACGGACATTGATTCAACGGCTCGGGCATCTGGGTGTCATCCTCTCTTCCTCCTTTCCCCTCACCCCCCTGTCCAGTGCTCTCCGTGCCCCGCCCCACGCGGCCGGGAGCTGCCATCTGAGCGCGCTCTGGGCTCCCCGACTGCATCTTCCTTCTCCACTCAGCCAGTCCTCAGAGATCCTTCAACTCAGATGGTGTCCTTTCCCTCCCGACAGACCCTCCAGTGGCTTCAGAACGGAGCCGAAGCATCTCATCCCGGCCCGGGAAGCCCCGCAGCCTCTATCTTGCTGATGGCCCGTGACTGGCCCGCCTTCGCTCTCATTCTCTTGGAGTTTTTTTTTTAAATGCTGTTTCATTGCTTTTGCTTTTGCTTTCATGTTTGTTTCTGCTTTGCACGGTGCTACTGAAAAGCCTGATGCCAATCTGACTCTTTTTCCTTCTTTCTTTTTCTTAAATTGAAGTACAGTCAGTTACAGTGTGTCAATTTCTGGTGCACAGCACAGTGTCCCAGTCATGCATGTACACGCATATGTTCGTTTTCATATTCTGGACTCTTTTTCTCCACAAGTGACTTGGTCTTTTTGCTTGAATTCCCAGAACGTTTATCTCTTTTTTTTTTTAAACATTGATCGAAATTCTACTTTATTTCTTTCTTTACACCTTTGCTGTGGTGTGGTTCCTGTACAGTAAACTACACATATTTCAGATGCACAATTTGATGAATTTTGATAGATGTAGACGCCTATGAAACCACCACCACTATCAAGAGGGCTCACATTTCCATCACTCCCCAAGAGGTGCCAATTTTGAATTCCCAGTTTATCCCTTCCCACCCCCTTTACTCCCTGGTAACCATAAGTTTGTTCTCTGTGCCTGTGAGTCTGTTTCTGTTTTGTAGCTAAGTTCATTTGTGCCCTATTTTTTTTTTTTTTTTAAGATTCCACATCTAAGGGGTATCATGTGGTGTTTTCCAGAATGCTTACCTTTAAAGTCGGATAGTTGGACTAGGCTATGTCTCAGAGTTTACTATTCTTGGACCAGTCTTCCCAGGTCCCCTCCCAACATGTAGATTCAGGTCTCCTTTTATGTAAGAGACTTATCTTGAATTTCATGGTTAAAACATTAGTTCTGTTTCACTGTTGGCATTTTCTTCCTCAGAGGCTCCAGCTGTACATACATTGGATCTTTTCTACTCAACTTTGAGATTTTTCACATCCTTTCTGATCCTTTTTGCCTCCTTATTTATTTTGCTTTATTTTCTTGACTTCTTTTCACGTCTATCCTCTGTGCCTTCCACTGACAGTGACAGTCTGATCATATCTTATTATCCCTTTGGCACTCTGCTTTTCATTCTTGAGACGATTCATCTTTTGTTTCCATTTGTCCCCTGACTTTAGTCAGCTCCCATTTGCTATCCTCACACTGTTTGTCCATTTCTACTCTGAATTTTTGCATTTCTGATTCATAGTGCAGCTCCTTGTTTAATTATGACTTTAATTCACATGGGCACATTGTATCAGTCTTTCTATGTTTTTTTTGTGAGTGTTTACAGCTCCTCAAAACTTTTCATTCTAATTTCCTTTTCCACTCTTAAATAAGTCTGTGTGGATGGTACTTATTTTTTCTGTTCATGATTATTCATGCTGAGGTTATCCTATGGAAGAGGCCAGCGTTCTTCATTCAGGAGCACTGTATCTGATCCAAATCTTTGGTATCACCTTAAATTCCTTCAACTGCAGCCCCCTTTCCAGTGGCTCCATTCACATCCCATGGACTAGCCAGTCACTTAGCAGGGAGTGTGAGGCCCTCTCGGCTGCTGCCAGGCAGCCGCCTGACCAACCACAAGCCAGGGTCTCCAGATCTTCCTTCCGCCTATAGGCTCAGATGAAACACCATACCACAGGGCATGGGATCTGGCATCCTGAATGGCCACTAACAGGACCAGGTGAGCCACCTGGAAGCAAAGATGAGTTAACTCCCCATGTGGTGAGTACTGACCAGTGGTTAGCAGAAGATAGGAAAGGACTGGGCAGATAAACTCCCTCCTTCTCTTGGAGCGGATGCCTCCAAGGCACATAGTCCATCCTTGCACCTGTATGGAGACTGTTCCATATGTCAAGTGGATGCACCTGCCAAGCGACCTGCTGCATCCCTTTGTGCCACATCATGTGTTTCCAAAGGAACCTGGGAAGAGAATTGTGCCCTTTGTCATCACTGTCATGAGGTGCAGTTGCTGTAGTGAACAGATCCTTGGGTGTGTATCTGTCTTCTGGATTCTTAACACAATCTTGCTTCTGTAGGCCTCTCATCTTCTGCAGTTCTCTTCCTCCTTCACCACCAGGCATCTGGGTGCACATGGCCTCCTGCTCTCTGCCTTTCAGAAGCAGTGCCTTCCCCAGACGTTCCCCTGGTGGCATGCTCTATTGCCTTCCCAGACTGTATGGCCACTGTCCCAAGGACCTTCAGCCCCTCTCACAGGGCAGTCCCCATGCTGTTCTCTTTCTGCCGTGGCTCAGCCACCGCTCTGCCGGTTCCGGCGCTGAGTTCCCAAACACACTCAGCTGGAGTCTCTCGCCTGGTCACATCATAGGCACAGGCTGCGACAGGCCTTTGTGTGTTGCTTTTAGGAAGACGTGTGCAAATCTGGACTTAAGTAGCTTTTATCCTCTGGCTCCTCTTATCGAATTTCTTTTGGGGCGGGGGATGAAATACTGTTTAGTAAAGAAACATTAGCCAGAAATTACTTCTGTCAGTGCAGTTAGCACTAATTTCCCCAAACGAGGGAACAAAGAGGGATCACCTGACAATCAATGAAAAGAAAAAAGGAGGCCACGGTGCACGATGCAGGTGCAGAAGTCATCCCTAGACACATGACCCCACGACTGCCAGTGTGCACAGGGCTGTGAGCACACACTCTGCAGGCTGCTGGGAAAATAACAGGTGGCTGGTTAAGCTGCGAGGCCCTAACTCCACCTACCAGAGAGGTGAGAACGCCATCAACCATCTAAAGTGATACAAACCAAAGCCTGCGGTCTAGGGCACAATAGTCAGTGGCAACATCGCATATTGATTCCACCACAGCCTGGGCAGAAGCCAGGATTCGCTCTGGGAAACTGTCAGACGACCCAAAAGGGGCTCCTGCCAGAGACGCAGACGTCAAAGGTGGAGGGAACAGTCCAGACACAGCGGTCTGAGGAAAGCGGGAGAGGGTCCTTTTTCACGTGTCACAGGTCCTGCCATTTACACAGCCACGAGCAGGTCCGCTTGTAAAGGGAATAAGTAGACGCCTACCTGTCTCATATACACCCGTCAAAGCTCAAATACTCAGGGTATTTTTTTGGAGGGGAAGCTACCTTCTGGGGCAAATGGAGGTCTATGCAGGTTGCCCTCTGTGCAGGCACACAGGAGAATTTCTCTGTAACTGTCTTCTCATCAAAGTAGGACTCCAGCCAGCCCTAGTTCATGCGACCTGTCTAGCTCCTGTGGCCACCTGGCTAAGTGCTGGGGACAGAGGACAGCGGTGGCCTCCCCTGGCTGGGCGAGGGGTGCTACGTGCATTGGGCACGGCGGATCATGCTCAGTTTCACAAAGAGGTAGCCTCTGAACATCTGTCAAATGGAAGGGAGCTTTGGGGACCAGCACCAGGTGTGCTGGGTCAGGATGGTGAAGGGGGAGGGGGCTCCTTTGGGAAGGCTGGTGGCTAAAGGCCTCAAGTCCCAGGGCAGCTGGCCCTGAACACACAAAAGGGCAACATGAAGCCACGGAAGGTTTCACCTACAAGAGTGACAGGCACACGCAGGCCCAGCCGCCCTCCCCTGGCCCCTGGCAGCGGAGGAGGCTCCAGAAGTCTTACCTGAATACGCCTTCTTGTTTGTGTCTGCTCTCCAGCTGCTCAAACTCCTCGGAGGCCAGCACCATCCCACTGTCTGTCTGGTTATCCTGTGCAGAGAGAACAAGCCAGGGCTGTGGGCCCCACCGAGGCCCGTCCACAGTGGCACTGTAGATGTGGACTTGTACCACCCCTGACCTAACACTCATCCTGCGGAAAGTGAGGGAGACGGGTGTCCATGCCTCCCCAGAGCCTGCAGTAAGGGTCACGTGTCCCCGCCACAGGGGGAGAAACTGAGGCCTGGCAGGGGCCATGCCTAGCTACTCAGGAGGACGGCAAAGCTGGGACACCCCTGGTGGTGGCCATACTCACAGACAGAGCAGGAGAAGCAGGGAAAGTATCGAAAGAATCTGGCAGCTTGTAGTATAGGAAAAGAACCCTCAGACACATCCCAGGTTTAGTGGGGCTGTCACCTTAGTGTGACTTGGCATGGTTCTCATTTTGATTTAAATGGAGGGGAACTGCACACCATTAGAGCTGAGGGCCCCCCCACTATCTTCATCTGGCTCTGGAACGTGAGCCCAGGTCTGTATGGCACTGGTCCAGGACCCCACAGCTGTCCCCGCCGTCCAGCGACCCTGGGCCAGTGCTCCCTGCCCCGCCCCATCTGGAAGAGGGCCGGTGGGCTGTTTGTGCTTTTACAAAGTGGGCACACTGGCTCCAGCCTCACGGAGCTGTGAGAGGCCTGCTCTGTTTGATGGTATCTGAGGATACGGGTGGTTTTCTCATGACCCTGACCCCAGTCTCCTCCTCTCTCTGGCCAGGTGGCTTGGCGGCCACCAAAGGGGCCAGGAGACTTGCACTGATCCCAGGAGAATTATCTGGAAGGAAAATCCATCTTTCCACTGGGTTTCTCCTGGGGTTTCTACCTTGCTAGGAGAGAGAGGGCTGGGGCTGCTGGGAAGGGGGGACTCTGTGTGAGGAGGGCACAGGTGACAGTGGCAGACACACGGTGACGCTGCACGGGTGTCCAGACCCCAGGTGCTTGGGACGCACCCTGGGCTTGACCTTTTCAAAGACAGTTGGCTCCCTTTCCGGAGCTGCTTGCCTCAGGGGTTCCTGACACCTGACCCCCTGCCGAGAGAGCCCGGCAGCCCGGACCTGCGGTGCCCACGCCCACCCACCCTACTCACCACGGAGGCCTTGTAGGTCATTGGGGTCATGGGAAATTCCTCGAATGTCTTCATCCTGGAGGGACCCTGGGTCTGAGTCCCTCTGGCAAGGCACCCCGGAAAGGACACACAATTGTAATATCTGTGGGGAGGAAATGGGAAGTGCTGATAAATGTGCCCCAGCGTCCCTCCTGAAAGTTATTTCCACCTCTCTTTCTGCGTCCTCTCCCTGGGGAAGGACCCGGCCTGGGCATGAGTATGGGCCCAGGTCTGTGTGCTGCTCTGGGCTCCTCCCCAGGCCCCTGCACTCTGAACTGGGCCCCCTTCCCTGTGCAAGAGGACTGAACGTCCCACCACTGCTGGGGAGGGTGTGGAAGGGGAGTGGAGGGCACCCAGCACGGGTGAGACATGGAGCTGGAGAGACTGGAGGAGGCCTTCACCCCAGGATGGGCCACCAGCTACTGCCTGACCTGCATGCCTGTGTGTGTGTGTGTGTGCGCGCGCGCACGCACATCCGCCTGCCTGTTGGGGGGCTGGTGGAAGGAGCCTGGCAAGAAACAGCTGGCTGCTCCTGTCCTCCAGACCTGGCCGCTCCTGTCCTCCAGACCTGGCCCTGCTCGAGCCAGGGCAGACGGGGTGGCGAGTCTCAAAGCCCTTCTCTCAGCAGCGTGGATGGGAATGTGGATACGTGACCTTCCTGGTGGAAACGTCCACTGGCAAGAGACCCCTGTCCAGAACTCTGGAGACCCAGGCTACACTGTAAATGCTGCATACAGGTTAGCGAGTGGCCTGCTCTGCTCCCGGGGTCCCTGACAGCAGCCCGTGGGACTCGCCCTTCTGCCACTGGCTCCGTTTTCTCTCCCTGTGGCGCGGTGCTGGCCAGGGCACTGTCTGAAATGGGCGCTCCCCTGAAACTGGGGAGGGCCTCCCGGGGCTAGGAGTGTGGGCACACACAGGAGGCCAGAGGGCAGATACAAGGACTGTTGCAAGGCCACATGACCTTAGAGGCAGGGTGTCACCCGCTGCCACTGTCATTTAGCGTCGCTTTGCTGTCTGGGTTGGTGTACAGTGGCCTCTGAAGCCTTTGTAGCTTGCTTTCCCTTGACGACTGAAGAGGTTAAAGTGCACCATGTCCAAACTGCGTTCCCCCTGTCGGGGGACCCGTGGACCGGAGGAGGGTGGCTGACCTGGCAGCCAGGCTGTGCCGATGCAGGCTCGGCGGGCTGTCCTCGGCGTCGGCGTCAGCGTCGGCCTCGGCGATGTGCAGGGCCGTGGTGGATGCCTGCAAGAGGCTGCCCTCCTCTGAGCTCTGAGAGCTGCAGGGAGCCAGGCGGTCCTCCTCCTCCTGGCAGAAATGGCAGAAACAGCCCGGGTCAGAGGCCCCGAGCGCCCTCGGCCCGCAGCGCCGCGCTCCGGACGGCTGGCGTCCCAGCCCCCAGCGCTGCGCTCAAAGGCTCCAAGGACTAGTGGAGCCGGCGGCTCCTCCTCCCAGCCCTGCCGGGTGCCCCGTTAGAGGAGGAGGCAGCCACAGCGAGAGCAGCTTCACCCCTGAGCCCCGGTTGCTCCACAGCCTCAGGAGTGAGCACAAGTGCTCCCCACCCTCTTCCCGGGGGCAGCGCTGGACCCCGAGTGCTCGTCTCTGGCCCCGGAGGCTGGGGCAGCAGGCAGCTCCCCGCTCACTCCTCCAGCGCCCAGGGCACCTGGTGCGGAGCCAGTCCTGAGCTGGCTTGGCTCCCCACCGCTGGGGAGACAGACACAAACCAAAAGCGGGGGCAGGGGGCAGAGAAGGAATTGCCAGAAGGCGGCTCCTTGGAGGCTCCCTCAAGCCCAGCCTGGGGCTCCTCGTGGGCAGAGCTGAGCTCTGACCAGCTGTGTCGCGGCCCCTGGGTTGGGGGCCAGGAGTTGCTGCAGCAGGACAGGGAGAGCGGGGCTCACCTGCCGGGCCCTGCTCAGGAGCAGGTCCCCCAGGATCTCCACCAGGTCTGAGAACGCGGGCCTCTCTTTGGGGTCCCCGGCCCAGCAGCTCAGCATGATGCGGCGTCTGTGGGTACAGGCAGCTGGGGACTGTGGTCTGAGAGCACGCTGCACCTTACGCCAGCAGCCCCCAGCCCCCTGCCTAGCTTCCATCTCTTACGCCCCTTCCACCCACCCCTCCCTCCCTCCCTCCCCCTGGGCTTAGGCTGGCTTGTCTCTCCTGCCTGCAGGGAGGGGAGTTAGTGGATCACTTGGAGTGGGAACTTAGATTGCAGCCCACCCCTCTCCCCACCCGCCCCGGGCTTGTAGGACCTCGACCTCCTCCCCCTGCCTGCATGCCCCCTCCACCCCGTCCCATGCCTGTATCCAAACTCCCCTCTCCTTTCTCTTGTGGTGCCCACCCATCCCTCTGGCCCCCCAGTGCCTGAGGGCTTCCTGGGAGACTCACATGGCAGGAGTGGCCAGCTCTGGGGCCCTCATCCGGGTGCCCTCTTTCAGCCGCTGGCAGAACTCCTCATTGATCTGCACCCCAGGGTACGGGGAGGCCCCTGATGGCAGGAACAGGATGGGGTGGGGTGGGTGGGGAGCCGGCTATGGCTGTTCAGCCCAGACCCCAAATTGCCTCTGTCCTGGCCCCTGATGGCCAGGTGCTCGTCTTGCTGCCCCCTTGCCCAAGGCGAGCTCTTCATTTGGTTAAGACTGTGATGGCACCTGCTTGGTAGGGTTGCCATGAGCATCAGCGCTTTACAGAGATGTTAGAGGAAACATGTCCCGTCCTGGGAGTCTCAGGGTTGGGAGTGCTGAATCAGCTGGCCTGCCCTGTCACAGTGACCCCTCTTCGGAGATGCCTTCCCCAATCTTGCCCTGAGTCCCGTGGCTCTGCCAGCAAACAGGCCCTGGACCTAACCCCTCCTCGCCGCCCTCTCTTCCTGGGACTTTGCCTTTCCTGACGAGGGGGGAAAACAGCTTTTGCAAGCCATACAGCAGCCAGGCAACCCTTTAAAGATACGAGTCAGACTGCTCTCTCCTTCCCTCAAAACCCCTGCACAGCTCCCAGTAGACTTAAACTTCAGATCCTCCCCTGGCCTGCAGGGCCACGCAGGCCCCCTCTCGCTGCATCTCCCGCGGCTGCCTGCTCACATCCTGCCCGCCACCACTGTGGGTCCGGCTGCCCTTCGCCCTGGAGTGCTGTCCTCCCAGGCCCCCTGCCTCCACCCCTCCCACTTCCATCAGCCAGACCCCTCCTGGCCCCTCCAGCTCACACACAACCCATCCTTTCTGCGCTCTCTCCACGCTCTTTTCTTTTTACTAAGAGTCATTGGTCATGGCTGCCACTCAGTGTTTTCAGTGTGTTCACTGCCTCACCCTTATCCTGGTGGAGGGCGGGGGGGCTTCATCTTGGTCCCAGCGGGGCCCAGGTTCCCACGGGGCTTGCACAGGTGTGGTCACTGAGTGAGCCCCCAGTCTCCTCCCGGCTGCCCCAAGGGCAGGTGAGGAGGGGGCTCAGCCAGGGAGGGGGAGATCTGGGGAAACTCGTATGGCCTTTCCCTCTGGGACCTGTCATGCGCCCAGGGGCTGCTGAGCGAACAAAGGGTTCTGCCTTGGCACAGGCTGGAGTGCACTGCCCTCCAGGTGGTGTGAAGGTGGCCCATGCTGGAGGTGAAGGGGAGAGGTAGGGGGCTCCCAACCACCTGCCTCAGAACGACCTGGGCTAAACCCCTGGGCCATGCAGCCCCCTGTGCGGAGAGGCTGGCGATGCGACCTTGAGCCTGTGATCCCCCCTGCCCCTCCCCTGCACTCACCCAGGGAGAAGATCTCCCAGAGCAGCACCCCAAAGGACCACACGTCGCTCTGCGTGGTGTACACCTTGTCAAAGATGCTCTCAGGGGCCATCCACTTCAGGGGCAGCCGGGCCTGCAGGAGAGACGTCGTGTCCCCAGTGGGGGAGGGAGGGAGGGAAGAGGCCAAACCCTCGGGCACCCCCTCCTCTTCCCAGTCTTTGCAGGACTCTAGAGTCACGCCTCAAGAAAGGCTTCTGGGTCACACCCATCCTGTGTGTGTTCAGATGGCTCGTGCAAATCGCTGTGTCCCCCATCCGCATCCTGCAGGTGCCTGGTGCCTCCCTTGGAGGCTTCTGCCCTGCTGCTGTTCTTCTGGACCCATCTGGGCCCCTCTCTTCCGCTGTACTCTCCCAGGGAAAACCTGCAGCCCTCCTCCAGCTCCAGACCTCTCGGCCCCGCATCCTGAGGAATGCTGTGTCCCTGTACACCCTCACCAGTGCCACCTTTATGCACTCACTCACTTGGTCCCCACACTGGAAGCCTGGCATCATTCCTGACCCCTCCTCCTGTGGCCTCTACCTGGAAGCCCTGAGGGCTATGGCCCTTCCTGACTGGCCTCTCCCTCCACGCCAGCAAGCCCACTCCCTTCTCCTCCCAGCCTGCAAAGGAGGCTTCCGGATGGCACATCTGACTCTCACTTCCAAGTGCCCCCACACACTTGGAGTGAGAATGAAGGACAAGCCTGTACGGTGGGCCCCTTGCAGCCTGGGCCCATTTTGCCCATTGCCCTCTTTCCAAGCCTTTTCCTTCCTCCCCGGGGGGCAAATCCCTAACATCCTATCAGCTTCGGATGCTCAGATGCCTGCCTGGCTGCCTCTGAGCACCACCAGTGAGACACACATTGCACCCAGCACCCATGTGCTTTTCTGTGACCCTGCTACACCAGGTACACTAGGTACATTGTGTCATACCAGGTCTAGCCACCTCCAGGACAGACAACACGTAGGGTCCGCTTCCGCATGCCCAGCCCCCATGGGGCATGCATGGGGCATCACTGCCCACCTAGTGGACCAAGTTGCAGGGCCAGACACAAGTTCCAGTTGGAGCATCATGGTCCCTGCTCATCAGCCCTGCCTCCCTTCATCTGCTTCTGGTCATTCAGCAGAGTCACTAGCGTCCCTGTGGGGGTGAGTCCCCCACTCTGCTCCCTGACCCTCAGCCTCTGCCCTCCCTCCATGGCACTCACACTGCCCTTGCGCACGTAGTCGGGGTCTTTGTAGATGTCGCGGGCCAGGCCGAAGTCACAGATCTTCACCACATCACTTTCTGACAGCAAGATGTTCCGAGCAGCCAGGTCTCTGTGGATGCACTGGGGGCGGGAGGAGGCACAACGGTGTGATCAGAGCAGACCCCTGGGGCCACACCCATACCTGGGGCTCCAGGGTTCCCTGCCTGAGCTCTGCTTTTCTGGGGACAGATTTCTGTGTGCCCCCAGCACTCGCCATGGAGAGAGCTCCTGCAACTGTGGTGACCGCGGAGGAGGCTGTGGGGTTGGGCAGATGGATTCTACATCCAGCTCTGCCTCTGACCAGCTGGAGATCTTGGGAAGTCAGTTCCACCCTTTAGGCTCAGTTCCCGCCTCTGCAAAGCGAGAGAGCTGCCCCTTGATCACAGTATCATTGTGGGCGGAACCAGGACCAAGCTTGGCAGGCAGGTAGGTCTGGCTTCTCTCCCCCTCGGGAGAGCCTGCCGGGCAGTCACCTTGCGGGAGGCCAGGAACTCCATCCCTCGGGCCACCTGGAAGCTGTAGCAGACAAGGTCTTCCATGGTCAGTGGGCTCAGCCACAGGTCCTCGGCTGCACAAGAGAGTGAGGCTGGCTCAGGAGGGGGCCCCCTCCAGGACTCCCATCTTCCACCCAGCCCCCCAAGGGGACGTTTGTTTGCTGAATCTGGCTGCATCCCTCCTGGCTGGGCAACGAGCATGCTGGCCTCCCCCGCCCCTCAGCCTCCACTCTCTGTGACACCCACTACCTACTCAGAGCAGAGGCTGCTGCTGCCGCACTGGACCTTTGCACCTGCTACTTCTGTCTGGGGCTGCTCCCCACCATGTCTGCAAGGCAAGCCCCTATTCATCTAGAGATGCCCAAATCAAACGTTTAAAGTGAAAACTATCCTTGAGGTGCCCTCCCTTGCTAAGGCTCTCCCACGCGAGGCCCTCCAGGAGAGCCCCGGCTGGCTTGTCCCAGGGCCCCTGCTCATGAGGTGTGATCGTGCCAGACACCTTGGGCAAGAGGAAGTCAGACTCTTACCTTCTTGGACTCGAGGGGCCCGCCCTGCCCCGCCCTTGCCCATCAGGAGCCGCGTCAAGAGGGCCCTGTCGCTGCTGCCTGGCCTCCTCCGGTCTGCCATGGCCCCTTCCACCATGGCGCAGAACCGCCTTCGCTGTTCAGGAGACTTCTCCTGCGAATGCACAAAGTGGATCCGAGGAGGCCCTCGCCATTCGCGGCAGAGGCGTGCTCCCCCTTCCCGGCAGCCCACCTTGGCGCCCAGCCGGCTCCCGAGCAGCGCTCCGGCCCCCCCGGCAAGGCGCCCACCTACCGCGTAGGGGTTGAAGGCCTCCCGCTTGGCGCGCAAGAAGTTGGAAAGGTTGCCATACTTGCAGAACTCCACGATCACCATGAGGGGGCCTGGGGCAGGTTAGGGCGGGAGCCAGGCGCTCGGACGCGAGGGAGGACAAGCCACGGCCCCGCCCCACAGCCCTCCTGCGCCCCGCCCACCCCACGCCCCGCCAGCGCGCCTTGGGGGCTTGGCCCTCCCACTGGCTAGGCCGCCCGAGCTCTTTACCGTTGGGCTTGGTGCACGCCCCCAGGAGGTTGACCACGTTGAGATGGTTACCGATGTGGATGAGGATTTTGAGCTCCGACATCAGGGCGCGGTGCTCGCTGGCGGTGGCCCCCTCTAGAGGGAACACGGGGACTTCGCAAGGTGCCAGGCCCGCTGCGCCTGGGCCCCAACCCGTGCCCGTGCCTACTTCCGGGCCTCTCAGCTTAGCTAAGGCATGGCTCAGCGCTCTTACTTGTGGGGGCGCAAGGCCCCCGGCAGGCCCTGCCTGCCCCTCTGCGGCAAAGGTTTAGGTGGGACTGGTAAGTGTTACTCAGAGGTGGGGCCCAGGCCGGGCTCTGACCCCCACGGATTCCCTGTAGAACCTTGGGTAAGACTCTGGCTCTGAATTTCAGTTTCCCCTCCTGCACCAAAGCCCCACCAGCCCACCCAGAGCTGCTCTTCCCCACCAGCTCAGCCGCCCCTTCTACCCGCGGATCCCGCACCTTTTAGCATTTTCACAGCCACCGTGTCACAGCTGCTGCCCTTGCTGATGCCAAAGGCCGAGGCTTCCACCACCTTCCCAAAGGCCCCGTGGCCGAGGACTCTCCCTGTGGGGGCAGGGAGCTGGTTCCAGATGAGCTGTATGGGGGTGAGGGTGGAGAGGACTGGGCAGCAGGGACAACCCCTGCGGAGGGCCAGGAAGGAAGGCTCAGGAGGGGGAGGAAAGTCGGGAGCCCCTCTGCCAAACAGGAAGTGCATGGGGAGCAGGAGAGGGAAGAGAGGGAGAGGAGAGACAGACAG
Source organism: Camelus dromedarius (assembly GCF_036321535.1). Lineage (NCBI taxonomy): Eukaryota > Metazoa > Chordata > Mammalia > Artiodactyla > Camelidae > Camelus > Camelus dromedarius. Next base: position 25,557,902 of record NC_087462.1, read on the forward strand.
GAAGGCCTGCATCCTCTCCCAGCAGGTGTGATGGGCCCACCCTGCTTAGAGCAGCAGGAAGTGACCCTGGGGGCCTGGGAACTGGGAGACCCGATCGTGGTTTTGGGGCTGCACGCCCAGATGGACAGGTCGGGCCAGGTGGGGGCCAGGTGAGACTTTCTGGCATGAGTTCTGAGAATGGAGGATTTCAGGGCTCCAGACTGTCCTGCCCCATAGCAGCTGAAGCTGTCTCTGCCCAGCGGGACAGGGTGGACGGGGCAGGCTGGGTGCTGGCCTCACCGAGGTGCAGCCGCTCCCGGGGGAACTCCCACTGGCTGGCATCGTAGGACAGGTATTCACACTGCTCCTCCAGAGGCACTTCCCCGGGGTCCATGATGATGGACAGGTAGCCAGTCTTGATGTCTGCATGGGTTGGCTGGGAGCGGGGTTGGGGAAAAGCTTGCTGACTTGGCCATACCACCCTACCTGGGGTAAAATTTTGCCCAGGACATATGGGATCTCCTTAGGGACTTTCAATATAGGAGGGGAAAGAGACAGAAAACCTCTGGTCCTTTAAGAGCCCAGCATGGAAGGGTCAGGGAGGGCTCACGGGAGGCAGGGCTTCTGGGAGAGCCAGGACAGGACCATACTCCTTAACTTAAGGGCTAGCCAGGGTGGAGAGAGGCCCCACGAGGAGCTGGGGAGAGGCTGGGCAGGGGGACGAGTGCTCACCCTCCTCATGTTACAGAAGATGAGGAGGAGAAGGATCCAGAAGAAGACGGCGATGACCCCGGTGCCAATAAGGATCACGATCTCCATGCTGCCTTTATCCTCTGAGCCTGAGTGGGCAGAAAGGGGCTAGTGTGTGCGTGTGTGAGGGGAGAGAGGGTGCACCCTTTGGGAGGTGCCCCTTCTTGTGGGCACGACTTGCAGCGAGGTGGCCAGAAGAAGGAGCCAAGTGCAGACGGGCGGAGGGTGGACAGAGGGGCGCGAGAGGGAGGCCGGACCTTCCACCGCCACGCTGGCGGAGGAGTTGACGCAGCCCTTGGCGTTGCACACACTGCACAGGTAGCGGCCCGCGTCCTCCTCGCGCACGCGCTGAATGCTCAGCTTCTGGTTCGAGTCCGCCAGGTCGATTCCTGCCGCAGGTCGGGGAGACGGTCGAGTTTAGGTAGGTCTGGGGCCTTGGCCTCACTGAGCTGCCGGACGCCGCCCTTCACCAGCGTCCGTCCCCTCCTTACCGGACTCTTCCTCCAGCAGCCTCTCATCTTTGTACCACACGATGCTGGGCACGTGCGTCCCGGCCACTGGGCACCGCATCTCCAAAGAATCGCTCACGTTCACCAGGAGGTCGGTCAAGTTCTGGGTGAGCCGCGGGGCTTCCAGGGCTGGGGGCGGGGTCGAGAGGGCGCTAAGTGGAGCTGCAGAAAGCAGGAGGGCGCGCCAGCAAGGGGCCCTCCAGGGCTAGGAGCCCTTGAAGCTGAAGGAAAGGTCAGGGTTTGAGCTCGGGGCGGGCAGGGCCGCGCACCTCCACGGCGGGCCTGGGGAGGGGGACGCTCCTGCAGGATCGGGCTCTTGAACGGACCGCCCAGGCGCGTGCAGGACGGGGGGGAGTGGGGGGAGTGACGGCTGCTGGGGAAGCACCGCTCCCCCTCCCCCCGGCGGCCCTGCCTGCCTCACCCTGCACTGACAGGTACTTCTTGTGACAGTGCTTGTCTTGGCTGCGCCGGTCCTGCACCTCGCACACGTAGTCGCCTTCGTGTTCAGGCGCCACGCTGGGGATGGTCAGGCTGAGCGTGGCGTGGCGCGCCCCGGGCGCCGCCTCCTCCAGGCTGGCAGCCAGCGGCGTGGCGAAGAGGTGCACGTTCTTGCAGTCGAGCAGCAGCGGGTTCCCGTGCGCGTCATGCAGTGTGGACAGGTTAAGGCGGTACCAGCGCAAATGCTCGTAGGTGTAGTTGTCCGCCTGGCAGCTCAAGCGGACGGCCTGGCCCTCCAGGGGCTCCTCTGATGGCTCCGATTCTATGCTGAAGCCGTCGGGGATGGCTGAGAAGAGAGGACAATCTCTGTGACGTGCTGTCTTCTGTTGGCTCACCTCCCGGCCTGCCCAGGAGCTCTCTCTCCCTTTCCCAGTGGCCTTCTAACTCCCTCAGCTCTCCCCCAGGGGTGTGCGTCAGGTGTGTCTGGGCCGGGGACACCACACTGGAGCCCTCTTTGCCCTCTCACTGACGAGACACCAGATCCCTGAGGTCAGCCCCGCTGGGGTCACCTCCTGCCTTTGTGACAAGCTCCCCTCTTCTCCCAGGAACCTAGGTCATCAATGAGTTCCTTGCCACCAGGCTCAGAGGGGGCCTGCGTCCCCACTCTCCCTCACTGCTGACCCCACTCCCCACCACTGCCCTCTCCTTGCAACTATCTGGGCTTCATTAGCTTTTAGCAATGCCTCCCAATTTCCTTCTGTCCCTCTGGCCATTCATTGCCGAGCTCCTAGGGGCTCCTCTCCCCTCCAAAGTTCTTAGCATTCCTGAGGACACTAACACATTCGAAAATCTCAGGAAACTCTACACCTCCTTCCCAGGGCAAGATGCAGTGAGAACCAGATGCCGTGTGGATCCAGGCTTAGGAAGGGGGTGGGAGGGAAGTGGAGTCAGGGGAAACTGTGGGGAACAAGAGGGCGCCCCTGAGAGAGGCACCTCCAAGGCTGTGGGCAGACTGTGCCAACCCATGCCAGTGGCTCACCATCCCAGTCCATATGCCAGTGACCTCCAAATCCATTCCTCCTGCCCAGACCCAGGGGCCCCATGGGCCCTGGATGCCTCAAGGTCACCAGAAACTCAATGGGCCCCAGTCTGGGGACATCGTCTTCTCCCAGGCCTGCTTCCCTCCCAGGCCCACCTGGCTCCCGACTTCCATCCCGATCTGCACAAGTCACTCACTGGTCACGTAGAAGTAGATGAGCCGCTCGTCCTGGCCCACTTTGTTGAAGACCACACACTTGTACATGGCGGACACATTGGCGTCCTGGATCACCAGCTTGCTCACCGTCTGGACAGGACACATGTCAGGCATGAGCTCCCCAGCCCTGACCTCCTCTCTCTGTAAGGAGGTTGCTGTGCCCACAAGAGTAATGGAGGAAACTGAGGCTCCAGGCTGCAGATGACCAAAGCTCAGAGACAGGACCAGCAATGGTGAGGCAGGGACAGTGCTATGGACAGCCGGCCTCAGCTGTGCTGCGGTCAGAGGGCAGTGCTAGGCGGGACCAGCAGGACCTCTGGCTGTGGATGGGCTCAGGCTGTGGCCCTGTGGAGGAAGGGACAGGGTCCTGGTAGCACTGGCTTGCTCCAAGCCAGAGTTAGGGCTCATGTTCTGGTCACATCAAGGCTCAACCTATGGGCCAAGGTGAGCAGATTGTCACTGCGTGAGATCCTTGTGATGTGCCCACAGATGCCCCAGGGCTGCCCATGAGCACTTCTCCCAGTGCCCTGGTTAGTGGCAAGGGGAGGGGCTAGGTTCCAGGGCTCCAGAAGGACTCTGGGGGTGTGGGGAGGGGAGTAGGAAGCTTGGAAGTGGAGGAGGAGAGAGGACCATAGGCCCTGCCTACCATCCAAAGACCCCACCCCCATCCCAGGCCGGGCACTTCCTGGCCAGCCTGGAACAGGAAGAGGCTCTAGAGGTGTGTAGGAAAACAGGAAGTGACTGTAGGAAGTGGGTGCCTTTGTTCGGTCCTTCCCCTGCCTGGCCTCTTCTAGGCATTGCCCCCAGCGTGGGCCAGCAGCTCGGCAGCCTTTGGTGGAGATGGAGCCGGCCCCCAGCCCCAGCCCTCCCAGCCCTGGGCAGTGGGGGCCCACAGCCGTGAACCTCAGCTTCCCTGCATGGGAAGCAGGTGGAGGTTTCTGGCCCCACGTCTACACACAGGCAGGCAAGCTGATGCCCAGAGACACTGCAGAAAGGTTGCCTCAGCTGTTATCCCCAGAGCTCTGCAAGGCTGGGGGCCACCGAGGAGGCCAGGAGAGGGCCCCACCCCGCCTCCCTTTCCCCTTTCCCCCTGTGGCACGGATGGCCCACACCTTATTCTTGCCCTCTACAAACTCGGTCCAGGTGTCCAAGCTCTCAATGGGGTTCACGGCATCCTGTGTGGTCACCTCCTTCCAGTCCTGGCACTGTGGCATTCGGTCTCGCTGCTGCCGCCGCCGCCGGCTGCTACAAACAAGGAGAGGCAAGGGCCGGTCAGGGATGCGGGCAGGGAGGGCCCACCCTGAGGGTAGGGTCAAGTTTCTGTCATTCTCAGGGTCATCCTTTCACATCTTTGTGCGTAAGACCCGCCCCCAAAGTGAGCAAGGGGAACGGGGAACTTGTTTCTGGAGCACAGTCTCCTTACTCTTATGTTAGGGGCCTGGCAACCCATCCTGCTTGGACTGCCAGACACAGTCTTGCCCCGGGGCCAGGGCCTGCACCTGCACAGCACCACAACTTGTGGCTCTGTGGTCATTCTCCAGTCTGCCCTGCCCCCTGTCCCTAACTACCTGCAGGTGTCGCATCTTGCAAAGTTCACCCATATCTCCTGGGGCAGCAAAGTCACCACTCCTACTCCAAGAAGCCCTCTTCCTAGCCGCCCCCCAACCCTTCCAGAGCTGCAGCCCCTCCCTCGGCTGAGTTGCATCCCATCACTTTGGGTTTCCTGCTGGGATAGAGGTCCAGGGGAGGGGTGGACCAAGGGAGGCTCTTGTCTGCCCCCAGTGGAGCAGAGCGGGCCCCTGGGCTCCATCCTCGTGCAGAGCGTAACGGTAGAGCATCAGAGGGAAGTACATTTGGGGGTGCCAGCTGTGACCTGCAGCCTCATGGTTTAATAGAATCTCTTATTAGCCTTGAAGATTGTGGACTGGCTCAGGCCCAAAGGCCACCCCTACTGAACCTCCCCACATGACCATGCCAGGGCCACAGCCCCTCTGCTAGGATGGCCACCCTGTCTCCCTTGGGTTCCCAGCTCCCGTCCCTCCCCAGCCTGTGTCCATGCCCCCAGCCCATTAGGATCTCTTGCTAAATGGCAGGTGTGACCTGTCAATTCCCTGCTCAGCACCGTTCACTGACTCCTTAGTACCTTCAAGACCACTGACCACCTTGGTGCCCTGCCTTCTCGGCCCTCACTTGTCCAAGTTATCTCTGCCCCGAGTGTTCTTCTGGCCCATCTGGTGCCCCCTCAGGTAGGGCAGTGTGGCCCAGAAGTTGGGCAAGATCTTCTGCTTAGGGCCGTGGCCTTAGGAACGTCACACCCCTTCTCCGACCTCACCCTTCTCCTCTCTAAGGGGTCGCTGATGGGCTGATGGGTGTTGAACATGCTTGGTGTGCCTCGGGGCTCCTCAGCACAAGTCTCACAAAACTGGCCTAGCTCTGCCTGTGTGGTGCCCCGAGATGTGTCCTTTGGTCCCCTCCAGATGATGCAATTGTGTGTCTGGGGTCTTTGCTTTCAAGGGAAGTGGGTGGGGCCTGGACCACGCCCAGTGTCCAGCCTGGCCTGACTGATGTACTGGAGGGCCTGAGCCTTGCCCAGGTGAGGTGAGGTCAGGGATTGGCTACAGTTGAATCGTGATAAGGTTCAAGTTTAGAGCAGGGCTCTGGGGAGGGGTGCAGGCAGTGAGTAGGGGTCTGGCGGAGGCTGGGGATGAAGCGGGGAAGCAGGGGAGGACAGGTGGAGCCACACTCACAGGCTGCGCTGGGTGAAGGTCTTGCAGGGTGTCCACGGCCGCCAGTGCCACTGGATGCTGAGGGGAGGGGGCACGCTGTAGGCGGTACAGGTGAGGGCCTGGCGACTGTGGCGGGAGTAGATGCTGGGGGAGGAGGCCTCCTTCTCATGGATGTGGGGAGGCACTGGGTACACAGGCAGGCAGCTGGTCAGCCACCCGGCCCAGCACACCCAGCCGCCCGCCGCGCTCGCTCCTGCCCGCCCGCCGTACCGTTCACCACCAGCTCCAGGCTGATGTTGCGCGCCAGGCCGGCCGCGGAGTTCCACAGGGCCAGGGTGTAGGTGCCCGCGCTGGCCTCCGTCACCTCCTTGAGCACCAGAGCGTGGGGGCTGTGGCGCCCGGACACTGCCTTTCTGTCCTTGTACCTGGCCAGGAAGGGAGTTCAGGGGGCCGTGTGAACCCCCCTCAGCGCTGTCCTGGCCCTCCCTCCCTGCAGCACCCAGCCCCTACACCTGGAGCATACTGTCCGGAGACGGGAGGTGCCAGGAGCAAGAGAACCCTCCAGCACCAGACCAGCAGGTGCTGGGAAGTCTGGTGGGTGTGGGCGGCGGCAGCCGACTCTGGACTGGGGAGCAGATGGCTTAGAGGTTATGGGATGGTCTCTAAGCTGGCGCTGCCAGGTCTCGCAACACCTTAGGCTTAGGACCAACTGCGGTCCCCGGTGGGCCCTGTCTCTTTCCCACAGGGTTCACCGGCATGTGCTCTGAATGGGTGGAGGTGCGGTCCCCGAGGGGCACAGCTCGGACCTGTACCACGTGGAGGGCCCTGACTCCCTCTGACCCTGACTCTGCCCTTCCAGGCGGGGGGCCTTCTCGTTGCCCCGCCCCCTCCCCAGAGCCTTTGCACCCACTGTCCTGACTTGCTGGGGCGCTAGGCACCTGCACGGTTCCCTCCCTCCTATACACATCACCACCCACTCTTCAGAGAAGCCTCATGAACCAGGAGCTGGCCCTCGGCCTTGTGCCTGCTCACCCGCACGCTGGTGTTCCCACGTGTGTCTGGTGAATGACCATCTCCCCCACTGAGCTGTGTGGGGACCGTCTGTCCCCTCACCGCCATATCCCCTACACGTGGAGCGGTGCCCAGCACACACAGGTGCTCAGGGCACGTGTGAATAAAGGGCTGACTCACACCCCGAAGGAGGCTCCTCCCCAGGACTGAGCTGGGGGAGCTACAGGCAGGTGTCCCTGCAGCCCAAGTTCTGGACTCTGCCTGGAAACGGTTCTCCCTTAGGCTGGGGCCTTCCCCAGAGAAACGCTGGGGGAAGCAGAGCCCTCAGGGCAAAGAATCGCAGTGAGGAAGATGCAGGGCGCAGCTCTCAGCTACGACACCACAGCCAGGCTGGAAGAGACTCCCCGAGGCGGCACACAGAAGAGCTGGGCAGGGCCCGGGCCCTGAGCCCTGCTGGGCTGTGGTGCAGAATCCTGTGTGCCACCATTTGTGGCCCTAGGGAAGCTGCTTCACTGCCCCCAACCCCCACGTCCTCATCTGAAATCCAGGGAAACCAAATGCACCTTCTTGCAAGTGTTGTGACATCGGCCAGAGATGCGGCCTTTACGGTGCCAGACACACAGAGGGTGCTTTGGGAGCCGGGACCAAGCTGTCTGTCTGTCCACTAGCTTCCCATCCATCATTTACTTATAATCATTGCACGATGACCCAGAGGAGTGGGCCCCTGTGGGGCTGTGGTGATCACTAGCGCCCTGAGGCAGGTGTCCCAGCGGACCGTGGGCCCAGCTGAGCAGTTCTTGGAGGCCGGTGTTGGCCAAGTGAGGAGAGAAAGGCCAGGTGTGGTGGGAGTGGTGAGAGGCAGGCGGCTGCCTGGGGATCTGGCCTGGGCTGGGTCCTCAATGCAGCAGAGCCAGCCACCCTCCCAGACAGGGTCAGGACTGCTGGCCTCGCAGGGCAGGGGACAGGACCCTAGGGGTCTCCAGGGGCCACACCTGTGAGGGAGCAGTTAGACAAAGCCCTGTGCGGTGCCTGCCACACTCACACATAACAGGAGGCCAGTATTTACACTCCTTCACAGTTTAGCAACAATCCAGGCCAACCTTCCCTCTTGCCAAGATACTGCGTATGTGCACATTCTTAGATGTTCGTGGGGGTCAGGCCCCATCCGGGTCGCAGGGAGTGGGCCCGGATGGGGAGGATGCAGTCCTTCCCTCCCTGTGGTTCTTTCCCACGCTGGACCTGGTGCTGGGTAGTGAGAAGCAGGAGCGAGGGAGGTACCATTGGAACTCCGGCGGGGGGTATGCGGCCAGCTTCACGGGCAGTTTGACCAGCTCGTCTCCCGCTGTGGCCTCCAGGACGGGACCCTTGAGCCACTCGACGCTGATGAAGGGCTTTTCTGACAGACGGGAGGGAGGCATCAGGGTAAAGCCGAGGCTGGCGCTGCTGCCCCACCCCCCCCGGGGATTCACAGCCAACCCCAGTGGCCAGATGCCTGCAGACTGGGGCTCACCCTGCCCTCTAGGGTGTGGGGACTGGTCAGTCTGTCCACTCATGCGCACCCCCACCCTTGGCTGGATGCCACGCTGCTCCGGTGCACCGTGACATTTGAGCCTGGGCCCGTGCTACACAAGAACCCTCCATCCCCAGGCTTGATGACTGACACCTGACTTACCCAAGGCCACGCTAGGTCTGACAACCCACAGGCCTTACCGTGCACAATGACCTCGGTGCTCTCCTGGAATTGCTGGATGCCATTGTTGGCCTGGCACACGTATGTGCCCAGGTCCTGCTGGCTGACATTGTGGATGGTGAGGATGCTGGAGAGCTCCGTGTGAGTCTGCTGGGAGCGCCGCTCCGGCACCGACTTACCCCGCTCTGCCTGTCCGTGACCAGGGGGAAGCACAGGATGAGAGCAGGCGGCCTCTGACAGAACTGGCCACAGAACACACCCCAGCCCAGCCAGCAGCAGCTCCGGAAGCCTTGGGCCCAGATCCAGAGTTTTCCTTGGGGACAGGGAGGCACCCCTCTCGGACAGGGGTTCCTGGGGTAGGATAGGGTCTGTGCCTTCTCCACACAGAGGCACGTGTGCAGTGGCCCGGGGCAGGTGTGGGCCGGGATGAGGACTCCCCAGGAGGATTCCAGCACAGCCCCTGGTGGGGCTGCTGACCTCACCTGCTTCCCTGGATAGTCCCAGCTGAAGGTGACACCCGAGTTGAACTCAGCCCACACGGTGCAGTTCAGGACCAGCTTTTCCCCAACCAGCAGCTCCAGTGATTTCTTGGGGAATAGCTGGATGTCATAGAGCTGGTTGCCTGGTGACACACGAACAGTGACCCCCATGCCCCTCGTGCGACAGCACATACAGAGGCCAGGACACAGGGCGCCTACTGAGACCAGGTGCAGCACGGCACCTACAGCTCCGATACTGGGAACTGGGGGCCCCGTCCTTTTCCTACAGTTCTCCTCCCGGGACGTGGGGAATGGTCCCTGGGGAAGAGCTCTGCAGCCCCGGGCAGCCCCTACCTGTGATGTGCACGAGGAAGGGGTTGGACAGGAAGGCCTGGCCATCCCAGGTGGTCTCACACTGAAGGTACAGGGCATCGCGCAGGAGCGGGGTGGGCACCCGCATGCCCCGGCGGTCGTCCCACACCACGTCCTGCCCATCGGGCCGCAGCGCTGAGTTTTGCTGTAGGGACATGGTGGCTGTCAGCGCCCAGGGCTCCTTTTCTCTTGGCCAGAAAAGGGGTCGCTTTCCCAGGGACCGGGTGGGTGGGCCGGGTCCTGGGTAGGGGTGGTGGCGGGGTTGTACCGAGCGCAGTGTGACGTTGAGGCCGGGGATGGACACCAGGCAGGGCACCCACACAGAGTCCTTCCTGTTGACCAGGAGCGTGTCCGGCTTGCTGATGAACGGCTGCTCCAAGTCTGAGGGGGGCAGGTTGCAGGAGGGTGAGGCGGGTCTCTGCCCAGGGCTGGGGCCACGAGGCAGCCCTCTGGGGTCAGAGGCTGGGGGTGGGGGTGCCGGCGCCGGCCACCCTTCCAGGACCCAGGACCCTGCCCAGGCTGCCTGGGTGGCTTCGGGGGGTGGGGCGGGGCCCGCCTCACCTCTCACGAACACATAGGTGCTGGCCGCAGTGGTGCCCTCGATGCGCGCCTGGATGTACTTGTAGTAGCAGCGGTAGCTGCCCGTGTTGTTGGCGTGGGCCTCCTGCAGCTGAAGAACCTTGCAGTAGGGCCTGGCGTCTGTGCCCTCGCAGTCCCGCGCAACCCCGGTGTCCTCGCTGCCCTTCTCCCCCGTGCCTGGCGCATCCTGAGCCCCTGGCCAGGCCCACTCGAGGGGGTGCTGCCCCCTGGCGGAGGACGCAGGGTGTCAAGAGGGGCCCAGGCTGCAGCCCTAGGGGACAGTCCCTGTGGAGCCTCCCCAGGGGCCAAGCCTAGCCTGTGGCTTATCTCACCCAGAGGTCAGGGCGCTTGGGCATACACCAAGAACCCAGCCCAGGGCAGGGCACTCCCTCAGCCCCCTGGGGCCTCTGCCTGACTCCTGGGCCTGCATGTGGCAGGCTGTCCTGCAGAGAAGCCCAGGCCTCAGACTGTAGCCAGAGCTGTAGAGAAGATAACAGGTCTGGGGTGTGTGTGTGTGGGTGGGGCCGGGGCCAGTGAGGAGTGGCTGGGGCTGGGTGTAGGTGACCTGGGTCCATGCAGGATGTCCTGGGGGCGTGGGCATGGGGTGGTCTGGGGTCAGTGTTGGGTGATTGATCTGTGGTCCATGTGAAATGATAAGGGGTGGGTATGGGCAAGATGGGGGTGGGTGCAGGGTGCCTGTGTCTGCAGGGCAGGGGATGGTCTGTGCCTCCAGGTGCCCATATTCAAGCCACCTGGGAGCATGACTGAGCAGCGAGGCCTCTCTGCCTTGGGGAGGGGCTGCCTTCCAGGTCCCCCCCCCCCCCCACATCTCCTCAGCCTTCTGTAGCCTGCTTGGCCTGCCAAGGAGGAGAGATCCAGGCCCCTGCTCCCTGGCCAAGGGCTGATTACCTGCAGGAGATGGACAGGCTGTCACTGGAATCGATGACGTATGTCTCCTCCGTGATGTTCAGGATTGGGGGGGTCATGGAGTAGCCAATCGCCAGGCCTAGGGTGGGAGACAGGGTTAGCATGGTGCTGGGATGTGAGTTCACATGACGACGTCAATCGGACCCTGATGGGCCTTCTCTGCCCACTTGAGCAGGCCCCTCTCTAGGGCAGGGGCTGCCTCAGCTCTCAGCCATGAGCAGCTCCTCCAAGGCTGCAAGATAACTGGCAAACTCCACCTCAGGCTGTCCCCTGGCTGCAGACTGGCCCAGCCCCAAGTGAGCCCTTACCGAGGCCTGGACTTAACCCTGACCTCCAGCCCCACATGAGCAAAGCTGCCAGCACGAAGTGGATGGGGGGGGACCATGGGCCTCATCTTGCGTTGGGAGAGGCCTGGAGAGCATCTCCTTGGCATCGAGACCCCACGTGTTGGCCTGAAGGCCCCTCCCTCCAGATGCACAGCCACTGCTTGTGAGGGGATCCCGCAGGGATCCTCCCCAAACGTGCCCAGAACCAAGCACTCGGTTTCCCCCTGAAATTCTGCCTGTGACCTCGCCCTGTCCCACGTCCCATGGAGTCCACCTCACATGTCCTTAGCTCCATCAGTTTCTCTTCACTCCTGAGATGCCCTCTGGCTGCCCCAGCTCCCCCTTCCCGGCTCCCCGCAACCCATTCTTCCAACAGGGCGAATCCCCGAACAGACAAATAACTGCCTTGCCTGGTTCAGAAACCCTCCTGCGGCCCTCCACGACCTGGGCCCGGCTGCGCAAGCAGCTCCTTACCCTACACCCTCCTCCCAGCAGGACAGCACGTGCTGCGTGTGCGGAAGTATCTGTGTTTGTGAGACTGGTGTGTGAGTGGCGTGTGTGACTTTGTGTGTGTGGCTTTGCGTGTCTGCCCACCTATGTGCGTGTCATTGACATGTCAGTGTGTGCACGCACGTGAACTCGAGTGTGTTTGTGTGTGTGATCCCGGCCGGGGTGGGAGGAGGCCCCAGGGGAGGTCTGGACCTGGAACTCTGGCAGATGCATCCTGCCAGGACCATCCTGAGACAACAGGAAGAGAGGACTGCGTGGCCAGAGGCCCAGGGCTGCGTCCTGTCCCTCCCCCCAAGTCTCTGTCCTCCTGGGGGACACAACCCACTACCGTGTCCCAGCCCGTAGTCCCACGGGTCCTGCTCCTCTGCCCTCCCCAGCCCAGCTCCCTGAGGCTTGGGGCCCCATCCTGGCAGCTAATTGTGGGGGAATCCCCACCATAGTTGGTCCTACATCACCTTGACCCCAAACTGCCCTAGGAATCGGCACCAGATCGGCACAATCTGCACACCAAGATCTCCTTTCAGCACAATGTGGACAAGACAGCTGCCAGGCCCACCTGGCCTCTCCCTTCTGTGCCTCCTGCTGGCCAGATCTTTCCAGGTACCACCCCACCACAGGTCAGGGGCAGAAGGACCTCACCGAGCATCTAGTCCCACGAACATCTGGTACAGACAGGGAAACGGAGGCCCTCCCGCTGGACCACACCGCAGCCCGAAGAAGCCAGCTCCTCATTTGGCCGGCTGCTGCGAACGCTGCAAATTCTTTCCTTAGCCTGAACCCACTGTGTCCCCTGCTGGCCCTCAGGACAGTGGCCCCACTCTGGGGCCCCGAGGTGGGAAGGCAGCTCCATGTGGGCTTTGCTGCTAGGTCCACTCCTCCCCAGGGCAGGCGCCGGCCCCCCATCACACCACACCCCACCATGTACCCCCGGGGCTGCTGGGTGCGGGAGCTCCACACAGCAGGGTAGCTCCCCTTTGGTGGTGAGGGGCCAAGAAGGAGTTCCAGGGGGACACTTGAGATGGGCTTCGAAGGGAAAGTAGGATTTTCCAGGCAGTGGAAAGTGACTATAACCATGCCAGGCAAACTGGCCTCTGAGCTACAGAAGGGGAACTTGATGGACTTGGATTGGAACTGTGAGAGGATGAAGTAGTTAGGGGTCAGGCCCGAGGCTGGCATGGGGGCACCAGAGGAGGGGTGCAGTGGCCAGGCCCCACCTGGCCAGGTCCTGTAGCCCCACGGTGAGGCCTGCAGCGTTGCTCTGGGACCCCTGGGGAGGCTGAGCAAAGGTCTCCTCCTTTCGGGCGCACATCTGGACATACCCCGGGTACCCCTGGCCATGCAGCTGTGGCAGTTGTCAGCCCCAGCTTCCTTGGGTGTCTCCCCTTTGTCCCCAAGATAAAGTAGGGAACCCCAGGCCTCTCCCTTCTTCCCACTCCCCTTCTCTCCAGCTTCAACTCCTGGCACATCCGAGAGGCACAGCCCTCTCTCTCACCACGGTCTCAAAGTGCCAGGCTTCTCACAGCTTCAGGGCTCTGCCTTTGTCCATTTTTCGGCCCTGGACATTTGTACTCCCTCCCCTCCTGTGGAGCTCCCTGTCTAGGGTCTGGTTCTTGAGCCCCTTCCCTGTGGAGCAATCACCATTGCTCAGGCTCCTGCTGTCAGAACACTTACGGGACTGAACCGTGGTTTCCTAGTCCCATCTGAACAGAGGCTGTATTTACTCATCTTCCTAACCTCAGTACGAAAGACTGAAGGAATGGATTCAAGAAGGGCAGGATGGATGACGGATGATCAGGTGAATGAATGAATAGGTAGGTGGGAGGGTGGATGGGTGAGAGGAAGAATGGGGACTGGATCCTGTAGGAGCTTCCCCCAGGGGCGCTGCGCCACCACAGGAGCATCTGTGTCCCTGTGCTGAATGCGAGAACCGTGGTGTTTGCCAACCCTTTCACCCATCTGAGAGTGCCTCTCCTTTGCTGCTCCAGGACCTGGGTCTCCCCAGTGCCCCTCTTTCTTCACTCACTCCCACTGGACCCTGTGTCATCAGCAGTCTTCACTGTAGGCCGCCCCCTGTCCTCCTCCATCCTTCCTGCCTTAACTGGAACCTGGCTTTCTGACGACACCATTGTTCCTGGGGGGTTACTGCTCTCCATTGCACACTCCTGGCTCTGGAGAACTCCTTGTGGCCATGTCCCTTTTTCCGATGGCGCCACTCGCTCCCCACTAAAGCTGTCATCAGCTGCCGTCCCTGTCACTTCCCTTAATTCTCTGCTTCTGGCCCCTCCACCCCAACTCGGTCCATCCCCATGACTTCAGCGTCCACACGGATGACTCACCGTGGACTTTGTAGTCCTCATCTCCACTGTCCTCCCTTCTACTGTCAGCCCCTCGTTTCCTGGGCACACCTTGGACCGGGTCCCTGCCGGAAGCTGCGCCATCACCAAATGCCTCTCTTCTTCACTTCTCTCCCCGCTTCCTCTGCCTCCTGCTAGGCACCCTTAGCTAGGCTTCTACATCCTTCAACCCCATCAGAACTCCCAGACTGAGGACGCCTCCCCATTGCCCCCCCTCCGGGCTTCACCCCAGTTTTGGCACAGCGTGGCCCGAGGCCTGTCATTCTGAATGCTTCTTTGCCTCTAGCTCCCCAGCCCAGTAGCACCCACGTCCCTCGGGGGCTAAGCACACAGCACAAAGTCAGAGCCCCAGGCTGCTGCTTCCCCTTTCTTTTCCTGTTGGCAGATCCTAAACGGCCCTTGGGCTGAAGTTACCGCTCCACTCACTCTCAGCATTCACAGAGTAGAGCCATCAGGTGGAGACACCTCGCCCTCCCACATCCAAACCCCACACCCTTGCCCTGGGCCCTGGAAACTCTCTGACACTTCTGCTCCCAAAACCAAGCCCTCCAGCGTGCTGGGCATCTCGGTGCTCTGGACCTGGCCCCTGCGGAGCACCCCAAATGCTGTGGCTCCTCGCGCTCTCTTCTCTGCTGGTCTCTCCCCCAAGTGCCCATACACCTTCCAGGTCTCTGCCTTTAGCCTCTTCCCCTCCCCTCCGCTCCAGCCTTAAGTCTCCAGCTGCCGCTGCTCCTGGCTGCCCCGCGCCCCCCAGGCCCCCGAGTCTCACACTCCTGAAGCTGAACTCCACATTCACACCCTCTGCACTCCTGCCCAAGGCTTCTCTTTGAAAGCTCCCATCTCCCCCAGTGGGAGCGGCTTTGGAGGCCCACCTCTCCATCCCAGCCAACCCGGCCACCACCAGAGCATCTCACAGCCAGCCCCTGCCCTCCTGCTGGGGCCGGCCCAGCTGCACTCACCACCAAAGCAGCCCCCTCTAGTCCTTCACGCAGAGTTAGTGATCGCTGAAAACACAAAGGGGCCAAGTTATACCTATGCTTCAGCCTCATCAGCGACTCCCCACTGCGCTTCCAGAAAAATCCAAACTTCTGTCCGTGGCTTGGCCCCCACCCCCTCTCTACACCCTCTTGCTCGTCTCTCACCTCCTGTTCTCATCCTCCAGCCTCCACGGCCTCCAGGCTGTTCCATAGCACGTCACACTCCTAACTACCCCAGGGCCTTTACACACCCTCTCCCCCGATTTGCCTTCCTCTTACATGCCTTGCACAGCCAGCTTCTTCTCACCTTCAGACCTCAGCTTCTACGTGACCTCCTCACTCCCTCCAAAACCTGAGTCTTCTTCTAATCTCCATCGTAACCTCCTGGGTGCTTATTTCATCCTTCTCGTCACACTATATAATTATGTTATTTACTTACTTGCTTAAGTTATGTTTTTTTCCATTTCCTCTACTAACAGTAAGTTTCCCTGGGGGTAGGACCAAAACAGTCTTCCTTTCTACCCTGCTCCATGCCTAGAGCTGCACCGGGCACAGAGTCAAGGCTCCATAAATACTTGTTAAATGAATAAACGAATGGATGGATGGATGAGTGATGGATGGAAGGATGAATGAAAGGATGGAAAGACGGGAGGAAAGATGGCTAACTGGATGGACAGAAAGATGGATGGATGGATGGAAGGATGAATAAATGGATGGATGGATGGAAAGACGGAAAAAAAGGATGGCTACATGGAAGGACTGATGGACAGAAGGATAGGTGGAAGGATGGATGGATGGAAGAATGGTTGGATGGATGGGAAGATGGGTGGATGAAAGGAAGGATACATGGAAGGATGAGTGAACGGCTGACCGATGGCCCAAACCAACCTCTGAGGTCTTCCTTTGGGTTGGAACGTTATCAGACTTTGTTGTTCCTTTGGAAAAGCTGTTTCTAGTTTTAAAGGCCAAGACTCCCAGGTGACCACATGCGCCCCCAGCTGCTGGGCAGCTGGGGCAGATTTGGGCCTGAGGGCTGCCGTGTCTGGAGGCTCCATGTTGCCCACCCCCCACCTGCAACCCTGAAGAAGGCGCATCCTTCCTGCCTGGCTGTTGTCTGTCCCCGCTGTCCTTTCCTTCCCGAAGCAGGAAGCACTGTCATCCTGGCCTCTGCTGCACTCCCCCTGCCTTCCTGTTCCTGGCCCAGGAACTGGCTTCTTCCTTCCCCTGGCCAGCGGCCCCGGCCCCCTGGCCTGAGCAGAGCAGTCGGGGCAGGCGCCGGGCCGAGGTCAGCGAGGCCAGAGTGCACACCTCCTCTTCTCCGTGCTGTCAGCAGCCTTGGGCAGTGCGGGCCCTGAGTCAGCCCCAGGCGCTGGCTGTGGGGGCGGCTCCCTGGGATCCTGGGTGAGAGGCAGGCAGGAGGGGTGGGAAGTCCTATGTTTCAGGCACTGACCACAGTCGGGCAGGCCCTGCCTCACTGGCTCCTACGCAGCCTGGGAGTGGGGGAGGGACCACGAGTCCAGAGAGCAGTGGGGAAACTAAGGCTCCGGGTTCCACATCAGCAGCAGCCAGCAGCCTGCAGGAGCCCGGGTCTGGCCAAGTCCAGGCCCAGCCCTGCCTGACCCAGCCCTCACATCTCTCCATCGCCTTCTCTCCCGCTGCCACCCTGAGTGCCAGCCTCCCTGCCTCCGCTCCCTCGCAGTCTCCTTCCCAGCCCCCAGTAGTGCCCCAAGGGGCATCATGGCCTCAGGGCACCTTTGCTGGTGACTTGCGGCCCTCTGGAGCTGCGCCTGCCCTCCAGGGTGACGCCCCTCCCAGCAGACCCCACCTGCCGGCCAGCTTTACCTCCTAGTGCTTCTGCCACGCGGTCAGCACACCAGCCACACCAGTGTCCACCTGCTGAGCACACCCAGGCTCACACACGCGGGGAAGGTTTGTACCATTGGGTGGCTCCTGGGGGCCAGGATGCCATTGGTCCATGGCTCTGTCCTCAGGTCCAGCACAACCAACCCAGGGTGATGTCCAGATGGTGTGCGAGCTCAGGGGTGCCCCTCCATACTCCAGCAGAGTGTGGTGGTGGTGGTGATTGCATTCGGCAGCTCCTTACTTCAGGCCCTGTCATGGTCACCCTGTGCGAAACAGTCCTGCCAGTCTCCCCTTAGCAGCTGTGCCATGGAGGACCGAGGCAGCCAGGGGCCAGGCTGATGCTGCAGACGAGAAGCCAGCGAAGGCAAAAGAACTAGGAGTAGTGAGGCCAGGCTCGGGGTCTCTGTGTATCAGTCCCAGGGCTGGGCAGCGTCTGGGAGCCCACTCAAGGGCCCTCTCCCTTCACTCTTGGGGCTAGCCTTCTGCATGGACCTGGGAGGAGGCGCAAGGGTGTTTGGTCTTGGTACTCCCCACCCCCCGCCCCCGCTGCCAACACCTGACTGGCAGCCTCTGTACCTCCAGAGGTCACGGGTGAAGGTCAAGAAGCCATCAGCTCTCTCACTTCCAGCCCTGCAGGACTGAGAAGGCTGGGACTGTTCAGAGACTGTGCTCAGAGCACCCTGAGTCCAGCTGCATGCCCGACAGTGCCGCTCTCTGACTGTATGATCTTGGGAAAGTCACTTCCTCCCTCCAAGCTTGTGAAATGAGAATTGTCCCCAAGATCGCTGGGAACCACAGATCCCAAATAACATAACGCCACACTAAGAACCATAGTAAGAGCAAACTGTCGCTGGCTCAGGCACACTGAGCCCTTCGCTGTCATGGCCTCCTAAGTGTTTTGCTTGGCACAGCTGTTACCTCTCACTGTGACCCTGTGCCATGGTCACAGTGTCGGGGTGGGGATCAGAGAAAGCCTTGCCAGGGGGAGAGGGTGTTTGTGTGAATTGAAATGGGCTGTGTAGACTGAATAGGAGTTTGCTGGCCCAGGAGGAGGGCACGCAGGGCAGAGGGACATGTGTGAAGGCCAGAGTGCAGGTGACCTTGAGCTGTCAGGTAGGTGGAACACATGGACCATGGTGGGGGGCAAGGAGGCTACAGAAAAGGACCCGGTGCACAGGCCCAGCCTCGGGCTCTTGGCCGGCTCCCTCACCTGAAGCCGTGCTCAGGAGGAGCGCCTCCTGGAAGCTGCATACCCTCAGGCTTCAAGCCCCGCCTGAGCTCCCCGCCCTCCCTGGCAGCTCTCCGGAGCTCCAGCCCTAGGGGGGCCCTGCAGGGGGCGTGCTTCCCAGAGGCCTCCTGCCAGGCGCCCCCAGGCCTCAGACCTAGACCACACCCACTGCTGGGGGGACCACAAGCCACAGGGTCCCGAGATGAGCAAGTGTTAAAAGGGTAGAGGCTCCCAGCGTTGGCAAGGGTGAGGCCAATAGGCACTCACAGTAGTAAAGCATGCTCATCCCCTTTGACCCCCAGTGCTGCTTACCCCAACACATCCTGTTATGACAAGAGCAAACACACATTTAGTGCTTTCTGTATGCCAGCACAGCCCTCACACTTGTGCACGCCACACCCCTGTCTTGTCCCCTGAGGTGGGTCATTCTTATTTTGCAGATGAGAAAACCGAGGCACAGAGATTAACTTGCTGGTCGGGGTTATCTCTGGGGGACAGGATTATGGGAAGCGACTACTTAATCTCTGCATCCTCAGAACCAGCACCAGAGGCAGAGGGGCTGGAAGCACCAGGTCTGCCCTTTCTCTGCTCCCGGCCGCGCTGGCCAAGTGCTTTGTGCTCATGGAGCTCAGGGGCTTAGCAGTAAATGCCTTCCAGCCCAAGTGCCCCCCCTAGACATTCTGGGGCTGCCCTTTCCAGTCCCCCTCCTGGCCACCCCACTGTCTGGCCAGCCTCAACATCCCTCTCCTGGCTTGCCACACCAGTGTTTCCTCACTGGTCCAGGCCTTCACCAGTGGGCAGAGGACCCTTCTAGGTAGAGCACAAATCCCTCTTCTGCCTAAAACCATTCCCTGCCTCTGCCACTTGGGGATGGAATCTGAGCTTGTTGCATGACTCTCCAGTCACCCTTGTCACCTGCCTGGTTTCCCCTCCAGCCCCAGGGTCGCATGCTCAGGTCCTCT
Source organism: Camelus dromedarius (assembly GCF_036321535.1). Lineage (NCBI taxonomy): Eukaryota > Metazoa > Chordata > Mammalia > Artiodactyla > Camelidae > Camelus > Camelus dromedarius. The sequence continues at coordinate 25,576,837 of NC_087462.1, forward strand.
CCTGGGGGCCCCTCTACACGCGGCTGACTCATTGCACTCGATGTACCTCAGGGTGGCATCTCCAGCATGGGACTTGGCCCTTGATTGCCCCTGAGGTGGTCAAAAATTTAGGACCCCACATGCCCCTCTCTCTGGTGCTTTCCCTGGGCAATGTGGTCAACACCTGCCATGCCTGCCCCTTCTTACCCCTTGGCCCTGTGCCACCTGGCACCAAACATCTGTCACCTCCCTCAAGGCTGCTCTAGCATCTAATGAACCATTTCACCCCCTGGCCTTAATTTTCTAATCTCCAAAATGGGCACAATAGCCTATGTCTCATGGTTAAAATCTTCACACGCCTTAGCGTGAAGAAATTGGATCATTTTACATACAAGGTGTGGCTCCCTGGCGAACACTCCAACTGTGTGTGTGTGTGTGTGTGTATGTGCGTGCCCATGAACACTGCTTCATACAAACAAATCTCTGCTTGGTAGAATTTAGGGTAGTTCTGAGGACAGTGCTTTAAACTGGGTGAGGATAAAAGCCCCCTGAAATCCTGGGTCCTGTGCTCTGAGGACGCACAGGGAGTGGGAATGAAGCCCCCTCCCACCCTAGTAGACCCCTCCCACTTGGAGCAGCACCCTCCTCTGCCTAGAATTCTCTGCTGCAGGCGGTGGCGGGTTTCTGGAGCAGGAGAAAGGTCAGGCACCGGGGCTGGGGTATGTGATGGGTGCAGGACAGGTGGATGTGGGGCTACAGAACGCCCTTGGGACCTTAGTAGGAGAGCCTGGACCATCAACCCAAGAGGCTGGGCCTTATCACTGGGGACCCGCGGAAGTAGCATAGAGGCAGTTTTGGGAAGTGGGGAGGGTTGGTGAGGCTGAGAGGGAACGTGGGCTGCCTGAGTACCCTCTGGGGGTGATATGGGGAGGAGGGGCACCCTGGCCGATGCGAACTCACAGCTGTGGGTGCAGGCAGCTGTGCCAGGCAGTTGCCCTGGCCTTTCTGGGGTCAGGGCTCTGCTCTCTGGAGGCAGGACAGGCAGTGTTATCAGACCGCCCAGCTGGCTCAGAGATGGCCCCCCAACGCTGCTAAATCGGGGCCATGGGCTCCTGCCGCAGGAAGAGGGAAACGCAGGCAGGATGTCCTCTCCTGTGGCTGACAAGTCCTTTCCCATGAACCCCTGCTGACCTCGCTAGCCACGTGGCAGGGCTCCCTCACTTGCCACCCTGACCGGCTCACGGGGCCACCCACACCCCAGCCAGGCCCCGGGGGCAGGGGCGGCCCGGGCGCCGGAGCCAGGCAGAGGCGTGCCTGCTGTTGGCCCCACCCCGCCTCGGCAGCAGCCAGCACGAGTGCCCGCACCTTCCTGCTCCCAGACTTCTCCCTTCAGCGTGACCGGAAAACCGAGATCCCAGAGGAAGCCAGTGTCTGAAAGGGATCGAAACTCAGGAATCCCTGGCTCCAGCTGGACACGTTGGCCGTGTCTCACTCAGAGGAAGGTACAGGGAACGTGAGAGGCTCTCCGGACCCCTCTCCCTACCCATTCCCCCTCTCCAAGGGGCATCTCAGAACGTTACAGGGCACAGGCTAGGCCCTGGAGGAGAGAAATCTGCGCTGTGAGGGAAAATGCCCAAATAGCAGCAGGAGGGGTGTAAGCTAGACATAGAGAAGAACTTCCCCTCATGGCTGAAGCCCCATTTAATTTCCCAGGTTCCCTGACTCCCCTCTGCCCCATCACACTCAAGTGATCCCAACTTTCCTCCTTCCTGCCTTTGCCTGGAGGCCCTGCCTCCCTGGTGGAGGGCCCCATCTTTCCCCACATTTGTTCCTCTTCTCAGGGTCCCTGTCTGGTAAACAACTTCATGACCCATTCTGTTGCTTAAGCCAGAGACTGGTACTCGTCCCTCTCTCCCCAGCATCCCCTGCTGCCTCCATCCCTGGCGTATCTCCTGGGTTCACCCACAGCGTCCTTGCTGTGGGCTCGCATCTGGTCTTCCCCCTCTGGTGATGCCTTCAGGGGCTCTGACCAGGTGGCTCCCTGCTCAGAACCTTCCCTTTCCAGGTGTGCTGCTGGCTCCCGCCACCTCCACTTGCCTGTCTCCTCCATCTCCTCTCCTCCTGCTACCTCCCCACCCCCAGGAGTCTAGCTTCATCTGATCACCATCTGACTTTCCTGCCTCTGAGCCTTTGAGAGGATCTTTGCCCTACTTGAAATTCCCTTCCCTGGAATCTGCAGACCCTTCCAGGAAGCCCCAAGCTGGAAGCAACCCTGTGCAGCCCACAGCCACCAGCTGGGCCTCACTGGGGTCACTGAGCACTTTTGTTCCTGGGCTACAGACATCCAGTGCCATGTTTGTGTCCCTGCTAGTGGTGCGCAGGAAACCCCTACAGGATGGGCTTGATTCAGATCCTCCCTAGGCCACCCTGAGCGGACATCACAGCTTTTGACTTGCACAAAACTGCAGTCCCCTTCCCTGGGTTGGGCTGCCAGTGCCTGGGGATCAGGGTGGGGACGGCACAGTACAGAGCTTGCTGGATAGTCCCCTTGGTGCACACCATGCCCAGTCTGGTGCCTGGCCACGTGGGCGCTGTGCTGTGGGGAGGCAGGGAGCCCTTCAGCCACACTGACCCGTTGCTTCCGGCATGGGCGGTGCATGAGCAACACCTGCATTTGAGTCCCCAGAGCACTGAACTGGGGCCAGTGGTCCACAGGCATCAAATAAGATGGGTTCAGCCCCCACTTTCTGCCTACACTGACTTGCACCCCACCTCCTTTCCATACCTCTGTCCACACCTGGGTCTGGCTCAGAGCTAAGGAGCAGGGACAGTGGAGGGCGGGGATGGCCATGTGTGACTCAGCCCATGGCAGGAGCCTCAGGCTAGGCCAACCAAACTTCCCAGCAGTTGCCTCCTTCCCCCATGTGTCCCTGAGCTCACTGCCCCCTGTCTAGAGGTGAAAACAGCCTCTCTTTCTAGGCTAAGCCCAAGAGAAAGCCCAATAGGGGTGACGTCTGCCACCTGCCTTCTCTACAGGGACACCACTGGGGCAAACAGTCCAGTGATTGCCAGCCTGTTGCACTGTTCTGCATGGGGAAACTGAGATGCAGGGAAAGGAAAGAGGGACCTAGGCCACACAGTAAGGAATTAGGGGCAGAACTAGGACAAGAGTCTGGTTCTGGGACCAACACGACACCTTTGAAGGTCAGCTTCAGAGTCCCCAGGTTTCCCACCGGTCGGCGCCTGGCCTTTCACTCTCGCTGCACTGACATTTGGCTGCACTGTAGTGTTTATGCTTTGCTCCTGCATCCCCCATCAGGCTGGGGGCTCCTAGGGTCCTCCTCAGCCCAGAAATGGGTGAGGCAAATGCAAAGCTCAGGGAAGGCGGAGATGGTCTGTTGTCCATGGGGCACCTCCCCACCAGCCATGCCCTGGTCCAGCCTGGGCCACCCCTCTTCATGGGCCCCACCCAATTCTGGGCTGAGAAGGGTCAGCTAACATCCTCCCTCTTCCCCATCACTGCCCAGCTTTGGTAAGAATCACCTGCACTCACTGTAGGACTGACCTCATCCCCCTTCCTCCTCCACCTCCCACTCTGTTCCACACAGGAGCACCATGACACCAGCCTCTCCTGGTTTTCCTTACACCCTACATGCAGAATGTTTCCTGTCTCCCTGGAAGCCTGTCCCTCCCTGGTGCCCTCCCTGGGGGAAGAGTTCCGATCTTGGACCCTTTGGTCTGCTCCTTCTCCATCTCCCCAGCCGAGCCTCTCTCCTGAGCCTTGGATGTCTCACCCAGCTGCCTGCTGGATGTCTCTCCACACACTCCTTCTGTCACTCACCAACTGAGCACCCGTCAGAGCCTGGACCCGGGCAGGGTGTAGGGGAGCGAGGAAGGGCCTCTCTGTTCAGACCTGCACTAACTAGGAGGTCAGACAGATGTCTTCCTCCCTTCTCCCCCTACGTTCACCGCACCTCCCTTACCTCCCCTATCCTCAGCCTTCAGCCTGTGAAGGCACAGAGAGCCGGGCTCTGTAATCCCAAAGACCTGAATTGACCACATCTCTTACTCCTGGCCTCCTGGGGACTTTGGGGGAAGTTACACATGTCCTTGGTCTAAGTGTCTCCATCTGTAAGATGGGTCTAACACTCCCTTGTGAAGATGAAAAGAAATGAAGCTTGTAAAACCAGAATTCAAAACCCACAGTGTTCAAAAACAGCAAGGTCCTCGTCCCTTCCTTCAGACCTTCCAGAACTCCGGAACTCCCAGGGACCCGTGACGACCCTTCCTCCACCCTCTGATTTCCAGGGTGACCAGATCTTGCGTGGACTTCAGCTCATCCTCCCCCCATTCCTGACGCTTTATTCTTGACATTTCCATCCAACCAGACCCCTTTGCTCCCTCCCCATCGCCACACTACCTTCCCTTCAGCCCCACAACTGCAACCTCCAGTCGTGTTCCCACCACAAACCCAGACCCTGCCTCCCCTCTGCCTTATAATTCAGGATCCTTAGTTCCGCCTTCAAGGCTCCTAAGCCCCGAAGTAGGGCGAGGGCCAGCCTTCTGCCTCGTTGCGACGCTGATCGCCCACGGGCTGCCAACTCGTGATTCGCCTCAAGTTCCAACAGGCACCTGCGCCCAGTCCGCCCGACGGCGCCTATCTCCCGCGGTCCGCGAGCCCTTGCCCCGGCAGTCCCTGGCCTGGGGAAGGTGGACACTGACCAGAGTTCCCTCTGGGGGACCGATCTCCAGCACCGACTGGGAGGCATCGGGAAGTGCGCGCCCAGCTCTGTGGCCCCGCGGGGACTGCAGACTCTGCACCCGGGGACGATCCCCAGCGTGCGCGGGTTGGAGGACAGGGCAGAGCGGTGCTTGGACTTCGCGGGGAAGTGTGTAAGCAAGCGAAGAATCCAGGCTGAGGATGCAGCGCGATGCGGCCCAGCTCCAAGGGAGCTGAGCCACACAGATGGTGGAGAAAAGTCGGGGACACCGAGCACTATCTCCACCTGCGGTGCAGCCGGGCGCCCCGTCCCCGCCCCTTCCCCATCCCCGCGGGCCCCGGCCCAGCCCGCCGCGCTCGGTCCGGTGACTGTATCCCTGGCTCCCGACCCTCTCTCCCCTTGTGCCTGAGGTTCCCGCGGGCTTTGTCCCCCGCGCGTCTCCCGTCCGTGCGGTCCCCCCACTCGCCCGGGTAAGGCTCCCCGCCTCGTGGCCAGCTGCGCCCTGGGGCGGACGGAGGGCTCACCGCGCTCGCTGTCGAGCAGTCCGAGGCAGAGCCACAGGCGCAGGCACAGCGCGGCGCCCCGCTGCATCTCCGGCCGCTGTGGCACGGGTCAGACGAGCGACGGCAGCCGGGGGCACCGAGTGTGGGCCCGCGGCGCGGGCGGGGGCGGGGCGGGGCTGAGGCCGGGGCGGGGCCAGGCGGGGCTCCCTGGGCGGGGCCATGGGGTGGGGCCAGGCCTCTTGGGCCCGCCCCCTCAGCTCTCAGTCCCGCCCCCCCCACCAGCTTGGGGAGGGTCCAGCCTAGATCCGAGGGTGCATTTTTTGCACCGCCGAGTGAAGGCTGGTCCGTGCCCCACTTCCAGCAGCCCTTCAGGCCTGCCCTGGGACCGCTCCGGGCGGGCGGAGAATGCAGGTAATGCGCCAGTCTTTCACTGTGCGCTAAAAAGGGAATGAACTCCGCAATCAAGACTGGACAAAATGTGGCAGCGCGCAGTTCTCTGTAATTTACTTCAATCAATAAATACAACGTTTAAAGTAAGAAAAAAGAGCAATAAACATAATTTAAAATAGCAATATGTCCAAAATTTGAGAACCTTTAGCAAGCTTTATCTTACCAGCCTCTTGGTGTATAGATGGAAGCTGCACCCTAGGGCCAGGCACCCAGTATAAGAAACCTCCATCCTTCAGGCATGGCCTCCTCTTTAGATCTCCTGCAAATAGTTCTGCTCTGAGCTCATTCATAAGTCCTTTTATCAGGTCACACTTTACTCTCTGACTTGGCAACCGTTGCACAGACTTCCTTTCTCTTTTCAGTTCTGTCTCTAGAATTTTCCTATTTAAAAACACATCCCATGACGATGACTATCTCCCTCTCCCACTTTTATTCTACTTCAACGCTTTTACTGTCCCTCCCCCCGCACGCCTGCAAAAGTCCGTTCATCCTTGCCAAAACCATTGTTGGTAACAACCGTGACTAAATCTCAAGGGCAAGTAAGAATGGAATATGTTACGTTGTAATCACAAATAGGTGGGGATAGTTTATATGGTTTAATAAGTGATGTTGGAGAAAGTAGGCAACCAACTAAATGAATCTCAATCATATGTTGATTTTCTTTCAATTGTTTTGTTTAGTCTTAATATATGAAAAGTATATATCAGTGTATTACAAATGTAAATTTAAAGCTAACACCTATGTTTCAACCCCCCAGGTCAAGGTTAAAGAATGGCACTAGCTTTCCAGAAGCCCTTCCTTTCCCATCACAACCCCCTCTCTAACCTCCAAATCCTGGCTTTATCATTTCTCTGCTCTTCTTTATCATTTTTCTTGCCGAAATATGTTTTGGTTTTTAAAAAACCTTATTTAAATGGATTCATTGCATGTATATTCTTTTGCTCAGCATATTTGGTGAGATTCCTGTGTCCTCTTATGAAGACCTATACTTCACTCATGGTCATTGTTGCACAGTCTTCTGTGTGATTCAACACATTTCATTTGTCCATCCACTGTTGATAGAAGTTTGAGACGTTACCAGTTTCCAACTTTTGCTGCTACAAACATGCTTTTATGTTTCCTGGTGTACACATGTCCTATTATCTCAGATATGTCTAGGAGTGACACTGCTGGGTCATAGTGAACGTGTCTTCAACTTTGTGGATGGTATCAGCCACTTTTTCATTATTTGTACCATTTTGCACTCCACAGCAGTGCAACTAGTTCCCTGCCCTCCACATCTTCACTGGGACGTATTGCCAGTTTTCATTTTTAAATTCAGTCATTCTAGTTGGTTTGTAGTGGCATCTCATTATAGTTTTCATTAGCTTTCCCTTAATTAATGTTGAGATTGGGCACGTTTTTACAACTGTCCATTTGGATTTCAAGTCTTTTGCTCCTTAGTACCGCGCATTGTCTTTTTCTTATTGATCTGTGAGAACTCTTTATATATCTTGGATACGAGCCCTTACCTGTTCTGGCTATTATTGCTGTGTGTCTGTTTGTTTACTGACTCAGGGTTGATGGGATACATCTTTAAGTCGCAGTAGTCCACCTTCAAGTGATGATAGGCCACTTCAGGTATGATATGAAAACCCTACCATAGTTTACCTCCATTCCTCCCTCTCAGTCTCTGTGCTATTATTTTCACAGATTTACTTGTCCATATCATAAACCCCACAGTATATTGTCGTGCTTTTTGTATAAGCAGTCACTTATCTTTTAAAGACATTTCAGTAAAAAGAAAAAAGATTGTATACTTATCATTTCCGATCTCATATGTTCATCAGATACAAATTTCCTTCTGCCTGGAGGACTTCTTTGAACATTTCTTTTAGTGTGGGTCTGCTAGTGGTGAATTCTTTTGGTTTTCATATGTCTGAAAGGTCTTTATTTTTCCTTCTCTCTGCTGGGATGCCAATGATCAGAATATTAACAATTGATATTATCCCATAGTCTCCTGAGACTTTCTTCATTACTTTTTAGCCTTTTTCTTTTTCTTTTTAAAAGAATTATAGTAAAATACACTTAACAGAAAATTTAGAATCTTAATCACTTTTAAGTGTAAAGTTTAGTGGCATTTAGTACATTCATATTGGTGTACACCCATCACCACCGTCCATCTCCAGAACTCATTTCAACTTATAAATCTGAAACTTGATACCCATCAGTCACTTCCCATCCCCTCTACCCCCAACCCCTTGATAACCACCGTTCTGCTTTCTGTCTCCATAAATCTGACTTCTCTAGGTACCACATGTAAGTGGAATTGTACAGTATTTGTCCTTTTTTAATTGATACATTTCACTTAGCATAAGCTCCTTAATGTTCATCCATGTGTCAAAGTATCCTTTCTTTTTAAGGCTTAATATTCCATTATATGTATAAATATAAATATATTATGGCATGTATATATAGCACATTTTATTTGTCCATTCATCTGCCAGTGTCTACTCAGGTTGCTTCTTCCTTTTGGCTATTGTGAATGATACTGCTATGAGTATGTGCATGTATGTATGTATGTATAAAGATATATATATATATATCTTTGAGTCCCTGATTTCAGTTCCTTTGACTGTATACACCTAAAGGAATCGCTGGATCATATAGTAATTCTATTTTTAATTTTTAGAGGAACTTCCATACTGTTTCCACAGCAGCTGCACTATTTTGCACTCCTACCAGCAGCATACAAGTGGTCGGATTTCTCCTCATCCCACCAACACTTATTTCTCCCTCCCCCCAATAGTAGCCATCCTAATGGCTGTGAGATCATATCTTGTGGTTTTGATTTGCATTTCTCTAATCGTTAGTGACGCTGAACATCTTTTCTTGTACTTACTGGCCATTTGTACATGTTTTGAAAAATGTCTATTCAAGTCTTCTGCCTAATTTGAAGATTGGGTTGATTTTTTTCCCTTTAGCATTTTTTTTCCTAGTATGTTTCAGCTGGATAGTTTCTATTGCTATTTTTCAGATTCTCTGGTTTTTCCTTCTGCTCATCTTCTAGTTAGCCCTTCCAGTGAATTTTTCATTTCTGATATTATAATTTTTAGCTCCAGGATTCTATTTGATATTTTAGTATATCTTCTATATCCATGCTCATTATGTTCATTTGTTTTCATAATATAATTCTCAACATATTTATAACTTTTAAAGAGATTGTCTGCTAATTCCATCTTCTCTCATTTATGGGTCTATTTCTGTTGACTGGTTTTACTCTTGATTTTGTGTCCCATTTTCTTGCTTCTTTGTATGTCTAGTAATTTTTATTGAATGTTATACATTTCTAAACTTTTTTATTGAGTTATAGTCATTTTACAACGTTGTGTCAAATTCCAGTGTAGAGCACAATTTTTCAGTTATACATGAACATACACATATTCATTGTCACATTTTTTATTGCTGTGAGCTACCACAAGATCTTGTATATATTTCCCTGTGCTATACAGTATAATCTTATTTATCTATTCTGCATATGCCTGTCATTATCTACAAATTTTGAAATCCCAGTCTGTCCCTTCCCACTCTCTGCCCTCTTGGCAACCACAAGTTTGTATTCTATGTCTATGAGTCTGTTTCTGTTTTGTATTTATGTTCTTTTTTCTTTAGATTCCACATATGAGAGTTCTCATATGAGCGTTCTCTTTCTGGCTTACTTCATTGAGAATGACATCCATGCTGCTGCAAATGGCATTATGTTGTCGGTTTTTATGGCTGAGTAGTATTCCATTGTATAAATATACCTCCTCTTCTTTATCCAGTCATCTGTTGATGGACATTTAGGCTGTTTCCATGTCTTGGCTATTGTAAATAGTGCTGCTATGAACATTGGGGTGCAGGTGTCATCCTGAAGTAGGGTTCCTTCTGGATACATGCCCAGGAGCGGGATTCCTGGGTCATTTGGTAAGTCTATTCCTTGTCTTTTGACGAATCTCTGTACTGTTTTTTTTTACAGCGGCTGCACCAAACTGCATTCCCACCAGCAGTGTAGGAGGGTTCCCTTTTCTCCACAGCCTCTCCAGCATTTGTCATTTGTGGATTTTTGAATGATGGCCATTCTGACTGGTATGAGGTGATACCTCATTGTAGTTTTGATTTGCATTTCTCTGATAATTAGTGATACTGAGCATTTTTTTTATGTGCCTATTGATCATTGTATTTCTTCCTTGGAGAATTGCTTGTTTAGGTCTTCTGCTCTTTTTTGGATTGGTTTTTTTTTTTTCTTATTAAGTCATATGAGCTGCTTATATATTCTGGAGATACTGCCCAAGGCAACCTACAGATTTAATGCAATCCCTATCAAATTACCCAGGACATGTTTCACAGAACTAGAAAAAAATTATAATAAAATTTATATGGAACCACAAAAGACCTAGAATTGTCAAAGCATTACTGAAGGAAAAAAAAGAGGCTGAAGGAATAACTCTCCCAGACTTCAGACAATACTATAGAGCTACAGTAATCAAAACAGCATGGTATTGGTACAAAAACATACATCTAGACCAATGGAACAGAATAGAGAGCCCAGAAATGAACCCACAAACTTTTGGTCAACTAATCTTCAACAAAGGAGGCAAGAATATACAATGGAATAAAGACGGTCTCTTCAGCAAATAGTGTTGGGAAAACTGGACAGCAGCATGTAAAGCAATGAAGCTAGAACACTCCCTTACACCATACACAAAAATAAACTCAAAATGGATCAAAGACTTAAACATAAGACAAGATACAATAAACCTCCTAGAAGAAAACATAGGCAAAACATTATCTCACATACATCTCAAAAATGTTCTCCTAGGGCAGTCTACCCAAGCAATAGAAAATAAAAGCAAAAATAAATAAATGGGACCTAATGAAACTTACAAGTTTCTGCACAGCAAAGGAAACCGTAAGTAAAACAAAATGACAACCTATGGAATGGGAGAAAAATTTTGCAAATGATGAAACCAAATGTTATACATTTTTAATAATATACTTATGAATGTCTGGGTTTGTTATGTTCCTTCAAAAGATACTAATATTTGTTCTGGTAAACAGTCAAGTTACTTGTAGGTCAGCTTATTTCTTTTGACACTTATTTTTAGGCTTTGTTATGGAGATGTGGTACCCTCTTATTAAGGTTTTATTATTTTGGGGTTTCTACTGAATGTCTCAGATGTTCAAGAAGGTCTCTTCCAGCTGTTGCTTACTTTTTTTGCATCCATAGTGTTCCCAACACCACTTATTGAAAGCTTTCTTTTCTCCATTATATATTCTTACCTCTTTAGTCAAAGGTTAATTGACTATAGGTGTGTGGGTCTATTTCTGGGCTCTATTCTGTTCCATTGATCTATGTGTCTTTTTGGGTGCCAGTAACATGCTGTTTTGATTACTGTAGCTTTGTAGTATAGTCTGAAGTCTGAGAAGTTAATACCTCCAGGTTTGTTCATTTTTCTCAAGATTGTTTTGGGCAATTTGGAGTCTTTTAAAGTTCCATATAAATTTTAAGGTTATTTGTTCTAGTTCTGTGAAAAAATGTCATGGGCATTTTAACAGGGATTGCATTAAATCTGTAAATTGCTCTGGGTAGCACAGTCATTTTAACAATATGAGTTATTCCTATCCAAGAACATGAGATATCTTTCCATTTCTTTATGTCATCTTCAATTTCCTTCATTAATGTTTCATAGTTTTTAGAGTATAGGTCTTTGATCTCTTTGGTTAAGTTTATTAGTGTATATAAAAGAAACAGATTTCTGCATGTTAATCTTGTATCCTACAACTTTGCTGAATTCATTTTTTAGTTCTAATAGTTTTTTGGTGGAGACTTTAGGGTTTTCTGTATGTAGTATCATGTCATCTGCAAATAGTAACAGTTTTACTTCTTCCTTTCCAATATGGATGCCTTTTATTTCTTTTTCTTATCTGATTGCTGTGGCTAGGACTTCCAGTACTATGTTGAATAGAGATGGTAAAAGTGGGCATCGTTGTCTTGTTCCTGAATTCAGAGGAAAGGCTTTCCTTTGAGTTTGATATTAGTTTGTGGGTTTGTCATAAGTAACCTTGATTATATTGAGATATTTTCACTCTGTACCCACTTTGCTGAGAATTTTTATTGTGAATGCATGTTGAATTTTGTCAACTACTTTTTTTGCATCTTGTGAGATGACTATGTGGTTTTTATCCTTCCTTTTGTTGATATAATTTATTGCATTTTGGTTTGCCAATGTTGAACCATCTTTGTGACCATGGAATAAATCCAGCTTGATCATGGTATATAATCCTTTTTATATATTGTTGATTTCAGTTTGCTAACATTTTGTTGAGGATTTTTGCATCGATATTCATCAGGGATATTGACTTGTAATTTTTTTTGTAGTGTCTTTGTCTGGTCTTGGTATTATAGTAATTGCGGCCTCACAGAATGAATTTGGAGTGTTAAATCCACTTCAATGTTTTGGAATAGTTTTAGAAGGATAAGCATTAATTCTTAGATGTTTGGTAGAAATCCTCTGTGAAGCCATCTGGTCCTGGATTTTCAATTGCTGATGGATTGTTTTTAATTATGCATTCAGTTTCACTACTAGTGATTGGCCCATTAAAATTGTCTGTTTCTGCTTGGTCAGTCTTGGCAGGTTGCATTTCTCTAGAAATTTGTCCTTTTCTTCTAGGTTGTCCAATTTGTTAGCCTATAATTGTTTGTAATATTCTCTTATGATTTTCTGTATCTCTGTGGTATTGGCTGTTATTAGTCCTCTTTCATTTCTTATTTTATTTGGGGCCTCTCTCTTTTCTTCTTAGTGAACCTGGCTAAAGGTTTATCAATTTTGTTTATTTTAAAAAAAAAATAGATCTTGATTTTATTGATCTTTTCTATTGTTTTTTCAATCTCTATTTTATTTATTTTCTCTCTGATCTTTATTATTTCCTTCCTTCTGCTGACTTTGGACTTTATTCTTCTTTTTCTAATTCCTTTAGGTGGTAAGTTAGGTTGTTTATTTGAGATTTTTCTTGTTTCTGGGGGAAGGGCTGTATTGCTATAAACTTCACTCTTAGAGCTGCTTTTTTTGCATCCATAGATTTTTGGAGTGCTGTGTTTCCATTTTTATTTGTCTCTAGATATTTTCTGATTTCCTCTTTGCTTTCTTCATTGACCCATTGTTTTATTTTTAGTAGCATGTTGTTTTGTCTCCATGTGCTTGTTCTCTTCCCAATTTTCTTTCTGTAGTTGATTTCCAGTCTCATACCATTGTGGTCAGAAAAATTGTTTGATGTAATTTCTACCTTTAATTTGTTGAGATTTGTTTTATGCCCTAGCATGTGATCTATCTGGGAGAAAGTTCTATGTGCATTTGAAAAGGTTGTGTATTCTGCTGTTTTAAAAATTTTGTCCTGTACTAAATGTCCATCTACAGATGACTGGATAAAGAAGCTGTGGTATGTTTATATGACGGATTACTACTCAGTCATAAAAAAGAATAAAATAATGCCATTTGCAGAATATGAATGGACCTAGAGATCATCATTCTAAGTGAAGTATGTCAGAAATAGAAAGAAAAATACCACGTGATATCACTCATACGTGGAATCTAATAAAAAGAAAAAAGAAGACACTAATGAACTCATCTAAAAACAGAAACAGACTCACTGACATAGTAAACAATTTTATGGTTATTGGGGGGGAAAGGGGGTGGAAAGGGATAAATTGGGAATTTGAGATTTGCAGATGTTAACTACTATATATATAAAATAGATGAACAACAAGTTTCTTCTGTATACTACAGGGAAATATATTCAATATCTTAGAAACTTATAATGAAAAAATATGAAAATGAATATATATATGACTGAAACACTATATTGTACACCAGAAATTGAAATACTGTAAGTTACTATACTTCAATTTAAAAAAAGAAAAAAAAGGAAAAAATCACCACGAATATTTTCTTTTAAAAAATGAAATAAAATAAAACTTGTCCTGTAGATTTCTATTAAGTCAAACTGGTCTATTGTGTCATTTAAGATCACTGTTGCCTTATTGATTTTCTGTCTGGATGATCTGCCCATTTATATAAGTGGGGTTTTAAAATTCCCTGCTATTATTATATTGCTGTCAATTTTCCCCTTTAGGTCTGTTAATATTTGCTTCATATATTTAGGTGCTCTTGCATTGGGTGGACATGTTAACATCTGTAATATCCTCTTCTTGCATTGATCCCTCTATCATTATATAGTGCACTTCTTTTTCCTTTGTTATAGCCTTTGTTTTAGTCTGTTTTGTCTGATACGAGTATTGTCCCCCCCTGCTTCTTATCATTTATATTTGTATGAAATATCTTTCCCCATTCCCTCACTTTCACTCTGTGTGTATTTTTAGCCTTAAAGCAGGTCTCTTATAGGTAACATATTGAAGCATCTTTTTAAAATCCAATCAGCCACCCTAGATCTTCTTATTGGAGTATTTAGAACATTGACATTTACAGTAATTATTCATATGTATGTACTTATTCCTATTTTATTACTGTTTTTGTGCTCTTCTCTGTTTCTCTTTTGTTTCTTTCCTTGTGGCTTCATTGTTTTCTTTAGTAGTATACTTGTGTTTCCTTCTTTTTGGTTTTTGTGTATGTGATACAGGTTTTTGGTTTGTCATCACTGTGGGGTTCATATATATTGATCCATAATTATATCCACTTGTTTTAAACTGGTAGTCATTTACGTCCTAGGCTGTAGGTTTTCCCCTTTCAGCACGTTGAATGTGTAATGACACTCCCTTCTGGCTGCAACGTTTCTGCAGAGAAATCACCTGATTGCCTTATGTGTGTTCCCTGATATTTGACTCTGTTTTTCTCTTGTTGTCTCTTGCCTCTCTTTGACTTCTGACATTTTAATTATGATATGTCTTGTTGTGGGTCTGTTTGGGTTCATCTTATTTGGGACCCTCTGTGCTTCTTGCACCTGGGTATCTATTTCCCTCTTTGGATTTGGGGACTTTTTAGCCAACAGTGGCCACCACCATCCCACCCTGGCTCTGTCCCAGCACCAGGTTGCCTCTGGTTCCGTGGTCTTGACTGTTCCAGATCCACTGCTCTGCTGTGGCATGGACTGAGATGGGCTGGAGCTTTAATTCCGTTGTATAACTGCATATTCTCCCTTCAATTCACATGGCAAGGCAGATGTGAGAAACTCAGCTGCCACTAGCACAGATCTCTCTTTGCCCTGCCTCAAGGGCCAGCCAGCATGTATGCAGTCCTCATAAACAGGGTTCAGGCTTATTCAACCCTTTTATTTGTTGCAGTGGTCTTCCAACCAGTTAAGGGGGCTTGTCTTCTCTACCTAAGACCCCAGGACTGGGACGCCCAGTCTGTGGCTCGACCTGCTTATTCCCCAAGGCAGGTGTAAACCCATGCAATGTCATTTTTCCTCTGAGTCCCCTCCCAGGGACACAGGTCTCAACCCAACCACATTTCTTCCCTTCTAATCTGATTATGTGTGTATCTTTCTTACAGCCTTGGTTGTACAGGGGTCCTTCTGTTAGTGTCCCATTAGTTTTCAGTGAGAACTGTCCCACATGTAGATATATTTGTAGAATCAGGACTCTGCCCACTTTTTGACCTTTTATGGTCAGCCTCTGAACTGCCATGGCACCTGTGGGAGGGCCATTTACAATGTTAATATATTACAATGAGTGTCTAATGAAGCTCAAATTCTACTAGAAGTCAAATCTCCTGCCATCTTGGGCATTTTGAAAGTTGAATTTTCTGCCACCTTGGTGTTAATTGCTGTGTCATTTCTTGAATGGCTGTGCTCTGCCCTCTTCCTTCCTGTCTCAATTATATATATAATATATAATTAAATATACATATATATTTCATCATGAACAAAATGTTGATAGAAATATAAACATTAAAGATGTTTCTGGGGAAGTCTCAGATGGATGTAAGGAACATGTATTGGAAACTGGAGGAAAACCAGCCCTTGTTACAAAGTAGCAGAGAACTTGGCCAGATTGTGTTCTAGTGTCTTGTGGAAAGCAAAATGTATAAGTGATGAATCTGGACATTTAGCTAAGGATATTTCTAAGCAAAATGCTGAAGGTGTGGCCTGGTTCTCCTTGCTGTTTATAGTAAAATGTGAGAGGGGGATAACTGAAAAAGATATTATTATGCAAAAAGGAACCAGAACGTGAAGACTGAAAAACTCTCAGCTTATTCATATTGCAAAACAATGAGAAAGTGTGTTCAGGAGAGAACACCAAGGATGTGGCTGGACGATCTTTACTAAAGCACTCATGGGGTGCAACATATGGATCCAGCTGTTACCAGAGCGCAGGTTCCTGTCTTGTGGCACAAAGAATTCAGCGACGAGACATGGAGGTCAAGAAAGTGAAGTGAGGATTTATTAAGTGATAGGACACTCTCAAAGGAGCAGCAGGCACTCAGGTGAGTGCTGTGCTGACTTCTTTGGCGAGCTGGTTACACCGGGTGTAAAAATGAATGGGCAGAATATTCAATGGGGAGGGCAGGACTAGGGGGTCTTATTCCCTGATTTTCTTCCCATCTCCACTCTCCCAAGAGAGGGAGGAATTTTTCTCCGTATTTAATCTGGATCGGGTGTCATGGCATTGGTGCATGCTGGGTACTTCTTATCTGCAAGGATAGTTCTATTGTAATGAGGGCACAATGAACAAAACGTTACATTCAGATGCTGGAGATTCCTGCCTTTTCCCACCTTTCTCTCTCTGCCTCCAGGACACTTGTCACCCCAAAATGTGTGACTTCTTCTCAGTCAGGAGGCTTCTGCTTTCCTCTGCCCAGGATGTGTGCTTTCCTGCCACATGGCCCGTGCCCCCTTTCTCTGCTCATATCCAGCTGTCGGCCTGCTCTAACGCAACCAACCATCTCAGCAGAACCGTCAGCCTGGACTGAAGATGACAGAGGTGGGATGAAATGAAGAAAGGCTGTCAGACTTTTGGGATTCAACAGGCAGAAAACAGGATAGAGCTGTCTGGACGCAAACATACCTCATCCTTCGAGTACAGGGAGTATGACTCTGAAGGGGGGACAGAGGTCGTCAGGGCTGCTTCTACCACCATGGGTCCAGAGGGGACAGGCCCCGGCAGCAGGGCTATTTCCTCACTGGTTCCAGAGGGTCTGGGCCCACAGTCCAGGGAGGATGGGCCAGGGCAGAGCTGCCACTTTTGTTGGTCCAGAATACACAGCATTGAGCCAAAGAGGATTTCATTCTTGAACCTTAAAGTCTAATGGAATTTTCCACAAAAGTTTCTTAAAATTAGCCATATATATTGATGTCTGTAAACGTGTGCTGTGGAAATACTGTTCTAGTGCTGATGCTGATATAATAAAATAAATCTTCAAATAAATTAAAAATCTAATGGAATTTGCCCTGCTGTGTTTTTGGACTTGCTTAGGACCTGTCACTTTTCTTCTCTCCAGTTTCTCACTTTTGGAATGAGAATGTGTATCCTATACCTGTCCCACCATATTTTGTATTTTGGAGGCAGACAGGTTGTTGTCATAGGTTCACTGTTGGAGTACAATTTTGCCTCAGGATGGCTCATACCTCTAGTCTTACCCATACCTGATTCAGACGCTGTTTAGATGAGATTTTAGACTTAGAGTTGATGCTGCAATGTGTTAAGGCTTTTGTGGCTGTTGGGATGGGGCAAATGTATTTTGCATGTGAGGACCTGAATTTTGGAGGACCAGAGGGTGGAGTGTTATAGGTTAAACTGTATCCTTGCAAATTTATCTGTTTAAGTCCTAAGCCCCAGTACCTCAGAACATGATTGTATTTCGAGATAAGAGTTTTAAAAGAGGTAATTAAGGTTGAATGAGGTCATTGGGAATGGGCCCTAGACTGATACGACTCGTGTCCTTGTAAGAAGAGACGACTAGGACACAGAGACACAGAGAAAAGAAAGACCATGTGAAGATGCAGGGAGAAAATGGCCATCTACAAGCCAAAGAGGGAAGCCTCAGGAGCAATCAGCCCTGCTGACAACTTGATCTCAGAATTGTGAGAAAATAAATTTCTGTTGTTTAATTTAAAAAAAGTAGCAAATTACTAATACACGCATGTATACAGATGAAGATCAAAAACATGCTGGGTAAAACTGGACACAAGAGACCATAAATTGTTAACAGTTCATTTATATGAAACGCATCCAGAAAAGGCAAATTTATGGAGACCAAAAGTACATTAGTGGTTGCCCAGGCCTGTCAATAAGAATGGGGAGTGATTGATTGCAAATAGGCATGAGTTTTCTTTTGGGGTTAATGGAAATGTTATACAATTAGATTTTGGTGAAAGTTACACACTTTGTAAAGTTACTAAAAATCCCTTAAGTATAATCTTAATATAAGTGAATTTTATGTGTAAATTATATCTCAATAAAGCTATGTAAAAAAATTAATGGTTGAGAAAAATTCCTTAAGATGCTATCCGTTGGATAACAAAATTCAATGTGTCTATAATTAGGATTTCTTTCTTTTTTTTTTAATGTCTAGTTTTTTTTGGGGGGGTAGGTAATTAGGTTTATCTATTTTTGCAGGAGGTAGTGGGGATTGAACCCTGGACCTTGTGCATGCTAGGGGTATGCTCTACCACTTGAACTACACCCTCCTCCTCAGATTTATGTCTTTAACTGAGAAATGGATTACCTTTAAATAGCTGGAGTAATTCCATTCATTTTGTGGTAGTATATCCACCCATCATGAATTTTTCTGTTTCATTTTTAAAAGGGCTTTGAAGCACAGCAGGCTGATAGAACACTGGGGGCTTCTCCATATGGTTAAAATAATTTTGCATAAAAATGAAAGTCAAACTCCTGAATTTTAGAACCCACGTGTGTATTTTGTTGAAGTATAGCCCTTTTGATGTTGCTTACCCAAAATCATATTTCCCTCCTCGGCTTGCTGAGAGCAGCACTGGCTGGGAAACGACCTGGCTGAGTAAAAAGGTCCCAGGTCAGTCACTAAGTAACAGCAATCCAAAAGAACGCGAACACATTTAAAAACAAAACAAAACACGACAACGCAAATAACCGAACCAAAGAAGTGGGAGTAATTAAAACACCAAACATTTAAAAACAGTCTGAATATTCTAATGTGTTCACCATTCAACTAACAAAAGTAACTTCAGTCAGAATACTTAAAGGGAGCCAAATTCTGAGTTCCAGTTTGAACTGCCAGGTCAGCTCTCCCATCTTGTGGACACGGACGACACAAAGGCCTCCAGGATCTGTGGAGAGGCGGAAGACAGACGAGGGCGGTGACAAAACGTGATCTTCAAAACAGGAATTCAAGTGTTAGGTCCCAGATGGCACTGCTCTTGGCTGTCCATATCAATTCTCTGTTCTGGTTTCCGGTCATTACAATTGGAAACCTTACTTCCCAGGGAAGGGGAAGGGGAGCCAGTAGGGGTACCCGAAAGTAAGATTCTCCGGGAAGGGAAGAGGATGGGGCGCAGCGCATCAGCTCTGGCTTCACGCGTCCCGCGTGCTCTCTCCTGCCGCCTGGACGCCTAGGTCCACCCCTCCGGATCTGGGGGCCTTTCTAAGCAACTTTCTCTTGGGATGGCCACCCGCGGAGAGACACACGGTGCTGACCCTGGCGCTCCCACCTCGCGTGGGCGCTGCTGAGCCCGGAGCCGTTCCGGGGGTTGGCGGGGGGGACGACTCTGCCTGGCACCGGCCCAGGACGGCGCGGGGGCCTGGCCGGGCGGAGGGCGGCTGCGCCGAGCGAGCGCAGCCCTCTCGCGCCGCCACCGCCGCGGCCCCCGCAGCGGTCACGGAGCGCCCCGGGGAGCGCCCCCGCCCCTCGCGCCGGCCTCGCGCGGCCCTTTCTTCTCTCACGCGTTCCAACACGCGTCACAGGCGGCACACCCAACAGTGAGCGCTTTGCTTGGGGCCCCTTTGGCAGCTAACGGAAACCTCTCGGGGCCACTGACTCCATTTGAAGGCCCCAGCCGTGCAGAATCGCGCCTCATGGGCGGTTACCTGAGCTGGCCTCGCCCTCGCCCCCGCCCCCTGTCCCCTGTTTTGCGTGGCGGGGACCTGCCGGGGAGACCCCAGCGCCTCGGGTCAGCGCATCCTGGCCGCCGAGCTCCTCTGGCTTGCCGGGTTCACTCCGGGGCCCCAGCCCTGGACCTGTCCCGCAGGCTGTCGTACCAGGATCCGGTGGCTTCACCCCATCGTCGTCGGCGCCGCCGGCGGTTCGTTGTAGTCCACCGGCCGCAATATCCAATCCAGCAGGCTTGGTTCTTGCTTCTGGGGGCCTTTTCCTCGGTGCCCCGGAGCGGCCGTCAGAAGCCAGGGCTCTACACGTGCATCTCCAGCATGTTCCGCACCTCGGTGCTCCTGAAGATGGCATCTGCCAAGGGCAAGCTGAAGATACGTGTGGCTCTGAAGCAGACGGTCATCTGCATGTGGTCGTCACTGTCTCTCCACCTCCCAAACCTTTGTGTAAAGGAGACCCCAGAGATGGGTCTTGAAGAGAGTGGCCCACTGAGAGCCAAGACAGAGGAGGAACTGCCGGCCCTGGCTGAGGGCAGGAAAGGGCAAGCAAAGCGAAAGGAAGGGCACCCAGTCCCCGAAAGTCAGGACGAGCAGAGACGGGGCTCGGACGGCAGTGCGCACGCGCAGTCCGCGTTTCAGCGCCTGGTGGTCAACGGGGTTCTCGCTTCCTTTGTGCCCAGGCCTGGGCCTCTGAAGAGACACTTTTGTTCCAAGAGCCCGGGAGATGTCCCGGTTAGGAAATCCCAGACCCACTTTCTGAGCTCATGCAGCAAACGGAATGCCATCACCAGTTCGTACAGCTCCACCAGGGGTTTTCCACCGCTGCAGAGGGGCGGTCCGCGCGCTGCCGGGCTCTTGGGCCCGGCCGCCTCGCACCTCCACGCGCCCGCCGAGACAGCCGGCAAGGACCACCATCAGCCTAGCCCTTCGTCCTCAGTGGACCCGCAAAGGAAGATCGAGCCTGAAAAGGCTGCCGATGCCCCCTCAGGGAAGACGCAAAGCTTGAACCGTTCACAACCATCTGACGGCGGTTTTAGGCCCCGGAAGCGGAAGATCCCTCTGCTGCTACCCTCGAGGCGAAACGACCCACTGATCCTGCCCCCAGCCCCCCAGCCAGGTTATCGAGTCACTGCTGAAGACCTTGACCGAGAGAAGAGAGCTGCGATCCAGTGGATCAACAAAGTCCTGGAAGGGTAAGCCCGAGGCCATCGCAGACTCCTCTCCGCCTTCCGCCCCTCAACCCGCTGCCCCCAGCGCGCACGCGCAGCTGCAGGGTCTCTGGGAGACCAGCGCTCGGCAGGCCGGCCCGGTGACCTTCCTGTAGCTGGCTGGGCCGCTGTCTCCATGGGCTGCCTTGTTATTTTCTCTGTCTTGCTCCACCTGGCTGTAAAAAAAATGGTTCCCTTTTCCTGGGCCTCCAGGCTCTGTTCCCCAGTACTCTGCTGCTCAGAGGAGCATTAAAGGAGACCGTCAGACTCCAGCTTTGCTCTTGAGGGAGCCCAGGGTGCTGTTCCTGTGGTTGCAGCCCACTCCCCAGCCCCATCAAGTCAGTTCTCCCCAGAGACAATGGCCCATCCCCATCGTCCTTCGGCCAGATGTGCCGCTAGGATTTGGGCGGCTGGAGGTCATCTGTCGGGCCCACCCCTGTGGTCAGGATCCCTGCGACAGAACAGGGAAGCTTTGGACCAGTTTTCCTGCAGGGAGGAGCAGGCAGGACACTTGCTGCTGCTGCAGCTGTCTCTCTCTATCGTTCCCTTTTCTTAATTGGGCCCTGGTCCATCTTTATGAGAATCTGTGTATTCTTTCTGTCTCTCAACATTTGGTTCCACATGAACACTCAGTAGATGAACAGTCATGTATGTCACATACATAGTCATTTATATTTAAATGCCATAGATTCATGTACAAAGTCATGTATTATGTAAATTTATTGTGTGTATATTATATGTATAATGTACACAGTAAGAATACACAGTACATATATATGATATATTGTATATTTATATATTATGTATATACATGTATGTAAAATATATTATAATTAGTATATATAATACTTTATAATAATATAATACAAAATATATGTAATATGTATATATTTCATTCACATATGTAATACATGCAATATATATAATGCACGTTCACATTACATATATGTTTACCATATGTACATGTTAAATATATTATGTATAGAATATATAATATGTATTATATGACATATAATAATATATATTGAAAAATATGTATGACTTTTTGCTAATTTATCAGACATTCCTGTCTTTGCTTTTTGAATTCACACTGGAGAAAGAATTGACTTGTATGAGTGGCCATACTTAACTCATGCTTTAGGTTTTCTGTGGCCCAACTGGGAAGGTTGGGACCACTTGACGCCTCTGATTTCTGTGTTTTGCAGAGGCGCCGCCTTTTCCCTCTCTGCCTAGTGTATGTTAGAAAATGACTCATGACAACTTTAGTCTAAAAGTTTTTTAAATGTGACACCATTTCAGTCTTACAGGATAATTACAAAAATAGTACAGAGAATCGCCCCCTCCCCCCATCTAGGCTTTATCAAGCTTCTTCTAATGTTGGCATCTTACAGGTCAGTTATTGAAACCAGGAAATTAACACTGGTGCAAAGCTATTAGCTGCACTTCAGACTTGAATTGGATTTCCCTAGTTTTTTTCCAGTAGAATTTTCTCTCTATACCAGTATCAGTCCAGAATCCCACATTTTATTCAGTTGTCATGTCTCCTTAGTCTCCTCCGGATTGTGGTTGTTCCTCCATGTTGGTATCTTCTGTGACCTTGATACATCCGAGGAGTACCAGTTAGGTATTTTGTAGAATTGTCCTTAATTTGGATATGTATGCCGTTTTCTCAGTGAGTACACTGAGGTTATGGATTTTTAAGAAGAATCCCACCGAGGGCAACCTACCCTTCTCAGCACAGGAGAAGTGTTAATCTTGATCACCTGAGTAAGGTGGTATCTGCCAGGGTTCTCCACTAAATGGTTATTATTTCTGCCTATGTAATACATATTTAAGTGGGTCATACTTTGATGCTACGCAAAAATCTTGTTTAACCTTAAACTTTCACCACTGATTTTGATGTGATCAGTGGGTCTTGCCTACAGCAATTATTTTTGTGGTGTTCTCATGGTGATTTTCTACCTCTCTTGTTTCATCTACATTTAATTAGAATTCTTCTCTAAGGAAGAGTTCTCTACATATATTTATTTAATCATTTATATACCTGCATGGACTCATCAATATTTATTTTATTATTTGGGCTATTGCCTACTATTATTACTGTTAATTTTGTTGCTCAAATTGTTCCAGATTTGACCATTGTGTGCTCTTCCAGGTTAGCTCCTGAGTCCTTCCAACATGCCTGCATTTCCCTCTTACCTTTTCCCAAGGATTTCTTTACTTTTTAGCCTCAGAAGATGCTCCAGGACTATCTTGTTATTTTGTCTGCCCAGTTCCAGAGTCAACTACTTCTCCAAGGAGCTTTGATTCCTGCTATTGGACAAAGGAATTAAAAAACAAACAAACAAAATCTGAGCATTCAGGTGTGTTCATGGCTACTAGAGAATCTCTGCTTCTAGGTCCTCTCAGCAGACAGAACTGGAAATAATGTTCCCATTTATACAGCCTTACCTATTTTGTATTTCTCTGTGCTTGTGTGTGTGTGTATGTGTATGAGTTCACACCGGTACCCCAGACTCTAATGCAGAACCATTTTCAGTTTTCTAATATAAGCGTGTATTGCGATGTATACCTCTCTCAGGATTGCTTTAGCTGTATCCTACAAATCGTGCTACGATGTTCTTTCATTTTCATTCAGGTCTGTGTAGACTTTATTGTCTATAGGACTTCATTTTTGATTCACAAGTTATTTAGAACTATGCTGTCTAATTTTCAGGTATTTTGAAATTTTTCTTGCTGCCTGTCTGTAATTGATTTCCAGTTTTATTCTAGTATGGTCAGAGAACATATTTTGTATGATTCCAATTCTTTTAAATTTGTTAAGGTTGTTTTCTGACCCAGGATAAAGACTATCTCAGTAAATGTTCTATGAGTGCTGAAAAGAACATGTATTCTGCTGTTATTGGAGTGATATATAAATGTCAATTAAATTATTTTTGTTGATAGCATTACTTTGTTTCTTCTTCACTGGCTCTTGGTGTGAGGAATGATTTTCTGTTGTATCCTTGGTATTTTGGGTATTTAGAGACCCCTATTTCAATCTTCTATTTAGCAGGCAATTTTGCTGTTTAGGTTTAGCTTAAAAATAAGTTGACCTGTTTTTGTGAACTTGACAGTTCAGCTTCCAGAGCCCAGCAGTGCTGTCCTGGTCTGCGTCATTCTTCTGCGGGCTCTGTCAGCTCCTGCTGGTGCTGTTTGTGGGGATGTAAAGTGTTCCCTGGGCTGCCTAGGGCTCCCGGGCCACCTCCCACTGAGCAAGGGAGTCAGAGGCTACTGTTCCTGGGTCTTCTCACGCCACAGGTGGAGGTCCGGGAGGCCAGGGCTTTGCTGCTGCTGCTGCTGTGGGTGCTCGGGGCTGCTTGCTGGCGACTCAGTCATGGGCTGTGGGTTGGGGCGCACCGCTCAGTCTTTTGGGCTTCTCCTTTCTTCTTCTGTGGCCAGGGAGAGCCAGCTTTTTCTGTTTTCTGTTTTTTTAATTTTTCTTCTTTCTTTTTTTTTTAGATACCTGTTGATGATTCCAGGTTTCTGACCTCCCTGACACCAAGTCCCCAGTATATGAGAGATTAAAAAAAAACCAGGAGGCTAACACATCATATGTTATTCCCCAAGTCCTGAGGTCCCTAGTCAGTCTGCTTTCTTCTTTCCAGCATTTAGAGTTCTTTTTATTGTTGCCTGTGTAATCATTTTCCAAGGAATTTGGCTTCATTAGAAGGGAGAAGCAGGGAAGAGGAAGTCAACACCATCTATTACGGAGCTGGTGTCTCTGACATCGCTTCTGGAGGAGGGGATTTGATGACCTCTTTGCCCTGCCGTGCTGAAAGCCCCATCCAAAAATCAGTTTGATTATACATTTTCTAACAAAGTTTTATTTCTTTAGTTGCACATGTATTTTATTTATTGCACACGAACGTTCTCCTCTTCATGGTCATAGCACAGTCCAAATACCCATCACCTATTCTCACGTTTTTTTTTATTGTTATTTAGACATTTGTGTTTTTAAAATGGGTAAGAAAGTTAATTATATTATATAATTAACATTTTGGGATCATTTTTCTTGTGTTCCTGGTTTTTCTCCAGGTCTGCCTTTGTTCTTGCTAAAATTATTCTTTATTAGCTCCTTTAGTGAAGCTGTATGGGAGTAAGTGCTCATTCATTTTTATCTTCAGTGATGTTTTTAGCACTTACTTTTGAAATAGAATATGGATAGGTATGAAGTTTTTGAATTAATACGTAAATCTCCTTACCACCTTGATATTAGGGCGTGGTTATCTGAAGACACTTAAGTTTTATTTTCATAGGTAAGATTTTGTGTTCTGGTTTCAGGGTCAGTCATTCACATGTGGACTCTTGTAGACCCCAGTACGTGTCTTCGGTAAGTTATCGACCCTCTGTTTACTTACAGATATAATGGGGATAGTCGTATATGAGAGTTAAACACAGAGGACATATAAAGTCCTCTATGATGTCAAATGCTTTGAATTTATTAGCCCTTTGATTCTTCTTCACCATTATTTTTGTTTTTGTTTTACAGATGATTGAGCTAAGACCCTGAACAATGACTTGAGACTGGTGACATCATGACGCATCTGCGCAGGAGCTGACCTTCACACACGGTGCCTAGGCTGCACTCTGTGCATGTAGTACAATATCTCATTCCATGTAGGGTCATTTTGATACTTGCATAAGATAATCATCTAATGTGCTAACTGCAGTGTCTGAGTTAAGTGTTTGGTGCGCGTGACCTCCTACTGTGACTGCTCCCCCCCCCTCTGTGGACCACGTATGTGGCCCACACAACCCTGAAGAGAACTCCCCTGCTTCCCTTGGCCATCGTGAGAACATTCATGTGTCAGCTGTGGTGCTGGCTCAGGACGCTCCTCAATTCTTCATTTCTCAAAGAGCCACAGGCAGCGTCAGTTTCCATGCAAAGCTCAGGGGAAGCGCCCCTTCCTCCTTCTGGAACACTCTCTGTGTCATGCCACTGAGGCATCTGTGTTTGTGTCTGAGCATCATAAAACCTGTCTTCAGTGGCACCACCAACTTCAACCTCTGATCCCCGTCTCTACATGAGTGCTCAAGTCAGGGATGTGGCACCAGGTCAAGGACACGTGCCAGTCCACTGTCCTGCACACATTCTCCTCCATCTCTCCTGCCTCTTTTTCCCCACAAATTTCACCCGTCTTCCCATCCCACTGCCGCACTTCCAGCCACTCATCTTCTCTATTGCCAGCTTTATCAAATCAATTTAGTTTCCTGCTCTAGAATAGTGGGAGCCACAGGGCAGAGCTCCAACTGCTGAAGAGAACAAGGGACCTGAGACCTGACTAGAGGTAGGTCCTAAAAGAGGAGGCGAAGGCTGAGGCACGATGTGCCACTAACACTGGAGTAGAGGGCTCTGTTGAGATCAGTGCCCGAGGAGGACTAGACTGTTCTAGATTGGGACAAGGAGAGATCTGGTGAGGGGAGAGTCTAGTGTTAGGCAGAGAGAAAAATGACCCCATCTAAACCATCCGCTATGCACCCCTTCACAAGTATGGAGGAGGAGTCCCCAAAGCTGCCCGTCCTGGGCTAGAGCCACTCACTGTTGCTGAAACACAGCCTTCGTACCTCTCCTTACCAAATAGAAACTTGAGGACAGAGTTTTGGATGAAGTAGAAGAGGCAGCTTTATTTGTTTGCCAGGGAAAGGAGGTCACAGTAAGTTAATGCCTCTAAGACTGTGAGCCTGCTGGGGAGAGAAAGCAGGGGGTCTTACTATAAAAGTTCAAGAATTCAAGGGGTGGGGCTAGTTTCCATAGAGATTGCACACAAGGTAACAAATTGTTGCAAAGTTATTATTGTTTTTGCAGATGCAGGGGTCCCCTCCCCTCTACTGGGTCTGAAGTTCACCTCCTGCTTTGGGACTCTCTTAATAGTCTTGTACCTAGAACAAAGGATGCATAGGAAGGGGCTCCGTGGAAAAGGGCTCTAGAGGAAAACGTGTGCAGCTTAAAGTCAGGCTGATAAATACTCTTAGCCTTGTAAGTAGTCTGAGGCCTGGGATCTCCTGCTACAGGCTGAGGCCTGAAGCTAGGACAACATGATAGGAGGAAACCACAAGGGGCCAAGAGAAGGGGAATGAGGTCAAAAGAAGGGCAATGAGCATGATCCCTGCACACAGCACCAGGAGAGGGTTAGATGGACCACCCAAGCCTCCCAACTCTCCGGCCCAACCCTGGTCAGCAAAAGTGTAAGAAAAACTGTTTAAACCATTATACAGCTAAGCAGTTACAAACACCATTACAGGTATCAGAGGGTCATCAGTGATGACAGGAGGGTCCTGCTTGGTTAAATCACTGTGGAATGACAGACACCAGATAGGCAAAATATGACCCTTGCTGCTTAGTTGGTCTTCATGTTTTACAAAAATGGGATTATAAAATATGCGTCTCCACACATCTTATTCTTCTTCTTTAACAACACAGCTGAGCTTTGTACATGAATCAGTCGATAGGGATCTAGCACGTTCCTTTTTTTTTGCTTTTTAAAAATTTTTTTAACATTTTTTTATTGATTTATAATCATTTTACAATGTTGTGTCAAATTCCAGTGTAGAGCACAATTTTTCAGTTATACATGAACATACATATATGCATTGTCACATTTTTTTCTAGCACGTTCCTTTTAAGAGTCTAATCCCAATACTCACCTAATGCTAACCAACCTAAACCATAACCCTAAGGGCTTATATCTAAGGCCCTAACCATGAGGCTCTACCCCAACCCTAACTCCAGTCTTAACACTAGCGTCCTCACTAGAACCCTAATCCCCAGGCCATAATCCTGTGAACCCTAATGCTGATTCTCAGGCCCTAAACCCTGTGGAGATAAACTGAAATGTACTCAGCCCCTCACTACTGAGGAGCACCAGGAAAAATTCTGCAATAACATCTTTATAAGTGATCTTCACTTAGTGATCATTTTCTCAGAATGGAAAACCAGGAATGTGGTGATTGGGTCTAGGGATAGATGTATTTTCATGCTTTTGAACATTGCCAAATTGTTTTCCAAAAGTTTCCTCCTGGGAATGTGTAAGAGGACCAGTTTTCTTGCATCACCACCCAAAATAGTGTGTATCACCTCAGACTTCTTCCCATTTGAAGTAATCATTTAAATGGCTTCAGGGATGGGAGTAGGGGACAGTGCCACGCATTCATTCCTAAATCTTAAGGGCTTGGAGCACCCAGGAACCCCTCCCAAGATCCACATCTGTAGAGAGAAAGGGGACTTGGGAAGAGGTGGCTTCTTCACCCACCACAGTAGCCTTTTGAGAGGGTCCTTGTGGGCCATCCCCCTGGGAGTGAGGCCCTAGGGGGAGTCAGACCAAGACAGGCTGTTGGCGCTTCGCAGGGTGAGGAGAAGGGCAGCCTCCCAGTGATGCCCTGGAGCAGGACGCGGACTCCTAGCTCTCACGGATTTATGCCCTGGGACCTCCATCTGAGGTCCAACATTCTGGAGTCCGGAGGGACCCTGACAAGAGGGGTCAGCTCAGGAGGTGCTGAGGATAGGGGCTGCTTCTCTTCTTTTAAAAAATTATTTATTATTTTAAATGAAGATACTGGGGGTTGAACCCAGGGTCTCATGCAGGCTAAGTGTGCTCTACCCCTGAGCTATACCCGTCCCTCCCCCACCCCCACGCAGGGGCTTCTTCACTGAGTTGGCCACCACAGACATTAAAACTGGAGCATACCTGTTTCTTTAGGGGTGGGAAATCCAAGACAGAAGGGGGAGAATTTGGCAAAAAAGGGAGAAAGAATGGGCCAGACAGAAACCAAAGGGAGTGTGAGGATGGGGAAATTTTCCTCTTGCCCCTTTTGGGTTCTTTTGACTAGTATAATAATTAAATTAAAAAAAATAATTAAATTGACATGAGACAGATTAATAGGGGAAAAACAATTTAATTCATATGCACAGAGGTCTCATAGAAGTGGACCTCCTCCCCACCACTAAAGGACCAGAACAGGCTGTTTATGCATCATTTTTAGACAATTTGGGAAGATTTAACAAAACAAAGGGGCTTGTGCTTGGGGTAGCCGACTAATGAAGAAGTTACAAAGTTTGTTTATACATCTTTCTTAGTCTTGAATTCCTTGACTCTGGTGATAAGGATGTTTTTAATCCTCCTAGTACAGGGTGGATACCTTCACATGGGCAATTTATTTCCTGTTTTTAGGCGGAAAGAGGAGGGTTAGACTGTTTTTTTCTAAAAATCCCCCTTAGTCCTCAACCCTAACATGTAAAAGAGCTAATAACTGAGCCCAAACCTGACACCAAACTCCAAACCTGAACCCCGAACTTGAACTTTGAACTCTTAAGCCCCTAAGTCTTAACAGTAACCCTAACCTCAGTCCCAACCCCCTGTGCCCAGCAAGAGCTCTAATCCAGTCCTCAAACCCTGTTCCAATCCTGAGTCCAAGCCCTGAGCCTTGACCTCTGACCTTAGCCCCTAGCTCTTAACCCTGAATCTTCAGCCCTTGTCCAATCCTGAGACCTGAGGCTGAACCAAAACCAGAACCCGGAAACCACACCAGAAACCAGAAACTAGAAATCCTAACCCAAACTGTTAACAAATCATAATTATAAATCATAACCAGAGCCAAAACCCCGTAACCCTAACCCAGCCCCAGCACCAGCCTCAGCCTTAGCCCTAACCCTCTAGGCAACTGACACCAACCCCAGTCTAATCAAATCACACAAACACACGTTAAAGAAAGAAACCCACAGACCAGCGTCCCTTCTGCATGCAGTATGAGTATCCTCCACAAAATAATAGCAACCTGAAGCCAAAAGCACATTCAAAGGACGATGCACTGCAAGCAGCGTCTCCGCAGCTGAGCTCCAGGCTGTCCAACATGTTAAAGTCGGGCAGCTTAATACACCCCAGTGACTGTGACGTAAAAACACGTGGCTACGTCAAATGATGCAGGAAAAACTTTAAACAGTTCTATTCCATGATATAAACACTCAAGAAGTAAGAGTAAAAGGAAATGTGTTCAGTATGATCGAGCTTTATACAAAACCCACAGCAAACATCACACTTAGTGTTGAAGAACCAAAGGGTTACCCCTGAAATCGAGAATGAGGCCACGATGCTGGCTTTCCCCACTGCTATCGGCTCTGTACAGGCATCTCTACAAAAAGCAAGAAGGACAGAAGGGACATGCAACCACCTGTGAAAGGGGAAAGCCGAAGTATTTCTATCAAAGACTCAGCTCACATCGTCTTACATGTAGACCCTCCTAAAGAATCAGCAAAAAATTACTTGAGCCACTAAACTCATTCAGCAAAACTACAGAGCAAAATATGAATAAACAAAAAAATTGATTTTATTTGTAGACAACAGCAATTAATAACTTGAAAAGGAATTCAAGAAAACAATTCCCTTTTAACTAATGTCAGCATTAATACAATTGTTTGCAACAGATTCAATGAGGATGCAAGGCTGGTACACTGAGAATTATAAAGCATTGCTAAGTAAAGAAATGCTGAGTGAATATGCAGACGTTCCATGGGGGTAGAAAGGCTTAATCTTGTTAAGACGGCAACAGTACGTAATGCAAGCTGCAGACTCGGTGTGGTTCCTGTGAAAAATCCCAAGGCCTTTGGGGAGAAACACACAAGCCTATCCTACTCTACGTGTGGAGTTACAGGGGACACCAAAGAGCCAAAACAACCCTGAAAAATAAAATCAAAGTCGGAGGCTCACACTTCCCACTTTCAAATCTTAGCACAAAGCAATAGTCAGTAAAACAATGTGAGGTTGGCCTAAATATATACTGATAGATCAATGGACTTGAATAGAGAGCCTGGAAATGGACCCGTCCACCTAGGATCAACTGATTTTTGACAACAGTGGCCAGCATTAAATTGGGGAAATGGTGCCGGGCAATTGGCTATCTACGTGCAAAGGAATGAAACTGGACCGTCGCACCACATACACAATTAACTCAAGATAGCTAAAAAGCTTCAATTTAAGAAGAGGCAAAATTACAGGCAGCCCTCCCTATCCGCAGGTTCCACACCTGCAGATTCAACCAACTTCAGGTAGAGAAAACAAAACAAAACAAAACAAAACCCACACACAACGACATAGTTCCATGAAGAAAAACTTGACTTTGTCCCTTGACAGCAACTCTTTAAATAACGTTTACACTTTCTTCACAGCTATTTACATATTATTCCCACTGTATCAAGTATTCAGGTACCTAGAGGTGATTTAAAGTATACAGGAAGACATGCTTAGATTATTTGCAAATACTATGCCATTTTATGTAAAAGAACCTACAGATGTGCATGTCCACAGGGTGTCCTGGCATCAATACCCCAAAGAAACGGAGAGACAGAGCAATGGGGCTAAATCATCGTGACCTTGGATTCAGCAATTTTCTTAGATCTGACACCAAAGCAGAAGCAACAAGAGAAAAAGGTAAATTGAATTTCCTCAAAATTAAAAACCTTTGTGCACCAAAGGTGCTACCCAGGAAGTAACAAGACAGCCCACAGAATGGAAGAAAACACTGGCACGTTACATATCTGGAGTGAGCCTTTATCCAGAATATATCGAGATTTACAATTTGCCCACAAAAAGACAAACAACCCAAGTTTTAAAATGGAAAAAGGACCTGAATAGACCTTTCTCCAGACAAGAGGTGCAGTCAAGAAGCACAGGAAAAGATGTTAAACATCATGAGTCGTCACGGAAATGCACGTTTACCCCACAACGCCACGCCCCCCACACGCTAGAATGCCTGCAGTCAAGAAAACTAAAAACAACGAATGCTGGCAACAACGTAGGGAAATTGAAACCCTTACATATTGCTTGTAGAAAGGAAAATGGTGCAGCCTATGTGTACAATTGTCATTTCCTCAAAAAGGTAAAAATACAGTTACCATAGGGTTCAAAAACTCCACTCCTAGATCTAGACTCCACAGCATTAAAACCAGATGTTCAAACAAAAAATGTCTGCATGAATATTCATAGCAGCACTGTTCACCATGGTCAAAAGGCAGAACAATTGAAATATCCGTCAAAGAGTGAACAGATAAACAGATGGACTACATCCACGAACTGCCATCTTATTCTGCGATCTAAAGGAATAAAGTAAATTGTGGAAAGCCACCATGGAAAACGGTACGGTGGCCACACAGCCCTGACACGCAGGGCCCTCAGTAGACACGTGTCGGTTTATACAGACTGGGGGCAGCAACCTGCCAGAGCCCAGTTGCAGCCTTTTGAGGGCTGGTGGGGCCCTCCCAGGACTTCCTTCCTCCCATCCAAGGGGGCAACATTAGGACAGCCCTTGACCTCTGACCATCCAGGCGGACATCTGTGTCCAGGCAGAGACAGCCAGCGCCACCCTTCCCAGGTGGGAGGGCAGATGGAAATCCATTGTGACCTCTGAGGCCCTGACACCCTTGGCTGAGGTGGAGTTGGATTTAAAACAGTCAGTGACCCGAACAGACATTTCATTCTTTGATCAGAGCTCAGGCCTGTGATGCAGACAAGCAATGGTCCAGTTCAACCAGTTTCCACCAGAGGGCTCTCTTGTCTGGGGTGTCACCTACTTATCGCTGCACACCTGTGGTCCTTCCAAACACACTTGGAAGAACATAGGGAAGCCTTTACTAAGGGCCGAATGCTAGTTTTGCAGAGTATCACAGAACTCAGACTAGTTCTTAGAACATCAGGCAAATTACTCATGCATACAGAGAACCAACCATGGAACGCATGGGCCCTGGATTCTTGCTGGAATACCTACGAGACAGACACTCCATGGCCATGATATACAATAAAAAGGCAAATTCGCACTTACCGTAGACTCATTGGAGGTCGCTGTGACCATCACGGAAGCGCAGTGACTGAACGTGCTGGAGGTCCCAGCCGCCTTCCCTCGCTCAGTGCCCTGCAGAGCTGCCCCATGTGAACTGTCCGTAGGTTCTCCTGCCTTCCGGCTTCCCGCTGACTCAGTCAGTAGGTACTCACTGCTCTGCTGGCCAAGGTGGGCTGCTGTGGTCCTTGCCCCGAGGTCCCAGCTCCTTCACAAAGCTTCCTCTCGGAGGTGGGGTCCTGGGGATGGCTCAGGCCCGGGGAGGTGGTGCACTTGCCTCGCTACTCACCTGCAGGACAGCATGGCCCTCGAGAGTCCTCACACTCCACTCTTACACCTGCGCCGGCAACGAGGGGGTTATTAACAACACCTCCCCGGCCCTGGGTTCTGAGTTTGGACGACACAGAATTGAGCTTCCTCCCACCCAACACTTGAGGAGCACATACGTTGTGAAGAAGCATCTTTGAGGTTTGGGGATTGCTTGTTACCACAGTGTAGCCAAGCCTGCCTGCCTGCTGCAGGCCGAGGGAGAGATGCAAAGAGCAGAGAAACACGTGAGTCTTGTCTTGAAGGCAACAGCGAGCACTGTGTGTTATCAGGGCGGATGAAGAACACATAACTGCAGGGCAAGGAAAATTGAGTCTCTTCAAGGAGACTTTAAGAGAAAGTTCCGATTTGGCTCATGGGGATTCCAATGTCTGGCTGAGCATTTGGGTCTGTGGCAGCCAAGCAAAACAATTAAAAGCCCTAAGTGGAGGCAATTGTGTCTAATATGCCAGGTTTTCATCCAAGGATGGACCGGAGGCTCTGCTCTGGGAGATTTCCGAGGGAGAGAGCCAGCCGATTCCTCCAATTAACACTCAGTGAGAGAGACTTAGAATTGTGACCCGGGCGAAGCTGTTTGCTTCCATTCTCCCCTCAGTGTCTTAGTAAACACCTTTCACCTTTTGTAGACCTAAAATTACTTAGTGATCCTTGTAATTCCCTTCTGTAGATGGAAGAGTCTAGTGACCAGTAGACCTGGGCCAATAGCAGTGTGCAGGCATGTGTGATCAGCGCGAAATGATTGCTACTCGCCAGAGCTTGTCACATACAGTTACTCTGCAGGACTGGCTGATACGCAGGGCTCGACCTCCTTGCCTGCTCTCTCCTCTCCCCTTTGGAACCCTTGGGGGTGATGAAGTGAGTCACAGGGACATGCTGGAACTTGTGGAGGGGAGGTGTGCGCCTTCACAGCCGGCAGGTGGACAGGCCACACCAGAGCATCCTCTCGCAGACCTAGGAAGAGAGAGGAGAGGGGGGCACCGTCTGTTGTACAGAAGACAGAAAACGAAAGTTCAACTACAGTTAATCTGACAATAGGTCTGGGGAACAGAAGGGCACAGACAGATATGAATATTTTTCCACTAAAAATATGCTAAACCTTGGAATAAATTAATTTCAATTTTTAAAAAAGTATTAAATGATTAATAATAAGAAGCAGAGAGCTCTACAGTAGAGACCGAAATAGATCTCACAAACAGGTTTCAGGCTTGGAGGAGTGTCTCTGGTTTTGGCTCATCTTCACGTGTTCCCTTTGTGTATATGACAGAAGAAGGATTTCACAGGTTAGCTTGTGAGAAGTAAATTGTCTAAGAGGTCTGGGATTCTACTGCTGGAAAAAGAAGTTTGTTGAGAAAAACTGAGGCTGTTATTGGAATGAAGCAGAACTTTCCTCAGTATCTACTTACTACCCTATCTGTATGCACAAAGGTTGCAGCTAGATTATTCATGAATGGGGCTCTGGCTGCTCCCACGAAGCAATGGGAAGAGAACAGACCGGTTTTTCTCCCCTTGGAACAAAAGTGACACTTACAAATACTCAGTCTTAGGTGAGATACTGCTTACTCATTTTCAAGAGCTTATTTTTTAAAAATACATATTGTTAAATTGTTTTTTTCAATTGAGTTATAGTCAGTTGACAATGTTGTGTCAATTTCCAGTGTAGAGCACAATTTTTCAGTTACACATGAGTATACATATATTCATTGCCACATTTTTTTTCACAAGATGCATGAGCTGCCACAAGATCTTGTATACATTTCCCTGTGCTATACAGTATAATCTTGTTTATCTATTCTATATATACCTGTCAGTATCTACAAATTTTGAACTTCCAGTCTGTCCCTTCCCACCCTCCTCCCCTCTGGCAACCACAAGTTTGTGTTCTATGTCTATGAGTCTGTTTCTGTTTTGTATTTATGTTCTTTTTTTTTTTTTTAGATTCCACATATGAGCGTTCTCATATGGTATTTTTCTTTCTTGTTGTTATATTATTTTGCCTTCAGTAAAACTGAACTTAGTTGCTTAAGGAATCTAAGAATGATTACGGTGTGATTTTGGAAACAAAACTAAATTTCAAATAATACCGGAGAGGTAACACTAAGAGGAAAGAGAAACTTATTATGTTATAAATCAAAAGTTTAAAGTTATAGATACTTGTTTTTCAAAGGAACAAAAAAATTGTCAGGGATAATGTTTGCTATAAAATAGTGTTTGCTAGAAATAGAAGCACCCAGGGCATGGCTGTATCAGACCTACGCTGGCTCTCCTCTCACTGAGATTAAAACAAGATATTCCACATACAGAAGATAACTAGAAGAAGAAAGAAATGGCCAGGCCTACAGGGGTTTCAGGGTCAGGCCTACGAGAAGTGGCTGTGTGCATTCAAGGTGAAGGCCACTGTAAGAAAAAGTGAAGACAAGGGTGTCTCTGTCCATCTCGCTTCTGCAGAATACAATGTTTCAGATTTGCTGCATTTTAATTGAAAGTTTATTATAATTTTTTTTTTTAAAGAGAAAAGAAAACTCACAGGGTTTGAAGTGACAAAGGCTGCCGTGTTCAAAAATCAGGGAAGAGGGGAAAAAAAGACAAAACTGAAACACTTGGTGGACTTGAAGCACCGCTCCCCCACCCCCACTCCCATCACCACCAGAAACAGAAGGAAAAGCTGTGATTACAAAGCACCATTATGTATGATGTGTGCCTGGGAAGAAATCACATAGAATTACGGGCTGCTGAAACTCTTCTTACATCTCTGACACTGAGGGTATCTAGTTAACAGATAAGTTTCCTGAGTTCCTATTTTCTTTTTGCCTTACTTAGTAAAGGTGGTCTTAGTGGTCCCAGAAGTGCTCAGCTGCACCGTTTCCAAGACATGATTTTCCTTTGTATTGATGTGGCTGGTTAGGGTTAGGGTTCGGGTTAGGGTTAGGGTCAGGGTCAGGGTTAGGGTTAGCTGGCGGTGGTGTCGCAGAACCTGCAGGTCACACACCTTTCAGGCAGAGAAATGCATGCAGTGGGTGGGGACAGCAGCCCTTGCTCCAGGACTTGGCTTGGCTCCGGTAACTGCTGTATGCCGGTCTTCCACCATCAGTCCTACCTCCAGGTCCAGCCTCCTCTGTTTCCAGTCCCTCTAGCCATACCTATGGAATAGTGGCTCCCAAATGTAATATGTCTTCTCATTCACTCTGGGCATTGACCTCTGACCCCAGATATCTTTCTGCTCTGTGAAAAATCCCTCCTTTACTCTTGAAGAGGCAGTCCATGTGTCCCCACCTCCGAGATGTCTGTCTGCCACCCCAGCATCTCCCACACCGTCAGGGCACTCACTGCACTTTTTCTCATCTGGTTCTTGCATCTGCAGACCTGACCCGCCTGAACGAGTCAGTGTCACAGGTGGGGGGCTGTACAGGAACACGCCAGGGGTGAGGGGTGACAGTAACCAGCTTGTGTGCTTGTGCACAGCTCAGCTCTAGATTTCTGCCTGCCACCCTCAAAGTGCTTGAAGTTTAAAATTCACAGGAAAATTTTCCTTACAAAGAGGAGAGTTGACTTGAGGAGGCCTTCGGGCACACAGACGCTTCTGTTAGTTCATTTCTATGTTCAGCGGCTGCTCAGATCCAGATCTGAACCACGATTCTGCCTTTGGCAGCTGTGTGGTCCTGGGAGCTGAGGTCCCGCCGTGAGTACCACGTGGCGTTGCCAGCCGTACTTGGTGAACAGCACTGAACACAAAGCACTTAGCGCTCTGGAACCCGGCACAGTGTAGGTCCTTGATGAGTATCAGCTGTGCGGATAAGATTAGGCTAAAAGGAGCTTTGAGGAGTAACGGGACTATCGCTGGAGTGAAGGGCGTAGGAGACCACTGGCAGCGTGCTTCTGTTGAAAGGCACATTTTGTCAGCGCTCCAGCGAGGCAAGAAGCATTGCCTGGAGACACTGAGGTCAGTCTTTGAAGAGAAACGGGTTCGATACTTTAAAATTACCTACATCATGATTTTTACGGGCCGTTGCACCTGGAAATTCTGAAGAAAGACGTCTTTGAGCGGGCTCAGGAGTGATGACTCACGTGTTTTGATCGAGGGCACGAAAGCCAGGAGCTCTTGTGCGGTTTGTGGATCTCAAGGCACCACGAGGCTGCGTCTGGAGCGCGTCTCCCTCCCCTGCAGGAGTCCAGCAAGCGCCTCCTTCCAGAGCAGATCCAGACAGCTGTTCCACACACTTGCTCAGACACAATAATCGTGTCCACTTAAGCAGTGGTTTTGCTGTAATACAGAATGATGTGATTTATTTATCCAAGTGTCACTTTTGGGGATATCTGGTCACATAGTTCATTTTCAAAATTTTCTCAAATTATCAGAGTCATAGCTATTGTCAGTGGCACCTAAGATGAGACTTTTTTTTAAAAGAAACATTTTGCAAGAGGAAAAAAATCACATTTCAAACTTCAGTGTCTCGTGTTATGCGCTAATAAATTAGAACTGAACAAGCTGCCCTTCCAGCCCTTATCGTAGCTAATAATCAAGGCTTCCTGCTTCAGATTTTAGGCTCGGCATGTGCTGGCTGGCTGCGGGCCACACCCCTCTACCTCTGCCTTGTGCCCACAGGCGATTGCAGAGCCTGGCGCAGTGTGGACTGCGGGTGGCGGATGTGAAGGCAGCGGCAGACCTGGTTCTGTCCTCCAGTTCTCACGTTAACGCCTGGATGTAGCACGGGTGCCTCCAACCTGAGGCCTAGGCGGTGTCTCCTTCTGGATGAGCACTTCGGCTCCCGAGAGCACGTTTTTAGTAATTCACACGTCTGCCAGCAAACACGTCTGGTGCAAAGGTTGGAAACCTCCTGGTGCTTCCTCTGTTGAATGCGTGACAGTATGTTTTAGCTTCCTTTCTGGAAAATCACCAGTTACACAGTCAACACCGTCAAGGACTTTTGTTTTTGTGGTTTGTGGCTTCGGAACGTAGTGTGTCCGCAAACGGAGGCAGGTGGTTGGGCAGCAGAAACATGGGTGTGGGTTTCAGCCCAAGGTGGCCGAGTCCCCTCGCTCCCTGGCCCACTGCCAAAGCGTACCATGCAGCTTCCTCAACACACCTTAACTTCTGAGAACATCCCTCCGCAGCCACGGGTGACAGATCGACAGTGGAGCCACCGTCAACAGGCTCCAGGAAATGGGATGTGATTCTTGGAAATGGCGGGTTAAGTTGGTGACGAGGCTGGTGGACAGAGGCAAGCTTGTGTGTTGAGTCAACACAACGTGTGTCTTTGGATTAAATATTAAACCACAGCGGGGGGGAGTGTAGAGAAGTGGCTACCATGGCTTAAATCCCAGGTTGCAGACATGGAAGAGACGCTGTTTCAATGTGAAGGAGTGCAGCCTGGGTTGAGGGGGCTGGGGACTGAGGGACGGACCACACTCCCCGTCCCTCACATCGGCACTGCCCCTGTTTCATCTATTTTCTAAGTAAAGATCCTCTTCAAAAAATGATTTAAGCAGCTCAGTCCAATTCCCTGTTTTGCAAAGGAAATACGACGAAGCCCGAGCGGCTCACTGCTTTGGGCACAGCCATCTAGCCTAGCATTAAATGAAGATCTCAGCCTTGGAACATGTTGTTTTTGAGCTCCCAGTTGTACTAACTCATTCCTCTAAGTGAGGTTTAAGTCCTTGCAATGGTGTCGAAATGGAACATATATGCATGTGTGTGCATGAACCCCCCCCATGCTGCTTTCAACATATAAAAGGTTTTATGCAAAAGGATGAATTCGAAAATTTAATCAGGTTTCTCACGGGACTGGATAAGGTAATTAGCAGAGAGTCTCCTGAGAAAGATGTAGGGGTGTTTGACGGAAAGCTTTGGGAAAATCCAGGAGTCAGGATGCAAAGTAAAGGCGCCTCCAATAAGCTCTTGAATGATTCCTTAATTGTGTAGTGAAGCTAATAGATTTTTTCTCGCTTCACAGCCCCAGGTCAGTTGTATCACTAAATGTCAGTGTGATTTGGGGCCAGTAACTTGACTCTTCATTTCCTCCCGTGCAAAATGGACGCAACAGTAATACTTGTTCCGACTGCTTTAAGGATGTTTGCAAAAATCAAATGAGAAACTAGATATCAGACAGCCTTGTAAACTTTCAACTTGGAGATAAATGCAAGGTGTAGCTGCTTTGCCTTTAACATCCCTTCATAGCTTCCAGATATTTCACTTAACTTTCAGCAAACCCCACAATCCATTTTCCAGAATTCCTAGTGCAGCTATGGTGCTTTCTCTAGATCAGAAAAAAATGTGTTTTTGTTTTCTTTCTTCTTCTCTGTTTTGAAATTTGAACCCACTCTTACTTCACTAAACTGTGGTGGTGAGAGAACTTTATAAATCCACTGGAACAATCACCACTCAGTCTCCTTGTGCTGGAAGTTGTCTCTACGCAGGGAAACAGGGGGCTAAATGCAGAGCTGATTAGCAAACCCCACGTTCTAGAACCATGAAACCCAAAGGACTCCAGAAAAGAAAAAAGCATTGTTGTATCAGAAGTGATGGCAACTTGAAAATGTAAACTGGTTCATAAATATTTCAGACAAATTAGGGAGTGATAAATATACACCGCATCATTAGAGGACTAACAGGATTAGAAGAAGAGCTACCATTGCTTGGGTGCACTCAGTACCTTTAAAAACTCCCTCACCCTCTAACCTTCACCGTCAGCTTTCAACAGAGAGGACCCTGAGTGCTGGCTAAGTCCCCAGGCTGTTTTGGATGCACTTGGCTTCTACATGCCTCTGTTTCGACGAGTAACTTCTGGAAACGACAGGATTGCAGCTAAGCGTGAAGAAAAATCATTGAAAGTTTATTGGATGCCCAGGCTCTTACCTGGAATGTCCTGGACCTTCCAAGGAGTTTCAGCATCTGAGGTTTATCTGGTCAAAAATTATGGTATACCATCCAGGAATTCTACAGAAATAAGGGTGTACTAAAGGTAAATATACAAGGATGTATTATTTATAAGCAAATAAATAGGAACAACTGAAACATTTTTCAAAAAATAGGGTCTGGGTTGCATAAATGATGTGAGACATATGATGGAATGTTATAAAGACCTTTAAAATATTTTGGAGGACTATGTGATGACTAAATACTCCTAGTGACTTATTAAAAGAAGCAGATTATGGAACAGTATATATAGTATGACCACACTGACATGTAAATCTGTGCACATGTCCATAAAAAACTGAGAAACCATAAAATAATGTTGACAGTGATTCTTCACCAGTGGAAGTATGGGTATTATAGTTTTATTCTTTGTATATTTTCTGTTTTCCAAATTTTCAGAGGGAATATTTATTACTCTCTATATTTAAAAGGTGATTATATATAGGTATATTAATATGTATTAAAACCTTGGATACATAGCTTTAATTGGGAAACTTTTAGTAACAATCATAGATCC
This sequence comes from Camelus dromedarius, assembly GCF_036321535.1. Taxonomy (NCBI): domain Eukaryota; kingdom Metazoa; phylum Chordata; class Mammalia; order Artiodactyla; family Camelidae; genus Camelus; species Camelus dromedarius. Next base: position 25,617,373 of record NC_087462.1, read on the forward strand.
ATGAGAGGGAAAGTGCCTCTGAAACATTATCTGGTCAGTTGGCAGGTTCTCGGGTGCTCCGTTTCCCTTTTATACTGTTGTACTTTGTTATTTCTGTTTTTAGGGTAGGGATTCAGAATTTGAAAAAATTTTGGATAAATAAGTTAGGTTAGCACAGAGAACTATATTCAATTTCTTGTAATAACATACAATGAAAAAGAATCTGAAAAAAAATATGTGTATGTATCTGTATAACTGAATCACTTTGCTGTACACCTAAAACTAACGCTGTAAACCAACTACACTTCAATAAAAAATAAAAACAAAAACAAAAACGAAAACAAAACTTCCCTCACCCTCTAACCTTCACCGTCAGCTTTCAACAGAGAGGACCCTGAGTGCTGGCTAAGTCCCCAGGCTGTTTCGGATGCACTTGGCTTCTACGGGCCTCTGTTTCCATGAGTACCCTCCGTACTGTGTGCACCGTACCCAGAGTCTGTCTCTCTCAGAGGTTAGAGTTTAATTTCTCAGACAGATGCTTTTTTTTAAGAAAGCACTCCTCCTAGGAAAAGGCTCTGTTGTCTCTGACAGGGTCCCTGACACACGGTCCACTGTGAGTTTACTACTCTGACCACAGGTGCATCCTGTGAACAGGGTTAGTGTTGGGTGAGCAACCCCGAGGATGCTGGCAGAGTGGGTGCGGTGACTTCAAATCTGAGCTGTTCAGTCCAGCCCAGAGCCAACAGAAGTGACTCATGCTTCCTTTTGTCTCTACCTGTGTGGGGAAGTGTCGACGGTGAGCTCAGTTTTTCTTCTCGTCTGTAAAAGAATAATATTTGCATAGCTTTAAAATGCACTCAGGAGACTGTACATGCCTTGTCCTTCTCTTACTATTACTGGAAAAAAAATTCACAAGCCAGAAAATGGGCCAAACTTTTCAGTACTTCAGAATCCATGTAAAGGAGTTAATCCCCTTTTTACAACTTAAAGTCAGTGGTTAGCCCTTGAAATGACTGAAGTTCTGCCAGACTTTGCTGACGTGACCTTGAAGGTCTTGAACATCTTGTCCAGCCTGGGAATTCCAAGACGTGGGCGAGGCGGGCATCACTGCCTGGTGCGGGGGCTTGCGCTGCGGCACGTGGGCGCCACCCAGTCCAGCACTTCGCCTCCGCGAGGCCCAGAGCAGCCCTGTTCCCAGCTCTTCTGGCACAGCTGGCTTGCTCTCTGTGTGATTTTCCCTTTATTCAAAACTGTTTTTAAGACATGTGTCAGCTGATGTAAAATGATCAACATAAACGGAATCATGAGGGCCTGTCCTGCAGTGTGACTGTTTGCAGGCTGCTCTGAGACGTCTCCGGGTGGGAGGTGTCAGGGTGGTGTCACCCTCGCCTGAGTCACTCAGCAGAGGGTAATTGGGGCAGTCAGTCAAGTGATTCGGGAGTGGCTTCCTGGGTCAGAATGCTGCTTAGGTTTGACCTGCTGAATCAGTCTATGTCCTTGAGAAGCTATGAAATCCTTCAAGCATTCGGGCTGGCATTTACTTCTTAAAAGACAGCCTGGTACAGAGAGAATATGGCTGCCTTTGGAGCCAGACTCTTACCCCTCCAATGTATTAGTTCTTTGCCTCAGGCAGGTACTAAATCTCTCCATCCTCAGCGGCCTCGTAGGGGACACAGCGACCCTCCCAGGCTAACCGCGGTGAAGCCCGTCCTGTGTGCCTGTGCTGAAGAGGCCGGGAAGTGCCGGCCCCCTCCTGGGCCGTGGTGGCAAGCCCCTTCTCGGCAGCCAGGTCCTCCTAGGAGCAGAAGGACCCCAGAGCGGCTTCTGGCCCACCTCTGTCCGCACCACGTGACCGCCTCCGCCAGGCAGGAAACACCTCACCTCAGCTGCCTTAATTTAGGGCAAGAGTGAAAATCCCCAGCCCTAAAGCCAAGAACGTACAGTTCTCACATGCTTCCGCAGTTTCGGCATTATCTCCTCTGAGTGGGAATTAAAGTGAAATTGAGAACTTGGCATTGAGAAGTGCGTTACTCTTAGGGTGCCAGACCTCCCCGATTTGCTGGGGACTGAAGGTTTTCCCAGGACACCAGAAAGCCCCAGGCAAACACATTCAGCTCCAAGGGCAGGGCTGGGAAAGAGCCCTGGGCTGAGCAGAGGGTCTGCCTCCCTGGGCCGGGGGCACAGGGTCTCCAACATCTCTGCCAGCTCTGACTGTCTTGGGCGTGGGTCCCTGCTCGTCTCAGCAGAAGCCCTCAGGGACACACTCGGGCGCTCCCTCCAGGGTCTTTGGGTTGTGCCCCTTCTGAACGGTGGGTGCTGCTGTCCTGACTGCCAAGCAGCTTAGGTCCAGCCTGAGCCCTGCTCCTACCTCCAAGGGCAAGTCCAAGACATAGCCCCCGAGGTCACTCACAGACACAGTGCCTTTCCCGACAGCCGGCCCATATGGCCTGTGACAGTCACCACTTATTTGCTGTCTTGGCTTTTAATTCTCTCCCTCTGTTTGAAAAGCGGACTTCCTCGAAAAGCCAAGGGAGGCCACACAGTCCCTTACCAACAACGTTCTGACTGGATCCAGACCAAGCCCTGCGGCCTCATTAGTAACGTGTTTCATTCAGTCTAGATGTCAGAGCTTTAAGCTGGCAGGGTGATGGGCCTCCAGGGATTAAAATAAACCGTTTGTGATTTACACGCTTTCTTTCCCTGTAGTTTGACTGTTTTTATATAATTTGGACTTTGGGCTCCATTTCTGGTTCAGACAGATTAACCAACACATAGAAACCATAAACCACAAGGGTCATGTTAGAATTCATAACCTCTCAGGTGCACTCACTCCTGCCCTTACCTTCCTGCGCTCTACCCGCCCTCCCTCTGAGTATTTCCCAGCTGTCACCCCGCTGCTGGCCAGCCTTACTGAATGCCCGACCCTCTTCCCAGAGCGTCCACCCCATGGGCAGGGAGCCTGGGGAGCCCTGGTGCCCGGGCAGTCCCTGGTGCCTTAATAAAGGGATGTGGCCGAGTCTGCTTGTTGTCAGCGGTGGCTTGTCCTTGATCACAGCTGCTGCTGCTCTGGGGCTCGACTGCTTCAAGCCACTACGTGGACAGCAGGGTGTGGGTTCCGTGGATCTCACCCTTTCCATCCTGGCGCTTGTAATAAGAGCCTTGCTCCTGCTCAGAGCTGAGCACCCACAGGCTGTACCAAAGCTGAGAACCTGGTCTTCCCACACCTGTTTCTGCGGCCTGGGTTCCCACTTTCTAAGAGAATTAACATTGTACGCTGACTAAAAGGTGAATAGTTATTAATGGTTTAATACACTCTCCCCTTCAGAAAGTATTTCAATTTTAATGACAACTTTCAAGAAGATAACACATACGTGACAATGTAGGGCTGGGGGCATTGTAACAGAGATAATGTGGAAATTATTATTAGATAGGGGGCCCATTTTCTGGTGTTTCTGCTTTTTCTCCCCATCAGCTGCTTCTCCTACTTCCATGGCCAGAGTTCGAAGCTCCTGGTTGAGAGCTTAATTTCCTTGTTGTTCAATATTTCCAACCTGGAGAATTGAACTATTACATAAATCTATTTATTTCAACACTGAAAATGCAAGCCAAGTTTGAACACCTAATCACTGTGCATCTCTTCATTGCTTCCATTTTATCAAATTTGCAAAAAGGGAAACAGGAAGGTAAGAGCCCAAGTTAACTTGAAGGAAGAGAATGGCACCTGCTGTCGGACGGTGCGCTGGAAGCCACACAACACGGCCTCTGGACGACCTCGAGCAGTTACATCACAGGGTCTCCACAGCCCCGGGGCGGGGGGCGTCTGTCTGTGGTCTTCACGGAAATACAGGGTGAATCATCTATTCTCCTCAAGCATCCTGTCTTTGGATGCTCGTGTGGGTTTGGCCACAAGCTGGCCTCGCTCAGTCAGGGCAGCAGTTTAGATGGGATGTCCCCGCCGGCTCAGGCCGACCTCTCCAGTCTGAGCAGATCCTGAGAGCAAACTTGGCGTAGGTAGAGTTTCCCTTCACTCATGAGTTAGCTAACGGGAAAGGCTACAAACTGTGCTCTCATTTCTATATTTTGACCCACTTTACAATGATAACATTAACAAACCATGGAGAAAAAAGAAATTAAAGCAAAAGGCTGATGAAACAATTAAGGAAAACCAACCTGCTAAATATTCAAACTGTTTTTATTGCATTCCGTCTCCAGGGAGAAGTGGAGATTTTAGGCACCACATGACCTGCCTAGGTCAAGTTTTAGAATGTTTCCCTCATTTTGACCAATAATCTGTTCAGATGATATTAGGAAGAAAGCAAAAGACAGGAGTAATTATGAGCATACTCATGCTTCAAATTTTCACACTGTACAAATTTATAAAGTAATATTAATAAATGATAAAAATACTTTATTTCTTTAATACAGAATATGCAACATTGCCTTCCTCTTGCAAGTAGTGTGTAGAAGAAAATTCTATTTAGAAACTGCCGTAACAGTCGTCGGGGCCTGACGCTTTATGGCATTAGCACAGCCACAGAGCTGTACTTTAAACCCACTGCAAAGGGCAGAGCTTGATAAAGCCTTCTTTTTCCTTGTGTCAGTGACTAGCAGTTTAAAAACAGTAAGCATAGACCTAGAATGAGGAAACTTCCCGGCACACACACACTTCTCAGTCCGAGGCATTTATTTCATAGACATACTATTCGTTCATCAACAAATGAAACTATTTCGCATTGCTCTTCCCTGTGAAAAGCAATGACAAGCTTTTTCATTCACACTGAGCTACAAAGTTTGATCTTCCCCAAAGTCACGCAGCAAATCGGGGTAATGCAGAGCTGGGGAAGGACTTGTGGCCTGAGGTGTGAGTCTGAATGGACGGGAGGGAGCTGGGGTCTGGGGACAGCCTGATCCTGAGTCACACCCACCTCGGTCACCTGCTCCCAGGAGTCACCACCACTGAAGTGAGATGCTTCTGGAAGACCTTGGTGCTTTTAAACTGTAACCGATTTGTTTTTACGTTGTGCATCTACTCTGTGGATGGTCAAGCGTGCACTATTTCATCTTCGATAAATCTGCCCTAGGTTTCAGGTCACCCAGTTTTGAAAGCAGAAAGGCACAGAACAATTTAAATTAAAATATTTACATATAAAATTAATGGAACCCCAGCAAATAATGGACCTGCTTATATGAGGAGATCCTTCAAGAAAACACCTCTCCTCTTTGACGTTATCTTTTAAACCAAGTGCGATCTGGCGAGCAGCGGAGCAGCAGCATCTTAGAGGGACAACAGGGAAGGGCTTCTAAGGGCAGCGAGTCTTTGTCTTTATAAATAGAGTCCACATTGAGAGGGGTACATTTGTTAGCCAGCAGAGCCCCCCACAATGCACACCTGTGACTCACTTAAAAGCAAACCCCTAAAGTACTGAGCACTTTATGGCGCAGTGAGCACTCTGCCTACAGTCAAAGTTAAAGATTCAATTAACCAACATATGCACAAAGACAACAGAAGAGAGAATGATTTAAAATTATACTGATTAAAAACTAAAACCATATGCAGTGTACGAAAAATATTTGAAGACCAGTAACTATGTAAAAATAAATATTTAAGTAATTCAAGGACCTATTCTCACAGTAAAATAGTTACAAAAATAGAATACATCAAACAAATACATGAATATATCAACATGAATATATCAACTATATATAGACTGGTTTATAAAATATTTTTACTATTGAGAAACCAATTTCTCTTCCCTATCTCTTCTGCTAGTAATTTTATTCTTAAAGAGACATATTTTGATAAACATTATAAACTTTGTAAGAGTTGACTGAGTGACAAATTTTCTTTGGGTTTCTCTCAAAATTTCTCTCAGAAGGTTCTGAATCTGCAATCTAGTTACTCTGAGTGCCAGGAGCCAGTTCAGATTTAGGTTCACAGTAACTCCTTCCTGACAACAGTCTGATCCTGGAATCTCCCAGGCACCCAGAGACCTTCCCTCATCTCAAATGTCCTGTTTTCAGAGAAGGGTGAACTGGTGCCAAATTTGGGATGACTGCGTGATGGGTGGGGTGTGAATTAGACTGGATGTTGGGGCATGTTCTGTGTCATGAGTCCACGTTCTGTGTCAACTGGGGCTTTCCATCCTGCTCGGAAGCTGGGAGCGAGAACACACACTCTGCTCGGTGCGGAACACTGGTATCTAATCTGATGGAAGGAAGTGCCAATATTCTGCCAACTTCCAAAAAACTGTCCGGGTGTAAGAAAAGGTCTCCTAGCAGTATTTCAGCTCTAACTTATCTTTCAGCGGTGCCTCTGCATGTCTGCAGCCCGGTGGGAGTGGTGTTCATAGAGGGACCTTGTAGCTGTCAATGATTTTAAGGTGTTCTCTGATTGGCTACAGAAGATGATCAGTTGCACAGTTTGGGAATTCACAATAGTTCACACAGCAGTGGTGCTTGAAAACGGAGCTCTGTGTGTGAGTGTGCAAGTGTGAGCCTGTGTTTGTTCTTTGTTAGCCGCAGCATTTGTGTGGAATGCACCTTCTCATTGTCACAGAACTTTGATTTAAATTGGGCTGTATGATTGAAAGCAGTAAATATCAGGGCATTCATGCTTGATTTTTATGCTGTTTGCCTCTTCACTTTAAAAAATCAATTCAGATATCATTAAAATGTATCAAGGTACCTCTTTGTCAGCAAGCCACTCAAAAAGATGTCCCTGAAAATATCTGCAAGCAGTTTTCCTCCTTCTGCTGCCCCCTGCAAGCAAGGATGGGTCCACCTAACACAAGAAAGTATCTCCAGAGCTTCAGCTGTGTCATAACAGTGTCTTAACTCAGCTCCTTTCCGAGTTCTGTGTTCCCTTCTTCTCCACAGCATCTCAACTCTTCTGAAAGTGCTTAAGTATCTTCAATGGAGTGCTTCATTCTTGGGAAAACAGCAATCTCATGGACACCTGGGTGCACTGAATGAAACCTGGCAGTGAGGACGGCCCAGGGCCCAATCGTCCAGACACTTCAAGGAGTCTCCATGGTTGGGAAGACTTGCTTCCTGAGGGATAAGGAAAAAGCTGTCAATCAACACCAGTCGAGGCAAAGGCGACAAAACCAAGCGCTGTCCTACAAAGTCTGGTCTCTGCAGTCTTTGACTCTGTAATATCCTCTGTGTCTTAAACATCTCCTTTTTGCATTTTAAATTTTAAAAAGAAGTCAGCAGTAAAAACAGCTATCATCTGGCTTCTCTACATCCATCTCCCTGCAGTCCTTTTTCTGGGGCAGTAAAGAAAAATTTCTTCGAATGTTGGTAAGTCCAATATTAACTAGCAGAGTTGGGCAACAAAATAGAATACAAAGCAGGCAGTAGAAATAAAATTTTGAAGGCAAACAGGTTCTGCCCTTTCCAACACAAATCGCTCTAAAAGTCCCAGAGGCTCGCCTGAAGACGGTTGGGCGGGATGGGGGTAGCCTTATTGCTGCTCAGGCCACTAAAATGTGCTCTGAGTTGGTGACTATCAAGCTTTCCAGCTCGTCAAAGAAGAAAGCAACAGAAAGGGAGGACCGTCACGGTCTGTCTGCTTGCCGCCCACCCCACGGCATCTTTGCAGATGGTGACAGTACCCCCCACCCCCCGACCCCAGCTTTGTGTTGTCCCACATTTATCAAAGAGAAATGTGAAGACAGCTGTGGAATGTCTAAGATTTTTTGCCTTGAACTGAACAATGTTCATCCCTAATTAATCCAAAGGACAAGGTACCATTCTCTTATAACAATATTAAAATCAGTAACATATGTTCTATGCAAAAGACAGAAAACCCCAAACCTAAATTTTGGCAGCCCTGTCATTTTAATGAATCGAAGGACAGGAAGATGATTAAACACCAGTAGACAGAAGAGCAATTTTCTTGAATTACACCCTGGGAAACAGAAAACCAAAATTACCCACGTGTAACTATCACCCACGGATCCCAGTGGGATTGTGTGCAGTCCACAAGTCATTTTCAGCTTTCAGTTATTACTTTTGAAAGGCAAGTATTTTTACTGCATGGGGTAATACATTTTTAAACTTTTAATTTAATTCCGGATGGGATATTTTTATTTTAATTTATATCTCTCCATCTACGAAGGGGCCAAAAACCTCCATATAAAATGTGCGTTTTCTTTTTCGTAGAAAAGCGTATCTTTGTTCATCTCAAATTTTCTGAATTTTTCATGAAATCCTAAACTGAAAATGTACGGATTCCAACACAAATGTCCTGATAAACTAGAGAAAAATGGCAGCTTGCAGTCTTGCTCCCACATCTCCCAGAAGTTGTGGCAAGTAACCCTGTGGGGAAAGGCCAGCTGCACCCTGTTCACACTGCAGGAGCGCCCCCCCCCCCCCGGGGAGGGCGAGGGGCCCAGGCTCTCTCCTGCTCTTCTGCGAGGGGGCGTCCGGGCCGGAGGCAGTGAGCTGAGTGGCCCCAGGCAGACCTCCTCCCAGGACCAGGGAGCTGGAGAAAGCGCAGGACACGTGTTTCCCCCCACAGTCCTCCAAGTAGCCAGCCCTTAGGTCACCTGGGGTGAAGTTCAAAGCACTTGAGCTGTTTTGGGTCGAGGGGAGTCAATTTGTGGAGAAACTCTTCTCATTACTGATGACAACCAATGACATACAGAAAGTTAAGCAGGTTCTGTGTGAAACTGGCCTCCTTTCTCTGAGCAATAAGGCAGGTGACACTGTCCCCAGTGCGAACAAACAGGACTGCATGGGGCGGGGGGTAAGTGAGCCTGTTTTCCAGCACAGCTTCGCCCCGGGCAGCTGCTTCCTAACCCTGTGTCACTCCCACTCTTGCATCAACCACTTTTCTTTGTCATAGAAGTGAAAGTTCTTACAGGCAAACGGCCTGCCATGGGCTCAGACCTAAAAGGAAAGGTAACTTGGAAAGTTACCTCACGGGCTGAATCCTAAATTGTCTTTCAGGCTCTGACACTGGAGAACTGAGAGTGACGGTGGGCCTGGGTCCAGAGGGGTCAGCGGAGGCTGCTTTTATTTTTACAGTGTCCCAGGTTTTAGTTTTCGTTTGTGCACCACTGTGTTGCTTCAGCACTACTGGCACCACTAATTTTGCCTACACTCTTTGCATAAAATACAGTGCACTCTGGCCGGCTGGAAGGAGCTTATTTGTAAGTTTACTTTTTGCATACTCCAATAGATGACAGTTCTTTTGTTTTCCTTTTCTGGGTTCCAATCACAAGACACATTCATACAGATTACCTACTGTAGTCATAAAGTGTAGAAGTTGGAAACCGCTTGCTATCTGCCTTCATTTTATGAACAATGGAAACCTAATCTAAAAGTGTGAGAGTGACTAACAGAAGTGGCTAATGGAAGACAGGCCTCCCAGTTCCCCAGGGAGTGCCCCATCTTCTCCCTGGTGTCCCTCCGGGACACTGCTGGCCCCTGCACCTTTCCCTCTCCACACCAAGGTGTTCATGGCTGACCCTACCCTTTGCACCATCTATTGATCTCCGTTCCCAAGACAACTGGTGAAAAGTACAAATTAATGTATTGCTTTTAGTTTAAAGTCTGAGTGTCTACATATTTTCCTTGGGGACTTACGCTAGTGGAAATGCAGTAATTCCCAAAAACTGCAAGGAAGAACTTAAGTCATGATCTTTCTGAGTTAGAGTAACAGTGAATTTGTCTCTTCTTGTGAATTTTCACATATGTACTAAGACCATGGCCATTCAGGGAAGTTACACCTTTTTCCGTCCTCAAACACAGGTGAGCTGTGTATCAACACGACTTGTGGCAGACTCCCCCACCGTGCTGAAGACTAACATGGTGTCTCCAATTAGTTTATATTAAGGGCAGACAAAATACTTCCACCACATGAATTTTTAAAACATCTGTAGCAAGCTGTCAGTGACTGGCAAGAGAAAACAAAATGTTGCAATGCTTAAAATGAAGTTCTCAGAGAGAACCCTGAAAAGGTGGCTCCACTTCTCCCTTCACTACCCTCTGAAATGCCTCTCCAGAGGTGACAGTGAGTAGTTTCTCAGTGAAAAAGAACATGAGATCAGCCCTGTGCCCTGATGTCCAACTTGAAGAAGTTTATCTCCCATATTACCATCAAAAACAAATCCAACATAGAATCACCGCTGAGGGGAACCCTAAGCCACCAGTTATGAACTAGCCCAGCCCCCAGTTCAACAACTGAAGCGCCTTCTTGTGAATAAAGCTGCTCCAGAGACTCCTTAGAAAGGTCTCAAAACAATTTGAACACAATTTAGCCAACTGAGATCTTTGCAGCTAAGTGAACGCTGAACTGCTGATGAGATCCTATGGAGAGTTCTGCCTCTCTCCCACTTTGGTAAAGGCTTCTAGGAAGTGCATAGAGCCTTCCTTTCTGCTGGGGTGGGGGGGGGGGATGGCAGCCCCGCCAGCCACAGGGGGACAGTCATCTCTGATAGAAGCACAGGGCCCAAAGGTCAATTCAGGCAGGAACCCCGGCTCTTAGGATATTTTCAACGCAGGATAACGGCAGGGGTGTAAAACTACTAGAGTATTAATAATTCCAATTTCTCCTCTTTTTACAATAATAAACCAACTGGTATGGCGTTACTGTCCAGACCTGCCTTTCCAGGCAGTCAGACGCCGCACACTCCAGGAAAGGCTGCAGGACCTGCGGGGGACTCGGCCTGGCAGCCCTTCTGTCCTCAGCAGCGGCCACTCCCACGCAGGAGCCTCTGCGTCTCCACCTCTAGGGTCCCCCACTAGTTCAGAGGACTGGACCACCCAGCTTGGTGGCACTCACCACGCCGTCACACACGCGCGCACATAGACACCCCTCCCGGGCTTTCTGGACGCACACCTTGGTCCGGGTCTCCCCGAGGGCGGGCGGTCACGCCGGGCCCTGCAGCCCCTGGCTGGGGGTCTCCTTGGCCTTCTTACAGGTGTACAGCCACTTGATGATGCGGGCGTTCCTCTCGACCACCGAGGTGGTGCTGGGCACCTGCTCCGTCAGCTCCTCCTCCTGCAGCCCCTCGTCGCCGCCGCTGTGCCGGGAGAAGCCGCTGTCGGAGGTGGCGACGCTCACGCTGCGGACCTTGAGGGCGACACGGTCCGAGCCGGCGGAGGAGTTCTCCCTCCCGAGTGCCTCCACCACCTCGGGCTCCAGGCCACAGTACTGGAAGAAGGTGTCAAACTCGGTCAAGGACGCGGAGTAGCGGGAGCTGAGGTCGGACTGCGAGCGCTGCAGCCCCCGGCGCCTCGCCCCTCGCAGCTCCGGGGGCCCGGGCGCAGCCGGAACTCCGGGCGGCGCGCCGACCCGCAGGGCGGGCGCCTGGGGCTCGGAGGGCCGTGGGACTTCAGGGGCCGCTATGGGGCCGGGCTCGGCCTGGGCGGCCACCTCGCCCCCGGCCCTGCCCTCCCCTCCCACCCGGGACATCCCGGGGGGCACCGGCGTCTTGTCCTTGCCTGGCCCCTGGAAGAGCTTCTTCACCAGGCTCCCCCTGGGGCTGTCGGCTCCCGGGCCCCGGGCGAAGTCGCATTTCTGTCGGTAGATGACCAGCGAGTCTGGCCTCAGCGGCTTCCGCGCTATGGTCCTGCGCGCCACGGGCCCGGGGACGCGGGCCGGGGGCCGAGGGTCGCCCGCCTGCCCTTTGCTCGCCGCGGGGCTGCTGCCCACGCCAGCGGGGCCTGAGCCGGCCCCCAGAGGGCCCCGCAAGTACTTGGCGCGGTCCGCTGCCAGCCTCTCCACCGCGCTCCTGGGTGTCGACCCCGGCGCATCCCGGGCCCTGGGGGCTTCCGGGTCCCGGGACAGGAGCCGCTCGCTCGGGGGCGCGTCCAGGGCTGGCTGGGCGCGCATCCTCGGGGCTCGGCAGGGCTTGGCGTACCGCGGAAGCGCGCTCTGGCTGCGGCGCCCGTCAGTCCTCAGGCCAATTCCAAAGTCCGCGCTGGGTGGGGCCTGACGCCCGCAGGTCGCGAGTCTGGGCGAACCTGAGTCAGCACGGATTGGCTAGCCGCCAGGGGTACCCGCCCCGCCGGCTCCTTCCCCCCGGCCCGGCCCCCACCCCTCACCTCCTGCCGGGTACCCGGGTCCCTGCCCTGCCCGGTGCCCCGGTCCCCGCTCCCGCCCACACCCTGTCCTTGCAGCCGGTAGCTGGGAGGGCAGCGGGCAAATCTGCTCTGAGGGGGCTGCGCCCTGAGCCCGGCGCTCCAGAGCGGGGAGGGCCTGGCGGCGCCACGGAGCAGAGGAACGGGGAGGGACGGAGCTGGTTCAGATCCAGGTATCCGGCGCCTCCTCCCTGCCTGGAGTGCCCTGGGTCGCCGTTGGACGCTGGCGTTTCCGGAGCGCGGAGCGAACCCCCGCCTCCTTTCAACCCGGCAGGTGTCTCACGTCCTTTGAATTCTTAAAGTGACCTCAGCGTGTTTGGAATCTTTTGACTTTGCTTAATTTCCTGCATCTCTACCTGAGCACTCCTCCTATTGTCAGGAAGGAAAGAATGTAAAAGGAAAGGTAACGCATCGCAGGACAGGTCGGACTGTGTTGGGTAGAAATAACCTAGGAACCGGGTAGGGACCTGGATGGGGTCCAGACTCTGCCAGCAGGCTGGCCTTGGGCCTGACCAGACCGGAGCACCTGGTGCTGGGACTCGCAAGGGAGCAGACTGGCGGCGGAGGCGGCGGAAGTGAGGCTCAGTGGGTTTGGAAAAAGCCTGACGGAATTCCCAGAATGACTGCTGTTTTTACTGTAATCAGTGCAATGGGGAAATCACGGCAGGGAAGATCACTGGGGCAGTGGATCAACCTAGGAATGCGAGAAGTCCAGGAGAAAACATTTCCAAAATTCCGTTCTTTCAAAAGTTGGACAAAGAACTAAACGTTTCTGCCAGATGAGTGAAGTGTCCACGTTATCTCACCTTAAGGCCAACTCCAAGATACGCTGAGCTTTCAGACTTGTGCCTGAGTGTGCTTGGTGCAGCGCGGCACAGCAAGCCTGTGGGCTGGAAGCAGGAGGGCGCCTTGGGTCTGGGTCTGATTTTGTTTCCAGAAACACGGCTTGAGTGCCAGTGGGCACAGGGGCTTGTGGTGAGTCAGCAGGGGCAGAAGTTGAATGATTTCAACCAGGCTTGGCAAACCTATGCCCACCCACCACCAATGACCCAGGATCAAAGGACCGCAGCAGGTGCCAAGTGGGTCTTCGGACCCTGAGTTTCCGTGAGGCCAAACCCCACAGCCAGTGATAGAAGCACAGGAAACCAGGTCTCCTGAGTACTAGACTACACGGGAGTGCCGTTGTAAAATGTCACACTGATACAAAAAGACAACTGTGGTCCTGGGAGGCTGGGAGGAGTACCCCTGTGAGCTCCTGGGTTGGACAGATTATTTCCCACAACAAGGCGCTACTGGTGGAGGGGACCAGGTGGGAGCCCAAACTACAGCCTTTTTCTCTGCTCAGGTAGCCTGGTCCATTGTCAGTCAGAGAAGAAAATTCTAATTTCTTAACCCAGAGTGGCTCCTTGTCTTAATTTGTACTTCTTTCTGTTGACTGCAGCAGTTCAGAGAGAGAACTCCTAAGCACAGGACATGTGCTTTGAAAAACTATGTCCAAACACTAACTAGGATGCAGTTATACAGAACAGCTTGGCTCTTACTGGCTAAAAACTTGAAATAAGGATGTCCTTCAATAGATAAATGCATAAGCAAATTGGGGTACATCCATGTCAAGAGGAGCAAAATAAGCCACACCAAAATAGGCTTCTTTGGCATAAGGATTAATATGGTCTGACTAATTACAAAAAAATCATAGAAAACTGAGTAGTGGTTGCCCCTTTGTGACTGATGTTTACATTTAATAGGAAAATCTTCATTTGTAAGGGTGTGTCCCTATTTGTACCAGAAGTAGAAGGCTGATTAAATCTCAACTAAATCTTGTCAACAGAGAAGTTTTGACTTAAATCTGCATAACAAACACACCCTTGTTTACTGAGCTTTCGTGATAACCTGCCATAATGGACTTCCTCCCCCCAAAGGCCTTGCTTTTGTTTTCAGCTAAATATCATATTTTAGGTGATGCCTTAGGCCACTTCAGGGAGGAACTCAGTTTTCCTGGGTACCTTCCCTGTATACAGGAGGTATACATGTTATTAAACTTGTTTGTTTTCCTCCTTGTAATCTGTCCTATTAGGGGCTGGGAGGTCTCAGCCAAGAACCTAGAAGAGGAAAGGGAAAACAGCTTTTCCTCCCATACATACGCAATAGAATACTACTGAGCAATAGAAATAAAACCCTCAACCTATGGAAAGACATGGATAAATCTTACTTGTATGTTACTAAGTGAAAGAATCCAGCCTGAGGAGGTAGCACACAGTGTGACCCTATTTGTGCCAATTATGGAAAAGGCAAAACTACGGACATAAGCAGATCATGGGGTGGGGGTTGGGGGTTGAAGTTTTCCATGTGATACTTTAGGTTGGTGTCACTATGAGTATGTCTAAGCCCACACATTTGTACAGCCCAAAGGTCAATCATAATCTATTCAAATTTAGTTGTTTAGAGTGCAGGAGTGTTGCAGGGTGGAATACATACACAATGTGACAGAATCTGACGGTATTAGAAATGAGTGGAAAAACTCACAGTCCATGGTGAAGCAAAAGGAGCTGACCTAAGTGAAATTTGGAAATGTACAGAATCAACTTGCAAAGGCAAAATGGACCATTGTTAAACTGTAGGGTTTATATTACAAAGTTCTTTCCACAGTGTAGTAGCAAACAATTCTGAAACCAATGAGAAGGTAACCTGGAAAGGAGAAATGAGTTGATAAAGGGCAGATGGTGGGGCTGTTGGAGTGAGAAGTCACAGATAAGCAAGGGGAGAGTCTTGTCCCTCATACTCCTGGATCTGAGACTCTGGGGAGGATGGTGTGGGGAGTGGACTGGGATGGGGAAGGCACAGCTCTTTGCCCTGGGCAATCCCAACAGATGTAAAAACACTCACTCCCATTTCTGAGCATGTTTCCTAGAGCCGGTTGTGAGTTAAAGGCAGTTTGCCATGTAAAACCAATTTCGGACGATGGCCTTCATGTGTATATAGGTAGGCTTGTCTCCCAAAAACAAAAACTCTGCGTTCCAAACAATGTAGATGAAGAAAATCTTCGACACACATTCTGATCCCAGAATGGAACATGTGTAGAAGATTTAATTCAGCTAGGCTAAAGTTGAAGGAAATCTCTAAAAACACTCAGATCTCAGCATGATTCCTGGAGGCGGTTTCAAGTTAAAGGCAGTTTGCTTTGTAAAACTAATTTAGGGCGAAGGCCTCCTGGTATCTCTGGGTAGGCTTGTCTCCCAAACACAAAGACTCTGTGTTCCCAAAAGGCTAGATTAAGAACAGCTTCCATACATATTCAGATCCCAGAGTGGAACATGTGTAGAAGCGGTCATTTAACTAGGCTCAAATTGAAGGGAATCTCTAGAAACACTTACCTCCATTTCTCAGCAGGTTTCCTAGAGATGGTTTCAAGTTAAAGGCAGTTTTCCTTGTAAAACTGAGTTTTAATGAAGGCCTCCCAGGATCTGTAGGTAGGCTTGTCTCCCAAA
Source organism: Camelus dromedarius (assembly GCF_036321535.1). Taxonomy (NCBI): domain Eukaryota; kingdom Metazoa; phylum Chordata; class Mammalia; order Artiodactyla; family Camelidae; genus Camelus; species Camelus dromedarius. Next base: position 25,632,930 of record NC_087462.1, read on the forward strand.
CACAGAAACTCAGTGTTCCCAACAAGGTAGATGAAGGACAGCTCCCAGACACAGTCGGATCCCAGAAAGGAACAGCTGTAGAACTGGTCACTCAGCTAGGCTGAGGTGGAAAGCTATCTCTAGAAACACATAGCCCCATTTCTCAGCCAGTTTCACACAGCAGGTTTCAGTGTAAAGGCACTTTGTCTAGTAAAAGGTTGGGATAAAGCCTCTCAGGGTCTCTAGGCAGGCTTTCCTCCCAAACAGAGAAACCCTGTTTACTCAACAAGGTAGATGAAGAAGAGCTTCCACACACATTCGGATCCCAGAATGGAACAGGTGTAGAAGTGGTCATTCAGCCAGGCTCAAGTGGAAGGGAGTTTTTAGGAACAATTACCCCTGTTTCTCAGCCGGTTTCCTGAAGCTGGTCTCAAGGTAAAAGCAGTTTGCCTTGTCAAGCCAACTTTGGCTGACAGCCTCCCAGTGTCTGTTTAGGCCTGTCTCCCAAAAGCAAAAACTCAAGTGTTCCCAGCAAGGTAGATAAAGGGCAGCTTCCACATACATTCAAATCCCAGAACAGAACATGTGTAGAAGCAGTCATTCACAATTTCAAGTGGAATGAAATCTCCAGGAACACTTATCCCCATTTCTCAGGCTGTTTCCTAGAGCCTGTTTCAAAGTGAAAGGCGATTTGCCTTGTAAAACCGAGTTTTGGCAAAGGCCACCAAGTATCTCTAGTTAGGCTTAACTCCCAAACATAGAAACCCCATGTTCCCAGCCAGGTAGATGAAGGAGAGTGTCCAGACACAATAGGATCCCAGAATGGAAAATGTGCAGAAGCGGTCATTCAGCAAGGCCTATGTGGAAGGGGATCTCTAGAAACCCTACCCCCATTTCTAAGCCTGCGTCCTAGACCTGGTTTCAAGATAAAGGCACTTTGCCTTGTATAAATGAGTTTGGACAAGGCCTCTTAGTATACCTACATAGGCTTGTCTCCCAAACAAAGAAACCCTTTACTTTAAAGAAGGTTGATGGAGGACAGATTCCACGCACATTCTGGTCCAATAATGGAACAAGTATAGAAGCGGTCATTCAGCTAGGCTCAAGTGGGCTGGAATCTTTAGAAACAATTCTCAGCTTGTGTCCTAGAACTAGTTTTAATTTAATGGTAGTTTGCATTGTATACCTGACTAATGGGGGAAGGCCTTCCAGTATCTCTAGTTAGGCTTCTCTCCCAAACACAAAAACTCGTGTTTTAGCAACAAGGTAGATTAAGGACAGTTTCCACATACTTTCAAATCCCAGATTGGAAAATGTGTAGAAGTGGTATTTCCTCTAGTCTCAAGTGTAATGAAACCTCTTCAAACACTTACCCTCATTTCTCAGGCATCTTCCTAGCCTGGGGTTCAAGGGAAAGGATGTTTGCCTAGTAAACGTTAGTTTTGGTGAAGGCCTCCCAGTATCTCTGGAAGGATTTTTTCCCCAACCACAGAAACCATGTGTTCCCAAAAGGTAAATGAAGGACAGCCTCCACACACTTACAGATTCCAGAATGGAACATGTGTACAAGTGATATTTCATCTAGGCTCAAGTGGATGGTAATTTCTAGAAACACTTACCCCCATTACTCAGCCATTTCCTACAGCCGGTTTCCAGTTAAAGACCATTTGACATGTAAAACCGTGTTTTGGAGAAAGGCTCCCAGTATCTCTAAGTAGGCTTGTCTCCCAAACACAGAAACTCTGTTTTCCCTACAAGGTATATAAAGGAAAGCTTCCACACACATTCGGGTCCCAGAAAGGAACAGGTGTAGATGTGGTCAAGGGAATCTCTAGAAACAATAATCTCTATTTCTCAGGCTGTTTCCTAGAGCCAGTTTCAAACTTAGGACACTTTGCCTTATAAAACTGAATTTAGGCGAATGCCTCCCAATATCTAAAGTTTGGTTTGTTTCCTAAACATAGGAACTCCGTGTTCCAAACAAGGTTGATGAAGAGCAGCTTCCACACACATTCGGATCCCAGAAGGGAACATGTGTAGAAGCAATCATTCAGGCAGGCTCAAGTGGATGGGAATCTCTAGAAAAACTTACACCAATTTCTCAACTACTTTCCTAGAGCCAGTTTCAGGGTAAAGGCAGCTTGTCATGTAAAACCGAGTTTGGGCAAAAGCCTCCCAGCAATTCTAATTTGTCTTGTTTCCCCAAAACAGAAACACTGTGTTCCTAACAAGGTGGATGAAGGAGAGTTTCCAAAAACATTCAGATCCCAGAATGGAACATGTGTAGAAGCGGTCATTCAGCTAGCCTCAAGTGGATTGTAATCTCTAAAAACACTTACCCCTGTTTCTCAGACTGTTTCCTTGGGCCGGTTTCAAGGTAAAGGCAGTTTCACTTGGGGAAACAAGTTTGCTCAAAAGCTTCCAAGTATCTCTAAGTTGTCTTAAATCCCAAACAGAGAGATTCTGTGTTCCCAACAATTTTGATGAAGGACATCTCCACAAACATTCAGACCCCAGAATGGAACGTGTTTAGAAGCAGTCATTCAGAGAGGCTTTAGTGAAGGGAAACTCTAGAAAAACTTATCCATGTTTCTCAGCCTATTTCCTAGAGCCAGTTTCAGAGCCAGTTTCAAAATAAAGTCAGTTTGCCTTGTAAAACAGAATTTGGGCCAAGGCCTCTCAGTATCTCTAGGTATGCTAGTCTAATAAACACAGAAACTCTGTGTTCCCATCAAGCTAGAAGAAGGAGAGCTTCCACATACTTTTGGATCTCAGAATGGAACAGGAGTAGAAGCAGTCTTTCAGCTAGGCTCAAGTGGAAGGGAAACTCTAGAAACACCTCCATTTCACAGCCTGTTTCCTAGAGCCAGTTTAATTTAAAGGCAGTGTGCCTTGTAAAACCAAATTTGGGTGAAGGCCTCTTAGTATCTCTAGGTTGGCTTGCATCCAAACACAGAAAATCTGTTTCCCAACAAGGTAGATTAAAGAGAGCTTCCACACACATTCAGATACCTGAATGGAAGATGTGTAGATGCGGTCATTCAGCTAGCCTCAAGCAGAAGGGAATCTATAGAAACATTTTCCCCAATTTCTCAGCCTGTTTCCTAGGGCTTGTTTGACAGTAAAGGCAGTTTGACTTGGAAAACAGAGTTTGTTCAAACTCTCAGTATCTCTAGTTTGGCTTGTCTCCCAAACAGAGAAACCCTGTATTCCCAAAAGGTAGATGAAGGACAGATTCCAAAAACATTCAGAACCCAGAATGGAACATGTGTAGGCGCAGACATTAAGCTAGGCTCAAGGGGAAGGAAATCTCTAGAAACACTTACCCCCATTCTCTGCTTGTTTCCTAGAGCCAGTTTTAAGGTAAAGACAGTTTGCCTTCTAAAACTGAGTTTGGGTGAAGGCCTCCAACTATCTCTAGGTAGGCTTGTCTCCCAAACACAGAAACTCTGTTTTTCCAACAAAGTAGATGAATGCGTGCTTCCACACACTTTCAGATCCCTGAATGGAACAGATGTATTAGAGGACATTCCACGAGGCTCAAGTGGAAGGGAATCTCTAGAAACACTTACACCAATTTCTCAGCTGTTTCCTAAAGCCGATTTCAAGGTAAAGGCATTTGGCCATGTAAACTGGATTTTGGTGGAAGGCTTTCCAGTTTCTCTATGTAGGCTTGTTTCCCAAACAGAGGAGCTGTCTGTTCCCAACAAAACAGATGAATGAGAGCTTCCATACACATTCAGATCCTAGAATGGAACATGTGTAGAAGTGGTCATTCATCCAGTCTCAAGTGGAATGGGATCTCTAGAAACACTTACCCTAATTTTTCTGCCAGTTTCCTAGAGTCAGTTACAAGCTTAAGTCCTTTGGCCTTGTAAAACCGAGTTTGGGCAAAAGCCTCCAAGAATCTCTAGGATGGCTTGCCTCCCAAACACAGAAACTCTGTATTCCCAACAAGGTAGATTAAGGACAGTTTCCACACACAACTGGATCCCAGAAAAGCACATGTGAAGAACCGGTCATTCAGCTAGACTCAAGTGGAAGGAAAACTCTAGAAATAATTACATCCTTTTCTCAGCCTCTTTCTTAGAGCCGGTTTCATGGAAAAGTCTGTTTGCTTTGTAAAACCGAGTTTTGTCGATGGCCTCCCAGCATCTCTAGATAGACTTGTCTCCCAAACATAGAAACTCTTTTCACAAGGTAGATGAAGGACAGCTTCCACACACATTCGGATCCCAGAATGTAACTTGTGTAGAAGTGGTCATTCAGCCAGGCTCAAGTGGAAGGGAATCTTTAGAAACAATTACCCCCATTTCACAGCCATTAACCTTCGTCTGCTTTCAAGGTAAATGCAGTTTGCATTGTAAAAACTAGTTTGGGCGAAGGCTTCCCAATATCTCTAGGTAGGCTTGTCTACCAAACACAGAAACTCTGTGTTCCCAACAAGGTAGATGAAGGACAGCTTCCAAACACATGCGGAACCCAGAATGGAACATGTGTAGGAGCAGACATTCAGCTAGGCTGAATGGAATGGAATAGTATCTCTAGGAACACTTACCCCAATTTCTCAACCAGTTTCTGGGAGCTGGTTACAAGTTTCAGGCCTTTGGCCTTGTAAAACTGACTTTGGGTGAAGGCTTCCCAAAATCTCTAGGTAGGCTTGCCTCCCAAACACAGAAACTCCATGTTCACAAAAAGGTAGTTGAAGGACAGTTTCCAGACATATTCGGATCCCAAAAGGAACACGTGTAGAAGCGACCATTCAGCTATCCTCAAGTGGAAGTGAATCTCTAGAAACACATACCACAATTTCGCAGCCTGTTTCCTAGAGCCAGATTCAAGGCAAAGGCAGTGTGACTTCTAAAACCCAGTTTGGGAGAGCGCTTCCCAGTATCACTAGGTAAGCTTGTCTCCCTAACACCAAAACTCAGTGTTCCCCAGAAGGTAGAAGAAGGACAGCTTTCTCACACATTCGGATCCCAGAATGGAACAAGTGTAGAAGCAGTCACTGAGAAATGCTCAGGTGGAAGTGAATCTCTAGAAACACTTATGCCAATTTCTCAGCCTATTTCCTAGAGCCGGTTTCAAGCTCACGGCACTTTGACTTATAAAACTGAGTTTAGGCTAAGGGCTCACAGTATCTAAAGATTGGCTTTTCTCCCATACAGAGGAACTCTGCTTTCCCAGCAAGGTAGATGAAGGAGAGCTTCTACACACACATGGATTGCACAATGGAACATGTGATTAAGCAGTCATTCAGCTAAGCTCAGGTGGGAGAGAATCTCTAGAAACACTTACCCCCTTTTCTCAGACAGTTTCCTAGATCCGGTTTCAAGGTAAAGGCAGTTTCTCTTGTAAAACCGTGTTTGAGTTAAGGCCTCCTAGTATCTATAGGAAGGCTTATATCCCAAACAAAGACACCTAGTTTTCCCAACAAGGTTGATATTGGAAGGCTTCCATACACTTTTGAATCTCAAAATGAAATGTGTAGAAGCCCTTATTCAGCTAGACTCAACTGGAAGGGAATCTCAGAAACATTTACCCGCATTCATAAGCCTGTTTTGCAGAGCCGGTTTCAAGGTAAATGAAGTTTACTTGTAAAACCAAGTTTGGGCAAAAGTCTCCCATTATCTTTAGACAGGCTTATCTCCCAAACACAGAAACTATGTGTTCCCAATAACATAGATGAAGGACAGTTTCCACATTCATTCAGATTCAAGAATGGAACATGTGTGGAGGAAGTCATTCAGTTTGGCTCAAGTGGAAGGGAAACTCAAGAAACACTTACCCCCATTTCTCAGCCTGTTTCCTAGAGCCTGTTTAATGATAATGGCAGTCTGCACTGTAAAACTGAGTTGGAGCAATTATCTTCCCTTATATATATAGGGAGGCCTGCTTCCAAAACACAGGCACTCTATGTTCTCAACAAGGTGTGTAAAGGAGGACTTCCACACACATTCGTATCTGAAAATGGAACATGTGGAGAAGTGTTCATTTGGCAAGGCTAAAGTACATGAATAAATCTACAAACACTTAACCTGAATTCTCAGCCTGTTTCTGAGATCTGGTTTCAAGGTATAGGAAGTTTGCACTGTAAAACTGAGTTGGAGCAAATGCCTCACCTTATATTCATAGGAAGGACAGCCTCCCAAAACTGGAAACCCCGTGGTCCCAACAAGGTAGTTGAAGCACCCTTTCCACATAGATTTGGATCTTAGAATGGAACATGTGTAGAAGTGTTCATTCAGCTAGGCTAAACTGCAAGGGTAAATCTAGAAACAATTATCTGGATTTCTCAGCCAGTTTCCTAGAGCCGGGTTCAAGGTTTCTAAGAGCCAGTTTTAAGGTAAGGCAGTCTGTGCTGTAAAAGTGAGTTGGAGCGATCGCCTCCCCATATATATATATATTATATATATATATGGAGACATGCACCCCAAACACAGAAACTCTTTCTTCCAAACAAAGTAGGTGAAGGACGCCTTCCAATCATATTCGGATCCTAGAATGGAACATGTGGAGAAGCGTTCACTGAGGTAGGCAAAAGTGTATGATTAAATCTAGAAATACTTCTTCTGAGTTCTCAACCTGTTTCCTAGATCGGGTTTCAAGATAAAGGCAGTTTGTGCTGTAAAATCGATTTTGAGCCAGTTTCTTCCATTATATATATAGATAGAGATATCTCCCAAACCCGAAACCCAGTGTTCCCAATAAAGCAGGTGAAGAAAGCCTTTCACACATGTTCGCGTCACAGAGTGGAACACGTGGAGAAGGGTTAATTCAGCTAGGATAAAGTGCATTATAAACCTAGAAATACTGACCCTTATTTCTCAGCTTGATTCCTAGAGCAAGTTTCAAGGTAAAGGCCGTTTGTTTTGTAAATCCAACTTTCAGTGAGCGCCTCCCATTACATATATTGATATACCTGTCTCCCCAAACCAGAAACTTTGTGTTCCCAACAAGATGGGTAAAGGACGCCCTCCACACACATTCGGATCCCAGAATGGAACATGTGTAGAAATATTCATTCAGCTAGGCTAATGTACAAGGGTAAATCTAGAAAGAATGAACCTTTTTTCTCAGCATGTTTCCTAAAGCCAGTTTCAAGTTCATGCAGTTTGTGCTGTAATACTGAGCTGGAGTGAATGCTTCCCCTTATATTTATAGGGAGACCTGCTTTCCAAAGACAGAAACTCTGTGTTACATACAAGGTTGGTGAAGGAAGGCTTCCACACACGTTCGGATCCCAGAACAGAACATGAGGAGAAGCATTCATTCAGATTAAGCTAAAGTGCTAGAGTAAATCTAGAAACAATTCTTGAGAATTCTCAGCATGTTTCCTAGAGCAATTTTCAAGTAAATGCAGTTTGTGCTGTAAAATCAAGTTTGAGCCAGTTTCTTGCATTATTTATACAGGTAGGGATTTCTCCCCAAACCAGAAACCCTGTGTTCCCAATAATGCTGCTGAAGAAAGCCTTCCTCACACATTCGCATTCTGGAATGGAGCAGGTAAAGAAGCGTTCACTCAGCTAGGCTAAAGAGCATTTTAAATACAGAAACCCTGACCTTCAATTCTCAGCTTGATTCCTAGAGCCAGTTTAAAGGTAAAGGCAGATTGTGCTGTAAATCCGAGTTTCAGAAAGTGCCTCCCATTATATATTTGGATATATTTGTCTTCGAAACCCAGAACCTTTGTGTTCCCAAGGGAGGTGATGGACGCCTTCCACAAACATTCGGATCCCAGAATGGAGCATGTGGAGTAGCATTCATTCAACGAGGGTAAAGTACAAGGGTAAATCTAGAAACCCTTACCCTGATTTCTCAGCCTGTTTCCTAGAGCTGGTTTCAGGTAAAGGCAGTTTGCACTGTAAAATCGAATTGGAGTCAATGCCTCCCCTTATATATATAGGGAGTCCTGCTTCCTAAACACAAACACTCTGTGTTCTCAACAAGGTAAGTGAAGAACGCCTTCCACACACATTGGGAACACAGAATGGAAGATGTGGAGAAGCATTCCTTCAGCAAGGCTATAGTGGATGGGTACATCTAGAAACACTTACCCTAAATTTTCAACCTGTTTCCAAGTGCCGGTTTCAGGTTAAAGGCGTTTTGCACTGTAAAAGCGAGTTGGAGCAAATGTCTCCTCTTATGTATATAGGAAGGCATGTCCCACAAACACAGAAAATCTGTATTCCAAAGAAGGTAGATGAAGGACGGTTTCCACAAATATTCTGATCTCAAAATGGAATATGTGGGAAAGCTTATTTTCAGCTAGCCTAAAGTGCAAGAATAAATCTAGAAACACTTCTTCTGAATTCTCAGCATGTGTCCTGGAGCGGGTTTCAAGGTAAAGGCTGTTCGTGCTTTAAAATCAAGTTTTAGCCAATTTCTTTATATATATATATATATATATATATATATATATATATATATATATATATATATCTGGATGTCTCCCAAACCCAGAAACCCTGTGTTCCAAATAAGGCTAGTGAAGGATGCGTTCCACATTCGGAAGCCAGAATGGAACATGTGAAGAAGTGTTCACTGAGCTAGGCTAAGCTGCAAGGAAAAATCTACAAACACTTACCTGGATTTCTCTGCGTGTTTCCTAGAGCTGATTTGAAGCTAAAGGCATTTTGCTCAGTAAACCCAGTTTGAGCAAATGACTCCTCTTATATTAATTGGGAGGTCTGCATCCCAAACACAGAAACTCTGTGTTCCTTACAATGTAGCCTAACTGAATGAAATCTTCAACACATTTTCCAATCTGGGATCTGAATGTGTGTAGAAGGCATCCTTCACATAATTTGTTCGGAACACAGATTTTCTGTGTTTGGGAAGCAGGCCTCCTTATATATAAAAGGGGATGCTTTAACTCCCAACTCGGTTTTACAGCGCATACTTCCTTTACCTTGAATCCGGCTCTAGGAAACTGGCTGAGAAATCAGGGTAAGTGTTTCTAGATTTATCCTTGCAATTTAGCCGAGGTGAATGAACGCTTCTATACATGTTCCATTCTGGGAACTGAATGTGTCTGGAAGGCGTCCTTCATCTTTTTTGGAAGCATAGAGTTTCTGTGTTTGAGAAGAAGGCCTCCCTATATGTATAAGGGGATGCATTCACTCCAACTAGATTTTACAGTGGAAACTGACTTTACCTTGAACCTGGCTCTAGGAAACTGGCTGAGAAATCAGAGTAAGCATTTCTAGATTTACCCTCGCACTTCACCCTCGCTGAATGAATGCTACTCCACATGTTCCATTCTGGGATCCGAGTGTGTGTGGAAGATGACATTCAATTCCTTTTTGGGAACAGAGTTTCAGGGTTTGGAAAGCAGGCCTCCATATCTGTATAAGTGCAGGCGTATTCTCCAACTTGGTTTTAAGTGCAAACTAACTTTACTTTGAAAGTGGCTCTAAGAAAAAGGCTGAGAAATAAGGGTAAGTGTTTCTAGACTTTGACTTGCAATTTAGCCTGGCTCAATGAAAGGTTTTACACATGTTCCATTCTGATATCCAAATGTATGTGGAAGGCATCCTTCACATATGTTGTTTGCAACACATTGTTTCTGTGTTTGGGATGCAGGCATCCTTATATATATAAGGGATGGCATTCGCTTCAACTCGGTTTTACAGCTCAAACTGCCTTCACTTTGAAACCAGCTTTTGAAAACATGGTGAGAATTCAGGTTAATTGTTTTTAGATTTGCCCTTGCACTTCAGACTACCTGAATGAAGACTTCTACACATGTCCCATTCTTTGATCCGAATGTGTGTGGAAGGCGTTCTTCAACTACATTGTTGGGAACACAGTGTTTCTGTGTTGGGAGCAGGCCTCCCTGTAAATGTTTTGAGATCCAATGCCTACCTTTATATAGAGAGACAGGTCTGCTTCCGAAACACAGAAAGTCTGTTCCTAACTCAGTTTCACAGCCCAGATCATCTTTACCTTAAAACCAGCTCTAGGTAGCAGGCTCAGAAAGCAGGGCCAGTGTTTCTAGATTTCACCTTGCTCTTACTCTTCTACAAATATTCCATTCTGGGATCCTAACGTGTGTGGAAGGCCTCCTTCACCTACCGAGTTTGGAACACAGAGTTTCTGTGTAGGAGTAGAATGGCTCACTATACGGATCAGGGGAGGAATTCCCTTCAACATAGTTTAAGAGAGCAAACTGCCTTTACCTTGAAACCGGCTCTAGGAAACAGGCTGAGAAATCACGGTAAGTGTTTCTATATTGACCATTGCACGTTAGCCTAGTGGAATGAACGCATCTACACACGTCCAATTCTGGGATCCGAATCTGTGTGTAAGGCATGATTCAACTACCTTGTTGGGAACACAGAGTTTCTGTCTATGTGAAGCAGTCCTTCCTGTGTATATAAGGGGAGGCATTCGATCCCACTCAATTTGACAGCAGAAACTGCCTTTACTTTGAACCTGTCTCTAGGAAACAGGCTGAGAAATCAGGGTAAGTGTTTCTAGATTGATCATTACACTTTATCCTACCTGAAAGAATGCTTCTCCACATGTTCCATTCTGGTAACCGAGTATGTGTGGGAGGCTTCCTTCACCTACCTTGTTGGGAACGCAGAGTTTCTTTGTTTGGGAAGCAGGCCTCCATATATATAAAGGGGGGTATTTTCTCCTATTTGGTTTTATAGCGCAAAAACCCTTTAACTTGAAACCAGCTCTAGGAAACACGCTGAGAAATCATGATAAGTGTTTCTAGATTGACACTTGCAATTTATCCAGCTGAATGAACCTCGTCTACACAAGTTCAATTGTGGGATCCGAAAGTGAGTCAAAGGCATCCTTCAACTACCGTATTGGAAACACAGAGTTTCTGTGTTTGGGACGCTGGCCTTCTCATATATATAAAGGGAAACATTTGCTCTAACTCAGTTTTAAATTGCTAACTGCCTTTACATTGAAACCAGATCTAGGTAACAGGCTGAGACATCAGGGTAAGTGTTTCTGGATTGACCATTTCACTTTAGCCTACCTGAATGAACCATCTACACATGCTCCATTCTGGGATCCGAATGTGTGAGGCAGGCATCATTCACCTACATTTATGGAACACAAAGTTTCTGTGTTTGTGAAGCCAGCCTGCCTATGTATATAATGGGAGGCATTTGCTCCAGCTCGGTTTTGCAGCTTAATCTGCCTTTACCTTCAAACTGCCTCTAGGAAACTTGCTGAGAAATCAGGGTCAGTGTTTCTAGATAGATGCCTGCATGTTAGCCTAGGAGAACAAACCCTTTTCAACATGTCCCATTCTACTATCAGAATGTGTGTGGAAGGCCTCCTTCGCCTAACTTCTTGGCAACAGAGATATTCAGGGTTTGGGATACAAGCCTAACCATATACATAAGGCGAGACACACACTCAAACACAGTTTTAAAGTGCAAACTGCCTTTACCTTGAAACCAGCTCTAGGACACTTTCGGAGAAATCAGGGTCAGTATTTCTAGATGTACACTTGCACTTTATCTCAGCTGAATGAACGCTCTTCCACGTGTTCCATTCATGGGTCCGAATGTGTGTGGAGAGCTTTTTCACCTACCTTGGTGGGAACACACGCTTTGGGTTTGGGAGACAGGCCTCCCTGTATACAGAAGGGGAGTCACTTGCTCACAACAGGTTTTTCAGGGCAAATTGTCTTTATCTTGAAACTGGTTCTAGGAAACATGCTGAGAAATCAGGGCGCGTGTTCTAGATTTACCCTTGAAATTTAGCCCAGCTGAATGAACGCTTCTCAACATGTTCCATTCTTGGATCCGAATGTGTATGGAAGGCGGAGTTCAGCTACCTTGTTGGGAACACAGAGTTCTGGGTCTTGGAAACAGCTCAATCTATAGAAGTTAAGAGAAGCACTCGCTCAAACTTGGTTTTACACTGCAATCTGCCTTTAGCTTAAAACTGTCTCTCGGAAACATGCTGTGAAATCAGGGTCTGTGTTTCTAGATTTACAGTGGCAATTTAGCTGTGCTGAATGAACGAATCTCCACATTTTCCATTCTTGTATCTGAATGTGTGTGGAAGGCGTTTTCACCTATATTGCTGGGAATACATACTTTCTGTGTTGCGATACAGGCCTACGTATATATATAAAGGGAGGCACCCGCTGAAACTCGGTTTTGCAGCATAAACTGCCTTAAAATTGAAACCAAATCTATGACACATTCTTAAAAATCAGGGTCAGTGTTTCTAGATTTACCCATGCCTTTTAGCCTAGCTGAATTAACTCTTCTCCACATGTTAAATTCTGGGAAGCAATTATTGTGGAAAGTGTCCTTCACCTACATTGTTGGGAACAGAGTACTTCTGGGTTTTAAAGAAATGCCTTCCTCTATACATTAGGTGAGGCACTTCAGGGAGTATACATAGGTAAGCTTGTCTCCCTCCCTTCAGGGAGGCACTTGCCAAATCTCGGTTTTGGAGCACAAACCACCTTTAACTTGAAACCGGCTCTCTGAAACATGCTGAGAAATCAGGGTCAGTGTTTCTAGATATAACCTTGCACTTTAGCATAGCTCGATGAACTCTTCTCCATGTGTTCCATTCTGGGATCCAAATGTGTATGGAAGGCTTACCTCAGCTAATTTGTTAGGAACACAGAGCTTCTGCATTTTAGAAATAGGCCTTCCTATATACATAATGGCAGGCACTCGCTCAAACTCAATTTTACAGCATGAACTGCCTTTACCTTGACACAGTCTGTAGGAAACGTGCTGAGAAATTTTGGTCATTGTTTCTAGGTTTACCCTTGAACTTCAACCTTGCTGAATGAATGCATCTTTACATGCTCCATTCTGGGATCCAAATGTGTGTGGAAGCCGTCCTTCAGCTACCTTTTTGGGAACACAGAGTTTCCGGGTTCTGGAGACAGTTCTATCTACATACACATGGGGAGGCATTCATTCAAAATCAATTTTACAGCTCACAATGCTTTTACCATGAAACTGGCTCTTGGAAACATGCTGAGAAATCAAGGTTAGTGTTCCTAGATTTAACTACACTTTACCCTCGCTGAATGACCACTTCTGCACGTTCCATTCTGGGATCCGAGTGTGTGTCAAAGCAGTCCTTCACTTACGTTGCTGGGATTACAGAGGTTCTGTCTTTGGGTGATAGGCCTACCTATATATATATAACGGGAGGCCCTTTGCTCCAACTCTGTTTTACGTCTCAAACAGCCTTTATTTTGAAACCAGCTCTAGGAAACATGGTCAGAAATCACTGTATGTGTTTCTCTATTTACCCTTGCACATTAGCCTAGCTGAATGAACAATACTCCACCTGTTCCATTCTGGGATCCGAATGCATGTGGAAAGAGAAAGAAAAATACCATATGAGATCGCTCATGTGTGGAATCTAAAAAAACAAAACAAAACAAAACAAAACAACACTGAACAAACAAAACATAAATACAAAACAGAAACAGACTCATAGACATAGAATACAAACTTGTGGTTGCCAAGGGGTGGGAAGTGGGAAGGGATAGACTTGGATTTCAAAATGTAGACTAGATAAACAAGATTATACTGTATAGCACGTGGAAATATATACAAGATTTTATGTTAGCTCACAGAGAAAAAAATGTGACAATGAATATATATATGTTCATGTATAACTGAAAAATTGTGCTGTACACTGGAATTTGACACAACATTGTAAAATGATTATAAATCAATAAAAAATGTTTTAAAAAAAAGAAAATATATCAAAGTAAAAAAAAAAAAGAACACCCGGATGAAGCCACTGGAACACATGCCTGACCCATCTCAGCTGGAGATTCTGGTCAGTCACCTGGTCATTCCCTGAACTGGCTCTGAATGTATCCTCCCAGCTTCCTGGTAGTGGCTCCCCTGCCCTTCTGTTCCCAATAAAACTGGAACTTCTCCAAAGACAACTGTGAGTTATTACTGTCTATTACTGTGCTTGGTGCTTCATAGTTATTTAACCATTTTATCTTCATGATAATCCAAGAGGACATGGTCATTCCTATGGTACAAATGAGAAACTAAGAAAGAAGAGGCATTTTTTTTAATGTGCTGAGAGCCTTCAAGCTAGGACAGGAGCCCAGACCCAGGCAACTGGGCTTGCGGTCCACTTATTCCCCCACTCCGGGGACTGTGGTCTCCTGTCCCCACTGTAGCTCTCCTGAAAGAATCAAACTTAATTTTAAAAAAAAATATTCCATTAACACATCACACCTGGAACCTAAGCTGGATCCAGAGCCCCATGCTCTTTGATGATCTAACAGCGAGGATTGATGAGATTCATTTATTTCAGGGTCTTCATCTAATAAAGAAATGTAATAGATGGAAAAAGAGAGAACAAAGGAGAAGTGAGGAAGAGAGAAAGACGCTAAAGCAAAACTTCTCTGTATCAGCACATCTCATTACCCGGGGAGTATTCATAGCAGTGCATCAGCACACACGTGCACACAGACACACAGACGCAGATGCCTGTATGTATGCAGTGGTGTGTAGACATGGATATACGCGTCATGTATATATTTGACTCTAATGTATAAAACTGGTAAGGATTGGTAATTTGTGATTGTGAGTCACTGAAATGGAAATGCTAACCACATGTGAAAAACTCCTCGCTGAATGACAAATGCAAGTCATTCATCTCAACCAGTGGAACAGGAAGAGGGGACACTTGGGATCCCGTGACCATCCGGTGGGATATGAGTAGCTCTGATTTCTCTTCTTCCCAGTCACCGGGGAAGGTCACTGACTATGCTGGGTGGAAAATGCCCATCCCAGCCTCTGTACCTTTGCTCACGCTGTTCCCATCTCCTGAAACCCTTCTCCTGAAGTTCATCCTCCTCCTCCTTAAAATGTCCAGCTTACGTCTTTCTATTCCAGGACATTTGTTCCTGACCAACACAAGCTCACGATTCTCTTCTGGTCTGAAACCCCACGTGACGAGTTCTGCTCTCCTGTCACTGCTGAGGCTGTTCTGAGGAGTTACGGGGATACACATGCCAGGTCTTCATTCTTTTTCTCCTTCCCCCGAAATTAGATTCATTTTGCCTTCTTTTGGCAAATTGATTTTGACTAAATTTTGTTTCCTTTGAAAGAGTAGAATGGTGTTCACACTTTTAAGCAAGTAAAATTCAGTTCTCTGCAGGAGGTGGAGAAATGTTCTCCCGCAGAAGCCAGGGCAGATCTGGCCAGGAATGGCTGGCATCAGGTCAGCTGCGGTGCCTGGTGATTCAGGGTCAAACACACTGAGCAACTGTCCATCTGGGCGATGAAAGTCCATGACTGCTGCTGCGGTGAGTCTCCCTGGCGGCCCAGACACATTAGGGCCCAGTGCTCATTCCTGGAACTCCAAGCACTGCCCTGCTGTCTCCAGTTCAAACACAGCCAGCTCAGTCAGGGGTCACACACGGCCCATTCGGGGCTCCCCCATTTGCCTCAATGAGCCCTCAAGAGAAGTTAGGCCACTAGGATCATTGTCTGCACTCCAGATATTTATCTTTTATGGCCTTTGAGCTCTTTATAAAGATATTCTCTTTAGATGCTCAGGGGAAATATTAAAGATCACTGATTAACAGAAGACTGATTCTCATTAAAAACTAATATATTCATCCAAAAAATTGTTTATATTTTACTCATTATAAGGGAAAGAGACAGAAATTTGCTAAGGACCCAGGACTCCTGAACTTGGGTCCTCACAGTGACCTCAGAACTGGGGTGGCTTCTGCCCCAGGGCTCCCCAGAGCTACTCCAATGCATCGACTCTTACTTAGAGGACCAGAGAAAATGCACTGTGTTGACAGGTCTCCTAAAAGACAGTGAAGGGTTCAGGGGTAATAACTCATGCAACTAATTTATCCCTGCTTCTCTGTACCTTGATGGGTGACAGCCAGACCACAGGAAGTAACTGAAACTCTTAGAAAAAAAGGTAATTACAAACTAACACAATGTAAATATAATAAAACAAAATCTGTTATCATAAAACTGAGAGGCAGACAATTGCTTTTCTTTTACAACACATCACTGTCTCTAACTAGCTAGGTGACTTTGAACAGGGTACTTTATCCCCTCTCCTTCCAGACCTGAGTGGTTCCCTCTGAAAAATGACTGAACTTGAACTTGATGGCTTCTGAATGTCCTTCGTGCCCTGCAGCCCCAGGTGCTCTGGACAGTTGGGCAGGGACGATGGCTTCTTGGTGGCCAAGGCACGGAGTGAGAGCAGTGTGGTGCACCAGATGCTTGCAGCCACGACTTGATTTAATTTAAGTAAAAACTTGAGCAATTGCTGCAAAGTGACCCAAAATGGTGCCCCAGGTGTGCAGCTTCTGTTCATTTCCACCAGGAGTCATGAGAAGACCTTTGGTGTGTGATACAAAACTCCCCATAGAACGAAAAGGAGTGGTACACACAGTGAGCCTACAACCATGGGAAGAATGGACAAGACCTTGCCACTAACTGTAAAGCCAAGAGACACCTGCATGGAAAAGCAAAAGAACACACGACGACAGCTCTATTTTCTGCACCACAAAATCAGGGGAAAGCGTGAACACAGACCCCCACAACGACAAATTACGTGGTCAAGTTTCCCACATTTGGGAAAACTGCAGAGGTCAGCACATCCAGAGTGCAATGAATAAGCCTCGCGGTGTGAAAACCACCTTAGTGATCATGGTATCTCCCCTGCCAGGTAGATTAGTTCTTAAGAACTTGTGTGCCAGGCATCAGTGCTGTTTGCTATTCACTAAATACTTCTGGCTCTGTTTTCCAGACTTGGGGTAACACCACACCTCCTTGACACTTGAGTAGAAGTGGCTTGTCACCTTCATGCCAGAGCACTGACTGCCAGGGTGAAACTGACACTGACACCATCACAGGTGAGTTGGACGAAGTGAGGGGTCATCCTACCAGAGGCATCACTTGAAGGTAGGGCGGACAGGACTTCCCGCTGTGGGGTGGGAGAGAAAGGTGGATCGAGGATGCGCCAAGGTCATTAACCAGAGCCACTGAGTGAATGGCATTGCCATTTTCTAAGATGGGGAAGACTGAAGGTGAGCAAGTTTGAAAGCAGATGTTAGACACCCACATGGAGATGTCCCACAGGCAGGTGGATGTTTGGATCTGAATTTCAGAGGTCAGGAATAGAAATGGAAATGAGTGCAGATACAGGAGCAAGGAGACATTAAGGCTTTGCTTCAGAGCACCCTTTCTCAGTACATTAACTACATTTACTTTAAAATTGTCCCGTTTTCCCTATTAATCATATTTCCTTAGACATTACTTCTATTTGATCATATTGGGTATTAATTTCTAATATACTTGGAAAAATATTTCTAAAATCTAAAAACATTTTCTAAAATTTTATTTTTCCTACCCTGGACTCCTGCCCACACAGAGAGACTGAATAAAGTGAAAGTTAATATAGTGACAGACTTTACTGTAGTCTCTGAGAGACTTCATTAATGTTCAGGGAAAACCCATTTACTTTATAAATCAGGATTTCCCTAACTCTTAAATATAAATAGTTACCTGAGAGTCACCACAGAGTTGGGAAAAAAAGCCTTTAACATGAAAGAAAAACACCAAAACAAAGAATGAAAAGAACGTGGCACCACTGGCTTTTTAGTTGTGGCAGATGTACCGCGTCAGTACAAGCTGTTTAATGATAGGGGGCCCGGTGTGAGCTATGTAGGAACTTTCTGTACTATCCTCACAATATTTCTATAAATCTAAAACTATCATAAAACAAAAAGCTCATAAAAATAACAGGGTTAATGTGAAATGAAGAAGGAAAATATAATTAATAATTTTAGAGAAAAAAGAGTATTTTGCATCCATGAGGCAAGAGCCTTATGCCATAAAAAGGAACATCTAGGTAACAAGGAAGACCTCTTGGGAATTAAAAATATGGAAGCAGAATTGAAAGAATGTATTCAACATCTTGAAAGATAAAAAAATGTCCCGGAAAGTAGAACAAAAAAAGCAAAGAGATAGAAAATAGAGACAAAAGACCCACAGAGGAGAGAAGCAGCTTAGGAACTGCAAGATTCAAATACTTGAGTTCCAGGAAGATAGCACGCAGGAAAAGGTGGAGAGGGGGCAATCTAAGACATAACAGAAGAAAATTCCCCAAAGGATGTGTTTCTTGATTGAAAAACTCCCTCAGGTTTCCAACATACTGATTATAAAAAGCCCCACAACTAGTTACACTATTGTAAAGTTAAAGAAAAGTGAAAATACAGAAAGCTCCTAAACGTTCTAAAAGGAAGGCTAGAAGGACAGGTCACATAAAAAGGATCCATGTAAAGATGGCATCAGACTTCTCATTAGCAATGTTAGAAGCCAGACAGCAGAGCAGTACCTTCCAGCTTCTCAAGGGAATGACATCCAACAAAGGAGTCTACCATTAGCTATCAACCAATAACAAAAGTAGGAAGAAGACACACGGTGGACCAGAATACTGACATCAGGAATTTTACCAAAATGAAGCAGAAAAGGTCAAAAATTGGAAATTTGGGGGGAAAGTTAATTTATATAAAAGAAAAATACATACATGTAAAGAAAAAGGAGTTCTTCGTTGTGGGAAAACACACATACATAACAAAATGTACCATTGTAACCACTTCTAAGTGTGTAATTCAGCAGCATTAAGCATCCTTTTATGTGCTTGGGGACTAGAAATGTCTGTTCAAGTCCTTTGCCCATTTTTCAGCTGGGTTGCGTTTTTGCTGTTGTTCAGTTGTAGGAGATCTTTATATATTTTGGATGTTCATCTCTCATCAGTTATGTAGCTTGCAAATATCTTCTCCCCAAAATAGATTTTTTTCCAAAAGATAACATAAACGAGGAGGATATAGTCAAAGAAACTGTTCTAGAACTGAAGAAAGACACAATTCTTCAGCTTGAAAGAAAGCACCTAGTACCCAGAAGAATAAATTTTAAAATGCTTAACATTACTATGCCTAATGCTTGTGTGTGTGTGTGTGTGTGTGTGTGTGTGTGTGTGTGTGTGTGTGTGTGTGTGTGTGTGTGTGCGTTGTGTTGTGTTAGTCTCAGTCTATTGATAGTGATGCTGTTGGTTAAGGATGCCTGAGACACTTGCCCAGGGCCTGTATTACTAGTAGCCAGCCCCCACAGATTCCCTGACCTGAGCCAATGTTGTGACTGGTCCGGTCTTTATGATTCTTATTAAGATTGCAGGACGCACTTCAGCAAAAACCATCGGGGAACTTTGAGGAGGAAGATTTATTACTCATAGGTCTTGGAGGGTACACGGTGTGCCCCAGGGCCACACTGTGAAGTCATGGGAGGGAGGGAGACAGAGAAGGAGAATCTGGAACTCAGCCTTTGTCAGTGTCCAACGGTGGGTTGTCTAGGATTCCGTAGGTTCACTCTGTCAGGAGGAAGACATTTCCCCTCTACACTTCCAGATTCTTCTGGTGGGTCTAAGAATTAAATTGACATGAAATAGATTAACAGGAGAAAATCACACAAAAGTTTAATAACCTGTCTATGTGGGAGAGACCCAGGGTAACTGAGTAACTCACCCAAATGGCTGAAACCGTCCCCTTAAAGACCATCTTCAGCTACAGACAAAATAGGATTTGGAGGGTAGTGGTTTGGGACTTCAAAGGGGAGAATGAAAAGCAAATGTTCAGCAAACAAATGTTTGCTGGACCATGCAGACAGCGGGACACAGAGAGGAACTGTAACAAACAGATCTGGCTAGCCTCCTCCCTGTCTACACACCCAGTTGGCACTTGGTTATCTATGTTGACAGATAACTTACTGAAACTTTCTTTAGGCAGTTAGGAGGATGGTCAAAGTTTCTTCCTGCGTCTTTTGGATTTCAGTTGTTTTCAGCCCAAAATAATCTGCAAGCCAAAGAGGCATTTTGGGGTGATAAATTTTGCTCCTCTGCAGTGCCGCCTTTGGAACTCCTCTTAACAAGTTTTCACAGTCCAGAAGTTTAGTTGATAGGTTGCTTTCTACCTCATTGAACCAGCCTCTTAGTCCTGACAGTGGGTCAGTTCAGTTACTTATTTCAGGAAGTAATGATGCAGATGAGCTCTCAAAGTTAGGTGTATAGGGTGTAAGCAATCAGGTATTTAATAAGAGGCATTTCTATGGTAACAAAAGAAAAATAACTGTTAATAATTGGAGCAAATTATAAACCCAGTATCTGAGTCCTGAGTGCTGCCAGTCAAGAAGATATCAGGGTTGTGGACTGAAAAATAAATGCACTACCTAAAAGTTGAGAATTATGTTTTATTCTGCAGGCTTTCTGAGGACTCGAGCCCAGGAGGCAGACAGCTCTAAGGGACTGCTCCAAAGAGGTAAGGGAGGAGCCAGGGTATATAGGGGGTTTTGCAACAAAAATCATTTAGTCAGAACATTGAAAGATTACTATTAATTAAAGAAAACCAGACATCTCAAATTAATGAATTTAGTGATTTTCTATGTATGGCAAGGTGCAAAAGTCTGGGCTCACTGAACAACAACAAACTTATTGAAGCATGGGAGGAAAACGTAAGTGTGGTGAAGATGGCATTTCTAAGCAAGATACAACCCTGCAGGCAATAGAGGAGCTGATTGATACATTTCATAAAATTTAAAATGTAGGTATGAAAAAAGACAACATAAACAACTAAACAGAAACTGGGCAAAAATAATTGTCACATATGAAATTGGAAAATACAGATACTCAAGATGTATGAAGAGCTCCTATAAATCCATTGGAAAATGAAAAATAACTAATAGAAAAATGGGTGAAGGTTATGGATTGATGATTCACAAAAGGACCACAAACACCAAGAAACATTTAAGAATAACCATGAATAATCAGCAGTGTGGAAAATAAAACTCAGTGTGGTATCATTTTATCTCCATTGAACTGGTCAAAAACATTAAAAGATTAGTAATATCCACCTCAGGCTACAGTGCGGACACAGTCAACTGAAAAAAGTGCACAACATACAAGCTGAGAGTTATGTTCTATTCAGCAGACATTTCTGAGGACTTAAGCCCAGGATGACAGCCTCTCAGATGGCTCTGAGGGACTACTCTGAAGAGGTAAGGGAGGAGCCAGGATATAGGGGAGCTTTTGCAAAAAAGACCAGGTAGTCAGAACATCAAGATTATTGTTAATTAAAGAAAACCAGGTATCTCACACTAAGGAATTTAGCACTTTTTAAGAATGGGAAGATGCAAAAGTCTGGGTTCATTGAAATCATTCCTTTGATATGCACTGAGGTATCTATGGCCAGTATCTAGGGCCAGTACCTCTTTCTTTCCCATCCTGAGTTCCCTCAAGAGGCACCTTTAGGGGTGGCTGCAGAGGCCGGGCAGCTTGCATGTTTTCATTCCTGAGGTCGTTCTGGCTCACCCTAGGGTGAAGCAATAGTGGATGATGATTTGATGGCCGGAGCATCCATTATTTACTGATAAGCAGGCAGTATTCTTCATTCATAATATACTTTCAAACATTTTAAATTGGGTTGAGCCATTCTGGAGAGCAGTATGGTAGTATTTATCAATATTAACAACATGCATATTCTTTAAGTAAAACTCAACTTTGAGTAATCTTGTCGGAAACAACCCCAACATACATAGAAAGGCATATGCATACTGATGTTCACCACAGCATTGTTTGCAATAGGTGAAAAAGTGGGAAAAACCTAAATGCTCACCAATAGTCAAATGTTTAAAAATGGAATGAGAAATACATACAACAAATTATTCCAAGAAATATGCTTCTTCATTGATTAAAAATAGATTTATAGCAAAAAAAAAAAAAAAAAAAAGAAAGAAAGAAAAAGAAAACAATAGGAAAAAAGCAAGCTGTAGAGCAATATTGTCTATTTTCCCAGTTATATTTAAGAAATCCAACTGAAGTGTGTGTGCACACAACGTTTGCTTACGTAGGCTATTGAAGGTTGCACACCAAACTGTTACATGACTTAATACCCCGCAAAGCCTTAGGCTGTGCCTTATTATACACAGTGTTATATAAGAGTAAGCTTTTTTTTTTTTTTATGATAATACAGTCCTAGATCACTTCTGTAATTTAACAATAAATGTGTTTGCGATTACGTTAACTCCCCTCACCCAACTGCCTGCCAAGCGCAAGGACATTTACTAAAATCCCTTCACCCTGAGAGCCCTGCACGGGGTCTGACACATACCGGCCCCCAATATGTGCATGCGGCTGCCCCTCCCCACCTCTCCGCGCACCCAAGCGAGATCCTAAGGCCAACAACCGCCCAGTACGAATCTTAAACCCTCAGCAGCCCGAGCAGCCTCCGGCCGCCCGGCACGCGAGCGCGAAAGGCGCCCAGAAGCCCCGCCTCCCGGCGCGCAGACGTCACTGGGCGGCGCCACGCAGTGTCTGACGCGCCTGCGACCCGCCTTGCGGAAGGATCCTAGCAGCCAACTATGGCTACTGTCGCGGAGCAGCTGGGGCTGGTGGAGATGGTACAGGCGCTCTATGAGTTGAGCTTGGCGGCCCGCGCGGCCCGGGACCACACTGAGCCCCCGGGAAGTGGGACGTTTCGAGTGGGTTCATGGTCGGAGGCCTGGGCGGTGCTGGCTAGGGTCACGCCCGGACTCTCGGCGTCGGTCGCTGGAAGGGCTCCCGGGGGCACACGCTTCCCGGCGACGGAGTATAGGGAGAGGCTCGGGTGGGAGCCGGAAACGGGAGTCCGGTTTTGCGCTCTGGCGAACGCAGAGCCTTCTCTAAGTCCTGTCAGATGCAGAGAGGCTGGTCAAGAACCAGAGTTGGGACTGACGGTAAAACGGGATGGTGAAAATAGAGTGGAAAAACCTCAAGTCCGCAGGGGTCCTAGGGAAGTAGGGTCCTTGGAACTGCGGAGCAGGTAACGGGAAAGAACTGTAATGAGCTGGGGTTTGTTTTGGTCGGGAGCTGGAGTTCGAATGGAAGACGAATAATTTAGGAATGTGAAAGAATTTGTCATTCTTTCGCATACGTCCCGTTTTCTAGCTTGTAAAGATACCACTATTTTAGTGAATGTTTAAAGGAAGACTAGTTAGGAGGGTTTTTTTTTTGAAAGGCCAGCTATTTCAGGTGTGTAAGATAATATGAAATCAAAATATCAGCATTGGAGGATGTTCATTCATTTGACATTAGTGAATTTCTCTGCTCTGTACAATAGAACTTTCTGCGTGTTCTCTATCTGAGCTGTTCAGTACAGTAGCTGCTAACCACATGTGGCTATTAAGTACTTGAAATGTGGTTAGTGCAACTGAGGGCTGAAGTTTTTATTTAACTTAGATATATATTTAAATAGTTGAATGGTGACTGGTGGCTACAGTATTGGACAGCACAGGTCTAGATGCTGGGAACAGTGCAGGGAACAAACAGGCAAATGTCTCTGGACTTGTAGAACTTACATTCATTTAAAGTGAATCTGTTTTCTTTTGATAATTTTTTTAAAGCTTAGTATTGCTGTTTATTGGCCGGGGTGATGATGCAAGACATATCATTGGAAGACCTATCAGGGCTTTTTGAAAAAACAGTTAAGAGAGCAAATCTGGGGTTGTCCAACCTTAGGCTAATTAAAATGACTAAGAAGAGCCACTAAAATTAAAGATTTCTTTTTTTTTTTTTTTTTTAGAAATGAGTAATTTATATGTATTGTTGCTGTCTTTTTGAAGACTGCCCTATGGTTATGTAACTTCTTATACCCTGGTACTGACCATGAGGGAGTCTTGAGAGAATTTCTGCTGGATGTAACATTTCCTGGGGAAGAAAACAGGCTGCATTTGTGATTTTTATTAGTTCACTGAACATTTCAGCTTTTCTAAGGATGATTTTTCTGTGGAGTGGAATGTTTAACTAGTGACTTGGACCTTTGTTTGCCCACTAGAATCCAATTATTGAGAAAACCAAAAGGGTTTTTAGAGTCCTTATTCTTGAATTATATTCGGGAAGGATCAGCAATTTAAAAAAATAATCTTAGCTTTCTGTTCTTGCTTCTAATTCCCGTACACCTTGTATATAGAATTTGAATAGTCTTGTTGTGTACCCATACATCTGTAACTTGAATGTAGCTTGAAATGTATTTGTGCATTGACCTGAAAGTTTATATATGAATTTGTCAGCAGTTTCCTTGTTCCTACTCTTGAGTGTTTTTTTTTTTAACTATGGTGAATCATCATCACTTTCTATCTAATGCTTGAAAATAATTTGTAATTACATTTCTAAATACCTCTTTTAAGTGATTTTCCAATGACAACCTATTGGAATATAGCACCCCATAACTGACTGATGGGGGGTTAGTTGATACCTGGAATCTTCCACATGCACTTATTGTGTCTAGTTGTATAAAACATAAAAGGCAGCCTGGCCTTTATCCTGGAATCGTACAGTTGAAAAGAAGACCTGACATGGATAATTTCATTAAGGTACCTTTATGCCTGTTGACATGGAAAAAACACTGCATACTTTTGGGGAGCTACAGTAGAAAAGAGACCTGCTTTTTCATTAAGCATTTACAAAGCCTTTTTTCTCTACTGTGTTCCAAGGAGGATTTAAAGAGGCTTGTCAGGGATCCAGAAGATACAGTAAGATGTGCAAAACTCTTTAAGAATTGTGGAAACAGGTTTCCAGGTAATTCTCAACTCATTATGGTACATGGGGGTGGTGGAAGCCTTGTGACACTGTGGAATGTTTGTTACAGTCATTTCCTACCAGTAAAAATATAAATTACCTGAAGGATCTGATAGTTGATATTGTTTCACTTTGGAATTCTGTGTCAGATTCTTTTTAAAAATTTATTTTTATTCCTAAAGCTGTAGCTTTAGAGATTTTTCACGTTAGGAGAAATTGATTTCTGTTAGAAATGGGAAAAGGAATGAGTAGAAATAAAGTGAACTTTGAAAGTTAATTTTAAGAAGTAATACATAGGTTAAAGTCAGCAGTATATGCAGGTGAGTTAAATTTTATGTGCGGGTTTTGGAAATGTTTATTTCATTTCTTGTTTTTGTTTTGCTCTTGTTTTTGATTCACTCCCAGGCTCCTGCTTATCATCTTATTTTGGAAGGAATTTTAATATTCTGGATAATCAGACTTCTTTTTTCTAAAACTTACAAATTACAAGAATGATCTGATCTTACAGTCAAGGTAAGAAGTTAAATCTCTGTTTTATTATTCTGTGTATGATTATAGTTGCTACATATTGCAGGAAAGGACTTGTGGTGTCTCAACTATATATATTAAAATATTTTCTGGAATGTAAGAAATCAAGGGGAGTGAAATATCAGGGTAAGTAAAATATGGGGAAGCCAGGGATAAAATAAATACACGAAGGAGTACCGTGTTGCAGGCCCCTGTGATTTGCTGGGAGTAAACAGCAGTCTGGAAACGTACTAGATGCTGGAAGGGAATTGTGGGCAGCTGCAGAATTTCGGGTATCTACAGACAAGAGTACATGAGTTGCTCAGGGAAAGCACCCCTATTTCTGGAGCCTGCATGAGCTTTCCCCATGGTCTCCTTCATAAAAGAAGTTCAGAAAGAATCCTCCCCACCCCAGCACTCCCTACCTTCCCCCCAGGCCCAGTTCTGACGGGTTCTGTGTGGTGAGGGGCCCAGCTGAAGCCCAAGCCAGGCGAAGCTCAGGAAGCAGAAGTGTCCGAGGACCTGGGGTGCTGCCCACCTGGGGCCTGTTAGTATGAGGAACCCCAGGGGTTTATGGAAAAGAAACTTGTCCTTCTCACGCAGGTAGGAACACTGAGTAACTGTGCCTCAGGTGAGAGAGGGGAGAAGCAGTTTTGCCTGCACTGTGGTTTATGTCCCTTGGGTTGTTTCCCTGTCCATCCCCTATAGCAGTGTGCTGGAAAGCTTACGGTAGACAGGGGCGTTTTTCCTGCAAAGATGTCTAAAACTTCGGTTCATAAGGTAGCACCAAGTGCAGCCCAAAGATGGAGCCCTGCGCTGTTCTTCACTTGCTGGAGCGTTTGCAGGAGAAAGTGCAAGTGGAACGTGGCCGGTGCTTCCCTGGTGTCACTGACTGGGCCCCGCTGTCCTGATCGTTAACATTTATCATGAAATGGTCAGGCAGTGTCCCCCCAGGGGACACGCGGCACAAGGTTCTTAGGGTAATTAAGTTTCAGAAACCTGGGTAAAGCAGACTAAAGAGATGTCACATTGAGTGATTTCTTGTAACCTTCAATATGCCCATGGATATTTAAACTTCTGTTGGGAGAGATGTCCTAAACTTGACCTCAGATCCCCACCCCCACCTTTGTTTCATGAGTATCTTGTGGTATTCCTACATGCCACACATGTGCCCTGGAGCACGCTGTGACAGAGTACTGCAGCAAGGCTGGGCCTCCCAGTCCAGGGATCCTGCCTCGGCTTCTCTCCCTTGGTGCTTAGGGGCTCCTTGGGAACGATTCTGTGGCCGTGGGACAGGTTTCTAGCCCAGTTTTTTAAGGGGTTGTTCGTTAGTTTTAGTTTAAAAATATCGATCCACACAAATATGCATTTTAAAAAAATGATTCCTAAACATAATTTTAGGATAACTCTCTAAAAGCAGAAGTTGGCTAGAGCAAGATTCAGTAATCATATCTTACCCTAAAAGCTGTGGAAGGAAAAAAAAAAATCATGAGTGTTTTTAAAGCGTAACTTACGGCAACATAGAAGAAATCCCGTCTCAGTGTTACCCGTCTGCAGAGTCGCTTGAATACCAGGCAGTCTTGAGTCGATTCTCCGGTCTGCCTCCACGGCAGCAGGCGGACGGCGCGCATGGCAGGCACCCCGGGCTTGCGCGGGCTGCTGTCTGTGCGGTCACTGACAGAAGCAGATGAGGAATTTACTGGCTGATTTATTCAGCCAGCACTTCTGAGTGCCTGAGCATCGGGTGAACATGCTCTCGGCCGTGCCCTGGCATTGCCTATTAGGTGAAAAATACACAGAAGCATTTAACAGAAGTGTGAAAATGGAAGGACTGAGAGCGGGCCTGTTGTAAGGCAAGCCTTGCTGTGGCTGTCAGGTTCATTAGGCGCCTCAGCTCATCCTGTACGTCCAGACTATGCTTTCGAAATTATATTTTTTCTCTAGTTCAAGAAAAGATGTAAAACTCACAATAAGCAAAATACTTGTAGTGCATGAGCTAACGGGTAAAAGGAATAAAATGGCTTTTTATGAGAAATTTCCAGGCAACTAAACCCTTTTACAACAATTACTATGAAAGACTCTTTTTGTATATTCCAGTTACTTCAGAATCCGTGCTGGTGGCTTGTAGAAGCAGTGCTCTGGGCTCTAGTTGATCCCTTCCCACGACATTCATGTCTGCAAGAACCTAGGGTCTAGCTGTCTGTGATCCCGTGAGATAGAGGCCGAGCTTCCTTGCCTGCAGTCATGCTCCTCCCCTTTGTGTTAGAGATTTGCTTTTTGTTTTAACTCCAGTGGAAGTTATCCTTCCTGCTTCCTGCAGTGAAAAATCCTGAACGTAGAAATAAAATTTTAGAAAATTTTCCAGTCACTCACAGAGCTATAGGGTAAAAGAGCCTTTCTCCTAAGATAGGGAAAGAGGTGAAGGGTTAAGTGTGCAAAACTCAGTAGTAATTCTGTGTCATTTCCAGCCACAACAGCTAGACCTCTGTTTCTAGTAAGGTGCTCATTATGACGGCTGCATTACAACAAGCAGTTTGGGTACTGCTGGAGCTGCTGTCCAGTAACGAGCACTGTGCCGTGTTTCCTCCTGTAGGAAAAGGAAGAACTGATTGAAGAGTGGCAGCCAGAGCCTCTTGTCCCTCCTGTCTCGAAAGACCATCCTGCTCTCAACTACAGCATCATTTCAGGGTAAATTGGTTTGCTGTTCAGGGACTTATGTTTGGTTTCCTGTAGGTAAAATCACTAAAGTGGTTTATATAGTGTTCCTTTTTAAACTGAAATAAGACTTTTAGCAATTCCTGGAGATCAAAAATGAACTGCTTTATTTCCTAGTATAAAACTTTCTTTTAGATATGGTATGGGCATTTTTAGCAGTCTCCAATTTGGGTATTACAGTTTGCCCCTTTTTTCTTAAAAAAAAATCTATTTTTCAAAGTAATACACACATATAGTATTTCAAAGGTTGAGACAGTTAAAATGGAAAGCAGCATTCCTGCTTTCCCCCATCTGGTTCGTTTCTGATTTTGGGTCTGTTGTAGGTTACCTTCATACCTGGCTGTTAATGGTAGGCTTACACGACTGTTTCTTATTGACTAATGATAGACAATGTCTGTGGACTCTCACAGTATGAAGCATGAGACTTCAGCTCACTTGTGCTACCTCCCTCTTGGCTTCCAATGTTTAATCTGTTTTTTAGTTCCTCTGCCTAAGTATGCAGAAAATAGCCCATATGTATCCACCACACAGAAGTAATGGTATTAACATTTTGCTGTCTTTCAAATCTATTTTTTTTTAAGGAATGAAGCATTATGCTGGAGAGGCTGTGGAGAAAGGGGAACCCTCCTACACTGCTGGTGGGAATGCAGTTTGGTGCAGCCACTTGGAAAACAGTATGGAGATTCCTCAAGAGACTAGAAATAGACTTAACGTATGACCCAGGAATCCCGCTCCTGGGCATATATCCAGAAGGAGCCCTACTTCAGGATGACACCTGCACCCCGATGTTCATAGCAGCACTATCTTCAATAGCCAAGACATGGAAACAGCCTAAATGTCCATCAATAGATGAGTGAATAAAGAAGAAGTGGTATATTTATATAATGGAATACTACTCGGCCATAAAAAGCGACAACATAACGCCATTTGCAGCAACATGGATGCTCCTGGAGAATGTCATTCTAAGTGAACTGAGCCAGAAAGAAAGAAAAATATCACATGAGATCGCTCATATATGGAATCTAAAAAAAACAAAAACAAAAACAAAAACAAAAACGAACAAGCAAAGCATAAATACAAAACAGAAACAGACTCATAGACATAGACTACAAACTTGTGGTTGCCAAGGGGGTGAGGGGTGGGAAGGGATACACGGGATTTCAAAATTGTAGAATAGATAAACAAGATTATACTGTATAGCACAGGGAAATATACACAAGATCTTATGGTAGCTCACAGAGAAAAAAATGTGACAATGAATATATATACGTTCATGGACAACTGAAAAACTGTGCTCTACGCTGGAATTTGACACAACATAAGATGACTATAAATCAATAAAAAATGTTAAAAAAAAAAAAAAAAGAAATGAAGCATTACAAATTACAGTCGACTCTTGAACATCACGGGGCTTAGGGGCGCTGACCTGCAGTGCAGTCGAAAACCTGCGTGTAACTTATAATGAGTCCTCCAGACACACGGTTCCTCCAGGTATGTGGTTCTGCATCCACGGATCCAGCCACCTGTGGATGTAGTCCTGTAGCATCACTATTGAGAAAACTCTGTGTGTGAGTGGACCTGCGCAATTCAAACCCATGCTGCTCAGGGGTCACCTGTACAGTTGGAGAAACCCCCTCCCATCTGTCACTTTCTTGCCACCCAGACGAGAGAGCCACTAGCTTGAAGTTGGTGGGTATCTTTCTTTTGCTCATGTTTGTGCTTTTACCACATAGCCTATTGCTGTGAAAGTACTGAGTATTCTGTTTAAGAGTGTGTCCTCTTACTTCCGGTCTGATCTAAGAGAGGCTTGTATTCTTCATTTGCGTGAATATCTCTGGTCTTATGAAAGTTTTACTTGTTCTGAAATCAAACTTACCAATCATTAATGTTAAGGGAATGAAAACTTTCC
The DNA here is from genome assembly GCF_036321535.1 of Camelus dromedarius. Taxonomy (NCBI): domain Eukaryota; kingdom Metazoa; phylum Chordata; class Mammalia; order Artiodactyla; family Camelidae; genus Camelus; species Camelus dromedarius. Next base: position 25,662,664 of record NC_087462.1, read on the forward strand.
TACCACAAAGGTCTGACTTGCCTGTTTTCTATATGACAGTCAGTTGTCCCAACATTATTAGTTGAATAGTCCGTATTTTACCTACTGATGGGAAATTTCCCTCCTTTTATATATCAAGGTCCCTTATAAAATAGGGACTATTTCTTGCTTCATTTTTATTCTTTATGTGTACTTGTTTCTTCCTGTGCCAGAACCTTGCTTATACCACATCTCAATAATAGGACTTGGGGAGAAGATATAGCTCAGTGGTAGAATGCATGCCCAGCATGTAGGAGGTCCTGGGTTCAATCCCCAGTACCTCCATTTAAAGAAAATAGTTAAATAAATTACCTAATTACCTCCCCCACCAAAAAAATGAAGAATTATGTGACAGGATAAATAATAAGAGTGAATTTTCAAAAATAATAATAGGGCTTGACTAGAGTGAGTCCTTCACCTCCTTGTTCTTCAAAACGGTCTATGCTATTCCTGACTCTTCACTGTGAGTTTGAGTTTCGCTGATCAGACTTGACCAGAAAATGGGCTTGGGATTGTGACTAGTGATGCATTGAATTTATGGGTCAATTTGGAGAGAACTGGTGTGCTGCTAATCCAGCATCGCACCTCCATGTGCCTTGTGTATCACTTGTACATTTAGACCTTTTATGTCCCTCAGTAAAGTTACATAACTTTCTTCATAAAGACTTTGCTTATCTTTTTCTTCTGTTTTTTATTTTAATCAGAGTAGATTCACATGCCGTTGTAAGAAATAATGCAGAGAGAGTCCACTTGCCCTTCATCAGTTTCCCCCAATAATAACGTCCTGTTAACTGCAGTGCAGTGTCGCAGTCAGGAAACTGATGTTGCGTGTCTTTTCATAGATCCGTCTCTAGGTGCCAGAGAGTTTTCATTTCTATCATGAGGAGCATCATTTTCTTGTTTCTATGTTACTGCGCTGGCTAAGATATCTCCCACACAGTGTTGAATGAGCGTGGTAACAAGGGCCTCTGTTACCACCTCTGTCCTGTTCCTGATGGCTTTTAAGGGATTACTTATATGGTGTTACAAGCCTTCCTTTCTCTTCCTAGTTTCCTAAGAGAAGTTTTTGTTTTTAAGGCAGAGTGTTATATTTTATTAAAATTTTTTAATCTACTGAGGTGATCATGACTTTTCTCCTCTAATCAGTTGCTATATTAAATTGTACTGCTTGATTTTTTAAATTAATTACTCATATACATACATTTTTATGAGTAAAAACTGCAAGCCACCATATCACTCATCTTCACTCCAGATTCCCTCTCTAGACTTAGAGAAAGATGGGAAATTTACTCTTGGGAAAGGCTACATGTAAACTGAAAGTCCTAAGGGTAAGTGAGGGGATGAGTGCCACTCTGGATGCAGTGTTCAGATAGAAACCTCATAGTGAATAATGGGACGCTGACGCTGCGTCCTCCAGGTCAGCTCTCAGAAAGCTGGAAACCAAGATTATACCTCACACACCTCCCTGGAGGATTCCTCTTTGGTGAAACTCAAAGTCAAGAGAAGGAAAACAAAATACTGAGTTTAGGGTCTCCACAAATGAACAAACAAGTCCATGTCTGGTTATCATAGAGTGAAACCCACCGTCAGTCCAGAAGCTGAGCCCATTTACGCTGCGCTTACAATGAGCATTTCAGGGCCTTGTTCTTAAAAAATGAGCGGACAACCTTACAGTCATGGTTGATTTTCAGCAGAGCAGCAAGACAATGCAATGGGAAAAGAATAATCCTTTCAACAAATTGTGGTGGGACAGGTGGATGTACACACGTGAGAGAATGATGATGGGGCCTGACCCCCAGCATGTGTAAAATTTATCTCAAAATGAATCACGGACTTAAATTTAAGAACAAAAGCTATAAATTCTTAGTTTAGAAGAAGGAAAACAAAAAAGTAAATCTTCATAGTCTTGGATTAGGCAAAGAGTTTTAGGTATAACATAAAAGCATAAGCAACTAGAAAAATAGATAAACTGGTCTCCATTAAAATTTTAAACATTTGTGCTTCTAAATCCACTATCAGGTAAATGATTTAAAAAAAACCACAAAATGGAGGAACATATTTTCAAGCCATATATTTGGTAAGAGGCTGGCAAGTAAAATATAAAAAAGAATATATAAAAACAATTCTTACAACCCAGTGATAACCCCTATTTAAGCATGAATATTTGGTTAATTTTTATACATTGCTAGATTTGTTTTGCTAACGTTTGGTGTTTTTAGTATCAATATTGAAAAATGAGTTTGGACATTTACTCTCTTCCCTTGACTGTGCTGGCCGAGCTTTGGTACCAGAGAGATGCTAGTCTTACACTTTTTCTTGGCAACAGTATGTATTTGTTGTCCTCTTTGTTCTGTTGAGCATAGATTTTTAATCATGAATTTAATGTCTTCTGTGAGGTTTTCAAGCTGTTCGTGTTCCCTTCTTGAGTAAGTTTTGGTTACTGTCATTTAGTAATTGTTCATTTATTCTTATGTTTTCAAGTGCATTGGCATGAAATCGTTCATAGGGTTCTCCTGGGCAGTTATACATAAAATATATACATAGAACTTCATACACAGATGTTGATAGCAGCGTATCTGGGGGATTTGTGTGTCCATTGTGGGCGCTGTTTATTTGTATCTCCTTTCTCACTCAGATTTGCCAGAGGTTTGTCTTCTGGTTTAGTTGAGTCTCTATTTTATTTTCTTCATTTTGGGCCTTTCTTGCAGACACAGGGGTTAACCCTCCGCTCAGTGCCGCTGCCGTCAGCACCCGTGCAAGGCGGTGTTGTCGCTTGCTTTATTCCTTATTTCCTTCATCCCCAGTGCCTGCATCTGCTCTCCTCCCCAGGGAGCCATCCCACTGGAACACTTGTGTTATGCTATTATTATTTTGTTATTAAAATCATACATTTTATTATTTTTCTTATATGTGTATCCTTGAAACCATATAATCCTGATGTTTTATAAATGTGTGTTTTTAATTTTGTGCTCTAGACTTCATTCTGATTTTTTTACAAGCTTTTTTACTCAGCACTTAGTTTTAAAACAAATATTTGAGTGCCTACTATGCTTGAGGAATGTACTGAGCACCTGCAATACGTCAGAGTCAGGTCTCTTGGGGCAGGCAGACCGGGACTGAGGTAAATGCAGTGTTAGTTCGTGTTCAGCGGTCTGATGAAATGTCAAACAAGGCGGACAGAGAGGTGGGGTTGCTGGGTGGGCTTCCCAGTCATTTCTTCTGGCCGCTGTGTATTATCGCCTTGCGTGTGACCACCATGGCTTACTTAGCCATTTCCTTGTGATGCATACCTTGACTGTCCCCACTCTTCGCTGCCACAGAGACCTGGTGATTACTACCCTCTTGTGGACTTGTTTGAGTCTCTGGGGATGTGGAACCAGGAACTGGGTACTGGTCTATGCCTGTCTCATCTCCCTGGGGGCCTCTTCTATGTGGGGACCTCCTGAGTGAGCATGTCGGGGTCCCAGTTTCCCCCAGCCGTGTTTGGTAGTAACGTTGTTTTATTTTGCATTTCTCTGATTATTTGAGCCTTCAAGTATCATTTCTTCTGCTTGTTATTATATTAGCTGCTGGGGTCCTGAGAATGCCCGTTCACATCTTTTACATTTTCTCCTTGATTCCTAGCCTGTTTTTTGATTAGCAAGAGTTCCATATGCCGTGTAGGCGTTAGTCCTCGGTCGCATTTTGAGTAGTACTCTTGTTACAATGACCCTAAGGAACACTTTTCTTTTTTCCTATTTTAAGATCTCTGAGATGGGTACGACTCTTAGATCTGCTGAGAGTCCCTGTCAGCTGGGGGTGGGTGGGGAAGGTGTCATTGCCTGTGTCCCGGTGAACTTGGTCATGGCTGTGCTCACTGCCAGCACCTCAGCTGAGTTATGTGCACTGCTGTTAAGTCAGTCCACTGATGGATGGAGAAAGGGCCCGACACCTCCAAACAGGTGAACAGAGGCTGCTTGACTGAGGCTGTGAACATTCCTATGTCAAACTCATGCTGCCTTTGGATACTATCAGCTTACTTTCTAGAAACATGTGATTCAGTTGGGGAAAGATGGAACTAGGAGTTTAGTTCAGTAGGAAAGTTCCAGCATCAGACATAGAGAATGGGTGATGCTGACTTGTCCGGTAACCTCAGGGATGACCGCGGAGCATCCTCCCAAGCAGTGCCAGGATACACTCCTGCTAGCAGGGAGCATGAATCCCCGCGACACCCATGGCGGAGCACAGAACAGCCAGCCAGAGCTCAGGTAACGAGGTTGCAAATGTCTTGCCTGATTTAACTTGCTTATTTTTCTTTTCATAAGTACAAAAGTTGGATGACAGAAATCTGCCAGGAATGCCTTTTCACAAAATATAAACTGAAATGTAGATGATGAGAAAACATCCTTACATTTCCCTTGGCAGTGGTTTTTAATTCCTTAGTGGTAGACAAAATACAGTTGATGCCATCTTAGATTCATGACATACAGTAAATCTGTTTATCACCCATCTGTTAATTTTGTCTTTGGTATCTTCATTGAACCAAAATTCTTAATTTTGACTTGGTCAGGTTCATCCATTGGCCTCATGGTTGTATGTCTGGGCACTAGACTTGTTTCAGAAATCATTTCCTATTCTAGGGTCCCAAAGATGCTTCCACATTTTCTTGTGTCTGAAAAAATGCCCAATATCACTAATTATCAGAGAAATACAAATCAAAACTACAATGAGGTATCAACTCACACCAGTCAGAATGGCCATCATGCAAAAGTCCACAAATGACAAGTGCTGGAGAGGCTGTGGAGAAAAGGGAGCCCTCCTACACTGCTGGTGGGAATGCAGGTTGGTGTAGCCACTGTGGAAAAATAGTATGGTGATTCCTCAAAAGACTAGGAATAGACTTACCATATGACCCAGGAATCCTGCTCCTGGGCATATATCCAGAAGGAACCCTATTTCAGGATGACACCTGCACCCCAATGTTCATAGCAGCACTATCTTCAATAGCCAAGACATGGAAACAGCCTAAATGTCCATCAACAGAGACTGGAGAAAGAAGAGGTGGTATTATTTATACAATGGAATACTACTCAGCCATAAAAAGTGACACCATAACGCCATTTGCAGCAACATGGATGTTCCGGGAGAATGTCATTCTAAGTGAAGTAAGCCAGAAAGAGAAAGAAAAACACCACATGAGGTCGCTCATTTGTGGAATCTAAAAAAAAAAAAAAAAAAAAAAAAGCATAAATACAATACAGAAACAGACTCACAGACATAGAATACAAACTTGTGGTTGCCAAGGGGGCAGGGGGTGGGAAGAGATAGACTGGGATTTCAAAATTGTAGAATAGATAAACAAGATTATACTGTATAGCACAGGGAAATATATACAAGATCTTATGGTAGCTCACAGAGAAAGGAATGTGACAATGAATATATATATGTTCATGGATAACTGAAAAATTTTGCTCTACACTGGAATTTGACACAACATTGTAAAATGATTATAAATCAATAAAAATGTTTAAAAGAATAAATTTTCTTGTGTCATTTCCAAAATTTTTTTAGGTTTTTTAATATATCTGGAATTCACCCTTGTACATAGTTATTCAACTTTATCTTTCTCCGTAGGAAAAGACCTTTGTGTAACTTCACAGTATGTGAGGGCAGCCGCTGTCATTGGCCAGGTGTAAATATATAGGCTTACCTCATTTCATTATACTTGCCTTTATTGCACTCCTGTAGAGCTGCATTTTTTATAAATTGAAGGTTTGTGGCAACCCTATGTTACCTCATGAAGGTTAGCATTTGTCCACAGTAAAGTGTTGTTTTAAAAATTAGCAAATATTTTTTTCAAGTTTTATTGAGATGAAATTGACACATAGTGCTGTGTAAGTTTAAGGTGTACAGCTTAATGGTTTGACTTACCGTGAAATGATTACCACATTAAGTTCAGTGAACATCCATCACCTCACATAGATACAAAATTAAAGAAATAGAAAAAAATGTTTTTCCTTCTGATGAAAACTCTTAGGATTTACTCTCCTGACAATTTTCATATATGACTTACAGCGGTGTTAATTATATTATGTGGTCCATCACATCCCTAGTACTTATTTATCTTATAACTGGAAGTTTGTACCTTTCTCTGCCTTCATCTGGTTCCTGCTCCCCCCACCCTGCCTCTGGTGGCCACAGATCTGGTCTCTTCTATGAGTATGTTTGTTTGTTTCTCTTTGATGTATAATTGACTTAAAACACTGTGTTCGTTCTTGCTACACACCGTGGTGATTTTATATTTCTGGACATTTCAAAATGATCACCACAATGAGTCTAGTTACCATCTGTCAGCATACAAAGATGTTACATAATTATTCTGTACATTTCATACCCATGACTTACTTATTTTGTAGTTGAAAGTTTGTACCTCTATTTCCCTCACCCATTTCTCTCCTCCCCGACTCCCCCTCCTCTGGCAAGTACCTGTTTGTATCTATGACTCTGTTTCTGTTTTATTATGTTTGTTCATTTGTTTTGTTTTTCTGATTCCACATTTAAGTGAAATCATACATATTTGTCTTCCTCTGTCTGACTTACTCCACTCAGCATAATACCCTCTAGGTCCATTCATGTTGTCGCAAATGGCAAGATTTTATTTTTATCATAGCTGAGTCATATCCCATTGTATACATATACATCACACCTCTATCCATACATCTATCGATGGACACTCAGGTTGCTTCCATATCTTGGCTGTTGTAAATAATGCTGAAATGCCATAGGGTTGCAAATGTGTTTTCTAATTAGTATTTTTGTGTTCTTTGGATAAATATTGTGGAGCAGAATTGCTAGATGGTATGGTAGTTCTGTTTTTAATTTTTTAAGGAATCTCCATACTGTTTTCCATAGTTGCCGCACTAGTTCACATTCCCACAAAAGGGCTCCCTTTTCTCCACATCCTTGCCAACATGTGTTATTTGCGGCCTTTTTGATGATGGCCATTCTGACGAGTGTGAGGTGACAGATATCTTGTTGTGGTTTTGATTTGCGTTTCACTGATGGTTAGTGATACTGAGTACCTTTTCACATGCTTGTTGGCCACCTGTATATCTTCTTTGGAAAAATGTCTACTCAGGTAATCTGCCCCTTTTTTAATGTAGTTGTTCAGGTTTTTTGGTGTTGAATTGTGTGAGTTCTTTAGGTATTAACCTCCTGTCGGTTGTATCATTTGCAAAAATTCTTTTCCCATTTAGTAGGCGGTCTTTTCTTTTTGTTAATAGTTTCTTTTGCTGTTCAAAAGTGTTTAGGCTGATGTTGTCCCATTTGTTTATTATTTACTTTTGTTTCCCTTGCCTGAGGAAACATATCTAAAAAAATATTGCTAAGACCAGTGTCAAAGAGCATACTATCTATGTTTTCTTTTAGAAGGTTTATGTTTTCAGGTCTTATATTTAAGTCTTTAATCCATTTTGAGTTTATATTTGTATATGGCGTGAGAAGGTACTAGTTTGATTCTTCTGTATGCAGCTGTCCAGTCTTCCCAACACCGTTTATTGAGGAGACTGTCTTTTCCTCATTGTATATTCTCGTCCCCTTTGTTGTAGATTCATTGCTCACATAACATGCAAACCAAAAGCAGGTGTTCACTCTAAATCACACTGTTAACTTTAACTCTCTGGCATGACCAAGGTCTCATCAACTATCTGGTCATGATACAAAGATAATCTTAACAAGCAAGATATTCCAGGGGATCCAGAGTTAGCTTCCAGGAGCCATTCAAAGGCCAGTGCTCACCCCTGAATGTACAAGAGTTGAGAACCTCAAGTTCATTGAGTTAACCCTTGCTGCAGTGTCTGCAACGGTTGCACTGCCTTCCAAATAATTTTGAAAAGAAAAAACTATCTGCTTAAGAGGCCATTTCAGAGGCCTTTAGCTTGATTTCAGAAAATAAAAACAATGGAAAGAGTAGAAAACTTCACAACATTTATTTATACCGATATACATATTAATGTCGCCCCAGTAAACAACTTGGATTTTCTCCAGTCTCTATTTGCTTGTTGTGTATTAGTAATCCTCCTTTTTTTAGCTTCTTAATTTATGTGAACCAGACATCTTTTACATAAAAACCTGAGAAGCTTCTCAGTACTTATTTAGGTGATTTCCACTGGAAGGTTGTAACCTCTGGCCCAGCCCCCTCGGCCCCCTGTGCCTCCCTCACCTCCGCCTGCTCCAGACCCAGTGGCGCTCAGACAGCGGCAGTGCCCAGCCCTCCGCCCGAGTCCTAGAGAGACCAAAAGCTGCGTTGTTCTGTTGTTACGCGATGCTCAGACCTCGCAGATGTGTCTCGCTGAGCTGTGTGCTGTTGCCAGTTCCCACAACGCCCCCAGCACAGCAGGAAAGAACATAGCCGTTGAACCCAGCACAAAGTTACCCAAGAGACCCGGGGAGACTGTGCCCCTTGCTTTCCTAATGTTGTGTTGGTCTGACGGGGGAGAGGCACAAACGAGCGCCGTGTCAGAGCAGCGGCACGTTGGAAGGTGGGCCCCGGAGGCCGGCACCCCCTGTGGGCAGAAGCTCAGGTCCCGGAAGCACGAGGACCAAGGGGGTGCCCTCCACCAGGGCACGGAGGTTGAACAGATACCTACGTTACCCACAGTTAAACCACAGAAGGCAGCATAGGTTGTAGTTCTGAACGTGAACAGCTTAAGACTGGAAAGAGAAGGACCGCAGGTGTCTTATAAGGGGGCTCCTGACGACACCAGGCGTGGCTCCTTCCCAGGACTGTGTTTCCATCGAGACATCTGCGAGGGCAGGGAGCGGGGAAAGGTGAACAGGTCAACAGGCAGCTCTTGAAATCAGAAGTGAGGAAGCCCTGTGGAAAGGGATATTTGCTGTTTTGTGTATCATTTACTTGTGGAGATTTTGTGAGCACATGGTTGGTATTTCGTTTCCTCCTAACACCGAACGCCCTTAAGCTCATGTATGGACTTAAAATGTCAGTGCTTGCCTCAGTTTACCCAGTCACACACTGGGATGAGTTACAATCGGCCACCAATGAAAAACCATCGTATATAATAAAAACGTTCTCTACATATTATTTAAACATTCTCCACATATTATTTAAAATACATTCTGTACCAGAAGAGACCTAAATGTCCAGCAAGGCACTTAGTGTAACTCAACTATTAAAGAAGAAATAAATCAATGTGTTGAAGCTAAGCACACAGAAGTGTCTTCATCATTGTCTTGCCATCAAAATAAATAAAATACACTGGGAATGCCAGGATTTCAAAAGACTGACAGGTGTTTTCTCCCCTAGGCATTACCAAAAGGTAGTTGGCGATTATGGTATTTCAACAATTAAAACATAACACTGATGTTTAGATTAAATACTTAAGTGTACAGTAATACAACAGTCATAAAGGAGCTTAGGAAATATTAGGTGCGTCTATTTACTTAGATGGGATAAAATTAAAGATACTTTTTAAGAAAACAATTTGGAAGAAAGGATAAATCCTTCTGCCTGATGCCCAGCATCTGTCTACCAGCTGTGGAAGGACCCACAGCCGGCAACGGCCACACGTACGTCACCATCATGAGAACCAATCTGTTTACGCTATCTTGTGTCTGAGCATTTACAGGTTAAAAATGCAGGTATTTCTAAAGCATGCAAAGCTGCTAGGTGAGTGGTGTCCTCGCCTCCTGCTTACAGCCTTGGACTTCACAGAAAAAGAGATGGGGGACCTAGAACTTTCTGCCCTGGGATCCAAGTGAGTGAAACTCACCTGAGCAGGCACTTGCCAGGTGTCAGGTGAGGCCTGGCTCCTCCAGGCCTCTGGCAGACTGGGGACAAGCAAAGAGTCCATTGTTGTCACATCAGGAGAGGCCACAGTTATGCGTCCAGGCCCACTGGACAGAACTTCATAGGACCATGAATATCTGGAATCTAATCAGTCATATCAGAGGAAAGAAACAAACAAAATGACCACACATTCAGCAATTTCAGATAAGCAGCTAGGAGAAGGGACAAGTGTCATGATAAATTCCAGCCCTGGCACTGCAACACACAACTCGGGTGAAACTCAAAACTAGGAGACTCCCCCTGAGGAGCAAAGGGTGTGAGCCCCACATCAGGCACCCCAACTTTTAAGACCCACATCTGAGAAATGAGCGCCCAAAGCTTCCAGTTTTGAAAACCACCAGGGATTGCGTCTATAAGACCCCAGGACTGTAGTGAGCTAAGAAGCATCTCCTACAGCGCACATCCACCGGACACGTCTGTTCAAGGGCCCAGGGCAGGGGTGGCCCGTGGTGTTCAGACTGTAAGCGAAAGAGACTCATTTGCATGTATTACAGCATCGGCCCGAGGGGCGACCATCTCATACACACATCTCAGAGCCTAATGGGGCACTTGGGGACGGGGACTGGGGGCACAGAATCTTGGTGCTCTTCCTCTGCCTTGCTCTAGACAACATGTGCTGTCTCCTTTTTTTCTTTTTCTGTTGGGGACCACCTTCCCACAGCACCCCCTCTTGCTGCAGGCAGCAGGCAGCATGCTCGTGTGCCACCTCCACCACACCCCAGAGCACCAGTGTCCACCAGGAGGAAGCTTTATAGGCATCTGGGGCCTGATTTCTGCAGCTAGGCTCAGGGAAGCCCTTGACCACCTGGCTCTGGAGACAAGGCAGGGCTTGCATTCCTGGTCTCAGAGAGACACTTCAGCAGGCTACCGCCCCCAGGGCATTGCCCAGACAGCAGACTAAAAGTCATCCCAGTCTTTCTCTGAAAGAGGCCTATTTGCTGGTCCAGGAGCTTTGGCCTGAGGGAGAGGCTTCAAGTTTGGCGCACACTTAAGGGTCTGCAGAGCTGATCTTGGGGAACGTGGGTCGCTGGACGCCACATCGGCATTCTCCCTCTGCCTCACGACAACTGGCCAGCATCTCTCAGAAATGAGCTCACACACTTTTCTGGGGCCTTGAGTTTTGTGGCTGCTGCTGGGAAGACGCCTCCAGCTCAGTGGCACTGGTGGCCAGCAGAGCGTGTGCTGACAGTCCCACAGGATGGTATATATCTGCATTCTTTAAATGCTGCTGCCTAGGGGCCAGATGTCTAAGCAGCCTAAGCATCTAACAAAGATGTTAGAAATTTATGAAAAATATACTTTGAAGGTTTAACTATTTCAATTTGCTTTATAATCTAGCTCTATACATTTTGAATACTTAAGTTTTAAGTCCCTGTAGCTCAATATAGTGAAGAGTAACTGAAACTTTTTAAAATTTTTGAAAGTTTTGAAAATTCACATGGCTCAAGAAGAAAAAAAGTTTAAGTTCTATGTCTGAGTTGATGCAGGGCACAAACATACTATGTGAAAAGTTTCTAACAGCTTTGCTTCTGAGTCTTGGAAACTAATAAAAGCATTGTAAATTTATAAGATCATTTTCATAGAAAAAAGAGAAGAATATAATTATTTTAATCATAATATTTGTGATAGTAGGGTGAGAAGGGGGGTATCCTATTGTGGTGACCAATATAGCATGTTAGATTTATTTTTGATTTATATTTGGAGTTACAGACAAGGCCATCCTGAGTAAAAATCCCCCAGAATTAACCAAATTTCCAGGGACAACTCCAGATTTTTAAGAGCTATTAATGGAATTCAAGTGGAGATCTTAAAGGAATCCATTGTTATCTGGGTTCCAGGTGGAATTAAAAGAAAACTGGCTAACGCCTGCCTCAGGGTGAGAAGGCAGCGTTGGCTGGCTCAGAAGGACGGATGAGCGGAGCTGCCGGGCTGGGTGGTTGGGGTGTGGTCCAGCTCCCTCCCCAGCTCAGGAGCCCTTTGTGACCAGACCACAGCTGTGATGCGGGCCTAGGACTTTAGTCCCCACGTACACCCCTGTGCTCAGTTGCCTAAGGGCAGCAGTGTGGTTCAGACAATGGAGAATTATCTCTTTTCTCTGAAAAGCACTTTGGACACGTGCCTGAGCTCCAGCTGCGCGTTTCGGGTGCCTGACATCATCCTGGGCGCCCTGTGCGGACTGGGGCTCTTCTTCCTAATAATCTCCTGCTTCCAGGATGGTCTGCCCGCACCACCTCCTAGGAAGCACAGAAGCTTCAGGAAGGTAAGGAATGCTTGGCTTGGATACAAAAGCACATGATTATCTCTCCTTTTTCCTATTATTATTTCTACTTTTCTGAATTGAGGTGAGGGCCTTCTGAGATGGGAAAGACTAGGACTTCTATCCTCGGGGAAGAACAGAACAGCAGCCCTCAGGCACCAGCCGGGCTGGGCAGGGGCTGGACTGGGCACTGGGATTTCCAGCCAGAGAGCTCAGGCCAGTCGTCCAGGGAGGGTAGAGGGCTCCAGGGCGAGTCCCAAACGCAGTGACCGGTGGCTAAGGACTGGATACTGGGAGTTCAGCCTCAGCCAGAGGTCAGGCCCCTGAGCCCCGGCTCACCGGCCGTGAACAGGTGTCTGGGACAAGACTCTCCCTGGTCAGGGCTGATCTGAGGGCAGTGCTGAGGCCCCCAGAGCCTCCGACTGGGGCTGCAGGGGGGCCCTGGCCTCGGGAAGCAGGGCCCACCTGACAGAGCCCAGACGCACCTGCAGGTCGGAGTGCGTGTTTCCTGAGCAGAGGAGCAGTGACGGAAGAATTCCAGGGTGGGCCTCGCATAGGAAATCCTTTATCACGTTCTCCGATGAAGTAAAACAGAAAATACTTTTATCCACTTTAAAAAAGAGTGAAAGGGAAGAAAACCCACAGAGCCCTGTTTGATGCAGAAAAATTGCACTATGCGTGGACGCGGGAGTCTGGCGCCTGCCGGGAGAGGGTAGAGTGAGAGCCGGACCCCAGCCCCTTGTTCCCCCTTGTCTCTCAGCATCCGCCGAAGGGCAGGAGCAGGAGTTGGAAGAAAAACGGAGCTTTGGAAGGTAAGCAGCTCCGTTCAGCCCCGTGTGCCCGAGAGTCAGCCCCCACCCCCAGCCCTGAGGGCCCAGCTCCACGGTCTCCGAGGATGAGGACGCCAGTGGCAGAGTCTGTCCCTCAGAAGCTGAACCCTCTGGGCGGCTCCTGGGAAGGAGAGCAGAACCCAGATACTTTCTAGATTCCACGCTCGGAACGGAACGAAGCTGTGAGGGGCCTGGGAAGGGGTGTAGGCCGCAGGCGTGCAGGCCGCAGGGGGCCAGCGGGGCCTAGGCGGGGAGGTGGGACCTCCAGGTGTAACTGTGCTGTTTAACTTTGCTCAGATTCCTCCATGAGGTGACCCCTGCCCTGCAGCCCCCACAGAGGGCTGTCAGGGCCTCGGGGGGATGGATGTGGAAGCGCTTCGTAAATGATAAACCCATTTGTGGGTTTTCTCCATCACTGTCAGGGACCAGGCAGCCTTGGGTGCTGGTGCTTGGGCTCCAGCCTCCCAGTGATGTCCCCTAGAGAGGGACACGGCACTCAGCCTGCTGTGAGGCCCCTAGGCTCCCACCTTCACCCCGCGACCCAGCCTCCTGATTTCCAGCTTGCAGAGACTGTCTGGAGGAGCTGGAAGAGGTTCGGGGCCTGGTTTCACTCCTGCAAAGGTAATTTCCCTTCCTCTCCCGGGTTCTCCTTCCTCCCGGAGCTTATGGGGTGACCCCAGGGCTGCAGGCAGCTTGGGGCTGACCTGGGAGGGGGAGCCCTGGGGATGGGGGATGGCTAAAGCCCTGGGGGTAGGGAAGGACAGCAGGAGCATTGTGAAGTCAGTGTGGGCGCTGTGGAGGGCCATGGGCCTCCAATGCCCACCCCTACTTGGCCTGACCAGCCGTCCTGGCCCTGCCAGCTCCTGGCTGCAGCCTGTGCCATCTGTCTCCTGCAGCCACCTGGAGAGATTCCCTGACAAGGGCGGCTTTCAACATCTCTACGGCCAAGAGCCCCCTGACAAGGTGTGCAAAGCAGAGCCTGCTGGAGCCCAGCAGCCGTGCAGGGAAGAGGCCGTTTCCGCCATGTTCCCGGCTCCTCTCACCAAGCACCTTCCACCTCTGGCCTCCACCCTTTCGCCAGACTCAGTGATCGCGCCAGTTTCCATTCATTTGGACTTACCCTCAAGTGCTTGTCCGTCACCGGAGCCTTTCCTTTCCCTGGACAGCCTTTCATCCCGGCCGCTTGCTCCTTCCCCTTCGCCCCCATCTCCTCCTGATGCCAGGGCCTGCTCGCCCCCTCTGACAGCCCCCTCTGCCCCACTGCAGCCAGACTCCACTCCAAGACCTCAGCGTGACCCGCTGGCACTCCCACGGGGCACCATCCCATGCAGCTCATCTCCACGCATCACGTGGGCACCACCCATCTCAGGCCTCGACGGCTCCAGCTGTCCCATTCCAGAGCTGCCTTGGTGGCAGGTGGCTTCCAAAGCCTGGAGGCTCTCCACCTTGACACGTTTTGAGTCCCAGCAAGGGCACCTGTCTCGTCATCCACCAGAGGCCCCGTTCTGGGAAGACCCCGCAAGCAGACAGGTAAAGGCTAGTGGCCTTCCCTTTGTCACCCCAGATGTCCAGAAGCTGCTGGAGATACTAATCACCAAGAGGGCAGGACTGAAGATTTGGAAGGAGAAAGAAAAGGAGGAGGGACCAGGCTACCACCTGGATTCTTTGGCGAATACGTTCAAGTCCCTGGACCCCAGGCATCGCCAACACTTCTGGAGCATAAAAGGCCAACCAGCAGAGCTGCTTGGTCCTGAGAAGGCCACATATCTCAACACTCGGGGGGTCCAGCTACAGCGGACATGCAGCCAGCTCTTCTGGGGTCTCCCCTTTCTGCACAGTGAGTCTCTGGTGGCTCCTGTCACAGTTGCTGATTCCTCTCCAAAGTTACCCTCTGTCTTATTCAATGAACCACTCCAAAATCAAGCTAAAATCACTTCACATCTCTCGCTGGCTCAGCCTTTGCCCTACCCTCTGGCCCAGGCCCAACCCCAACCCTTGACTCCAACCAGACCCCAATGTCAGCCCCCACCTCTGGCTCAGGTGGAGGCCCAGACCCGACCCCAACCCTTGACCCCAACCACGCCCCAATTCCACCCCCCATCTCTGGCTCAGTTTGAGATGGCCCACTGCACACACTCTTTTCCAATCCTACCACCTTCTTCTCAGCCCCAGGCTAGGTACTGTGATGTATCTTGCCCTACAGTCCAAAATAAGGCACAATTGTTCATGTCAACTGCAGTGCAAAATCTGGAAAGTCACTGTTTGAAAAAACAATTAGAAAGGGAGAAGACGCTACCCTCTGTGGTTAAAAAATCCCAGCAAGTCTTTAGCCAAGCCCCTCCCCACCTCCCCCAGGGCAGCAGGGCCTCCTGGGCCCACAGCTCCGTCTCAGTCCCTCCCGGGGACTTCATCAGCCCTGGGGTTCGGGAGAAATTGGAGCAACACCTTCAGCAAAGGTTCATGCCACAACAGAGCAGACTGCCCTTCAGAAGCCAAGTGTCTCAGAAACTGATGGAGCCTCAGGGCACATTCCCGGGGCCTTGCCAGGCACAGGGCATGATGGGGCCCTCAAAGCCCTCTGCGTTTATAGGCCAGGGGAGCTGGGATGCACAGAAGATGGGGTCCAGGTGCCCCACAAGGATCCTGCCAGGGAAGGGCTTGCACAATGCTGTAGGCCATAGTGTGGGAAGGATCCTAAGAGACATATATGTGACCTCAGCCAGCCACTCACCGAAGGTTCCAAGCATGAAGGCTGAGTTAAAAAGTGACTTGGGCATAAAGACTGAGTCAAACAGAGACTTGAGCCTAGGCAGGAAGCATCCAGAAGACGTCTTGGGAGTCCTTTTGGGCAGGACGGTGGAGCACACCCACGAGGGTCACATCCATATGAGTGTACATTGTTCAAGGCCTGCCGCCAACCCTGTCTTAGACCTTCCTGAAGAGTCAAATTCTCATAAGGGAGCAGGAAGTCCAGAACCCCCCCAGGATTGGGAACCCTGCATGA
This sequence comes from Camelus dromedarius, assembly GCF_036321535.1. Taxonomy (NCBI): domain Eukaryota; kingdom Metazoa; phylum Chordata; class Mammalia; order Artiodactyla; family Camelidae; genus Camelus; species Camelus dromedarius. The sequence goes on from NC_087462.1 coordinate 25,678,617, forward strand.
ACACCTCCCATGAGTCTCTGGTCCTTAGTCCGTGCATTCAGCAGGTGCTGGAAGCACATATTATCAGGTTTCGGGTGAAGCACAGTTGGAGTTTACTCCGCAAGGCCCTCAAGTTCCTAACTCTCTTTAAGTTGAAAAAAGCTCACCCCATGGCCGTCCCCAGCTCCATCGTGGAAGTCACCTGTGAATCTGGGGGCCACGCAAAACCCCAGCTAACCGAGGTCCTGGAAAAGCCGCCTCAGCCCCAACCGGAAGAGAGCGTCAGAACCGCAGAGTCAGCTTCCATGCTGCTGAGCCCCCTCCTTGCCCCCTCATGTCCCTGTGAGAAACTCCCGGGGGGCCTGGGAGGGAGCCCGCCTGGCGATGTCCGTGAGTCCGCTGAGGCCTCTCTGATTGGACAGGGGGACAAGTTACCTTCTCAGGCTGTCACATACAAGTTTATAGGCAGAATCTGGCACAATGAGTCTGTCATGGGGGCTGAGAAAGGCAGCCTGCAACAGCCCAGTCCGAGTCCGCCAGTGGCCAGGGATGAGCCAAGGGGAGAGACTGGGGGACGGGCCTCACCGGACTCCTGCGGTAGCGTAACAGTAGTGGACCTTGACAAGTGGCCCCAGTCTTCCAAGGCCCAAGACACGGACCCTGCTTGGAAAAGTATTTTGGACCCTGGTATGATGATTAGATCCCAAAGCACGAATGTGGATCAGAAGGAGTCCTGGTCTCCAAGGCCCAAAAAAAGCCTCTCATTAAGTACACAGTCCGTGGTCCTAACTCCAGAAGATGTATACTTGGACGCACAGCTTCGGAAGCTTGAGGGCCAAAGATTCGCAAAACCAGAGCAACAGCACATGGGGGTGCTCCTTCTGGACTGTGAAACTGGGGTGCTCCTTCAAGATTGTGCCACCAGCACCCTTCTTCAAGACTGTCACTCAGATATGTCCCTTGCCGCAGACATCTTGGCTGCTGAGGAATCTCTGTCTCATTCCCAGACCTTGTCCAGTGGGGACATGTCAGTTTCCCAGGCGCTCTATGACCTGAGCTCCAGTGGAGGGAGCAGTTGGGGACCGCAGGAGCCCTGGGGACAGCAGGCCCCATCAAAGAGCCAGAGGAAGAAGTCTGGCCCCACTGATGAGCAAGAGGATTATAGGAGGCCCCGGCCAGCACAGCATGAAAAAGGGCCGGCAGAGCGCAAGGCCCACCAGGCCCGGGGGCTGAGCCGCCCCAGCCGGAAAGAGGAATCAGCAGACTCCCAAAGAAGCGAGGCCCGCCAGCTGAGGAAGGGACAGGCTCCGTCGGAAAGCTCCTTCAGGAAATATATGAAGCTCCTTCTACAGTGGGTTTTCCCCAGTAAAGACAGAGGACCCAAAGACCCCCTGCAAAAAGGCAAGCCCGCTTCAGCCACTGCCCGGAGCCCAGACCCTGCCCAAAGCCGGTCGTTTACAGACAGCACGGTCCCCGAGGCGGAGGCTCTCGTGACGGCTGTGGGGCAGATCCTCGAGGAGAAACTGGCCCTTCACCCTGCACATGGACCTTATGCCTCAGAGTTAAATTGGCACGAAGGAGACCCCCAGGCCTTGTTGGGTCAGCATTACTGCTACCACAGGGTTGTCTCCTACCAAGAGCACAGGAGAGTGATGAGTGGGAAACCCTGCGATCCCCGAGCTCCCCCCAAGGGCCACAGCTGTCACGGCAGGAATAGGTGGGCCAGTCGCAGCCACAGAGACTGCAAGTGGGCCTTCCCGCCCGGGGAGCCCGGGCCCCCAGGCGGCCACTGCCAGCACGGGCTGGGAACGGCAGGCCTGCCCGGCCACCCCGCCCACTGTCCGAGGCACTGTCTCCTTCGGAACCGCGCCTCTCCTGCGCCGTCGGGGTACGCTCCCTACGTCCTTCCTGGGAGGGCGACTCTTCCCCAGGGAACAACGTACACCGTGCAGAGAAACTTTTTTTTCTCAGGTTAGCACATCCCCTTTGTGCTAATGGCTTCTTCCTACCACAATTTTTATTGTTTCCCCCAAACATATGTGTTTTTCCCATGAGAGGTGTGGCGTGCGTCTGTGTCCTGCTGGGGAGAAATGTCCAGGCACTTGGCTTCCAGAAGGGACGACAGGGCCATGGAGGGAGGCTGACCCCAGCGTGGAATTCTCACCCTCGCCCCAATTCCCTCATTGCTCCTTAAAGTCCCACAACTAGCAGCATTACAGAAACAAATGGAAGCATTCAGGGCCTGTCAAGGAGAACAAAGCCTAAAGACCTCCCCTCTCACAGGATCTGGCTCAGCCTTACTCCCCCACACGCTCTCTACCTTGAACTTGTGCAGCTGGGGGGGAGGGGTTTGCAGAGGCTGAAATTCCCCTCAGTCTCCAGAAAGTGTCAGAGACAAGTTCACATGGCAGATTAAGGAAGGGAGTAGGGGGCAGCGCTGGCCCCACGTCCAGAGCTGGGAGAAATCTTGCCCTCCACACCCGCCATGTCTTGGTGGGAAGAGGTGACACCTGCCCTGAGCCCTCCCCACCCTGAAGCTGGGTTGAGATGGGCTGGGAGCATCCCCTCCCTCTGCGTTTCTCGGGACCTGGAGCAGCGGCGAGCACGAGGAGCGCGGCTCCCCCAGCTCTGGGTGTGTGGGGCGGGAGCCCCAAGACATTGAGGGCCTGTCCAGCCTGCCCCAGAGGAGGGAGCAGCCCTGCCCACAGCGCCCACCTCCCCTCCCAGGCCGTGACTCTGTGCAGTCACCTCGCCGTCTGATGGTGGGACACTGGGCACCCCAGGGGGGTGCAGGGGGAGGAGGCAGGTGGCACAGGGTGCCCGTAAATGCTGCAGTGACCAAGGAGCCCCCGGCATCCCACCACCATCTACAGGCCCGCAGGGGAGAAGACAGGGCCTGGGGGCTCACCCCAGGGTGTCCCCCCTACTCCAGCTCCCCGAGCCCAGACAGGGCAGCCACCTGCAGCTCCTACTCTGAGGGCCAGGCTCACAGAGGCAGCAAAGCCTCAAGCAGGAAGGTTCACTTCTCCACAGAGTGTGAAATAAGCTCTCACAGGACGGGGAGCTCGGGACAGACTGGCGGTCCATGGCCTTTACCTACATACGGGGCCCAAGGAGGCTTCCAGGGGACAGACGGGACTTAAAAGGCCTGGAAACTGTCCCGGGGTCACAGCAAGTCTCACGTGGCTCTCAGCTTTGCTTACCCCAGAGCCCAGAGTGGGAAGAGGCCAGCAGACAGGAACTGTCACACAGCGGGCAGAAGTGACCTGTGGGGACTGGGGTGCCGTCCAGCTTTCCTCCCCGGCCCGGCCACACGGGAAGCTGGGAGATGGGGAGCAGTGCTCTAGAGTGATTGGTGCGTCATGTCACAGTCACTCCCATGATGGACAGCCCTGTTCCAAGAGGGGCCCCTCATCCAGGTGACAGCAGGGATGGCCCTGCCCCCACGCCCGTCAAGACCCCAACTCATGGGACCAGGACCCAGGGTGGAGAGGGGAGCAGGCGCAGGACTGTGGTTTCTCCCTGGAGCCAGGTCCTGCCTCGAGCCCCATCCTGCAGGGTGGACGCAGGACCTGTGGGAGGGGCTGGGACCTGGGTCAACAGAGCACCCTTGGGAGCTCAAGGGAGGGGGGCACAGAGTGGGGACCCTGAGCCTGGCTGCCGCTGCGTCCTCTCAGGACCACCGACAGGTGAGTGCTGGGGTGCGGGGACCCCAAGTGTCCTGCAGGGAGAAGCCACACAGAAGGGACACTGTTAGAACAGCAAGAAGCAGGAAGGGGCAAGTCCCTCTGCCCTTGTCCTGCATAAGGTGTGGTAAGGCCAGCAGTGGAGGCCCCCCACTAGGAGTCCCCACACAGAGACCTCTGACAGAGACCCACATGGAGACCCCCCCCTCAGAGACCCTGCACACAGGCCTCACAGGCAGGCTTTGGGATCTGAGTCGCCACCCATTGTCAGCCTTCCCGGTGGATCTGATGCCACTTAACAAACGGGCAGCACAGGGGGAGGACCAGTGGCTGCCTCCCTTCCCCGAGGTCCCCCAGACACCCAGACCTTGTCAGCATTGCCCTAAATGGTGGTCTCTGCTTGGAGAAATACTTATGAATTTTGGTCCTTTTGTAACGTCGCTGCCTCTAAACATAAGAATTACACACGCCACGCGTAGCCCTGCAAAGGTCTTTCCTCCACGGGTTTTTGTTAGCTTGACCCCCAGCTTAGAGAATCACAGATTTTCAATGTGAATAAAATGCTGCCAACCTTCAATGAGAGAAAATACTTTATTTGTCCAGTGTCACTCATCTTCCAGGCCAATGGTGTCAATGTCAGATTTTTAAAAATTTCATTGGGGACAAGGTCTGAACTCCAGAGGGTGGGTTTCTTTATTTTGGAAGCAAGGTAAAAGCCTGCAGCCAATGGGCTCCAGGAGTAAAATAAACCAACAGGAAGGCCTGTGGCGTCTCACTCACCCCCCGGGGGCCACGCCACCAGAACATTGTTTTGTACATAACAGGTTTGTGGGCTTTGTTTTACTTTTAAATGAAACAGACTAACAATTATGTGAAGTTTTCTTAAAATGTGGCAATGCCCTCCAATGGTATTACGCCTGTTTCCAAGATGTGACAGTCCTAATGTTTAGCCAACGTAGCTTAAACTGATAGACTATTTAGGAGGATTCATTTTTTAAATAATTCTTTTAAAATGGACATTTTCCAAAACTTAAGCGATGGGGCTCCATTACATATTCATTATAAGGCTAAAAAGGGACCCTTTGCTTCAAATCTCCTCTCTTCTGTCTCCTCTGTCCTCTCTAGATTCATCTAGAATCTTACAAAATGTATCATTTAATCTATTCTTGAGACATGCATATGGTCTAATAAAACTACCAGAAGGCGCAGCTTAACATCAGAACTGAAGAAAGTGTAATCATCAAGCGCCGATTAATGTACACGAAGGTACAGCAGTCATCAAACTTCTCATGTTATTTACCCAGCCCTTTCCAAAGGGTGTATTTCAGTGATGCTACATGCATATTTCTTGTTGCTCATAAGCAATTAGTTTTCCTTGTCTTGTTAAAATCGACTGTAACACTAGCTGTCAAACTTGTGTCATTGGTTGAGCCTCTCAGGTTACCCATCAGAATGACAGGGTTACAGTCCCTCCTCTAAGAGAACTGAATTGTCAATTTCAATTTTAAAATTCCCTGTTTCTATTCTTCATAATTTACAAATGTATAACTAATTTTCTACTTTACTCCCTCACAATGTCATTGAATCACAAAATGATGGAAAATGGTCCTGGATGTCCTGTAGTATCGCATCAGATTTTTTTTTTTTAAGTGCAACTTACGCAGGTAAGTTTCATGATCATCAAAAAAATGGGACCAATTAGGGAAAATTTCATACAAGAAATGCTTTACAAAGAGTAGTATATCCTTTTCAAGTCGACTATTTTAACAGAATTAGAACAGTATTCAACTGAGGGATTATTATCCAGTCCTTTGAATTAAAGTTGTACAGGGTGGCCATGAAGTCTGAAAACATAGACAAAAAGTCCATAATAAGTAGTTTATTTTTATGACATGTGAATGTGTTGTCCCTCACTAGCAATTTATAGCTCAATAAGCTGTGGAAAACCACAATGAACAATGTGCATTAAAGCAACATTCCCATCAGTCATTGCACGTGTATCTGTCATACGTTCCCTCCAATGATTTGTGTGTCCAATTTCCATGGCATAAACTTGCACCTTTACCCTAAATGAAACAATTAAGGGGGTTCAACTTGCTAAAAAAAAAAAAGTCCATATTTCCAGACTTTATGGCCACCCGTATTTTATTTTTACTGAGATTCACATACAGCAAATCTTATAAACATTTTACCATTAATATAGACCAAACAGAAATGAATTCCAAAAAACAAGCTAACGGAGAAAATTAACAAAAACAAGCCCTTTGTCTTTGACATTTTTCTCATGAGAACATTTTGCTGGAAATGAACTGATTTTTAATCTACAGATAAAAGGCTGTCTGCACGATATTCAGGATGTATTACATTTGGTTTCAAAACTGACTTATATTTAAAACAGTTCTCACACTGATTATAATAAGCCAAGTATTCTAGAACAAAATGTGGAGGGCGGCAATGATGTGATGATTTATGAATACTCCAAGGGGCAAAACATAAAAAAAAAAAGGGAGGGGGCAGAGAAAAAGTAGTCAGTCTGCAATATTAACCCTCAAACGCTGTTCCTCTTGATTGGCATAGGATACAATGCTGTTTTCAATCATACATTTTATAATGAACTCCCACAGGCAGTGTTCTGGAAGTGTTCCCAAATATGTACAGCTACTCTTTCTGCCATGCTGACACCATGGACCTAGTAGGAGCATCCAGACCCAGATGTTCCAGAAACTCCACAATGACCCCTGCGCCTTTGAGGTCCATCAAGTTCATAATCATTCGTGGAACAGGATCAGTCTTTATGATTGTGCCTCTGCCTCTGGCCATGTGAATGGCTGCATTTCTCAAACAGGTACACATTCTGGTTACTCAGGTTTGCTGGGATGCCCTCCTCTCCACCTGTGGCAAATTTATCCTCAATGAAACAGTCAAGGGGGTTCAACTTATTTAAAAAAAATATTGTCAGCATTTCCAGACTTTACAGCCACCCATATTTTATTTTTACCAAGATTCACATATGGCAAATCTTATAAATATTTTACCATTAATATATATCAAACAGGAATGGATACCAAAAAACAAGCTAACGGAGAAAATAACAAAAACAAGTCCTTTGTTGATGCTGCAAATGGCATTATTTTATTCTTTTTATGGCTGAGTAGTATTCCATTGTATAAATATACCACGTCTTCTTTATCCAGTCTTCTGTTGATGGACATTTAGGTTGTTTCCATGTCTTGTTTATTGTAAATAGTGCTGCTGTGAACATTGGGGAGCATGTATCTTTTTGAATTAGAGTTCCCTCTGGATATATGCCCAGGAGTGGGACTGCTGGATCACAGGGTAACTACTTTTGGTTTGACTCCAAGCATTTTTGTGTTTTCAAGTTTCCCACCCTCACTCACTGTAGTGATGTCTGTAATCTTCTTTCCTCTTCTGAGTCCAAAAATTGGACTCTCCACCACCTGCTTCCTGTGGTTTCACAATCTCTGCCATTTGTTTCCAATGAACCCTGCAACCAAACAGCTTTTTCCCAGCTCACACATTGCCCTGAAATGTCAGAAGCAAGACCAGCATCTTCCTTTTTGATTCCTGCTGTAATTTTATGCTGGTGACACTTTACATGCCTATTTCCAATGTCAATAAGTATTTCAAAAGTTTATAAATTTTTCTTGCAGAGTGTGGTCCCTGGAGTAAGAGGAACTTTCCATCTACAAGTTCTGTGACTTGGGTGAGTCACGCAGTGCCTCCCAACTCCGTTTCCTTGAGTTGGAAAATGGGGCTCAAAGTCAAAAGTGTTACAGTGAATGGGAAATGAGTTAAGATAGTAAAACATCACATAACTAGTACTGAATCGTTTTGCTATTATCATTGCTTTTATTTTTTGTACTATTATTACCAAGTTAGTTTCCATCTGTTAAAGTACACACAATTAGTTATTTCTTACAAAATTCAGCCGTAAAATTTTGTAGCACAAAACCTAGTGTTTTGGATGTGTTAAAAATTTAAAATCCTCTCTAAGAAAATAAACTGAATATTCTCTCAAGTGATTTTCCAATCATTTTTTGCTACACAGTATTTAGCAGGTTTCTACTAATTTCTTTTGATTTTAAAAGACTGCAATTCCAAAGCCATTGCATCTTTTTACATTGAACAAGCTAGACTCACTGGGTGCTTTGACACCAGCACTGTTTTCTCCGCCTGCCTCTTCACACGCGCTTCTTGGTGAAACCCGTGGGTCCTCTGGTTACCTCCAGTAGCAAGAGGAAGCCTGATGTTCGCAATTAAATCCCACAGTCCAGGGTAATAGTCAAAATCCCACATTAAATTTCCCTTTTTTGTTTTCCTTTTTGTTACTGGAGGTACTGGGGGTTGAACCCAGGACCTCCTGCATGCTAAGCCAGTGCTCTGTCACTGAGCTACCCTCCCCACCCCCTACATTTTGTTTCAGTGCAGAACTTCTGTGTCCCCGGAGAACAGCCCGCCTTAGCCATTGATGGGAATGCTGCCGTGTGGAGCTGACGGGGAGCACGTGAACTTCTCCATCTGTGCTTGGCGCTGCTCCCTCTTCTTCCCTGCCCTGGTCCATGGGGCTCTCCTGCTTCCCAGATTGCTGATCTTGAATTCTGACCTCTCTTAGCCCAGCAAGGGGAAGGTGGGAAGGAAGGAAGAATGAAAGGGCAAGAAAGGCTCGTGTCACCTGCCCAGCACCGCTGCAAGCCCACTGTGGTGCCGCACGGACTTGGCAGGGGTTCCCAGGGGGCTTTCTCTTGTGGGCATTTTATGCCATTTCCAGGGGCCTCGCCCTCACAGAGCCTTGTTGCGGGAGGGGGAGCACCTTCTCTGGTTGGTCCCCACGGCGCCCCATCACTTGGCAGTCCTCATGCTGCTGTCATCCCCTCCCCTGTCATGGCAGATCTCTCAAGCTGGGCCACATTGGAACAGCGTGGCACCCCTTCAGCCCTGAGGCTGGGAGAGCACGTACTCCTGGCGTTTCAGCCAGCCCCTACCCCATGTCTTCAGGATGGTCCTACAGTCATGCCTTGCTCCCCTGGCTTTAGGCATTTCACTCTGAGAACCTGCCTACATCCCCAGAGTTGGTTCCTGGGTGCTCCCTGTTGGGGGTGCACTCACAGAACCCTGAAAACCCTCTCTAAAATCCTAGCCCATGTCCACCTCTCTGGACCTTCCCCACATTCCTAGAAAGCTGCTGCGCTGTAGTCATGGGAGGTGCACCTTCTATTGGCCCCTCTCTTCCAGGCGCTGCTGGGGTCAAGGCGGGCTTGGTTTTCTCATCAGGAAACCCTCAACTCCTAGGGTTGGTGTTAGGCCCTTGAGCTGCCATAAAGGCATCTGAATTTATAAGATTCTTCTTTTAATTTTCAACCAACGTTGGTACCAACTTTTACCAGTTCATTGGAAAGAGCATTTCTCATCCCCAGGAAAAAGAATTAAGATGTAAGCTTATACATTCTTATATAATTAGGAAATTAAAGAACTTAGGTTTGGCTATTATTTATGTATGTAATACTGGCACTTACCTAGAAAGATATCTACCACTTTTCCTTCCTTCTTTCTGATTTCAAAAACCAAGATATATGTTAAGAATGAACTGGGAAAATGGCAGTATCTAGAGGGGATTTTACTTGTGTGTTTATTTTTATGTTAAATTCTCTACTTTCACATCACCAAGAAGAGAGAGTTCTTTGGTGGGGAGTCAGCCTTAAGGACATACCAGGTTGAAGCACTTAGATGTCAGGGTCACATGACCTTTTCAAGATGTTTCTCATGGGTCAGTGAAAAGCTCTAACAGCTCAGGAACAGAAACAAGTTGAGAATTAAAAGCCAGGTGACTGAAGGGAAGAACCCTCTGCCAAGTTTCTGGCCGTCTCCTACACCGCTGATAAGTGGAAACAGTTTCTGGGCAGAGAACACGGCTCTGGGCTCCTCAGACAATCCAGCAGCAAGACAGGGTATCCCCAGAATTAAGGCTGGTCTACCCCACAGGGCTTCTCACTGAAATGCTTTAACACAGAGGTGACAAATCTCCTAGAGCAGAGCAACAGTGGTGGCTGTTACCACTGCTGTGGCACTTAGCTGTGTCTTCTTTCAAATAATAAATATGACCAAGTTTAGTTACACAACGGGGGAGGGATAGATTAGGAGTTTGGGGTTAGCAGATACAAACTACTATGTATAAAATAGATAAGCAATAAAGTCCTAATCTATAGCACAGAGAATCTTGGAATTACCTGCAATGAAACAAAATATGAGAAAGGGCATGAACCATGACTGATGGGACAGGGACGGGGAGGGGGGTCCTTAGGGAGGTCTGGAGTCCAGCAGAGCCAAGGTCACCCCACAGAGTCAACCCCTGCCCTGAAAGCTTAGACACATCCCAGCAAGCATGCTGTCTTGGTGGGATGTTAAATCTTTGGATTAAAAAAGTTAACTCTTTGGATTAAAATTTTCAGTATATTTTTTATCAAAATGGGATGGTTTTGATTTTTCACAATTTTAACATAAACTTTCATCTTTGCACCTTCCTGTAAAGATTTAGTCCAGCATTTCCACAGAGTTGTAAATTTTAAAGCACTATAAACAAATCCTTTCACATCTCATAAAACAAGTCTTAGTTAAGTGTATAAAGAATGTAGTATTTCTTATTATAACTTAAACTTTTTCAGGTCTGCTTGATTCTCTCTAGGGTGATTTCACTGAATGAATTCATAACAAAACTTCATCTTCCCTCAAAGGCCATTCAGCCCCTAGGACAATGTGTAGGCTGCTAGGTCACTATCTCCTATAAGGTATGCTCCATTTCAACCACTCTCATAGCAAGTTATTATTTTTTTAAATTATATACCTTCATTTAAAAAATCCTAAGTGAAACAGTTCAGTTTTTAGTTGCTTCTATCTAATAGAAAGCATATATTTTTATTCATTTATTTGAATCTTTAATGAGTAACATAAAATTTGACTTACTATTCCTGAATTAATGGATTTCTTCTTTTTTTCCTTGCTTTTTAAGGGATTTATCACCTTAAAAAGCAGATAAAACAATTACAATATCAGGTTTTATACTGAAATATTTTTAAAATGTGTAGTCCAACCTGGTGCCTTCACTTCTTATGTATTCATTCACTTACAAATACCTTTAATATGACTCCTAAATAGTCAACCAGCCAAAACTTCTCTGCAAAAATTGGAAACAACCTAAACATCCATTGACAGATGACTGGATAAAGAAGCTGTGGTATATTTGTACAATGGAATACTACTCAGCCATAAAAAATAGTAAAATAATGCCATTTGCAGCAACATGAATGGATCTGGAGCTTGTCATTCTAAGTGAAGCCAGAAAGAGAAAGAAAAATACTGTATTATATCACTCATATGTGGAATCTAAAAAAAAAAAAAGACAAATGAACTTATTTACAAAACAGAAACAGACTCACAGACATTGAAAACAAACTTATAGTTACCACAGGGGGAAAGAGGTAGGAAGGGGTAAACTGGGAGTTCAAGATTTGCAGATACTAACTACTATATATAAAATAGATAAACAGTAAGTTTATACTGTATAGCACAGGGAACTATATTCAATATCTTATAGTTACTTATGATGAAAAAGAATATAAAATGAATATATTGCGTGTATATGTATGACTGAAACATTGTACTGTACACCAGAAATAGACACATTATAAACTGACTACACTTCAATTTAAAAAAAAAATGTTACTAGTGATAATCTTCTTTTAAAAAAGTCTCTTTTCAGTAATATTCTTCTCAATCACTTTATGTATTCATTACCCTACAATATGCATCTTTTTAATGTGAGAGAGACTTTTGACAGTCAAGATCCGAAGTAACAGTGATTACTTTGTAGAAAAACTATAGTTTTTCTAATAAATAAAATATACCCAAGACATATAACAGTTTTCATTTGATTAAATACACTAACAGAGCAAATCACCCAAATATGTGAATATTTAAGGACTCTACTAGTTGCTTTATAATGGCAGTAATTTCCATTAGACATGTAATTATGTGTAAAAGTGTGGAGTCCTTCCAGGGACCTAGTGGGAGCCACACCAGTCCACAAACCTAGTAATAGGCTGACAGACTGATGACTCAATTGTGCACGCTGAAAAGCAACTTTGGCCCAGGACCACTCTACCAAAGAAGGTACCGGAGCCAGTCTCATCCACGCAGCAACCAGACCTAATGCACACTCACTTGAGGCCCTAGCATCAAGCACACCTACTGTAGACCCCACTGTAGTCCTAGCAACAGCCTCAAAACTAGCTCCAAACCAGCACAATTAAAAGCTTGCAGGAGGCTTTGTAAAGATCAGGCACATTGCTGGAGAGCCAGGCGGCCAGGTGCTTGTGCAGGACTATGTGCATGGCCAGGAAAGACCTTGAGGAAGCCCTCATCTTTCATCTCTGGCTGACTTTGAGTCTCTGTTTAAACATCAAGGGAAAGCCAGGGTAGGATTTTGCACTTGGAGCATATAAGAAGTGTACCAGTGTACACAAATCTCTGCCAGTCATGTGTTGACCACTAGCTAACCAAGCACAGACTGCAAAGACCCACACAGCAAAGAAAACAGACTTTCCAGAATTACTCCAGGAAAGTCACTAAGCCAACAGCAACAACAAATCCTGGAAAAGCAGGGAATCTGGTCCCCCATGTTACTATAGTTTTAAAAATTTCCAGCATTCAACAACAACCAAAAATACAAAGCATGCATAAAAACAGGAGAGCATGGCCTATTCACAGGGGGGAAACTGTCCTTGGGAACGTGTAGATATGGGATTTATTTAATAAGTTCTTTAAATCAGCTATTATAATTATGTTTAAAGAACTAAGGAAGCTAGGAATAAAGAAATAAAGCATGAAACAATGTCTTACCATATAGAAAAATCAATAAGTAGATCAAAAATTTGAAAAAGAACCAAATAGGCATTACCAACTTAAAAAGCACAGTAACAAATGAAAAATTTTCTAGAGGGGTTTAATAGAACATTTGAGCTGGCAGAAGAAAAAAATCAGTGATCTTGAAGATTGATCAATTGAGATTTTCTAGTTTAAGAAACAAAAAGAAAAATAAAGAAAAAAAAATGAACAAAGCCTAAGAGACCTGTGGCACATAACCCAGCATTACAACATATGAATACTGGGAGCACCAAAAGGAGATGGGAGAGAGGAAGGGGCAGAGAGAATATCTGAAGAAATCATGGCTGAAAATTTCCAGGGCTGCCTCAGCAAATCTGAATCCCTTACATGTGTGCAGAAAATGACGTTTCCAATGTATTGCACCAAGAGCGAGCTGTCCACTGAAATTCTAAAACTACTGACACATAATCGAAATGGTCTCCCAGACTTTCTTCAAAATGATCTCTTCTGTTGAGAATACGAATAATAAGAATACATTTATATTTGAAGTCATGGTATAAATATCCAGGCAGGGTATTTAATAAGGAATAATTGTTACTAAGTTTCCTTGTCATCTCATCAGATGTGATACTGATCCCCTCATTAAGCAAGCGTTGTTGGATAAGAGACATCCATTGAGAAGAAGACATTATAAGAGCTAAGGAAACTCAAAGTAATTGATCTCTGGAGGGTTATGTGGTGGCTTGGCGGTAAATGAGCTCTAAGTACAAGGAGGACTAGTATGCATGCCTTATTCCTCCTCAGCCTTGAGAGTGTGGAGAGAAAACCAGCATCTATATGAATGCAACCTGTCATATGACTTTCATTGTCTGTTCCGAGCTTTAATATTCTGCCCTTGAAAGACTCAGAGAGATAAACTGATCCATTGCTCTTAACTTTGTCTTTGCCTGGGAAGCTTTCTTGGGATGAGTTTGCCCATCCCCCGACCCCAATAGTATCTCATACTCCACCAAGTATACTCTTACATACAGCATCTATCAAGATACTATAAAGATACTTTGTGCATTTGTCTCTCCCATTAGACATTGAAATTATCATTCACCTCTTTATTCCCAGAGCCTAATATAATGTATGGAATATAGAAGTAAATATATAGAATTTAGAAATAAATGAATGCATGGAATACAAGTGCTTTAGCCTAGTAAGAAGGTGACCAATAGAAGAAGGAGATTCCTCCACTCTTAAAAAAGGGTCAATTTTAGTGTTAGTGTCAATCTGGCAGGAAAAAATTATCTTTATTGATTAAATACTGAGATATTCTCCTTGACTATTGATGTGCCTCAAATTTAAAAATCACAGAGAATGTACAGATAATGTAGCTCAAGGATTAACAGTGCAAAAACACCATATGCTTAACTCATACCTGGACGTTAACTGGCAAGGGTAGGTTTAAGGCAGAACTAACTGCTGTGTTTGCTTTAATAACTGGGTTTCTCTAGTGACTGACTTATACTTTCTCATTCCCTTCAGTCTTCATCTAAACGACAGTTAAGATGCTCCAACACACTAAGCAGAAACAGCTTGTTACATAACACCATGCTACCACAACAAACATGCATATATTTCTCGTTTTATTAAAAAGGGATTGAGGAGGAGGTTGGTAGGAAGGCAAAACATAAAGGCTGAAGCTCAAGAAAAACAAATTTGCATCCACATGAAATATTTTTAAAATAAAATGTTTCATAAGCAAGAATTTTTAAATCACTCCAAATAGATTCAAGACCGTGTGACTTAAAGAGAAATACTATCATTTAACCTCAAAAAACAATCTGTTCAATAAATGTAAGATTCTTACACATCCTAGTACTTAGTTAACTTTTGGCAATTATCCTTTGCAAAGATCTATACTTTAAAAGCATAAATTTACTTATTTCGGAGGAAAATAATAAAATTCCTCTTACCCCATATACATTGAATTGTGATAGCCCTCTAGAAACTTCCCTACAGCTTGTTGTAAATTCTTTAATTAAATCATGACTAAAATTATGGGGAAAAATAGATACAGAGTATTAGCTTTCATACACTTGTTAATTACATTTTAAAATTTTTTAGAAATGTAGAGTTTAATTATGAAAAATTTCTTGATATTAAGAACATAACATAATTTAAAAGAGGATGATACATAATTTCACTGTTCTTTAATCCAAAATTATGTATACCCAAAACCACATTTTGTTAGTATTCAAATAATATTGTTATCCCACAAATGTTAATATTTCAAATAGGTGTAGTAGTTTTAATAACTCATATCTCAAATGTATTTTATCATCTATGTTTTCCAAGTTATTATTAATTAGGATAGAAGTTTGACACTCCAAAATTTATTATTATCCATATCAATAATCACAAATATAATATACAAAACCTTCTAATTTTCCTATATCAGGATGTAACAGGACACTATTTTTAAAAGGTTACTGCACGTTCCCATGGATGATGGTCACCAAGATTTATAATAATTTAAAAGTACATTGCTAATAACAAACATGGTTATTCTGAATTTCTTCACTTTAAAGCAATCAGCACTGTCTTCTCAAAAAGCAGAACTTCTCAGTTTAGGTGGGAAAGGGTAAGGATTGAGATCACATGTTTAGTTGTCACTATGAAGTCCTCATCACTGTGATCACTGAGGCTGACTTACGCAGCTGTAAAGCATGCAGTATGCACTCAGCAGTTTAGAGGTGCCTGTATTCTACTAGTCTGCACTAATTCAATGGCCAACACTAGGTTGAACACACACTGCTGAGAAATAAAAATAAAATGCTAGTATTTGGTGCAATGGTGAAATGTGATGCATCAGGGGAGGAAGATAAAGCTTGTAGGAACTGAAGTATTATAACCAACATAGGGAATGTCACTGCTGCTATTTGCATCATAGGATTTCAGTTTGGCCCATTTGCTTTGCAAGTGCGAGGTGTTCATTACAATAAAAGTGGATATTTTCCCCAGACTCCAGGTGGGTTTATGCTTAACTGTGAGTCCCTAAAATCCACACACCTTCCATAGACCTGATGACCAGTAACAAGCAACAAACTGTGGCTTGTCAACCAAACTACTGATTTCTAAAGTTGGGATTTCAAAGAAAAAACTGGCTGCCATCAATTTTAGTAGAGTTTTTGCAATAATTTTTTTTAATTAAGATAAAACTCCTTTAGGTATTTGGCCTCCCAGTTCTTCCTTATCTTAAAGACCTTGTGCATATATGACAATATCACCTTGACCTCTTCAAGATTTAATTTTCAGAAGCAGATCTACACCCATGAAAATAGGAGAAGGAAAGAGGACTGGAGACTGTGGTAAATATATCTGTATTTGTGAATCCAACCCCAGTACTCTCTCTTTCAAGTTACACAGGGAAAATTACAAAACAATACTTTAGTGCTACTTATTTTTTTAAATAAATAAAACAATTCTCTTTGATCTTAAGAAGCAATAGCTTATAACCATGATATCTTTTACATAAATCTTAAGAAATGTGAGTTATGGAGATTCTATTTAGAATCTGTCCTGCATTGCTACATAGGTTTCAGATATCATAACAGTCACTGAGAAAACGTTCTATGAAAGCACTTCAAACACAACTTTGATGTTGATGAGTGTGGACACGCCTTGTGTAACGAGAGCTCACCAAACCAGTGGTGGGGACCTAATGTAGAAGCCTTGGGAAATGACTGGAACATTTAAGCCCTCATGGCAGTTTTCTGACTGTGTAAATCCTACTCCTGTTTGGTTAATTTAAAAAAAAAATTAAATTCAATGTTTAGCTCTTATTTTTAACACTAAATCCCTACCACTCAATACTAATCAAAAATGTTGTCTAGAGAAGTAATATTTACTGGTTTCAATTACACAACTGAGTAATTGCTCAATTACTCAATCACATCTCAAGAACATATGATACATCCATCTGGATAAAGCCTGCCCAGCGGAGTGACAAATCTGGACCTAAGTGCAATGGTCGGGTTTACTAAACTGCACACTAACTTGCCCATGCTGAAGTCATGGTGGAACTTTCTAAGAAGCTGTTCTTGGATAGTTAGTTCTGTTTTGTTCCTGTTGAGTTTGTTGCTCTGCAGAGTTGAATGATTAATGGCGGCATACAATTCTCTCCGGTCTCCATGCTAGGATCCTGCGCTGCTCATCTGTATTTCCTATTCTGAAAAGACCCTGTTTATCACAAAATGGAGATTTTCCCCTCTGAGGCTGGCTATTAGGGAGCTTAAGCCAAGCCTGTGACCCATCTCCGGCAGGATATGTCTTCATGATGTGTTGTCCTCTGCAGACTTGTAGGATATCTTCCTCTTATTTCCCCTTTGCTTCAATTTGCTCACGCAGCTTAGTTCACTATGTCTTATTATATGCTTTCCTATAGGCTTCCTTGGATCCTTTTCAGGATAGGACAAAACATAAATAATTACAAGAATGAATGAAATACTTGCCCCCTTCTGAATCTTGTTCAAGATGATTATTTTGAGTAAAACAGTTTGCATATTATACAAATGCAATGTTATCCTTGTGTGGTAGGGGAGAGAATGTACTGAGTCACAAAATACATTTTAGCCTCCAAGACAACATTTTTGTGAGATAAAGAAAATATATCATTGTATGTATTCTGATCCAGAGAAATGAATCATCAAGAAGTGAGGATGTGTCTAAAAAATAATAACAAAAATAATAAGGACATAAATGAACTACTTATTATTTATAACTAAGATGATTGATTTCTTGAATATGTGTAAGCACATTTGACTGTCCCTTATGATTGGATCACTGCACTATGTTGATTTCTTATTTTGTAGTTGGCTTTATTCCTTTGATAACTAAGTTTAAAAAGCTAAAGCTCTAATCTGTTCTTAGAAACAATAATCAGTACATACATGTAAACTAAAAAAAGTGCAGTATACTGTATATATGTACTTACATGCAATATAATGTGTATGTGCAGTCAAACTGTAAGAATTCTGCCTAATAAAACTGAAGAAGGAAAAAAAATTACTAGAAAACTAAAAAACAGTGAAGATTTGTCAAAAGATCATTAACACAAGGCAGTAAGTGGCCAATAGCAATAAAATAGCCAAGTCTAGATACAAATTGCTTTGTGTCAAGAATACATCTGAACAATCTGGGTGGACAAGCGAATAAATTCTCAGGTCAGTTTTGTTACAGATCCCTTGAAATGCACGGACATTTCTGTAGTTTCTTTTGTAACCTGCTGTTCTTCAAATACTATATATTAAATTATAGACAAGAACTTGAAAGTATTGAAGGTGGTTTTCACTGATTTATTTTTATAATTACCTTTTCCCCTATCATTAACTATTACTGGATTCTACTACAGTTAAAAGAAAATTAATTCACTTTAACATTTTTATCTGTTCACAATTGTCAGTACTATAATTTTGAAACAATTCTCACTATACAGAGAAATATGATGGAAAGTACCTTGATAAAAAATTACAACCAACAATTTCCTTGTGAATTAATAATACTGTTTTGGCATTTCCTGTTAGTTTAATTGTAACTAAAATAATTATTCTACATCATAAATGTCAAACTGTCTGACTGCATTTATGAAATAGAGTTTATTGTAGGATGGTTGATCTGATTTGTGTCTGTTTACATCTCTAACTTTTTCCAAAAAATGTTTTATAATTGATACATGTTATTTAAAATCAGAAGAAATAAACAAATAATGAGAGCAAATTTATTAATATTATAGGTAGTAATTTGGGTCTAAAATGTCTTGTTTGAGTAAAGTGATTAACTTTTTAAATAAAATCTGAATATTATAATCATTTCTATCCTCTATTAATAGTAGAAAATGGGTACTATGCATATTTACATTTATATCTGAAACCTGTAGAATAGTCCCTAGTTGACAGCCATGTCCATCCTCTCTGACTTTTGACATCTTTCCCTACATCGCTTCTCTTTTACTCCACTGTTTAGCTATTTTCTCCTCTGAGAAGTCTTTCCTGCTGTAGGCCCTTCCCTTTAGCTTTCAAAAAAACCCAACTGTATCATCACACTCCCTATATTGTATAGTAGCTGCTGTTTGTATATCTCCCATCTCAGCTTTTATAACATATTTGAAGGTGAGGAAAACGGTCAATTCATCTCAGTATTCTCAGCAGCTACTCCAGTGCCTGGGAACCGATGGGCATTACTGAATGGTTAACATCCTAGTCATGCTGTGATTTTTACCTTGCCAGTAATGTTAACAATTTTGCCTCATACAAATTATATTTAGGCCAAAAGAATGGAACAAGTGCCAAATACATTAGCCATTGCTACTTTATTTCCTCAAAACAACTCCGAAGGTAATGCCAATAGCTATTATTTTCCCACAGAAAGGTACCCACATAATTACACCAAAGACATAGAGAAAAGAGACAGAGACTTTTGCCTTTTGTTGGCATTTCCAGTGATTTTCTTAAAGGCCACCCTGCCTTGCGCACAGTGGATGATGCTTATTTTCCTAGCAGTCATTACACTAATTTTGCACCTGTGTACAAATGGCAACTATGTACTGAGTCCATCTCATCACGTTCTCTATCATCACGCTGTCTTAAGTCAGTCAGTCACTTTGAGGTCCTTGTGTCTTCACCTAAAAAATTGGAGGCAATGCCTATTTACTGTTTTGAAAATAAACCCCGATAATTCATTTGAATTCTTTCTGTGAAAGGTGTTTAATTTCTTATAAAAGACATGGCTAAAATACACTTTTTCTGATTATTAAGAATGTCACTCTAGACACCTATCTATGTAGTTTTAAAGAAGCTTTAAGCAAAATAACCTGTGAAGATGTGATAGGCTTATGAATCGATATTTTGGAGTTACACACACATCTGTGGCTTGCACCAGTCTGGTGTAAGAATGCTTACTTCATTAGGCATACCACTCGTGTGGCGCACATCAGAGTGTGATATGTCTCCTGTGTGCTTTAAAGGATGTATCAAATGATGATCTGTGAACAAAACTGTACATTAAAGGTAATGTCTCTAATTGGGATGCTGAAAAGATACCAGCACAAAAATTGGCATGATTTTTCCTATGGGGACAACAGCCTCAGATATTGTCTCCTCCACCTGTATTACAACCTAATGATTTCCACATCCCTCTGTCTGGTCTAATGCATTCCAGTCCTAGCAAGCAGGGAGAGATTTTGAAACTAGCAGAAACTGAGCAGTCAGAGAAATGATACATGCTTTTAATTGAAGTGTAGCTATGGTGACCTTAATTCAATGGACAGGCTGTGGACATTTTTACTGTTTAAACTTGTCTTTGTAGAAGAGCAGCAGTGTTTTTCCAGATGTGACTGGGACCAAGCCACTAATTCCATAATTCAAATAAAATACACTAAGTACTTGGGACCTCTCATGATCACCACAAGAAAGTCTTTATAAGTCCAGAAAACAACATACCAGCTGTCCCTGATTTTGCATTTTTCCCCCTGTTTCTCTTCTAGTCAAAGTTTTTGACTTGGACACAACTTTTCAGCATCTGGGAATGTTTTCACTAATGAGATTACACCAGACTTCACTGATTCTTAAAGAAAGTAGTTGTTATTTTTAAATTTCAACAAACCACATCTTTTTTTCTTTGTAACTTCATCAAATCCTGATGAAGAACTTAGTTTCCTTTAAAAAGTCCAGAAATGTGACTTTTAAATATTCCTAGATTAAGAGGTGGTCTGTATTTAAATCTACAGAACTATCATGATTCTTAAATAACTGCCCCAGTAAACAAATTACAAGCACATTCTGACAAAAGTATTTTTTCTTCATAAAGTTTTAATTTATGTTTTTACTGGTAGAAATTATTATACATATATATAATGTGTATATTATATATATGTATATATGTGTGTGTATTCAATTAGAAGTGATCATTTAATCTCCAGTTTTGTTGAAATTTTAAGTAATTTCAAAAGGTTCACAGTTTCTTGGCTCCCTCTGTAGATTACAACACTTCTGAGCCTCCAAGAAGCAGACAGATAGAATCACTCTTAAATATGAACAACTCAGCAGGCAAAACAGGCTCCTTTGATCAGTCTTACTCATACCTGCTCCTTGATCTATTTCTAACACAGAATTTTTAGAAGATATAAATACCATATATATTGTCTTATTTTCCTTTTCGGTGTAGGTACATATAAAATTCTATATAATAATATTTAATATTATACCTATATAACCATACATTTCAATACATTTGTATTTCTCCTATTATTACTTAATACTTTATTAACTTCATTTTCACTTATTTTTTGATCTACACAGACTGACAAACCACATTTTCTAAGATAGAGACAATGTTTTTAATGTGGTTAAGATACAGCAAATGATATAATCTATAATACAGGAAATATTCTAGATGATGATTTATCATATTTAAGCCAAAACTGTATGCCTAACAGCTATTCCAATTTAAAAAATACATGGTATACACATATTTTTAAAGTGTATTTGTAATGTTAGGTTATTTAAATTGCATGTGTATCTATTAGACATAATGTAAATTTTAACTATACATAAAGTCTAACTTTGAAAATGTAATTAACAATTAAAGTTAATCAATTTCTTTTCTATTGCCTCTAATAAGCTTAATGCACCAAATATTATCAAGCAAAAACTCCTCATTCAAATTAAAATTTGCCTAGTCAAATAAAAAGTGTATCATATCTAAAGCCAAAAATTCTTAATATAAAATAACTTTTATCTAGCAATAGTTTCACAAATGCAATTTAATCCATTATAAGGATGGAGTTTCTTTAGCTAGACAGAATCTTTGGATATTTTTCTAGGATTATATGAATTAGAAAGTTAACTGAAATAGTGTCTAAAGTTAAAATCTTCTCCAATTTCTGGATTTTTAAACATTTATGTTTATTCATACCACATACTTTTCCTCTGTAATTTCAAAGTGATTGAATTCTAATTTTTAGCTTGAACACTGAGCTCTAGAAATGGAAGTCTGTGATTCATATCCTGTTTCTAAAATTTAAGTCATCAGTCAATGAGTGTTATTATTTTCAGACTAATGAGAATTAGTAAGAATAATCAGTATTACCATAATAAACAAAGCAAAACAAAAGAAACAGAAGCAGCATTAACATAAAATAATAATAAATTTAATATTAGCCAAAGGATCAAAATTAAAATGAAATGGGATATTAAATCTCTGTTCTGTTTTTTTTAGGGACATGCCAGGTGTTTAATGGGTGCCTGGCGCTGCCTGCCAGGGCTGTCCATCCCCACCAAGCTGGGGTTCTGGGCCCCAGCACCCCTCACCCAGGCATTTCGCAGACACTCCAGCCACACACCCAGCTAGAGGAACCAGAAGAAACCGGCTGCACCTTCCCCAGGTGAGCGAATGGCATTTTAAAAAGAGAAAAGGCTTTGCATAAAAAAAGGTCTCAAGAGAAAAACTACCACAAAAGGGGAAAGAGCCTTCCTAAAACCCACACGTTCCACACTGAAAATAAAGTAATAGGTTAAAACACTGCATCTAATAAAACCTTGAGAAAGGGTGCAGACTTCAAGTTGCTTCCATGTCGTGGTCTTCGGGGTCTCCCTCTTGGCCAGTAATGCTTTGGCGGCCCGTGTGGCCGAGCGGTGGGTACCGACTCCCCCACACCCTTGGGTTGAAGTGCATCAGACTGCAATGTAGCGGACTCTCCCCGAATCCAGAAGCAGCTCTCAGCCAGGAGCCGTTCTCCCCCAGCTCTGGCCAGTGAGGCCCACAGGGTGGCCGGGGCCGTCCCTCAGCCCATCGGGGGCACACAGGCGACCCCGCCGAGGCTTTGTGCCTCCCCTCCAATGTCCCTGCTCCCTGCCTGTTGGCTCGCCTGGGATTTAGCCTCCCTCCCCCGCTCCGAGCACCAGCTGGACCCCGGGACCTGAGGCCTCGTCGAGGCGCACGGGCACGGGCGGCTCCCCACCGCGGGCCTGGTCGGAGCCCGGGGGAGGCGGGGGCTGCTCCTCCCCTGCCCGGAGGCGGCGCGGCTGCGGCTGCGGCTGCGCCTGGCCTCTGCTGTACCGCTCCGGCAGGACCTTGGTGGGCTGCTTGCCCACCCGCTCCCTGGGCGCGCCGTGGCTCAGCAGCCAGCCCGTGAGGTCCTAGTGCGTCGGGTCGGGCCCCAGCATGAGCCTGGCACGGCCGGGCTGGCTCTGGCGCCACACCAGGCCGATGGCGGCGATGGTCCGGATCTCCATCACCGCCTCCAGCACCGGCATGCCCTTGACCAGCAGGCTGACCAGCACAGCCGCAGCTCGTAGGGAGCCGCTGTCAGCAGGCGCCGCGGCAGCCCCTGCATGAAGGGCATGTCCTCGGGCGCCGGGCGCTCGGGCTCCCCGGGCAGGGGCGGCTCTCGGTAGATCCAGGCCAGCAGGCCCAGCCCCCACACCAGCTGGATGCCCTCCTCCATGGTGGTCCAGGACGGGAAGGGCAGCCCGGTGGCCTCGAAGTGCAGGAAGGACTCCCAGCGCTGGCACCGGGAGAGCAGCAGCCAGGCCAGCAGCGTTCGGCAGCCTCCCCGCAGGGCCTGGCAGCGGCAGTTGAAGACGGCATCGCCGGTCAGGTCGCCCAGCAGCGCCAGCTCCCCGGAATTCAGGGACAGCGCTGCCCCCCCCCCCCCCCGTCATACACCCGCAGGATCCAGGTGACCATGAGCTCGTTGGGGTTCTACCTGAAGTGCGGCACGATGGCCAGCAGCTCGGTATACGTGCAGTAGCGGTCGCCTCGCCCCACCTGGGTGGGCTGCAGGGCTCTCTAGGCCGTGACTGTGGCAGCTTCTGCCCTGGGACGGGAAGAGGCCGGGAGGGGCGAGGGCACGGGTGCCAGAGGGATGGTGGCGGTCTGGGACTCCTGGAGGAACCACTGAGAGGGATGGCCAGGCTGTTCAACTCCTGAAGAACCACCAAGATGGGGTGGTGGTGGGTGGCCCCTCAGCTTGAAGATACACCTCACGCTCACTCTCTCCAATGCCTAAATCTCTATTGTATTTTCTTGTTCTTTCTTTGTCATTGGTTTATAGCCAAATAATTGCAATTCAAAATAATCTCTTCCTCTCAAACATATTAATAGCAGATACTTTTATTCAAGACTTTTAAGAAAGCACATATATACCAGTCACCAGAACATAAGTTCAATCCATAGTTTAAAAAATTTTTACTTTACTGTGCATCATATGCTTTTCCAAATTGTTCATATACTGGTATAGTTTTGGGCTAGTGCTCATAAATTAGTACTTATTTATGTATTGCTTATTCACTCAAATTTGCCCGAGTTCATAGATAAATCTATCTGCTCATCTATCTAGATTTGCTATTATATTGCTAGCTTTGTTTATTCTCTGTAATGGTTAACTACCACTGTATGTCTTTAAGAGACAATAACATCTTAACTTGTCTTGCTTTCTCACAATGATTAAGACTGGAACACAGGGAAGGGGAGGGTATAGCTCAAGCGGCAGAGGGCGTGCTTAGCATGCATGAGGTCCTGGGTGCAACTCCCAGCACCTCCTTTAAAAATAAATAAGTAAATAAACCTAATTACCTCCCCTTTCTCACCACCAAAAAAGCAAAAAGACTGGAACTCAGGGACTCTAACACTTCCCTAACCAAGGTCCATCTTTTGATAGGAAAGCACAAGGGAAAAAACTCTGACAGGAGTAATTCTCTCTCTCTCACATACATACACACTTATACAATATACAATTTCCAGCCTGAAGTTGCCCACTACAATCCACTACTACCCAAGCTTAGGGTCTTCTCCATGGTGAACAATCCCTTCTTTGCCTCTGGCATATCTGCTCCCTTCTGTGTGCAGGGACACCTTTTCCTACAGTCCTGCCGGAGTTGCCAACAGACATCAGAAGTGTTCGGGTTCCCTTGCCATCCTTACTTGTGGAGCCGACCACCAATTTCTATGCTCTCTCTGGCCACCAGTCTCCACACTGTCCATTATCTTCCTGACAGACTGAGGGACTCCAAAAAAGGCAATAGGGACCAACTGCAAATGGCAAGTCACAAAGAGGAGAAGATTCAAGTAAATTTGCTATTGAAATTCTTTCAAACCTGTGGGGGAAAATGCATTTTGGAAAGTTTGCTTTGATCACTGTCAAGGTTTTAGATTTAACAGACCCACCAGCTTAAAAAAATGTGTGTTTATTTAGTACAAAACTGTGAATTGTTGCTGTTGTAACCTTTAATTAACATGTATAGACAATTAAGATAATTCAAGTCATACAAATTGGTTAGATTATTTATCTCAAATAAAACCAAGTCATTCAAAAAATTTGTTTTTATTTTATGCTGTGTAAATCAGGCATTGTTAGTAAAAAAAAAAAGTACATTATAAATTAAAAAATAATCATCTCATTTTGGCAAAATTTCACATTTAAAGCTGACAGAGTTCACTGTAATCCTTGACGTAGATTTTATGTGGTAACTCAGAACATGCAGATTTAAAAGAACTTCAGCCACAGAGAGTTGTGTGCTTATTTTTATATTAATATATTTTGCATTAATAGAATATAATTACTACCATTCAAGATTTATAAGGTCTTTTTAAAAACCTGTATCATTACTCTTTCCAGTCCTCTAAGTGAATATTAAATTCTTACACTAATTATGGAGAAACAAACTTTTTAGGTATTTTGAGAGGCTTGAATAATTATATGTTTTTGATTGGTGTAACTTTTATAATGGTTTTAATAATAAAAATATCTTCAAAGTATTAAAATATGGAAATAATAGTATACCTCATAAAAGTTGTTTTGTTAGAAGCTTGAGTAAATTAATATATATTTTACCTATTGAGGCTCCAGAAGACTATGAATCAAAATTTAGAATACCTGAGCTTCCAAGAGATACATATCTAAGATATTAATCAACATTAAATGTAGTGAGTGAGTTAGGATTGAGGCTGCGTAGATAGGTAGTATCTATTTGTAAAAGCTCTCCCTCTTTAATAATAAGCATAGTGGAAAGTTAGTCTTTAAAACCCATCTTAAGAATCTGTGAATTTCCTAGTGGAAATAAAAGAAATATCCATCCACACATACAACCCAATAAGAATAATATTTGTCTATTGGTTCAAACTGTTGGGTTCTCTCTGGGTAAGTCATTAGGCTTCCTGGCAAAAATTTTTCACCCCTCAAAATCATAGAATACATTTTCTTAGTCACTTCAAAAAACAGTTGAGTTGATTAACTTGGGTTATTCTGAACAGAACACCAGAATTTGTTCTGGGTTCTTGGAAGAAAGGTGCTATCTTAAAAAATGGCCATAAATGCAGTTCTAGTTTCAATATATGTTAAAACTAATTTGTGAGGTTAAAATATAAATTTATAATACATGTGTTCATTGGCTTGTTTAAACTATGCTCTAATATATACAAATATATTAGCATTTAATCTAAAGTGCATATATGGTTGACTCTTTCTGTATATTAAATACTATTCCAATACATTTAGGAAAAATAATAATAAAGTACTATTTAGACAGCAGTAACTTCAAATGGGCATTGTTAATGTTAACACATTAACATTGTTAACGTTAACACACATTGTTAATGTGTGAAGATTTAAATATAAGAATATCTTACTGTAGACCTAAATAAACATGCCAATTGTAAATTCACCTTATTTTTATTTATTTATTTTTGAATTTGCTTTAAACACAAGCCATCGGGAAAACAGCACAGTAGAGAATTCTTCTCTTGTTTGTATGTTTATTCTGTTCTATGTATAAAATCACAAGCTGAGGCCAAAAATAGAAATTAACAAGATTTATACCTCTGCTCCTAAGTCATCATCATAGGATACTACTATTAATTAAGCCAAGCAGCTTAAGAAGCACAATATATAAATATTCATGTACTTTCACATGTTTATAAAGTTTCATTTCAAGTGTATATCAGTCTCAAGATTTGGTTTATGGAAAAGGTTGCTAATAATCCTGCAATACCGCTTAACACAGCACATACATACAATTGCAATTAGTGCATGCCATTTGTATTACAAATATATGTATAACTAACTTGAAAATTTAAAATTAACAATCTGGATTATTTTGACTTCTTTAGAAACATTATATAATAAATATTAATTATAAGAGAAATTGTAATATGAAAAAAACTAGTTCTCTTTAAGGACCTTATTTGCTAGTCAGAATATAGTTTCTGAACCTTAATGCCAAACAGTTATGTTTAGTCTGTTTAAACACACACACTGGAAAAATAAGAGAAATCCACAAGAATGGCTTATTCACAGATACTCTTTGATTCTGTCAAATTCAGTGCAATGCCAAAGATGTAAATTTTATATGGTGTTAGCATAATATTAAAATGTTGCTAATTTTTAGTAACAATAAATCTTAACATGAACTGTAATACCTGGTTTAAACTATAATGCAGAAATAATTTCAAATATTATGAAATATACATAAAAATGAAAGTTGTGCAGTCCACATCTAATGAAATGGATAACTGAAGCAATTACTTAGATAATACAAATATATAACTACCTGTACATTTTAAATAAAAACTATTTTGAAGTCTTTATTTTTCATCTTCAACTTGCATCTATAGATGCAAATTAGAAATTATGAGACCAAAACTATGCACCCAAGCAGGTTGAAACTAAGAATATCATAACTGAACATCAGAGTTTACATTCAAAAATAGAGTAGAAATGTTGATAGAGGAGAGCAGCAAATCAAACTTTAGGATATAAAGTATCATTTAGGGAGCTCAGCTCAGTCACCTGGTTAAAACATCTTTAAAATAAATAAATGATACTAAGCTCTCAAATATATTTGAGTATTTGCCAAAGCTAAATTTTCACTGGTGGTGGCAACATTCTGTCTTCGTTTTCCTTCATATCAGTGACTGTAAAATTTTCCTTTTAAATGTGATTTGACTGTAAAGCTGTAAATGCCTAAAATATTACTTTTGTCTTATTTTAACTCTCTCAGGTTATGTCTGCTCTAGTGACTATCAAATGCTAAAAGAACTTGTGTTTCAAAGGACAGATTCTGGACTTCTGAATGGCATGATCTACTTTTCCTGTATTAAAATGATGGGAGATAAGAGCAGTGATTAGAAAGGCAGTTGTCAGAGGAATAAAGAGTAGTTTGTTTTGAAAGCTATGACTGCTTAATAGTCATATAAAATGGGCAAGTCATTTCCACATTCTGAGCCTTAATTTTCATATTCTAAAAAGGCAAAGAACAATAATAATATTCCTCATTGGTTTTTATTTTGTCTGTTTGTTTTTAGAATTGAGAGGGAATGTGTACAATTGCTTGGAGTATCAAATTAAATTTAAAACTCACAATGAATAAT
This sequence comes from Camelus dromedarius, assembly GCF_036321535.1. NCBI lineage: Eukaryota > Metazoa > Chordata > Mammalia > Artiodactyla > Camelidae > Camelus > Camelus dromedarius. Next base: position 25,706,591 of record NC_087462.1, read on the forward strand.
CATGAAATTGGATTATCAAACTATTCTGTAATAGCAATTTATATAGTAAAAAACACCACACCACAGTACCCTTTCTTTCCCACTCATATTCTGTCTCTCTCCTCTCTCTTTCTGACTAGCCCGTTCCAATGCAATATTAAAATTATTACAAAGTAAATATATTTGGCAAACTCATGTCTGTTGTGAACGTCTCACTTGCTAAATTTTAATAAACTATTTTCCCAGGATTGATTTATTGCTAAGCCTAGTTTTATGTGTATTTGAAACACTCACAGGTGATTGACAGACATTACAGAGCTACACAGCACATGTTGTTAACACTGTATCTCAAAGTGTCTTGGTGTTTAGAATCACAGAGGAAATAGTGGGTGACCATCACGTACCAACAATCATCCTACTGTACAAAGGACAGGCATCATCACTCACAGAAGGTAATGCATCACTCACAGCCAGAAGTTTCACTTAACTGGAAGACCTTTATGGTCCAGCTCTACGTAAGTTTCTCCCAAAACTCTCATGAAGCAATCACATATATTTGTATTGTTTCAAATAAATTTTTTAAATAGAAGAGTCTCCAATTTATACCTTTAATTTATATTCCAGTATCTAATTCTCTAGTCTCATATTTCAAGTCGCCTGAAACACAGCTCCACTATAATACATAATTTTAAAGAGGGGAATTGAGGGCAGGAAAGAGAAAAGGAAATACAGTGAATGGCAAAATCTTTCGCAACACATTCTTGGGAGACAGAAAGAGACGTAGGGTAAAATCTAAGCGGGACTTGGGAGTATCTGAAACTGTCAGAAGAGAGAGCTGAGCCCTGTGTAATAAGAAAGCACAGCAGAATTAGGTTGATGTCATCTGAAATGTTTTCATTCCTCTGGCATGAGGTCACTAGGAGTTTTAGTATTACCTGATTAAGACCGTCAGAGAATACTGAAAGGAATCAGATACTAAAATAGATTTACGAATACTCAGCCCCGCCGCCTGCACCTCCGCTGACCCGGCCTCAGGTCACACCAAGGCGTGGGGCGCCGAGGAGCAGCCTGAGAAGAGGAGGCTGCCGAGGGGGACGACGCCCCCGGCGCCGGCGGCAGAGCCCGAGAGGAGTGCCACAGGCCAGGCCTCCCTTGGTAGCTCCACTGACCCCGCCGAAGATCCCAGAAGGGGAACGTGCGGACTTCAGTGACACCCGCCGGAAGCTCCTGGGAAAAGAGCTGCCGGAGCTGCAGACGCTCACTGACGTGCATTGTGAGCAGTGGAAGGAGCAGGAAGAGGAGCTCGTGGCCCGGAAATCGCTCGCTGCGCGGCGCCGGGCACAGAGAGCTGAGCAGCAGCGCTTCAGAACGGAGAAGGGACGCGAGTGTCAGGCCAAGTGGTGGAGGAGAAGATGCAGAAGGAAGAGGAAGAGGCCAAGAAGCGGGCTCAGGATGATGCCAAAAAGAAGAAGGTTCTGTCCAACATGGGGGCCCATTTTGGGGGTTACCTGGTCATGGCAGAACAGAAGCGGGGGAAGCACCAGACAGGGCGTGAAGTGAAGCAGCGCATCCTGTCTGAGCGTAGAAAGCCTCTGAACATCGACTACATGGGAGAGGACCAGCTCCGGAAGAAGGCCCAGGCCCTGTCGGACTGGATCCACCAGCTGGAGTCCGAGGAGTTTGACCTGATGGCCAAGGTGAAGCAGCAGAAGCATGAGGTCTACGCGCTGTACAACCGCATCAGCTCACCCAGCAGTTCCGGAAGGGGCGGGACGGGCCGCGTTGGAGGTCGCTGGAAGTCGGGAGGGGCGCTGGCCCACCCCGCAGCAGCAGGGCGCCTTGGAGTGTGTGCCCCAACTGTGGCTTGACATAAACGCTCCCCTTTCAGGTACCTGCTGAAGTCTTTGATTGTTACTGTTAACACGCGGTTGCCACTCTGGTAAACGGAGAGGCCACGGACTCGCGATCTGATCGCCTGGCAAATCTTCAGCAGTCGTGGTGATGATGTGCAGATTCGGACCCTCACACACAGTGGTGGGAATGGAAAATGGAAAACAGTCTGGTGTTTCCTTGAAAAGTTAAACGTAGACGGGGTAGGGGGATAGCTCAGTGGTAGAGCGTGTGGTTAGCATGCAGGAGGCCCTGGGTTCAATTCCCAGTACCTCCATTAAAACCAAAACCAAAACCAAAACACAAGTTACATGTAGAGTTACCAGAGAACTCAGTAGTGCTTTTCCAAGAGAACAGAAAACGTACATTGCACAAAAATACACAATTGTTGGCAGCAGAATAGCCAAGAGGTGGAAACAACCCAAAGGTCCGTTAACCAATGCATGGATCCCAGAGACTATCATTGAGCCATGAAAAGAATGCGGTGCTAACACGGGCTACAACGCAGACAAGTCTCAAAATCATCATGTGTGAAAGAAGCCAGACCACAGAAGACCACATCTTGTGGGATTCCATTGATACGAAATTCCCAGAAGGCAAATCCACCAAGGCGGGAACCGGAAGAAGGGAGGAATGGGGGGAGGGAGGTGGTGGTGATGGTTTAAAGAATTGGTGTTTCTATTGGGGAGGGGGTGAAAATGTTCCAGAAATCGATAGTAGTCATGGCTGAACAACCTTGTGACTAGGCCAAAGGAAAAAAAAAAAAACCTCAAAAACAACAACAACAGCAAAAAAAACCCCACTGAATTGCACCCTTTGAAATGGTAGCTTTTTCAGGATGGGAATTATATCTGAATTTACAAACCCAAAACCCAGCCAAATAAAAACATTTGCAATGTTGTCTCTGGAAAATAAATCAAATAAAATCTGTTTACGTTTGGTGTCTCTTCATCACAACTAAGCAAAAGCTAATGTTAGAATTTCAAATTCACCACTTCTTTCTAAAACCAAGTCTATCATATCTGCCTCTATCTCCACCAACTGACAAGTCAGCAAGTCCTTATTTCCATCAATGATACACATTCTTTGTCACTACATTTAGAATCTAAGAACCGTGGCTTTTTTGGGGGGGAACTTATACTAAAAAATCATTTATTATTTATCTTAAATTCAAATTTTTTAATTGATGTATAGTCAGTTTACAATGTTGTGTCAATTTCTGGTGCACAGCACAATGCTTCAGTCATACATGAACCTACATATATTCAGTTTCATGTTCTTTCTCACCATAAGCTACTACATGACATTGAATATATTTCCCTGTGCTACACAGTATAAAGCTGTTTATCTATTCTACATATACCAGTCAGTATCTGCAAATCTCCAACTCCCAGTTTACCTCTTCCCACCCTCTCCCCCCTTGCAACCACAAGTCTGTATTCTATGTCTGTGAGTCTGTTTGAGAACTGTGTTTTACTTCAGTCTTCAACTAAAACTACTCGGCTGCTACAAATTCATAGATTCTACTTACTTAATACTGGCCCTAGTATCTCTAGCCTCACTTGATGTTGAGAACTGAAAAGCTCACAAACCATGTAGATAATCTTGGGCTAGAAACTTAACCTCAGTACATTTATCAACAAAATTAGGATAGTAAGTCATGGATACTATGAGGATTCTTGCAAGGATCAAATGAGAAAATGTGTGAAAAAGCAAACACTACAATGCTCTAAGCATAGTCAAAATGTAATTTAGTTGGCTCTCATGGAAATGTTCTAAACAAAACACTGCACTTACTGGGTTCACAATATCCCTTCTTTTAAAATTCCTACCCTCCTTTCAGGATGAATCATATGTTATACTGTGTCATGAACACATCTAGGATACTTCCACACAGCTCTAAACTTACCCTTCTCTGATGCAGAATGGCCACACTCTGTCTAGTACTTTTCCCCTAGGATTGTACTATTCACTCTGAAGGACCACATTCTTCTCCAGTCCATGGGCTGATACATTTTTTAATACTCCTGCAGTAACTAGTATAGTGACCTGCACTTAATAGATGCTCAGAAATATTAGTTTAATTTAACTGTATGGATCTTCTGTTCCAAACTTCAAGAAAAAAACAACAGTTTCACAACCTGAGGGTTTATTTTTTTTATTCTCTTATTCCAGAGTGAGTTTCTAAAATGATTCTCAACCTAAATCTGCATCAGCATGACCTGGAGGGTTTTTTTCAAACAACAAACAAACATTTAGACTGCACCCCAAGCTTCTTGAAACAGAATGTGGAGCAGTACTATTTTGAGAAAAGATCTCCAGGGGATTCTCGTGTAAGCTTTCAGTTGAGACCACTGCTGTAAATGATCCATAGTGTGTCTGACAATAAGAAACTTTCAATATATTTTGATCTTGAGTACAGAACATGATCAAGGTTTTCTGTTTCACAGAATAGATATGTAATTTAAGGTCATCACAGCGATATGGAAAATATTCTTGAATATAAGCTAAAAGAAAAACCTTTTAAATATGGATCAAAAATCTTTGCAGATATAAATGGTAAAACTACCTGAAGTCACAAATATCTAAATTAATGTAATATCTTATCCAGTAAATTGATGGTCAAAAAAGATTACCATGAATGAGGGAAAGAAGTGAGGCTTTTTTCTTTCCTTCCTTGGAAACCTCAACATATTTCTCACACATACTATAATATAAGCTGTAATTTTTAACATTAATTTTTTGTTTTACAAAATTAGAAATTGTGAGATAGGTCAAAGTATACTGTGAAATAACAAAAATGACAAAAACAATACTGAGTTGCTTCAGAGTTGAATAATTGAATCTTTTCTGTACACAACTGTCGATCTCTCAAAATGCTATTGAAGACTCTGCTTTCTTTAGTCATTGTTTGGCCAGAAGAATCCTTAAAGAAACCATTCTTCAATGTTTTGAATGTAACTTTTAGGACAAACACTAAGGATACTTAGAGAACCTAAGATTCATAGGAGCTTAAATCAAAATGACCAGCAATAAAACAGGTATTACCTCATGTTTTATGAGGAATAAAGTGCTATTAAGTTTCCTCTTTGTTGTTGCTCAGCTTTAAAACAAGACCTAGAATCCTACATAGGGAAATCACAGATTGCCTTCAAATATGCTTTAGTTTTTTTGTCTCTTGAACTGGTAAGGTGAAAGGACAAAATATTTTCATTAAATTAGTCAGAAAAAATGTAATACATAGTTTCTATAAATGTGAATTGGAACCTTGGAACAAAGGGGTAACCTGGGAGCCAGTCTAACTTTTGCCAGCTCGTTCCCACTTAACTCCAAGCATCTATTCTTGGAATAAAAGCAGTCTTCCTATCTGATCTTCCCAAGATTCTCTGAAGCAACCAAATTTCCTGGATTTAATTTAGATAATACTAGATTCTAACTCAGTAAAAAGACACCACATTTTCCATTGACCCCTAATCAAATTACTATTACTAATATTTGTAGCTACTGCCAAAGATTTTCCAGATAGAATCCTTTGTTATGTATCCTCCATTGTGCATCTGTCTCAGAGGTAAATTCTCTGCTTGTTGACTTAATCACCTACCTCTCAACCTCACAGATAAAGAGGTATGAATTGGGTTAAGAATTGAGCTTTCTAGAAACATTGTAGAAGTAGAGTTGGTATGTCAAATTTACTTTTTATAATGTTGATATTTCTAGACATTTGGTTGATATCTTTTCTTAAGAGTTCATGGTAAAATTTTGAGAATACAGAAATGCATAGAAAATTAAAAGGGTATTTAATCACACTATCCATAGATAACCTTGCTGATGGTTAGAGTATATTTTCTATTTACATATTTTAAGAACATTTTCCAGATACAGTGTATAAAGCTACACTGTCCAATAGGGGAGACATTAATGAAATGCAGGCATTGATCACTTGAAAATGTGGCTACCAGAAGCTGGAGTAGCCCACCAGCAGACTGGCACCAGCCTTGGGCCCTCTAGGCTTTGCAGGCAGCTGCCTCAAACCCACCCTGCCTACTAGTGGGGTCAGGCACAAGCTCCAGCCCCTCCATAGGGCCCTGCAGCTGGATGCCCTGGGGCTGGGCCTTGGCAGTTAGTGGGCCCAAACTGGCCATGGGCCTTCCAAGGTCCCTCATCCAGTGGACCAGAACCCAGCCCCCACCACCAGCAGCTAGAACAAGCCCTGGGAACTCACAGGCCACAGAGCCTCCAGTATTGGAACCCAACCCCACCCAGCAGCAGGCCACTTACTAGTCATGACACAAGGCAAGGCCTGACAGCCAACCAGGAGAGCAGCCAGCCCTGCCCACCAGACTTCCCACAGTAGCTGGCACTGATACAACAGAGGGGCCCACACTGCTTATACAGGGGGCACCCCCAGAGCATAGATCTCTGGTGACCAGAGGGGTGTATGCCCCTGGCTCCATAGGCTATCTCCAACATAAGCCACCTCTCCAAGATTGAGAAACATAACCAACCTACCTAAACACAGAAATTAACACAGAGAATTAGGCAAAAGAAAGAGATAGAAGAACATATTCCAAATGAAAGAATAAGATAAAGCCTCAGAAAAAGAAATATATGAACTGGAAATAAGAAGTATATCCCCAAAGTGTTCCAGATAATGATCATGAAGATCCTCAAAGTTTTGGGAGAAGAAAGTATGAACACAGTGAGAAGATTAATAAAGAATTGGAAAATATAATGAAGAACCAAACAGAGCTGAAGAATACCATAATTTTAAAAATCACTAGAAGGATTCGGTGGCAGATTAGATGATAAAGACGGACACATCAGTAAACTGGAAGAAACGACAGCGAAAATCACCCAAGCCGAATAGAAAAAAAAAAGATTTTTTAAAAATGAGAACAATTTAAGGGATTATTGGAACATTATCAAGTGTATCAACATTCACATTATATATAAGGGTTCCAGAAGAACAAGACAGAAATAAAGGCAGAGAACTTAACTGAAGAAATGATAGCCAAAAACTTCCCTAACTTAGAAAAGTAAACAGATATCCAGAACCTAGAAGTACAGAGAGTCCCAAACAAGATGAACCCAAAGAGGTCCACAACAAGACACACTGTAATTAAAATGGCAAAAACTGATGATAAGAAGAGACTCTTAAAAGCAGCAAAAGGAAAGCGACTAGTTGCATACAGGGAAACTCCGTAAGGACTAGCAACTGACCTTTTAGAAGAAACTTGGCAGGCAGGGAGTGGAAGGATATATTTAAAGTGATAAAAGTAAGAAAATAACTACCAAGTATACTCTACCTGGCAAGGATACCATTCAAATTTGAAGGAGAGATGAAGAGTTTCACAGGCAAGCAAAGCCAACAAAGAGTTCAGCACAACTAAGTTGGTTTTACAAGGAATGGTTTTTACAGGAATGTTAAAGGAACTTACCTAAGTTCAAAAGAAGAGACCACAACAAGAAATATGAAAACTAGGAAAGGAAAAATCTCAATGGGAAAGGCAATGGGAAAGGTAAAGGTAGTAGATCAAGCATTTATAAAGTCAGTAGGAAGATTAAAGGACAAAAGTAGTGAGATCAATGATACCAAAAATAAGCAGTGAAGAGGTACACAAACCAAAAGATGTAAAGTATGATTTCAAAGATATTTCAAACATGGCATGGGAAGGAATAAAATGAAGTCATTAGAAAGCATTTGAACTTAAGATACTATCAATTTAAAATAATCATAAATAAATACATAATCACAAACAAAAAACATAATAAATGCATGCACACAAAAGAAAGAAATCCAAATATAACATTAAAGATAGTCATGAAATCACACCAAAAGAGAGCAAAAGGAAAACGAAGAAGCAAAAAAGAACAACAAAAACATCCAGCAAACAATGAACAAAATGGAAATAAGTACACAGCAACCAATAATTACTTTAAATGTAAGTGAACTAAATGCTCCAATCAAAGGATACAGAGTATGTTAACTCTACGCCCACTTTGGGGAGAGTTTTTAATCATAAATCAAGGCTGAATTATGTCAAAAAGCTTTTCTGCATCTATTGAGGTGATCATATTGTATTTATTCTTCAATTTGTTCGTGTGATGTATCACATGGATTGTGTTGCAAATATTGAAAAATCCTTGCATGTTTGGAATAATCCCACATGGTCGTGGTATATGATCCTTTTAATGTATTGTTGGATTTGTTTTGCTAGTATTTGTGAGGGTTTTTTCATCTATGTTCATAAGTGACATTGGCCTGCAATTTCTTTTGTTGTGGTATCTTTGTCTGGTTTTGTTATCAGGGTGAAGTGCCTCATAGATGAGTTTGGAAGCGTTCTTTCCTCTGAAAATTTTCAAAATAATTTGAGTAGGCTGGGTGTTGACTCTTCTCTAAATGTTTGGTAGAATTCAGCTGTGAAGCCATGGGGTCCTGGACTTTTATTTGTTGGGAGTTTTTTAATTGCTTTTCCAATTTTAGACCAATCATTGTTTGTTCTTATTTTCTATTTCTTCCTGGTTCAGTTTTGGGAGAAAGTACGTTTCTAAGAATTTGTTCATTTCTTCTTAGTTGTTCACTTTATTGGCATACAGTTGGTTCATAGTAAGTGCCATATATGGCAAGCCCCCAGCTAACTTCATACTCAGTGGTGAAAAGCTGCAAGCATTTCCTCTAAGATCAGGAATAAGGCCCAGTCTCTCCACTTTTTTTCAACGTAGTATTGGCAGTCTTAGCTGCACCAATCAGACAAGAAAAAGAAATAAAGTGAATTCAAATTGGAAAGGAAAAAGTAAAACTTTCACTGTTCGCAGATAACGTGATGTTATACACAGAAAATCCTAAATACATCATCAGAAAACTACTAGAGCTCATCAATAAGTTTGGTAAAGTTGCAGGATACCAAATTAATATCCAGAAATCTGTGCATTTCTATATACTAACAACAAACTATAAGAAAAAACAATTAAGGAAACGATCTCATTTACCATGGCATCAAAAAGAATAAAATACCTAGGAATAAACCTACTTAAGGAGGTAAAAGATCTGTACCTGGAAAGTGATAAGACACTGATAAAAGTAACTGAAGATGACACAAACAGATGGAAAGATACACTGCATTCATGGATTAGAAGAATTAATATGGTTTAAATGAAAATACTGCCCATGACAATCTACAGATTCAATGCAATCCCTATCAAAATACCAATGATATTTTTCACAGAACCAGACAAATAATTTCAAAATACATATGGAAACACAAAAGACCCTGAATATCCAAAAAATACTGAGAAAGGACAGAGAAGAAGAAATCATGCTCCTTGACTTCAGACTATATGAAAAAGCTACAGTAATTGAAGCAGTATGGTATTGTACAAAAGCTGACACACATATCAACAGAAGAGAAAAGAGATCCAAGAAATAAACCCATACACTTATGGTCAATTATTCTATGACAAAAGGAGGCAAGAATATACTACAGAGAAAAGACAATCTCTTTAATAATTGCTGCTAGGAAAACAGGACAGTTACATGTGAAATAAGGAAACTGGAATATTTCCTCACACCATATACAAAATAAACTCAAAATGCAACAAAGGATTAAATATAAGACTGGAAATCATAAAACCTCCAAAAGAAAACATGGGCAGAACACCCTTTGATATAAATTGTAGCAATATGTTTCTTTTTGGATTTGTCTCCTAAAGCAAAGGAAATAAAAGCAAAAATAAACAAATGGGACTAGTTAGACCTAACATCTTCTGCACAGTAAAGAAAACCATCAACAAATTGAAAAGACAACCTACTTAATGAGAAAATATTTGCTAATGATATGATTGATAAAGGGTTAATATCCAACATATATAAATAGCTCATACACCTAAACATCAAAAAAGAAAAAAAAAATACACAAACAACCCAATTAAAAAATGAGCAGAAGACCTGAATAGACATTTTTCCAAAGAAGACAAACAGATGGCCATCAGGCACACGAAAAGATGTGCAACATCATTATTCATGACAGAAATACAAATTAAAACTACAAAGAGATATAACCTGACATCAGAATGGCTATCGTCAAAAAGAACACAAATAACAAATGTTGGTGAGGATGGGGAGGAAAAGGAACCTTCATGTACTGTTGGTGGGAATGTGCATTGGTGCAGCCACTGTGGAAAACAGTATGGGCGGTTCTCAAAAAACTAAAAAATAGAGTTACCATATGATCTAGCAATTCCACTCCTGGGTATACATCTGGAAAAAACAAAATCACTAATCCAAAAAGATCATGTACCCCAATATTCTTAGCAGCATTATTTACAATTGTCAAGATATGGAAGCAACCTAAGTGTCCATCAACAGGTGAATGGATAAAAAAAGATGTGGTATATGTGTACATGGAATACCACTCAGTCGTATAAAAGAATACTAATTTTGCCAATTGTAACAACACAGACTCAGAATATATTATGCTATGTGAAATAAGTCAGGTAGATAAAGACAAATACTGTATTATATCATTTAAATACAATCTTAAAAAATAAAACAAAGTAGGGAATTCAACAAAAAGAAAATAGACTCACAGATACAGAAAACAAACTAGTGATTACCAGTGGGGCGAGGGAAGGGGGAAGGGCAATACGGAGGTAGGGGATTAAGAGGCACAAACTATCATGTATAAAATAAATAAGCTAAAAGGATATACTGTATACCATGGGGAACATAGTCAATATTTTATAATAACTATAAGTGAAGTATAACCTTTAAAAGTTGTGACCCACTATGTTGTACACCTGTAATGTGCAGAATACTGTACATCAACTGTATCTCAAAAAAAAAAACAGATTTCATAGCTGATACCTCCCACCAAAGAAAATGATTTAGAGTAGATTAATGGATTAATAACAATACCCACACATATGCTGCCCAAAAGAGACTCACTTTAGCTCTAAGGACACACCCACACTGAAAGCTGAAGGGACAGAAAATGATATTTAATGGGAATGGAAACAAAAAGAAAGCTAAGGCAGCAATACTTATCAGACAAAGGAGACTTTTAGAACAAAACTAAGATTGTAAGAAGAGGCAAAGAAGGACAATCCCTATAACTAGGGATTGATTCGACAAGAAGATAAAATAATTGTAAATATAAATGTACCCACTCTAGAAATATCTAATAGAGCAAATATTAACAAAAATAATGGGAGAGATTGACAGTGACCTAGTAACAGTAGGGTACTTTGTACCACATTTATATCAATGGACAGATTATCCAGGCAGAATATCAGTGAGGAAACACTGGCCTTAGGACCCATTAGAGCAGATGGATTAATAGCTGTATGCAGGACATTCTATCTAAAAGCAGCAGAATACACATTGTTTTCAAGTGCTCACGGGACGTACTTCAGTACTGATCATATGCTATGCCACAAAACAAGCCTCAATAAATGTAAGACCATAGTTGTATAAAGCATCTTTTCCAACTACAATGGTATGAGAAGGAAGGAAGAGAGGAAAGGAGGGAGGGAGGAAGGAAAGGAAGAAAGAAAAAGGGGAAAGGAAAGGAAAGAAAGACGGGAAAAACACAACATATGACATCTAAAACACAAGCTAGAAACATTTTGGACCAATATAGCAGTGGTCTCAGCTGGAGGCATGTGTGAACAAATCTCACAAACAATGCTGAAGAAACCCAGAAACAAAATCACTATGCAATTTCGTTTACATAAAATTCAAAAACACGCAACACTAGTTTTTTTTTTTCTCCTTCCTTTAACTTAAGCAAAAGAGACACAGGGGTTCAAAAATAAAAATTTCTTTTTCCCCCTCTCCCAAACCTTTGCCCCAGCTCTGCCACTGCAACCACCCCCTTCCTCCCCAGCAGGCATGCGAGGAGGGAGGGTGCAGGCATCTCCAGCTGGGGAGCGGGAAGGCGGGGGGGTGTGCCGAGCTTGGTGCTGGTCTCTTTCCAAATATAGATACAAGTCAGAACTCCTGGAAAACCCTCCCCCACCCACCACGCAAGCACTCTCCTCGCTCTGGAGGGGAGGGATGGGGGTGGGGGGGCGTGCCAGCCACCAGCTGGCTGTGATTTACTGCATCCACTGAGTGTGGACCCCACAAGCCCCCCTGCTGCTCACTGTGGAAGAGATGACACTCGGGGTCCCCGCAGATGGTGGGGCTCCCTGGATCAGCTTCCTGGTGCTGGGGCTCACACGCCGGCACGCCCCACGCTGCCCATTCAGGAACATCTTGCGCTGTTTGAGGTTGTGCAGGCCGTGCTTGTCACAGTTGGGGATGTGCAAAGAGCAGAGGTGCTCCAGGGGCCCAGCTCATCCGGAAGGCACGGTGGAGATCCGCTCCAGGACCTGGTCCAACTCCTGCTGGCACGGGGTCCTCATAGGTGGTGGCCGCAGCTTCTTGGGCTCCTCCAGGCCAAGGTGACATTTGCCACCCTTGCCCATCTGCCGGTGCTGCTCGGTGGCCTCCTGGAACATGGCCAGCTCCTTCACGCCTGATTTGAGGGGCTTGCGGCCGGCACCGCCTCCGCCTCCCAAATTCTTGTTCCCGTCCACGTGGTTCTCAGCCAGGCTCCCCTCAGAGTGGTCATCGCCGTTCTCTGCGACCTGCTCGGGGCTGGCGCGGTACTCGGCATCGCGGCGCTCTCCGCAAGTGCCCTCGCCCAGGACCAGCGCCTGCAGGGGCCGCCCGGAGCCCGGGTGGGGACAGCAGCGCAGCCCCCGGGCGCAGCGCGGGGTGTACACGCCGCACCGCGCGCCCTCCAGCCGGGCGCCCACGGAGCCGCAGCCGCAGCCCGGTGCCCGGACCAGCTCGCGGGGCGCGCGGCCGTCGCCGGCCGGCCCGGCCCCGGCGGCGGGAGGCGCGGCGGGCGTGCAGGGCGGGCGGGGGCTCTCAGGCGGCCAGGCTCTCGGGCCTGCCGGGCGGGCGGGCGGCGGGACAGCACCTCGGCGCGCGGCCCGCGGCTGCCACCGCCCTCGCCCGGCAGCAGCGGCGGCGGCGGCGGCGCGGGGCCGCCTCGACTCGGCAGCAGGTTGACGGCGGCCAGTGAGCGGGCAGGTAGCACGGCCCTGCGATCGCGGGAGCCGCCGCCTCCGCTTCTTTCCAACACGAAACTAGTTGATGGTATGAGATGTCAGAAAAGTGGTTACTTTGCAGGAGGGGGAGCAGTAAACAAAAAAGGGAAGAGAGTGGCTTCTTCAGTGCTGGTAACGCTGCTTGTTGATGGAGCTGCTGCTTACACAGTACATTCAATTGCGAAATCAATCGAGGTGCCTATTTATGCCTGTACACTTGGGCTTACAAAGCTTACTGTAAAAACGGACCCTGTAGTTCCATCTCTTACTGTGCTTAGAAACCTTTCCAAATTCAGGGATCATTTCATAGTTATCTATTTTCTTTTCTTTATGTTTTAATCTTTCGTCTTATGTGGAAATTAATTTGGTCCCTGCTATAAATTTTGATTAGTTCTTAAGTTAGTTTGAATCTTACACATAAATCATTTCAAGTCATATGAAAGTTTTTTTTTTATTATTTCTCATCTTATCATTCTTCCTATTCCCATTCAGAAGTAGAAATTTGGTTTTACTTGAACAGTCTACCTCTTTCATGGGTGCCAATCTGAGTCAGTATATAATGTTGAGTTCTGAAAGGATTTCATTACTAAATCGTACCTACAGACCAAATTAAACTTGTGTTATTTTCTATGCCAAGAAATTAATCCTACTCAGCAATGGTGATATTAGAGATACAAAATGACTTGTTTCAGAAAAGTGGACTTACAACCCCATCTTTTTTTGACACACGTTTATACAACCCCAGTCCTGTTCCTGTGCTCTCACTCCTGAGCTTGCCAGAATTTTCTGTCCTATTCTGAACAGTTTTTCCCTGTAAGTTCCTTTCCCTCTGTCTCTATGCATATACAAATCTATGACTACAAATCCTCTTTCTTCTATTTCTATGATTCAAACTGATTTCTCTTTCCCTAAGCTACATTATATGAAATATTTTCTACTGCTCTGTTGTCTCTTTCCTATTCTTTCAGTATCTGTTTACTTTAAAAAAAAAAACATACACCCATTAAACTGTTGTATAAATTATGATACTGTTGCAAAATAAATATAAATTTCAGCCCGGTAACAAATACATAAACATTTCTCTATAAGTACCCATGTTTATTCCATCTTTAACCTAGTGGACACTGCAAATAAGTACAGAATTAACCTTAGAAAATTCATTCCAGTGACAATAATGGCACCTTTTCAACATTTATTTCTTACAGATACAGGAGTTGGCAATTAACTGGATGACAGCAAGGGAGGGGTCACTATGATTTGATCTTTCAAGTGTGGAAGCCTGGGATTGTGATAATGCCTGGAGATGATACTCAAGGGGGTTAAATCAGTGGAGTCAAAGTAAATATTAGCAAACAAAAGCATTTGTCTGCTCACCTACTGATAATTTTTAGCCACTGTGCAGAGTCTCTTGTGTCCTACCACCCCAGCTTCTGAGAAACTTCCCCTGAACAATCTAGGCCACCCCACAATCCAGCAGTTAAAAGGCTGACCCCACTGAAGACAAAAACTTCCAGTATCGTATTCCCATTGCACAGCTCTCATTTATTTTATCTTTTATGTTTGTTTTAAATTGAAGTACAGTCTATTTACGATGCTGTGTTAGTGTCTGGTGTACAGCGTGGTGACTCAGTTATACACACACACGTATATATATTCTTTTTCATAATAGGTGCCTATAAGATATTAAATATAGTTCCCTCGACTAGACAGTAGGACCTGCTCATTTATTTATTTATACACAGTAGTTAGTATCTGCAAATTTCAAACTCCCCTTTCCCCCCGGTAACACTAAGTTTGTTTTTTTATGTCTGTGATTCTGTTTCTGTTTTGTAAATAAGTTCATTTGTGTCATTTTTTAAAAGATTCCACATAGAAGTGACATAATACAGTATTTGTCTTTTTCTGGCTTCACTTAGTATGATGATAATCTCTAGATCTATCCTTGTTGCTGCAAATGGCATTATTTCATACATTTTTATGGCCAAGTAGTAGCTCTCATCAATTTTGATAGGTGAGAAACATTTTGAATACCACCCCTGGTAATCTTACAATGAAATAAAATA
Source organism: Camelus dromedarius (assembly GCF_036321535.1). Lineage (NCBI taxonomy): Eukaryota > Metazoa > Chordata > Mammalia > Artiodactyla > Camelidae > Camelus > Camelus dromedarius. Next base: position 25,721,620 of record NC_087462.1, read on the forward strand.
AGGGAGAAATTGCTAATTAATTCAAAATGGAACATAATCAAATATTAAGGCTCAGCCTCCTATTTGTAAAATAAAATGTTGACTCTAAAGGTCCCTACAGCTCTGACTCTAATATTACCTTATACCAAAATGAGAAATTAACTTATATCCCAAATTTGATTGATAACATCCTAAAGGAGGTCAATGAATTAAATAGTAAGTTGATCAACAATAAAAATTCACACATTAAGTGTATTTTTATTTGAATTTGATGATTCTTACATTAAGTTAGTGAAAGTCATCAGAATTTGAACATATGATGCACAAGATGTTTATTACAGAATTAATTTCAAGTTGATGAATTGAGTGAGACATACCATCAGATTTCTAACCGAAGATCACACCAATTCTTGAAGTTTTTAACCTATGAATATTATTGTCACCCCAATTATCTGATGTTCCCTAGCATGTAACACAAAATATAAGCATGTGACACTGTCAAGCATTTTTCACTTGAATTTTTGACTGAAATATTCTTTAGACTGAAACATCAGATTGTCATTTGCTTCCTAAGGTTAAACTTACAGACAAAATAATACTGATATCTGATCAGTTTCTCCTCACTTTATAATGGGGCAACTCTAAACCTGTACTAAATGCAGACAAATAAAAGTGATTTAAAGATAAAACAACTGATATAAAGTTATGTATATGCATATTATACAGTCTTTGTAAAACTGTAACAGAAACCTCAATCAAATAGAGTCAGGAGACCAGCAGAGGGCGCTCTTTCACCCTGCAACAATAGCTGAGCCCAAAGGAAGAAGACAGACCCTTCCTGGCAAGGACTCAGACCATGAAAAGCCACAGACTCTGTTTGCTATATCCCTCCCAACTTCCTTTTCCTCTTTATAAAAAGCAGCTCTTCCCCTTGGCCTGCAGGGACTTGCACGTGGCTTGCCCTGGTTACAGATCTCAAATTGTGATTCTCCATTGATTGCCAAAAAATCCCATCTTTGCTGGAGAAACATCTGGCAGTTTGCTCCAGGTCAACAATTTCATTAAACTCTACGTGGTGTTGTCCAATATGATAGCTGTCAAACAGATGTTGCTCCAGGGCCCTTGAAATGTAGCCAGTCTCAACAGAGATGTACCATAAGCATAAAATACATTCCAGATTTCAAAGACAGTATAAAAAATTGAAAATTTCTCCTTAATGATTTTATATTGATTCCATAATAAAATGATAACATTTTGCATACATGATTAAATAAACTATATTATTACATCAATTTCACTGGGTTATTTTTACTTTTTAATGTCGCCACTGGAAAATATTAAATTACACATGTGACTCATATTATGTCTACTGCACAAAGCTAGTCTAACTGTCAAAAAGGGAAAAAAGGGTAAAATCCACCAGGAAAATGCTCTTCTCTAAAAATGAATCAAAAGCACTCAATTTAGGTATACAGTGTAAATAAGGATACACGTGTAGGATTTATGACAGGTAATAAGATGACAGACAAGCAAAGAACGGAACAGTCTCTGCTGGTAATTACAGTGGATCTTATAATGTAATGAGTGTCACATTATATCCATGCCAGTTTAAGAAAACATCTACAGTGAAAAATTATGCCAAATAAATAAAAATGAATGTAAAAATATAATAACAATATTTTAACATAGCACACATAACCACAAGGTGGAATACCAACTTGTATAACAACTGAAATTATTTCATGCCTTTCAAGCATCATTTTTATAGAAGACTAAATTGCCTTTCAAATTTCATATATTATTTAGTTGAAAGGGTTATCAACATTATTTAATGATGATTTTAATTTTCCTTTCTATATGTCACTCACAAAATGATAACTTTGCTTATATTAAAAAGGCTGTTTTCATGTATATGATTATATAGAATGCTACATTAAAATATTTTATATTAAAATATAGAGATACACTTACATTAATGAAAGTGCATTTTACCCCAACTTTAAAAAGCTATTTGGCCACTTATAAAATTACAGTGCATTCCTCTAGTTATTCTACTAATTATAAAATTCATTTCCAAGGAATATTTAAAGTTCTGCCTAACAGTCTTTTCCCCCCCAACTACACCCCTTTATTGTCGGAGAGTGTGAACTCCTCAGGCTTTTTTGAGCATGCTGTTAGTGATGGTATGTCTACCGCTGCTAACTTTTCCCCCAATCAATGCTCCAGTGACAACATGAGCTTATAGAATCCCACATCTAAATATTTCCTTTGCTGCTGAATTCATGTCTCCAAGGGTAAAGCATTATTTTTAATTGGATAAAGTTCCTTTCAAAGTTAACGCCCCAAATGCTTAATTCTTTGAACTACATTTCATAGATGAGCATTTGCTCTCACTCTGGCTCTCAGTCATAAATACGGGACAGCTCTTTTCCACATTTCACTGGCCTTTTCAGTGTGCTAGGGTTCTTTCAAAATCTAGACTCATTCATCTCTGCCAAACTACCAAACTTCCTGTTACATAAGACTTTTCTCTAGGAATGAGGCATCCCTTTTTCAGGTCACATAAAAAATAAGGTACAGGCGGCCCTGAAGGTGTTGTGTGGTGCCGGACCACCGCAGTAGAGTGAACGTCACAATAAAGTGAGTCACACAAGTTTTTTGATTTCGCAGTGCATATAAAAATTAGAGTGTCTGTGTGTCTGTGTGTGTAAGTGAATCAAAGCTTTTTTTTAATAATCTGAAATGTGAAAAATATTTGAGGATCCTATTATTATAGAAAACTCCTCCCCAATTCTAGGACTCTGTGAAACACCATTCAACAGATACCTTAAAAAAGGTTTGACTAAATAATATAACATCGAACATTATGTTGAGGAACAAATAGAATGTTGAAGTCTCCCACCACCAAATGTAAACAGGCACAAGGTAAGCAAAATAAAAGGCCGCGGCCTGGATTCCTGGATGACAGATGGTTTCTATTATAATTGATCCAGCAGAGCCAGGTTAAGTTGGTTTAGCTGTGAGGAAGTCCAAATGGAGTAAAGTCACTCTTGGAACAGATGAATTATTTCAGTTACGCAAGCACGCATGGTTGATTTCCTTGCAAAGCTTTTCCAAAGATCCATGCTTTACATGAGGTATGAAATTCTACATTTAGCATGGAAGAGCTAATTTCAGTCTTTGCAGAAGGAGTTTGCTGTTTGGAGATAATCTCTAAAAATTATGATTAAGCATTTGGCACTCAGCAAATTCACCACAGTTTATGTTCTTATGTACTTATGCTCATAAATACACGTATATGTGAATGTGTGTGTATTTAATTATGTGAATGAATTAGATTGAATTATGGGTCTGTTTCTTTACTCCACCCTGTACTCAGGCACATTGCCTTGAAGTCTCTCCCCTAAAGGTGAAACTTCCTTCCTCAGCCTTTAACTTTGTTATTAGCCCTTGACTTGCTCTGGCCAAAGGGGTGTTTGCAAACCTAATGCAAGTCAGGATTTAAAATATACTTGTGCAGTAAAATCTCCCTCTTGCAGTGTGGTCATTGCCGTGAGAAGAGCTCTCCTGGACCACAAGTGAAACATAGTGAGTCAGCCCAGAACCACACAGCCAACCCAAGGTTAGCAGCATGGACTCCCCAGCCAATGCAAACACCCATGAGAAGAAAATGCTTATTGGTGTATGCTGCTGGAAGTCTTTGTTACTACACAGCAACTGCTGACCGGTGCAATGAGCCTTACATTTTCAACATGCTTAGAAGCATTGTATATTCTTAAACTTAAGCTGATAGAGTTAATTCTTCCTGACTGGCTTCATTAATATAATTTCTATATAACAGCTCTATAACATTTGTATATACTTGGGGTAGGGAAGACCTCCTTTAACAAGTAAAGAAAAGTGTAAGCCACAGAGGGAAAGAGAAACCTTAAGCCATAAGAGAAAAAAAATAAGACAATATCTACATAAAATTTTCTTAGGATAGAAGGATCACAGACAAACAAGTGGATTCAGTTAAGTGTAATATAAATAAAAAGCACACATAAAGAGAAAATGATAATGCAAAATGGTAAGACAATATACCATTAACTTTTACAAATAATTAAGGACAAATCAGTGAAAATTAGGAAAGAAGTATTTTCTCTCATCAATATTTTCATCATCTCTTCTTTTAAACTGCTAAAATCTTAAGGGCTGGGGTTGACTTTTTACATCATTTCTGTGACCAATCACAGAACAAAGAACATTGACAGGTATAGAAAAGGCGCTTGGAAATATTTTCCGATGATCATGTAATGTATTTTTATTGCTATTCAAATTATGCAAAGAAGCTCTTTAAAAGGCTGCTGTTAATGAGTTTCTCAATTCTTCCTTCAACATCATGTTAAAACTTTCTTGAAACATTGTTGAAACTAATAATATAAAAGCAATACAAGATTTAAAAGTTATCTCCAATGAATTACCAAGTTCTAGGACTACAGACATGAAATATATAAACTCTAAGACAAACGTCATTCTTGTTATCATAATTTTTTAATTTTTTTCCATTTTTTATGTCAAAGGAGCTGCTTTTTATATCAATTCTTCAGCATTAAAAAATACCACATGAAAAATTCCCCCAAGTTCTGTTTATTCCAACAGTGATGTTACTTTAAAAGAGATCCTGAAGAAGGAAATAAGACCGTCCTCCTTACACTAAAAAAGAGCATCATATTACCTGCGTTAATAGTGAAAAATGACAACCCACATTACAGCTATAATCACCTGCTTCTTAATATCTTGTTTATGCAGCATGTATATTTTTTACCAATTCCTCTACTGAAATTGAAGGGGACAAATCAAGGTGCACAATCTGCACTGCCCTTCCCACATTTCTCAAGATGTACTCCTCACTGTCCCTTTCCTAATAACGGCAAAAAAAAAATCCTAATAATTAATACCGAACAATTATAGCACACATTCTGTGAGTCCAAAAGAGAATACACACACATTAATTCATTTAATTATCATAACAAACTTATGAAGTTGGTTCTATTTATTATACCGTTCTATAGGTGAGAACATTGGGATATGGTAAGGTTAAATTGTGTATCCAAGTTATAATCAATAAGTTGAATAATCAGAGTTATCAAACTATCAGATCCACAGTTCAACTGACTTCTAAAACTTTGCTCTCAGAACAACTCCCCCTCACTCCAACCCTAGGAATCTTGAGGCAAATTAAAACATGCATGTCCACACAGTCACAGAAAATATGAACAACCACATAAAACAAAACTTGACCCAAAATGTGACTGGAAATATTTAAATTCCTAACTGTGTCCATAACCTTGGCTGCACATTAGATTCACCTCGGGAACTTGGAGGAAATATCCACAGACCAGGGAAAAAGCACCGAAACACCCGTGAGTGGTGTGGCCAGCACTGAGACTGCTTCGTGTGACACAGATACTCCATTTATGCCACAGTATTTTTTTTTTCTAGTAAAAAGTTGCTGAACAGAATTTTAATCTGTTAAATAGAAATTTTTTGAACTATAATCTAAAAGGGTTTCTCTCTTATCCTTATTAGACTCATCATCCTGTCCTTTGATCAGCTGACCTCCCCCTTCTCAGAGGTGCCATCTTGAATTGGGGCTGTTCTCTTTGCTTTGATTGTCATAATCTTTGGATCAAGGGCCCCCTAAGCGTCACAACTTTTTCTCTTAATCCATTTGTATAAACACTATTTCTCACCTGGCTTGGAATCAGCACGTTGGAGCCCTACTCTTTTCTTATGCAGTGTTTTAAAGATCTATGTGTTAATTATTCTTTTACTCAGCTAAGACTAGTGCTAATGGATTGCCCAGAACTGCGCTGGGTTTCAAATGTCTCTTTATTCAGCACCGCACTATTTACAAGTAATATAAACTCCCTCCATGAAAGTATACAGGCTGCCTTCCTCACTACCCCTGCCTCATTCATCTCTGGCATCTAGTATGTAAGGGAAACTTAACAAATGTTTGTTGAATGAATGATAAAAAGCTATACATATTTGGATTTCATTTTTTTTCCTGTTCTTCCTCAACTGTCCTGTTCAGACATCATCTGTTTTTAATAATATTTAGGATTATTAGCTCAAGTTGGGGTTGAATGTGCAATGTGCCTTAAGAATTTACTACAAGTGCCAGTGAGGGGCTTGGTTTTACAAATCTTTTTTTGAGTGTATCTGCAAAAATGTAGAATATGAGTGGGCTGTGTAGATGAGGGCGGGCTGACACTCTCCTTAAAGCTTTAAAAACAAGTTGTATTTGATCATCAGTATTGATTCCCCCAGCTTAAATATGATTTCCTTTCATCCCTGCTTAAAGATTTTATTTTCCATCTCTTTGTATTGGATCGTCTTCAATTTCCCTTTGTTTTTTTTTTTTAAAGACAAATATTCAAAATGGCACTCCATGTCCTAGTAAGCCCTGTTCAGGATTCACTATAGTATCTTTTCCAAATTGTTTATGTCATGCTTATCAAATTTTGGTGTCAATTAATTATTTAAAATATTTTTATTCAATTCTTTTCTCTCTTCCCCTCCTCCCCTCTTCTCCTCATCTTTCCCCTTTTGAGCCCAATCTTTTGAATATTTATTAAGTAATTAAGTCATTCATTTATTGAAATAATATTTATTTAAGGGTGCATTATCTATGAGGCGCTGGAGTAGATGACAGCAAAGCAGATATAATATAGAGCATAAAGGGGAGAGACAGGAAAAAAGCACTAGGTAAGGCAAGAGTAAACACATTAGTTTTGCTTTTGTTCCTGTTCTTTGAACAATGTTCATCCTTTTAAAACTTCAGCCTGATCCAAATGCACAATCTAATATATTTCATAATGGCCTTGACAGCAGCTCTTGCCTGCAAATTTTGAAAGTTAACATATCCCCCTTGGAATAAGCCCCAAATCCTCTCTCCTGGCATCAAAATAACTGAAAAAAAAATCAGTAATACTGTATGACATCACTTATACGTGGAATCTAAAAAAATGAAACAAACTAGTGAATGTAACACATAAGAAACAGATTCACAGATACAGAGAATGAACTAGCGGTTACCAGAGGGAAGGGGGAGGGGAAACATAAGGGGAGGGGACTGAGAGGCACAAACTATTAGGTACCAAATATGCTATGAGAATACATTGTACAGCAAAGGGAATATAGCCAATATTTATAATAACTATAAATGGAGTATAACCTTTAAAATTTGCGAATCACTATGTTGCACACCTGAAACTTGTGTGATATTGTACATCAACTATACCTCAGTAAAGAAATTAATAAAAATACATAGTTTTTAAAAAGAAAAAATCAGTAACAGCATAACCCCAGGCTATATGGATCCCCAGAATATATCTTCATATTGTTTTCTAATATAAGAGGACTTAATTCATCTTGAATAAATTTAAAATTTTATTTCATGGTTTCTATAACCAGCAAGAAGTACATTTCAGACTCCACTCTTCCTTCCATCAGTTCTACGGGCTAAAGTAGGATAAATCTGTCTCTTCCTGTTTCTTGCTCCTCCACCTGCTTAGCAAGCGCTCAGCGTGTAAGTAGTCATTCATATTATATGAGGAGAAAATCACATGGCTGCCAGTTGAAATTATGAGTGTTTCACTTCATGACCTGTGGATGGAAGAGCCAATGACCCGTCTAGTGAACATTCTAGCACTAAGCCCTGGACTGCCTGCGGCGCTCCCCCAAGGCGGTCTTCTCGTCTTAGTTTTTTTCTTTTCAGATAATTACTGATGAAGGTAAACTCTCCAACTATCTCGATTACCATAGAGTGCTGGGTTTCTTTGTAAGCACTCCACTGTCTCTGATCCTGAGCTGAGGAACATTTAATAGCCCCCGGAGGATGCAGTTCTCTCCCCTAGAGTTGTTGTGCTTGTGCCTCGTGCTTCTTTCTGTCTTAAACTCCAGTTTATACTCCACTTAAGTCATGTTTGTATTTTTCTCCTTTTAATATCTTGTGTTCCCCCCTATTTAGTGTCCAGTCTAGTCCTGTCTGTCTCTCAGGTTTCCTAACTGTTCTCATCACTGTCACCTTTCCTTTTTCTTTTCCACACGTCTTCTTTTTCTTTCCTTTTTTTCCTCCCTTTTATCACTTTTTATTATCTTCTTTTATCTTGTTTCTAACGCTCCCTTGTTTTCCTCTCTATTTTTCTTTGTTTCTTCTTTTTCTGAAACCATGCAGACTTTTCCTTCCAGCCGGCCGTGAATGTTTCCACTTTCATCTCGAGTCTCTGCGAGCTCTCTGCCTCCCTCCCTGGCCTCTGCCTTCTTCCTTTCTCTGCTCATTCTCTGACGCTCAGAGTCTCCCAGACTCCTTTGAACTCTCCTTCTTTCTCATCTTCCCTTCTCCCAAATATGCTCACTCCAGTTTTCTCTTTTGCTCTGTCACTGAGTGGCATTTATAAGGGTTGTTCTGAGACAGCAAATCATTAATACCTCAAAACATGAAATTAAATGCACAGCTCTGTACCTCTACAGTTTTGAAAGACAATGTTACGGAATTTAGATTGAAACCAAGAGCAAATAAACAATAGATGGGGGAAAGGAAGGCTTCACAAAGTCACCAGTAATCCTTGCCCAAATGCTCAAATGGCATAAATGCGTCTTGGTGGGGGGCCCTGGTATGGCAGCCTGGAGATGATCGCCTGTAGTGTAACTGTACAATGGGATGAGTTTATTCAAAAGCTGCAAAGCCAACACACAGATCTCCTGCTTATTAAAATGAAAACTGATATTCTTTTCTTAATTAGTTGATGGATTAGTAACTAGCAGAATGTCATAGGAGTGCCGTATTGTAGTTACAGAGACAGCACTGGCACAGCCCTGCAGTGAAGCACTGAGTAATTCTGGGCTGGTTAATAAATTGTTACTACTTCCTGAGGGAGTTGCCATATCCCCAGGGAGCATGGACCACCTCCTACCTTCACATCAGCCCCCCACGGAAGGATGGATGCCTGGACCACGGGGAAGCATCTGCCTACCTCCTGCAGCACCCATCATAAGTGTTTATTCCAGATCTGTTGCTATTTTGAATTTTACCTGAGCAAATAAAAACTAAAAAAAGTGGTCTTTTTAGTTAAACTCACAATCCAGTGCATGCAATTAGCATGCATTGTATCAGAGTTGTGTACAAATTATGTGAAAGCCCAGAGGAAATATTAATAAAAATATTTCCTATGTCTTGTGCTTTCCCCGTATGTCATCTCCTTCAGTTTTGAAAGGAATCTGCCAGCCTGGCCTGGTTTCTGGCTGAGGGGCAAGGTTGTCCCTGAGCAGGTGTGACTGGATGCTGTGGGCAGTGCCAAATCCCCTTGGCTCCTGTTCTGTTCATTTGTATGATTATCTCAGCAAACAATGGACTGAGCAGTGGCATTTCCAGCCCTTAAATAATGTAAAATTGCCAAGCATAGCTTTGTATTTCCTTCCAACATTCATTTAATTTGTGGCTGACTGTCACAAACAGATAATAAGACCTTAGACTTCTAAAGGCAACAGGGCATGTAGACATGAAAAAAAAAAGGATAGCTGGAATTTCAGTATGTGTGTCCATACACTACATTTAAGTACAATAGAGCCTTTTATTTTAAATGTGAAAATAAAACCACTGGATTATGAAGGTGAAAGTGCATTAATGAATAGCATTAAATGAACAGATTTTTAAATAAGTTACAAAAATAACAAAAACTAGATGTCAGGAGTCAATATTAGTTAAATAAACTGGTTTTAAAATTTTCCCACAGAAAATATGCTGTCTATTTTTATATTTGGTCCTTTATAAAGAGATGCTTACAGCACACTCAGAGGCTGGTATTTGTTGCATGTAGACTCCAAATAAACATCTACCCGCCAGCCTGGCAGTCACACTCACGCAGTCTGTCCCCAAGTCCGCTGAGCTCCGTACAAACACTCTGAGTAACGTTCACCTTGGCTTACTCTCAAACATTTGCCATACTTTCATTCTTTACTAACACATTCCACTAGACCTGGAAGGGCACTTTCCTGTATCTGTCTACCTGCATCTTACCCACCCACTGACATGTGCCTTCTTCACAGAGTCTTCACGTCTTCTTGTAGCCCAGACAGCCCTGCCTCCTCTGAACTCCCCCTGCGTCTTGTGTCTGCCTCCGTTCAGGAACTTTGCTCGTTCAGCCGGGCACTGTTGTTGAGTCTGTTTCAAATCTTCTCTTTTAAACCATGAGAACTTGGAGACCAGGAATTAAGTCATTACTCATCTGTGCAAGACAACAGTGCAGAGCCTACTCCCAGGATCACAAGAGGTACTTAATAAATAATTAACAACCAGAGTTCACCAATGTTCCTTGGCTACAGTCAAGAGCCAGTTTCCCCCCCCCCTTTTTTTTTGCTTTCATAAAAAGTACCTAAAATATTTGAACTACTGATTATAGCTCAGGCTATCACATACTTAATCGCTCTGCTCGCTACAAGTGGCCTTGAATGGAGTTATATTAAACACCGACTGTGAAAGACAGGGAGAGAGTCATAATAAACCAAAGGGGCAACTGGACAAACAAAATAAAGGCAGTATTAATGCTCTCAGTGAAGTCAGTCATGACACATTTGTCTATTTATTCCTTCCATCTGTGAACTCATTATATTAAACTTTGAGAAGAACATTAGCTTATTTTGCCACACAGAATGAAGCACTTCACTGTTCTAATTATGCATCACCAGCTTCAGGGATTCTTAGGTTCTTTATAAGAAGAGATAATATAGTTATGAGAAATGAATTACTTTGGTCAAAATTTCATGAAGTTACTTGAGGTCTCCCTCCCCTCAAAACTAATTCTTATAGTGTGTGATCTATATATTTTATGCTGTCCTGAACACGAGGAGTGTATTTTGTGTAAGAAGAAACAAAGAAGTGAGACATAGGAAAATGAGGATTTCTTATAAAACTATTGATTTTATGTTGAAATATATCAGTGACTTAAGTATCAACGTTGATCAAGTCATGGGACATCTTATGTATTACAGTATTTCATCACTGCAGTGTTTCCTGAAGGACAGTAACTATTTCACACAGGAAATGACATACTAGTTGGTGCTGCTTGTTTTAATTCTTATTTCTACTCAATTCTAAACTTCCTTTCCAGGTTGATCAGATTTTCTTCCTTGCTTTCACAACCAACAGTCAGTCTCTCTCTCTCTCCTCTATATGAATGTATTGTATATAACATATACTATATATCACTATATAATATATATACCATATACTGTATAATATATACTATATATGTACATATTATATATAATACATATGAGGAATTAAATATATAATATGTAATACTACATATTACTATATAATATATATACTTTATATTATATATGTATGCATTATATATAATATATAAGGAATTAAGTATATAATATGTAATATATGTGGAATTATATATGAAATCAACAGCTATACATATTGGAAATATTTACATTTATATTTATATGTAATATATAAATATATAATATATTATGTAATATATAAATATATATCATGTAATATATAAGTATAATTTATATATAATATATGAATATATAAATATGAAATAAATGCTGACTGAATATCTTCAGTTATCCTATACCTTTGAAGCAATCCAGTTATATACAAATACACACATATATATTCACACACTGACAGAAATGTATATGTAAATTCATATATATTCAAACATTATATTTTAATATATATTTAACTAAAATTTTGGTCTCTGTGTCTATGCTTTTCCCTCAATCTACTTGCACTTAGTATCCAAGATGAAAGGCGCCATTTATTCATAATTAGGCAATGGGTCACTGGATCCTCACTTAACAAAGAACTGTTAAATACCATTCCTTTTGGGTTGAAAATGTTTACTGGAAGCAACCCTTCAGTTTAAGATATAAGAAGTGGATTTTAACTGGCAACTGAGTGAGCACTATAGAAAGCAAGCAATATCTACAGAGCAACTACTACTATAAACTCCATATCTAGAAACCATTCCTGAAGGAGAACAAACATAAATAAATAAGTAAATAAATAAACATCTTGACATGAACCCATGAAAAATTCTGTGAAGAGAAAGAAACAAAACAAATCGAGAGAGAGAGAGAGAGATGGTGATTGTGATAATGGTACATAAACAAAGCAACTGTCAGAAAACATCTGTTTTGTATTTAATTAAAATTGTTGAAATGTGCTCCAGGAAACAAAAGATGAAAATGAGAGGATGAATGTTCATTTTGTATTCTGCATTTAAATGTGACGAAACTGCAGGAAATTAAAGATATAACTGCAGAATTAAAATCTGTGTTTGAAGCAGTAAAATGTAAAATTGATACCAAAGAGAAAACTAAGTAAGTGATGTGAGGAACAAACTTGAGAAAGCTCTTCCCAGAATTCATTGGGCAAAAAAAATAAAAGGAGCAGTAGAAAAAAAATAGAGAGAGAATGCATAAGTCTAGAAAAAAATAGATAAAATAAAAATAATAGTAATATAATTAGAAATTATGGCATTAAAAAACATTTTTGGAAAATGAAAAAAGTAATATGAATTTCTCAAATTTTTGATGCTTACTAAAAAAACAGGTTCAAATACATTTTTTAAATATCACCGAATTAGAAGTAAAAATACTATACATACATCAGTTCTTTTTAGAAAAAAATAAAAGAAAATATAGTTCTTATAAAGGTGATCAGAAACAAAGTAGAAATACATGTGCAAGTCAGAGGCTGTTAAGAGATTTATTTTAAAAATTACTCACATCTGTAAAGGAAATAAAATTTGTTTATGTGTGTGTGCGTGTGTATATAATAAAAGAAAAAATGTCTATGGCCAAAAAAAGGGGGCAAAATCTATGAGGCAGAATTGGTTCCAAATGCAATAGATACACCAGTAAGCAAGATGCTTAAGCAACAGTATGATTTATTTCATCCATTCATTCAATAAATATTTATAAAATGTCTAATACTTACCTGGCACTGTGCTCTAGTACTGAACATCAGGAGATGAAATGCACAGATCATGATCCTAAAACACTACCAATCTGGTATGAAAGGTAAGTGAATAAATTGATAACCCTCACACGAGGGGCCACTGCTATGAAGAGGTTTTAAAGAGCTAGAAGACAAAGGAAAGCTACCTCATTCACACCAAAGCAGGGTGAGTAAAGCACACAGACCAAGTGCTCCTCAGAGGAGCCAAGATTACTACTTTGGAGTCACCTTCATTTCTGTAAAGGCGCAGTTTTCTGAGTCTAAAATCTAACATTGAGAAATACTTAGAATATTAAATTATAAAAAATTAAAACAATATAAATTTATAATTTGCTGAGAAAAAGACTGAAAACTTAGCAAAGTATAAATTCAGTGGAATTATACTATATATTTCTTATGTATAGCCATAGAAATGCTATAAAAAATGGAATTCAGTTCTGGAAAGTATTCTCCCATTGCTATTGTTTCTATAGCTTATATCAGAAGGCTGTAGAGTTTGTAGTTAACATACAGTGCAAAAGTAAATGAAGTTCTTTATAGGAGCTGTCACTAAATTCTGCCTTCCAGGTTGTGGGTTCACAGACCATGAGGTAATTTGCAAGGCAACAAAGATACATCTTTGATGTATATGATTGTTTCAAAATAATCATAGAGTTGAGCCAACCCTGAAGTGAGAGGGAACAGTCCACACAAGACCATCTTCACTTCTGACACCAGTTGCTACTTTAGAAGGTTCCCAAAACCACTCTCAGGTTTGAAAATTCCCTAGAAGGGCTCATAGCTGTCACTGCACATGGTTTTTGCTCATGGCTGTGTTTTGTCACAGGAGAAGAGTAAAGATTAAAACAAGCTCAGGGCACAGTCCAAGAGGGCACCAAGCACAGAGCTTTCAGCCATCTCTGGGTGACAATATGCAGAGTACTGCCAACCAGAGAAGCTCACTTGAGCCCTGTTGTCAAGGTTATCTGTGGTGGTCCACCACAGGGATGAGAGTTCCCCCCATGCCTCCCCTCCATCTCCAGCCCCTCTAGAGTTCCACTTCTACCACATGGATCAAAGCCCCAGTCTACACCCCACTGGCGGTGTGGCTCAGAGCTCTCTCTCTAAAGCACACAGCCATCTGGCTGGCCTAAGGCATCAAACTAAGACCCCCCACTTAGGCATGGCCATCCAAGACTTTAGAGATTAACTCCCAGAATTTGGGGCAAAGGCCAGACCTCTTTTGTTCAAGGTTAAATTCTTGACTACACAGTGTTTACTTTCACTTATGTTATCAAAATAAAGTTTGTGTGTAAAATTGATATTAGGAATCTGGCTGGCCATAATACAGCTAGCTGAAATGTAATTTTTGGATATCAGATTTTGAATGATTCTTTCAGTTTGTTTGACATTCAGAAGATTCTTAGCAGCGATTAAATCATCATAACCAGCATGTGACATAGAAAATATATTTGAAATAGGACTTTAATTTCAATTATCATAGATATTAAAGAATATTAACATTGGAAATCAACCCCAGTTTCAACTAATGATTCCATCACTAAGGCTCAATGTATATTAAACCAACCCCATTTTGAAAATTCTAGAGTTGAAAATGTCTTTAAAACATTCTTTTAAAGATACTGTAAAATTTAAATAGCAGGCTTAAAAAAATCAGTTTTTAAAAATAGTTCCCCTCCTTCTGGGACCTGATAAGCCAAGTTCTTTCCTCTCCTCTCCTCTCCTCTCCTTTTCCTTCCTTCTTTCTTTCCTTTCTTTCTTTCTTTCTTTCCTTCCTTCCTTCTTTCCTTTCCTTCTCTTCTTTCTTTCTTTTTTCTTTTCTCTTCCTTCCTTCCCTCCTTCCTTCCTTTCTCTCTCTTTCTTTCTTTTTCTTTTCCTCAGAGGGAAAGGACATTTTATGACCAAGTTGTAAACCATTAACACTACAGTGTTAGAACTGAAAGGCTGACATAGTCTTATGTATAACGTATAACTTAACTATAATGGTGAAATCTGCATCACTTTCTCTCTTAGCTGCTACAGGGAGATACAGTCAAGTACTGGTAAACTATTTTCTGTGTGTAACTACAAGTGGAAACTTTTCTGAGATGAGATTCACCAAATTTTAGCAATAGTTGTTTTTAAATGATTTGAGATTTTTGGATTAGCTGCACTTAATATTTATATTTCATTTAGTTAATAACTTAATATTATTTTTATAAGTACAGTAAAATTTTAATATATCTATCACCAGTAGCATTAAATGTGTGAGAGACTGAAATTCTATAATTGTACAACTAATCTTTGTAAGTAAAGAAAACTAATAAGATTAAGAACAGAAAATCCAGGAAACAAGTCATTCAGACAGGAGGAGACTTTGTAAGAACTTTACAACTCAATAAATTTTGAGGAGAAAGGGCCTGGGAAAATGTTTGAAGAGGTAACAGCTGAAAACTTCCCTAAGCTGGAAAAGGAAACAGTCCCCTAAATCCGGGAAGAGCAGAGTACCATGCCGGATTAACTCTAAGAGGAACACACTTAGACACATTGTAATTAAAATGACAAAAATTAAACATAAAGAGAAAATATTCAAAGAATCAAGGGAAAAGCAGCAAGTAGCAAATAACAAGTTTCCTTGGAACTCCTGCAAAGCTATCAGCTGATTTTTCAGCAGAATCTCTCCAGGCCAGAAGGGAGGGGCATGATATATTAAAAGTGATAAAAGGAAAAAACCTACAAGCAAGAATACTCTGCCCAGCAAGGTTCTCATTCAGATTTAATGGAGAAATCAAAAATTTTACAGACAAGCAAAACCTAAAGAATTCAGCACCATCAAACAAGCTTTACAACAAATGCTAAAGGAACTTCTCTAGGGGGCAAAGAAAAGGACACAACTAGAAACAGGAAAATTACAAAATGGAGAAGCTCACCAGAAAAGGCAAACATACAGTAAAGGTAGGAATCATCCACACACAAACCAGTAGGAAAGGTAAAGGACAAAAGCAGTAAAACCATCTGTATCAACAATAAGCAGTTAAGGGATACATAAAACAATTAAATATAAAACATGGTATCAAAAACAGTCATTGTGAGGGGAGGAGAGTATAAATACAGGGTATTTAGAATGCATTTGAAATGAATAGATCAGCAATTTATAGCAATAGGCTGCTATACCAAAGCATCCTGGTGACTACAAAACAAAGACCTACAATAGATATACAAACAAAAAAGATAAAGGAACCCAACCTTAACAGTAAAGATAGTCACCAAATCACAACAGAAGAGAACAAAAGAAGAAAGGGTAAAAAGAAAAAAAAAAAAAAAAAAAAAAAGCCCTAGAAAACCAAATCTGAAACATTAACAAAACAGCAATAAGAACATGCATATCAATAATTACCTTAAATGTAAATGGACTAAATGCTACAAAGAAAAGGTGCAGATTGACCAAACAGATACAAAAACAAAACATGTATATTTGCTGACTAGAAGAGACTAACTTCAGATTTAGAGACACATACAGACTGAAAGTGAGGGGACAGGAAAAGGTATTCCACAAAAGTGGAAATCAAAGGAAAACTGGAGTAGCAATACTTATATCAGACAAAATGGGCTTTAAAATAAAGTCTGTTACAAGAGACAAAAGACACTACATAATGATCAAGAGATCAATTAAAGAAGAAGATAAAGAAATTATAAATATATATACATCCAACACAGGAGCACCTCAGTTTATAAGGGAAATGTTAACAGACATAAAGGAAGAAATTAACAGTAACACAATAATAGTGGGAGACTTTAATACCCCATTGACATCAATGGAAAGATCATTCAGACAGAAAAGCAGTAAGAAAACATTGGCCTGAAATGACACATTAGACCAGATGAACTTAATTGGTATTTATAGGGCATTCCATCTGAAAGCAGTAGAACACATTCTTTTCAACTGCACATGGAATATTCTCCAGGATAAATTACATGGTAGGCCACAAAGCAAGCCTTGGTAAATTTAACAAATTTGAAATCATATCAAGCATCTTTTATGACCACAACACTATGAGATTAGAAATCAACTATGAGAAAAAAACTGAAAAAAACACAAACACCTGGAGGCTAAACAATATGCTACTTAACAACCAATGGATCACAAAATATTTCAAAGAATAAATCAAAAAATACCCAGAGATAAATCAAAATGAAAACATGACAATCCAAAACATATAGGATGCAGCAAAATCAGTTCTAACAATAAAATTTACAGTGACACAAGCTTACCCCAGGAAATAAGAAAAAACTCAAATAAACAACTAGAGAAAGAAGAATGAACAAAACCCAAAGTTAGTAGGAGGAAAGAAATCATAAAGATAAAAGTAGAAATAGAGAATAAAAAAACAATAGAAAAGATCAATTAAACTAAAAGCTAGTTCTTTGAAAAGATAAACAAAATTGATGAACATTTAGCCAGACTCATCCAAAAAAAAAGGGGGGGTGGGGGGGGGGAGAAGGCCCAAACCAATAAAGTCAGAAACAAAAAAGGAGAAGTTAAAACCCATACCACAGAAATACATAAGATCATAAGAGGTTACTATGAGCAACCATACACCAATAAAGTGGACAACCTAGAAGTAATGGACAACTTCTTAAAAAGTTACAATCTCCCAAGACTGGACCAGGAAGGAATAGAAAATTAGAAGAGAACAATAAACAGCACTGACATTTAAAAAGTCATTTAAAAACTCCTAACAAACAAAAGTCCAGAAGCAAATCGCTTCACAGGCGAATTCTACCAAACATTTAGAGAAGAGTTAACACCTATCCTTCAGAAACTATTTCAAAACACAGCAGAGGTAGGAACACTTCCAAACACATTCTATGGGACTGCCATCACCCAAAACCAGACAAAGATATCACCAAAACCAGAAAATACATCACAAAAAAAGTAAAATTAAAGGCCAATATCACTGATGAATATAGATGAAGAAATCCTCAACAAATACTAGCTCTAATGCTACACAGAAGGATCACATACCATGAGCAAGTGGGATTTACCCCAGGGATGCAAGGATTTTTCAATATCTGGAAATCACTGTGAAACATTACATTCACAAATTGAAGAATAAAAACCATATGATCATCTCAATAGATGCAGAAAAAGCTTTTCATAAAATTCAATATCCATTTATGATAAAAACATCCCAGAATTGGGCACAGAGGGAACGTACCTCAACATAATAAAGGCCATAAATGACAAACCTACAGCTAACATCATACTCAATGGCAAAAGTAAAAAGCATTTCCTCTAGATCAGGAACAAGACAAAGATGCACTCTCACCTCTTTTATTCAACATAGTTTTGGAAGTACTAGCCAAAGCAATCAGAAAAGAAAAGAAATAAAAGGAATCCAAGTTGGAAAAGAAGTAAAACAGTCGTTGTTTGCAAATGACATGATACTATACATAGAAAATCCTGAAGACACTACCAGAAAGCTAACAGCAAATCACTGAATTCAGAAAACTTGCAGGGTACAAAATTAATACGCAGAAATCTGTTGCATTTCTATACACTAACATTGAACTATCAAAAGAGAAACAAAGGAAACAATTCCATTTACTATTGCATAAAAAGGATAAAATACCTAGGAATAAACCTACCTAAGGAGGCAAAATATCCGTACTCTGAAAACTTTGATAAGACACTGATAAAGAAACTGAAGCCAACACAAACAGATGGAAAGATTTACCACATTCATGAATTGGAAGAATCAATATTGTTAAAATGGCCACACTACCCAAGGCAATATACAGATTCAATGCAATTCTTATCAAATTACCAATGGCATTTTTCACAGAACGGGACAAATAATTTTAATATTTTAATGGAAACACAAAAGACCTAGAATAGCCAAAGCACTCTTGACAAAAAAGAACAGAGCTGGAGGAATCAAGCTCCCTGGCTTCAGACTATACTCCAGTGCTACAGTGGTCAAAACAATATGGTATTGACACAAAACAGACACAGATCAATAGGACAGGGTAGAAAGGCCACAGATCAACCCACACACCCTTCTACACTGTTGGTGAGATTGTAAATTGATGCAGCCACCATGGAGAACAATATGGAGGTTCCTTAAAAAACTAAAAATAGAGTTACCGTATGATCCAGCAATCCCACTCTTGGACATATATCCTGAGAAAACTCCAATTCAAAAAGAAACATGCATCCTAAAGACCTAAACAAGCAATTCCCCAAGGAAGAAATACAAATGATCAATAGGCACATGAAAAAATGCTCAATATCACTAATTATCAGAGAAATGCAAATCAAAACTACAATGAGGTATCACCTCACACCAGTCAGAATGGCCATCATTCAAAAGTCCACAAATGACAAATGCTGAAGAGGCTGTGGAGAAAAGGGAACCCTCCTACACTGCTGGTGGGAATGCAGTTTGGTGCAGCTGCTGTGGAAAACAGTATGGAGATTCCTCAAGAGACTAGGAATAGACTTACCATATGACCCAGGAATCCCTCTCCTGGGCATATATCCAGAAGGAACCCTACTTCAAAAAGACACCTATACCCCGATGTTTATAGCAGCACTATTCACAATAGCCCAGATGTGGAGACAGCCTAAATGTCCATCAACAGATGACTGGATAAAGAAGAGGTGGTATATTTATACAATGGAATACTATTCAGCCATAAAAACCACCAACATAATGTCATTTGCAGCAACATGGATGTTCCTGGAGAATGTCATTCTAAGTGAAGTAAGCCAGAAAGAGAAAGAAAAATACCATATGAGATTGCTCATATGTGGAATCTAAAACAAAACAAAACAAAACAAAACATAAATACAAAACAGAAACAGACTCATAGACATAGAATACAAACTTGTGGTTGCCAAGGAGGTGGGGGGTGGGAAGGGACAGAATGGGATTTCAAAATGCAGAATAAACAAGATTATACTGTATAGCACAGGGAAATATATACAAGATCTTGTGGTAACTCACAGCAAAAAAAAAATGTGACAATGAATGTATGTATGTTCATGTATAACTGAAAAATTTTGCTCTACACTGGAATTTGACTCAACATTGTAAAATGACTTTAACTCAATTAAAAATGTTTAAAAAAAAAAAGAAGAAGGATGCTGGAGAAGGCAAAATTTCCATCATTTAAAAAGTGGGAGAAGCTCTATTATTTAAAAAGTGGGCAAACACCAGTAAGCCTTTGCATGTTCAGTGATGAAATACGTGGCTGTGAAGGGTGGGTTGTGCTTGGTTTCCCGTCATGTGCTTTTTAAACATGTGCTCTGTGCCAACCTGTTATCTCTAGGCCCCTTAAAGGATGCCAAAAGCCCAAGGAAACTCATATTGAAGTTATGTTTAAATCCTCTGAGATTTATTAGACTAATGTCTAAAACTTATCAAGAGAACTCCACTTCCGTCCTCACTGATTTCTGGTTTATCACAAATCCCCACAGCTGCAAACAATTACTTTAAGATTATACACTGATTCTGTATAACCCACCTCTGATGATGAATTTTGCACACATCCTGCTCCTTGACCTCAGTGCTTTCCTTTGGAAAGGCTTCCAACATTTAATCTTTCATTCCTCCTACATTCTGCTCCAGCCCTACTGGACTGACCATCAGGTAAGGGCAACAAAAACAATGCACAAATGGAGAGGAACTTAGATAGGGTGAGAAGACAGGAGAAAAGCAGAAACATTTTCAGAAAGAAAGAATACATAAGATGGTTCTTGCACTCAACATAACTTGCAACTAAGTAGAGAATATGTATAACGAACACTAGACAATATAAAAATGGCAAAAAGTGAAAATATCGAGTGTTTTCTGAACTCTGACCTAGTATGTTGATGTTTTGGTAGGAAGGGCACCTTTTGGATCACAGAAGCACTGAACACGTTTTCTGTGGGAGAAGGCTGGGTGGGCAGGGACATGGCTAAGTGCTGTTCTAGCAGTGTGGTTGCAAGTCGAACACATTCTTTAGTCTAAAGGAGAACGTGCGCTCTGTGTCCTCTGCTTCTCATATAAGACATTAGAGCGTGTTGTGTTATCATGAAAAAAGGAAAAGATGATTTCAAGGCCTGCAGCTTCTTCTGTTACTCTGAGTAAACCATTTAACTATTCTGAAGCTCAGATTTTTTTTATTTAAAGAGATGAAAACTTAATAATTATTAGAATAAAATGTGATGAGATCATGTATGTTAATATGTAGGAGGGTTGAATAAATGAACAAGTAGGGCTTATCTTCCTGTAAAAGTAGTATATTTACAACCAACCGGTGTATTAATTATTCACTTCAGGTTAAAGCTTGGTCAGTATTAAGAGAGAGAAATTTTATGACGTCTCTTTTAGGCCAAATAAACTGAAACCCAATCTGACTCTGTCAGGCATGGCCATAACACTAAGTTGGATATCGGACTGTATAGGGTTGTGGATACAGCCAGACATACATGAAATTATATAAAAATATGATTAAAACAGCATAAATCCACATAGGTATCTCTTCTATTTTCAAAGAACTGAAGCTCTGTAGGACCCATGCTCTGAGTAGCAATAAAAAAATGATTCCGTTTACCTGCCAATTCTCCGTCACAATGTCTTAATCTTACTGAATGACAGTAATCCCATATCTTGTCTGTCACCACTGATCGTGAGATAATGAGCTGACCTTGAAATAGGTAGCCTAGACCAGAAATGCTGAATATCTGTCTGTTAGAAAAATGAATAATGGGTATGTTCAAGAGATGGGCAGTTCCTGGACAGGGACAAGGTAAATGTGGGTAGTCAAACGCTCTGTCCTTGAGGACAAGGCCTGCCTGCCCAGACAGGCTGTGAAGGCAGGAGGGAGACAGCAAATCATGAGGATGACTAACTCAGGTCACCAGAAGGATCCCTAATCAGCTGGTTTGGCTTTTAAAGAACAAAAACAAATAAGAAACAGATAACTAGCCATCCTTGATAAAAGTAAAAGAAATGAGGTAGCTGATAGCAACTACTTCATCACAGAACTGAGGTTCACAGGTCAAAGTTATTAAGTTAATTTGATTGACAAGCATTAGTTAAATTTTTAATTAAAAGTTCAAAATCACCATAAACCCATGGTCTTTTTATTTCATATCATCATGTTCATTGTGTCCCAATAGTGCAGGCAGGTCTGCTGTTAACCATTTTAGTTGCCATTTTAAGTGTTCATAATAATGGAACATACTGTTTGAAATTTTAAGCATTCTATTTTTTTAAGGTTCATTAAGCACAGACGCTTCTAGTCGTTGTTATAGTACATAGGTCAAGAATTGGTACCTTTATTTTGAAGGTGATATTTTTCTCTGTTATCTATTGCCAAAGCAGAATGGAATGAGTTAATATCAGCTTTTGAAAAATAAGCATGATGACTTGAAAAAGTTACAGTTAATGCTCTATCTAAATAAGAAAATGTTACGGTAAAAACATATTAAAATGTGTATTGAAGGAATGTAAAGATTAACTGTCCATTTCCAGTCATAAATAATTAGTAAAATAAAAATTAAAATATAAACATTAATTAAAGATAATTTTATTATGAAGCAACATTACATATTTGCTTCCCAAATCTTTGATACATATTTTTAACAAATTCCACACAGCAAAACTTCCACACAGAAAAAGAATGAAAAACAACTGATGGGTATGGTGAGTAGATTGATAACATAGCTATAAATATCAATACTAGTTTATCCATAGCGTGACTGACAGAACTGCAGCTTAATTTTTATTTGGAGAAGAAAATCAGAGTGAGTGTTCTATCTGTCCTGTAATGTTTTAGCCTTGTCTTTATATAACGTTCCCAATTTCACCAGGGTCCTTGGGCCCGTAAGTCTTATCAGTAAAGAGGATTCAGGGGACCACAACATGAAATGACTCAGCACTGACTTAGAAGAGACATATGAAATCCCCTGGTATAGATTCTTTATTTTATGGGTAAAAGTTATTTGCTGATTTTTGCCAAAAAAAAAAAAAAAAAAAAAAACCTCTAGACTCAGAAGGTCTTCATTCACTTTTTTCGATACAAAAATAATTCTACATTTCCCTTGGGAATTTCACCCCCTACTATCAATGCATGAGTTTCTGGTGGCCAAAGTCTAACTCTCCTCAGCTCCAGGAAGGGGAGTTATTTGGCTTAAGCCATCTTCCTGGTCAGGGTGATTTAACCAGGTAGATGTTTTAAGCACCATCAGTGAGTGGTGCTCATCTCTATTCTTTCTCCCACAAGTTCAACAACATTGCTAAACACAAACAAAAGCAAACAAACCAACCAAAAAACTAAAAATCATGAGGCAGAGACTCATGTTCCAGAAACCTGCAGTGGATACACAGTATGAGAAAAAAAAATTTAATCTTTGCAAACTACTGAGATTTTGGGGGCTGTTTGTTATTATATCATATATATGTTAGCTTAAGCTGACTGACTCAGGGAGTGAGGTAAAATATGTCCCAAACTGAACTCCTCTATGTTCTCTGAAAATCTTTTATACTTACAGTCTGGCTTGTGTCAGTTTATGTTAATGCAGAGTCTCTCTTGGCCAAAAACCTCTGTGTGATCTTTCAGGCCCCGCTACAGACAGTTAGCGAAGTTTCACCTGGCAGGACTTGGGGGAAAGCTGCCCTCCCCACGACAGACGTGGAGCGCAGCCTGTGCATTGCAGTCTCCGCAAGGGAGTTGCAATCAAGGACTCAGCCTTCCCTGGTGGCCTACAGCCTCACACTTCCTCCTAGCCCAGGTGCCTCCCTTCTCAGCGCCCTCAGCCATGGCCTTCCCCGGTGTCTCTACCAAGGCCTCTTTATTGAGGGGAGTGGGGGGAACCTGAAGATACTTTCCCCCTCTCTGACTCAGTATCTAACACTTTTTCATTCCCAGGGCTACCCTCACTCTGTTCTGGGACCCCTGGGTCTGTAAAATGATAGGAGCCTTTTGTTGGGGATCCTTCATCAGCGAGGTGACCCCACGTCTGCGCTGACCCCTCTGCCCTCCGCGGGGAGCCACTCCGTGGAGGAGAGCGGAACCTCGGGGAAACGCATCTTCTGCTCTTTAGCCTCGTGCGAGGCTTACGTGGCTGTGGTGACGGAAGCCCTGATGGTTCCCTTCATTTCGCTTTGCTGTCTTATCAGGCTGCTATGACACCTGGGCGCTCACTCCCTCCAGCTCAGTTCATCCCCTAACAGTGACAACAGTCCACAAATAGCACTGAGTTGTTTTTGACTCCTTTGCTTTTTCTCATTCTCACATCCAACTCATCAGGGAGTAACATTGGAGTGTATTCAGAAAGTGGTCCTGATCAGCTGCATCACACTCCTGCTGTCCCTGAGGGCCTTGCAACATCACTTCTCGCCTGGATTAGCGTTGTGTAATTGTAGCCCTACCGTTCTCTGGATTCCAACTGTTGTCTCTTCTCAAAATAATAGAGAGATCCTGTGAAAATATGTCAGCTCATGCTCTTTCTAGCAAAACCCTGCAACAGCTTCTCAGTTCCCTAAGAATAAGAGCTCACATCCTCACAGTGGTCGACAAAGCACTGAATGATCCGCACCCCTGCTCCTTGTCACCTCTCTGACCTTGTCTTACTCCTGCTTCCCTGTCCATAACTGGTCTGCTCCCAGGGAACTGCTTGCTACCTTTCTCACCTCTTCCAGGGCCTTACACAGATGGCACTTTCTCAGTGAGGCCTCCTCCCATCACGTTATTTAGAATAGCATTATAGACACCCCGCCCTTCTTATATGGCTCCACTTTTCTGTCTTTCAGTAGTTTGTATCATTTTATGTTATGTTGTGTATTTTAGCTATTAGTTGTTTTTATTGCCTCTTCGCTCTGACCAAGAAGGTAAACTTACATAGATTGAAAGTGTTTCTTCACTATGTTTTCTTCACTAATAAAGTCCGAGTCCTAGAACAGCTATTGGCACAGAATAAGCGCTCAATAAGCATTTTTCAGCGAATGAATGAATTATTTAAAATTCTATCTGTAAACAGACAAAAAAAGGATGAGTCTGTGTTATGCTTTGGAAGCCTCGAGTTATTGCTCCACTCTAAATACTTCATGTAGATTCAGTGTCCCCTGGGCTGCCATATGCTCTACCCGCATGTGACTCCCCCAGTGAAGAATCATACCATTCTCAGGGGGTGGGTGTAGCTCAATTGGTAGAGTGTATGCTTAGCATGAACAAAGTCCTGGGTTCAGTCTCCAGTATCTCCATCAAATAAGTAATTGAATAAACGTAATTACCCCCCCCCTCAAAAAACAAAGCAAAACCAAACCAACATGAAAATGAATAAATGTATGTTCGTGTATGACTGAAGCATTGTGCTGCACACTAGAAACTGACACAACATTGTAAACTGACTATACTTTAATAAAAACATATATTAAAAATTAAAAATAAAATGTAAAAAGTAAAGAAAATGTAAAACAAGTATTTAGTGAAATATTTAATATTTAATAAAGTATTTAATGAGTTAGTAATAATATTTAATATATTGCAACTCTGTCCAAAAGCATTACACTTTATTTGAACAAGGTTACAAGAAAGGAAATAGACTGTTAAGAGAATAAAATTATGTTAAAAGAAAATAAGAAAAACAGCAACATGAAGTGTAAACTTTAACACACCGACGTAATTCAGGAGCAAAAAAATTGCACGGTGGTCAGGATTCCAGTTCTCTGCCTGGTTCCTTCATTCTGTCAAGCATGTATGAATTCCTTAATCTATTTTGGGTGTTTTCCATGCTGTAGGCACTAACATAGGCGCTGGAACTTCCCAGGTACACAAACCAGACCCAGTCCCCTCCCCTCATGGAGCTTACATTCCATTATCCTTGTTGTTGAAGGAGACATGACAGAAACATTCATAAGTAAAGTGTTTTCCATAAATGCTTGGCCAGTCAGCAGTCTCTTGGGATGCAAGGGACCAGTGTCCTGGTGGGTTCCAACGTGGCCAGGCCAGCGCAGCTGCCTGCTTGGCTCTCCAGCAGTGGGCACCTAACATGGACACTTTTAAATCTCCCGTCCCTCTGCCCTCTGTCCCAGGGTGAATGGACACGGTCCTTGAAACCACCTTGGCTGAGCCCAGGCCAGGCACACAGCCCACCACCTGCTGTCTATCCCCCCGGGCTCAGCCACCCCCCCACCCCCCCCCACCGCCGCCAGTATTAATGCTGCAGGTCCGTGTGCCCAGTGCCTCCGCCCTAGGGGTCCCGATCACCATCTGGGCCATCAACCACCCAAGGCCCATAGGCCAGTCAGTGATGGGCAATCAGGGACCACCCTGACCCGCTGGCTTAGACTAGGCACAGAGAGCCAGGATCAGGGTGCGCGGGAATTGGAACCGCCTCCAGCCGGTCCAGTGGAGCCCTGTAGTGTCTGACTCTAGCTGTACTGGATCCCCAACTGGGGGCAGTCTTATAGTGAATGGAGCCAGACTTCCCTGCCCGACCCAGGGGTGAGGGGTAAGGGGGGTCAGCTCTAGGTAGGGGTGCACTTGGAGAGGGGGGGATCCCGTGGTAAGGGGGGACAGTCTGAGGAGTAAGGGGCTGGTTGGAGTGGAACTGACCAAGTTGAGGGGAGACAGAGGCCATTTGGGGATGTTGGGGGTCCTAGTGAAGCATGAGGGGTGAGCTTGGGGTGTGGGGGCCATAGCTTAGTATCTGGCAGGGTGGAGATTGGGGATGGAGAACTCGGTATGAGAAGGAGCCCTGTCTTGGGGGTATGGTGGGAGACTGGGCCTGGCTGGGGGTGGGGGGGACAGTAACTGGGTGGGAGGGCAGGTGGAGAGGAGCTGTGGGGTGTCGTCTGACCCGGGGCCTTTGGTGGTTTTGGCTGCGTTCCGGGACCTGGTCGGTGCCAGAGTGGGAGCTTTGCTGCTTTGGTGATGGAGAACCGCCCCAACTGTCCAGACTGGCCAGGCCCTGTACAGCAGGAGCCCCAGCCCGAGGGTCCGCGCTTCCCGCGCGAGGAGGAGGGGCGCGCTCGCGCGGACGCACAAGCACGCGGATGCGGGAGCCCACCCAGAGCGTGTGGAAGCCAGGCGGGAGCGGGGCGCTCCTGCGACCTGCTCCAGAGGAAGAAGGCGGCCGGGGGACTGGGCTGCCGCCTGCCGTCGCCTCCGCTGCCGCCGTCGTGCAGGTAAGGGGTTGCTGGTGGGGGCTCGCAGGTCGGGGAGCCTGCGGGTGAGGCATGGGCTGCGCCGTTGGGGAGGCGCACAGGTAGGGGTGCGTGGCTGAGGCCCGGGCCACACGGCCCGTTTGGACCCTGGGGCGGGTGCCATTATTTGCCAGTATTGTAAACCAAGGCAGAGTTCACTTCCCCAACCCTTCTACAACTTACTGCACGCTTGAGCTCTTGATGTAAACATAGCTACTCCTACTCCTGTAAAATGTCCTGACTCTTTGAAACGATCCTATGTGTTATTTTGATTAATTTCATTGCATACTGTTTAGCGCACCAGAGACTCACAA
This sequence comes from Camelus dromedarius, assembly GCF_036321535.1. Taxonomy (NCBI): domain Eukaryota; kingdom Metazoa; phylum Chordata; class Mammalia; order Artiodactyla; family Camelidae; genus Camelus; species Camelus dromedarius. The sequence goes on from NC_087462.1 coordinate 25,749,123, forward strand.
CAATATTATTAAACTCCAACCTAATAAATGCAAGCACTTAGCAGAGAATAGACAAAAAAGGCATGGCTACTGCTAAACATGCGGCAGGAGTCTGATGGAAGAAGCCTCCTGGAGGGAGCAAACCTTTGCACTAAGGGTGGAAGGTTGAACTGTCAATAGGCAGACAGAAGTCAAAGAGAATCACTAGGCACAAAGAACAGGACATGGAAAGGCGCAGAGATGTGGAGAAGTTTGGGCCACTGAAGGAACAGAGAGTTTCTAAAGCGTAAGGAGAAATGATGGAAAATGAAACTCGAATGTTCCGTTCGGGCCTGATGAGAAAGGGCCTGGTGATTTGTGCTCACAGGTTCTGCGTGTTTATCCAGGAGGAAACAATCAGTGAATGGACAACCAGAAACCTTCATCACTGGATCTTACATCTTAGAGGGTTTCTTCTCCTGAGAAGCTCTTGAAGATTTGGAAGCATTTACTGCTACCTCATGGCTAAAGTCAAACAAAAGCTGTATACACGTAGAGTCTAGGACTCGGGAGGAAGTAGCCGGGCCTTGCATGATGCTGGGTCACAGTGGGCCATCTCCCAGACTCCCTGTGAAATCCCAGTGCCCCTCAAGCACGACAGGTGACCGTGGCAATGAGTTTAAACAGAACGTGCGACTCTGGCAGGATTCCCCTGTGTCTCTGGACGCCTCTCTGAGATTCCCCCATGCCGAGCACATGCTTGTCATACAGGAAATGCTGGGTGAGCATTTGACAGATGAATCCTGACAGTGAAGAAACAACCCGAGACCCTTAAACACGGGACTCTTTGACTGGCTGGTGGGTCATCGAGTCGGCTCAGTGACTCACCACCATCTTTTTTGCAACATGAAAATTAGGGGAAAAAATTAGAAAACAATCAGAGCGCACCTTGCTCTGGAAAAGTAAGTACCACTGTGAGAAGGTTTTGTTTCTGTTAGATGTGCTCATGTAGGAGGATGTGTGTGTGTGTGATGGTTGGTAACAATACGTTTCCTACCTTGTGTCATGGCCAAAAAGTGACTCCAGGGTAGAGCGTGTTAGGTGAACAACTTCACCTGAGCTTTTCTGGCTTACCCCTTCTCAAATACCCTGAAGAGTCAGTCACGGGTCCTTAGTTGGTGGCTAGGATGACACGGACAGGAGGCATTCCCTGCAGTAACTCTTGAGCCTCATTAAAACTCATGGAACGCCTCGCCCTCGTCTCACCAGCCACAGCCACATCGCACCTGAGCATTGTGATGCCGGTGACCCTGTGGCTCAGCAGGAAGTGACCTGCACCTGCAGTGTGGAAGCTCTGTCATCTTCAGCCGGGTGTGACATTGCCTTATGAGGAGGCACACACTGGAAGTAAAAAGACACCTACCCAGGACTTCAGTCTGTTTTCTATAGAAATATATCTTCTTATCACCACATAAGGTTTCTTCTTTGTTTCTGATTATAACTATGGTGTTGCCATCTTTGAAAAGGAAGAGGAGGCAGGGTCCCTGTTATGCGCCAAGTCCTGTGCTACTGATCGCCCCACACACTGTCTTCATTAGAATCTCGACTGCTCAACAATTAGATCAGCGGATACCACTATTATTTTCAAATTGTGCCTAATCTCTGTCTTCTGGGTTTACTGCAGTCAGTCTTCCCTCTGGGCCTACAGGCAACTTTCTGTCTGAAATCTTAAATCTGGTAACCATAGTAATGAAGCAGAGAGGAGGGGAGATCTTGGAAATGCAGTACAGATACTCAAAAAAAAAAAAAAATCCACAAACAAACCCAAACCCTCCATTATTTTCCATTTTCCTTTTCCTAATTTTTTTTTGCAAGAGTTGTTTACAAGAAGCTATAGTTGGAGTGAACAAATGCTTGCAGGGAAGAGAGAAGAGAGCAAGGGCATAGATGGTCACAGAACTAAATGATAACCCAGAAGAACGGAGCATAGATGGTGTTTCTCATCACTTCACTGCTTTGAAAGTCCCTGGGAGAAGCAATAGGAAAGTGCCTCTGGATGGTTTACAGTGTTCATCTGCTTCTACAACTGCCAATTTTAAAACAGAATTTACAGTCCATACTCATCAAAGAAGACTTGGCTTACCAGGATTATTCAAATTCCAAAAGCATTGACTCCTCACTCTCTGAGCTGCTTTCAGCAGAAATTGAACAGTGGGAGGGAAGAAAGAGGAGAAAGAAAGAAGGGGCTATTTGAAAGAGTGATGTTATTGCATGGAACTGCTAGGCTGTCAAAACTGGCTATAATAAAGATAGGCCTCCACAAACGTGTTGTGTAGACCTCGAAAAATACACCCATTCTGTGCCTAATTCTTTATATAATATGAGGTTACACGTTGCTATTTGGATTTTTGTAATTATTCTATAAGTCTATATTTTATCTATTCCATATTAGAATCTTCTTCAAAATTATAACAGCAGCAAAGGACTTGATGCTTAAATGAAACCCTTAGAAATGATGAAGTAAAATATTCTGCAAGTCAAAGATAACCAAAAAAGAATACACCTGAACCACACTATCGCTGTGGGTTGATTACATTAGAGCAGGATTTCTCAAAATGGTTTCAGAATGACTAGAAACTTCCAGGAGGTCAAGGAGGGTCATAGCAGGGCACAGCTTATTGAATACATCTTCCTGCACTTGGGTCAGTGTCTTCAGTGTGGTTTGCCCTCCCAGACTTCTTACCTTAGCAGTTTCCATACACAGTCAGAGACTCCCACAACTAGAAGGTACCCAAACAGCCATCTCATCCCTAAGCCACATGTTACACCAATACCCAACATCTCCACCAAATGATTAAACACTTGAACTCATTACCTTCCAGGACGCGGTGCCCCATGTTCACTCACAGAGTTGTTAAAAGTTCTTCCTCATATTGAGTTGAAGTCCGTCTCCCTGTAACATCAGCCAATTATTTCTGATTAGCAACCGTGAGCCATGAGTACACATGCTCTCCACCCCTCTGGAAACACCTGTCGCATGAGCCAGGCTCATCTGTTTTCAAGGCCAGCCTCTTGTTCCTTCTGTTTCCTCATGCGGTGCGCTTTCAGGGACTTTCAGGACCCTGGCAGGGTTCCCTTGCCCCTTACCGTGCTCTCAGGCTGTCCTGTTTGTACCTCCTATGCTTTTCCTATCCAATGACTCAAGGACAACAGTCCACCAACTGGGATCTCAATGACATTCTCTCTTTCAGGAATTTGAACGAAGAGCACTCTCATCAGATGAGAGTAAGGAGTTAGGCTGAAAAGGTTCCCACAGGGTTGAGGTTGGGGCGGCCCAGTTGGAATATGCATAAGTAAAGGCATCTGAAAGGAGAAACGCAGAAATGGGAGAGAATAACAGCCCTGAGAGATTGAGAATATCTCATTTCCTGCCTTGCCTGCCGGCGCTCCTGGACCGGGTAGCCTGGCTTACACCAGCATCAGTGCCATCATTGCTAACGTTTACTGAGTACGTACTATAAGACTGGCACTGTTATAAGCCCTTAATGTGCATCAGCTCACTGAATCCTTTCAAAACCCATATGAAGGAGATGCCCTGACTCCCCCTGCACTACAGAAGGGACTGAGTGACTTCCCCAGCTCCCACACTGCTTAGTGGCAGACCTGGGAAACCAGGAGTTCTGGATCCAGAACTCAAGCTTCTTACCTTTCCAGGGCACTGCTCCTCTATCCTTGGAGACACATGAGATTTTCTTACAATATTTTTAGAGTAATTTCTTAAAGAAATTCCCCATTTATTTAAGCTATCATGAGCAGGTTTCTGTCCTTTGTAACAAATCCTCCCTGATTGAGATATAGGAAGATTAAAAGATATTAATGCCTGGCCGAATGGCACAGACAAGTGTCTTTGAGCTGCTCTGTAGCTGCAGTAAAAAAGCAGGCTCAGTTAACCAAAGAGGCTGCCGTTACGTTCACTTTTCTGTAACATATCTGTAATATTCATGTATCTCTTACAGAGGCAGTGCATTCCATGGTATTATTACAGAAAAATGCCATCTAACTTTCCTTTAATTACTCTAGCCTGACACCATCTCTTCCATAGTATCCTGTGGCCTGTCCATTCCTTTCCCATAGCAGGTATCAAATCATATTGCATTCACTGCATCAGGGATCCCAAACCTCAGCATTATTGACATTTGAAGCTAGACGACTGATGCTTTGTAGTGGGGGACCGCCCTGTGCACTGTAGGATGTTCAGCAGTATCCTAGCAGACCCACTAGATGCCAGGAGCACCCTCTCCCCCACTGTGACAACCAAAACTGTCTCCACACATTGCCCAATGTCCTCTAGGGGACAAAAACACTCTTAGTTGAGAACCACTGGTCTACATGTTCTAGACCCCCTCCACAAATCCCACACTGACTTCAAGGGCAAGACTGTCTTTTTTACCCTTATTTCTTTACAACGCTTGGTACATTATGATGCTCAATAAATCTTAATTAAAGAAAGCCATTAGTAACTTGCATTAAAATGGTGTTTTGTACTTCTAAGTCTGGAGTACCTGTACACTTGTATCAGGCTGGGTTTAGTCAGGAACAGAGAGAGATTATACATACTACTAGGATAAGGGGTTTATTATAGGATTATGGTTTTTATGAATACAAGAGTAACTGGGGAATAACAGTCTGGAAGGCTTTAGTCAGAAGACAACTTGAAGCTGAAGCTCTGGAGGAAAAGCAGGTGTTCACAGGGAAATCTGAGAAGCTACAATATCCAGCCTCAAAAGTGGGATCATAAAATGGGAGCCCACAGAAAGGTCTGGAATCCCACTGTGTCTAACAAAGCAGCCTCATCTGACCCCCACAGACTCCCGCAAAATAACGGCCTCTTCTTCCCTTCTACCTTCCAAATCTCCCAAATTCCTCTCACTGGCCACCCCTTACCGGGAACCAATCAAGGGGGGGATTCTGGAAAACGTAGTTCTTCCCAGCCTTAGGCAGACACTTCAGGAGTGACTGCGCCAGGTAAACAACAGATAACCTCACACAATAACCACTTCTTGGCACCAGGTGTGTATGTTATATATAAAGATCAAAGCATGAAAAATGGTCTGAGGCATTTGGCAGTCACAGTCACCCAAGTCAGAAAGCAAGAGGAGGGAGGGTGTAGCTCAGTGGTAGAGCCCAGGCTTAGCATGCACAAGGTCTTGGGTTCAATCCCCAGTACCTCTGTTAAAAAAAAAATTAAATAAATAAATAACCCCAATTACCTCCCCCCTTCCCAGAAAAAGGAAGAATCTTTTTTTTTTTTAAAAAGCAAGTAAATGTTTGATATGATTTGCTGTTGCTGCTATTGGCATTGCTTTCGGTCCGGCAGTAGACTCATCCTCTGATCACCTGTCCCCTCCGGTTTGTGCTGTGGAGACAGTCTCAACATTCACTTTGTCTGCACCCTGAACAGATGGAAAACTATGTTAATAATCAAACAGCTCACACTCCAGATGGAAGATGTTCACCTTCGTGCTTCTTAGAATTTAGTGTGTCTTCTGAGCATTCTAGCCCAACCAGAATTGACAGAGACTACTAAGAAAGAATTTCCACGTGCCAGGCATGGCTCCCCTCTTGAGGAATGGAACCCTCACAACCATGTCGCTGATTTCAAAACTACCCTCTAGGACTTTGGCTGACATTAAGTGAAAACATTTCTGCTCTACAGATTTTGAGCCCAAAGTCAAACAATTATTTTAAAATAATTACTTCCCATCCATTAAAAGTATGGTGCTATAGGTGACGCGTGGTACAAAATAGAATGAAGTGTATATTTCACTTTAGGAAACAGCAGATTCAAAACATACATTTAAAGGACCAACGCTTCAGCGTGGCCCAGGAAGGCTAAGATATTTACCCTCCGGCCCTTCACAGGAAACGTTTGCTGACACCTGGGCTAGAGGAGGAAGAGCAAGCGTTGAGACCCGAGAGGTGGAGGCGACATTACAGGCACGTGTCTCTCACTGAGGTGGCAGCCACTGCGGTTTTGATCTGACCTGACTCTCACTGTAACAGGATCCTTCCAGCTGCTGTACTGAGAAGAGACGTTATTGCCGGCAGGGAGGATCTAGAAGCTGGGGCACCAGGCAGAACGCTATCGCTGGAATTCTGGTGGGAATGATTCTGCTGAGCCACCGTCGGGTCGCTCAGACCAGCATGGCACGTAGTGGGTGGTAGGAAGTGACTAGATTCTGGCTTGGAGACTGAGCTGGTTGGACTTCCCGGCACTAGATGTGTGGCATGGCCCCACAGAGGTGCAGGGGAGGCTGGAAAGCACAGTCTCCTCATGTGTACGTGGGTGAGCGGCTAAGCAGGGCTTCTTAAGAAGGGGCGATTTTGCCCCACAAAAGACATGTGGAAATGTCTGCAGACATTTTTCATTGTCACATCTGTGGAGGAGGGAGGCTACTGGCTTCTAGTGGGTAGAGGTCAGGGAGGCTGCTAAATGTCCTAAGATACACAACGCAGTTACGTACAACAAAAATAATTCCCTGGCCCCCAGTATCAGCAACTCTGAGCTCAAGAAAGACCCACCACCGGAAGAAGAAAGAAAGATGGGCTTTTGTGGATAATCAGGAGTCTTAGCCCAGCTCAAGATGGGCTTTCGTGGATAATCAGGAGTCTTAGCCCAGCTCAACGCCCGACGCCCCAACCCCTGCAAGGCACCTGCAGGCTGCGGCAACCCCAGTTCTGGGATCCCAGCTCAGAGCACAGCTGAGTTGTCTGCCCTTGCTTGTCCACGTATTCCCCCCTGTTATTGCAGGTGAGCTTTGTCCTGAATAAGAAACCCTGCTAGCTTTTCTTTTTATACAGAAGCTTGTGAAAATAACATGTGTGACTGAGGCAATGAAAGCGAGTTTGTGTAAAGATAGCTAAATGGTGCAGAGCACCACAGGGCAGGTATTAATTGGTTTTAAGAGATTTGTGAAGAAAAATGTTCCATTAATTAAAATTTCAAGACTTAAAACTCATGCTTGGTGATGACCATGGATTTACAGGAATTTAACTCTCTTCACCAAACCCAAATGGAGGGCATATGAATTCAAATACCCTTAATGTTTTACAAATACTCCTTAGTCTTTGCTATGGGTAACAATTGATAAGGTCCATTTATTTGGCGAAATGTTTGCATATATATAATACATACTGGCTTTTCATTTACCTAGCTTTATTATTTTGATTTGCAAATAGATGCACAAATGGAAAAAATTCTCTGCATTCTGGAATGTTTGTCTTTTCCATTTATTTTCTTTGCAAATATATATGCATTTTTTTGCTAAGATTGTTAATAAGATAGATCTAATTTTACATATTTTCACAGTATCTGGGCTGCTCACTAGCTTATCACTGAGCTGAAAAAATGGACAGTGTTTCACATATAGATCAAAAATACCTCACTTCTTGAGTGGCATTGTTGAGTTTAGGCTTACCCTGATTTTATAGAAATTCAATATGCAAAAACAAACCACACAATACAGAAGCAAGGAAGCATTTTTCATATTATGAAATGCCTGTTTTTCTACCATTCATTTAAGAAGCATTTACCTTATATGTAGGATTCAACACAGTGAGCTTTAGCCAAGTATTGTTCTGGGTACTGGGGCTATCAATACATGCAAACTGGGTCCTTGTGCTTGAAGGTTACGTAAGAGAGGCTGACAGGTAAACAGCTGATTTTAAAGTATGATGCAGCAGGTTCCATTACGGAGGCATGTAACCAGGTGCTACAGGAGCCATGGCCCAGGCTCAGGGGTCAAAGAAAGGCATCCTGAATGGGATGATGACAAGAGTGGAGGCTTGAAGGACATGCAGAAACTCACTGGGTGAAGAGAAGAGAGTGGTATTCTATGCAAAGGGAGGCAACTGACTAAAGCCAAAGACCATGAAACCCTGTGAGAGAAGTAGGTATAAGGCAGGACATAGGGGTCCTTGAATGTCACACAAAGGAATTTGGCAGTTGTCATTAAGGAGATGAGAAGCTGTTGAAAAGTATTAAGCCAGTAATGGAGGCAATGCGTCAACGGCATTCCCTCAATCTCACTAAAGCAGAAAGCAGGGCTGGCTTCAAAATTTTTGGGACTCAGGGCAAAATGAAAACGTAGGGGCGCTTGTTCAAAAATCATTATGAATTTCAAGATGGCTACAGCAAAGCATAGGACCAAGTATAGGACCCTTCTAAGCACTGGGCACTGTATGGCTGCACAGTCTGCATGCCGACAAAGCCAACCCTAGCAGAAGGTATCAGAGCAGGGGGAGGAAGAAGGCATTAAGACCCTTATTTGCATACTGTCTAGTCTATGGTTGGGAAGAAAGTCTTAAACCTATCAACCAGCTAGAGATTAGTCTCAAGGCCAGCATTTAGTCCTATACTCAAACTCAGAAAATGGCCCAATGGCTAATTCATTTTAAAGAGGAAATGGAAGAGCAAAAAAGTTGAGGAGCTGTCCTAAACTCACAAATGTAGGAGGTAGTAAAGATGAGAATCTAATCCAAGCCTTTCAGATTCTATCCCAGCGTTTCCTCTGCTCCTCTACAATGTCAAGGCTATTGAGTCTGTTGCAAAAGGGATAGGATGGAAGTTTTTTGGGCAAAACTGATCCAGGGGCCACAGAAAGGACTACAATTGGCAAATAAAGGGAGATCAGCTGGGGGACAATCGCTGTCCCCTCCTTTCCCCCAAGGAGAACGTCCTTTCCGAGACCTTTCTCAGAATCAAGAGGATCATTTCAAGCACAGTTTTGGACGCATGGGCCCAGCATTATAGGAGGGAATAGGGCTACAGAGATGACTTGGGCAAACTCCCGTGAGCTTACGCTTTGGTGAGTGGAGACAGTAGTGGAAATCAGCTATCATAATCCCTGTCTACCTATTTAACAAGATTGGGAAGCAAAAAAATTTAAATAATAATAAAAAAGTTGGAAATGAATTCTAAAAACCAATAGGTAGCCATAGAGTCTTTTTCAGATTAAGGGAATCCTAGATGATTTGCACACTGCCTTGTATATCTCAGCAGTATTACCATTGATACCCTCACCAACTCTCAAGGGCTCAGGCTCATCTGAGCTCCAGTAAACCTTTGCATGCATCTTAACAAGCTCTCTCATATTATTCTCTATTTAGTTCTCCATGCCCCTCCTCCAAAACCCAAGGTCTTACTCATCTTTTGCTCCCTTGGTTCTTAAAATAAAGCTCCAAACGGGCAGCATGGTTTGCAAGGCCCTGTGTGATCTAGCCCCTGGTCACTTCGGAAACTTTGTCTCACCCTACTCTCTCCCTGCATTCCAGGAGCCATCCTACCATCTCTCCGTTGCAGCAAACCTTCCCATCTCAGACATCTCCCAATTCTGCCTTCCCCTCTTTAATGCCTCTCATTTTTCAGATCTCTAATGAAATATCACTTCCTCAGGGAAAAGCTTCGCCTATCTGCCGGAGTTGACCAGAACCCCCATTAATAAGTTCTCATGGCATCCTATAATTTTCCTTCAGAGCCCTTGGCATAATTAGTAATTATCTAGTCATGTGATTCTTTTATGCATGTTTGTCTTCACCTCATGGTTGGGAACTACCTGTATGCAAGAGTCGGATCCTGTTTTGCTCGCCACTGGATCCCCGGCAAATGGCAAAGTGCCAGGCATCTCCTCAGGCCTCTTCCAAGCACTCAACTTAAAACATCCATTTATCTGCCACTCATCTCTCAAGTCTCCTACCTTGAGTGTTTTTCTTCAAAGAATCCATCATGATCTATGTGTGTGTGTCCATGTATGTGCAAATGTGTGGGAGTGTCTTGCGTGTATATATGTGTATATATGTTTAAGGATGAGTGTGGGTGTCTGTGTGTGTGCACCTGATTTCTCTACTTGTTACTCTTTCCCCATTAGAATACAGACTCCAAAAAAGGAGGGATTTCATCTCCTTGTTTAGTGCTGTATCCTCACCACATACCAGGCACATAATACATGCTCAAAGAATTATTTGTTGGAAATATGGATACATAAATGGCAAGTTCCTTCTTCAAAAATCAATCATGGGATGGAGGGATAAATTGGGAGTTTGAGAATAGCAGATACACACTACTACATATAAAAGAGATAAATAAGGTCCCTACTGTATAGCACAGGGAACTATATTCAATACCTTATAATAGTCTATGATGAAAAAGAATATGAAAAGGAATATATTTATATGTATATGTATAGCTGAATCACTATGTTGTAAACCAGAAATTAACACAACATTGTAAACCGACTATACTTCAATTAAAAAATCAATCATAATGATATCCTGCATTGAAAAAGAAATGATCCATTGATACAGTTTTCTTTTGGAAAAAATGCTATTCACTGTCTGCCCCCAAATGATACTGTGACAATTTTAATTCATTTCACCACATGTCTTTAAGCAACAAGGGGTTATATTTGATTTACTTTATTTCAAATTTGTTCTACAAAGTTCAGTCATATTTTTCATCCATAATCTTTTTTTTCTTTTTTAATAAAGGTACTAGAGATTGAACCCAGGACCTTGCCCATGCTAAGCACGGACTCTAGCACTGAACTACATCCATCCCCCTTCATCCATAATCTTGAATGGAAGCCATTTAGAGTTTGAAAGGGACAAATTCATTAAAACCAAAGACTTCCAGAGTCTTAGGAATCAGACAGTTTGGGGATTAGACAGCCCTGATTTGAATTTCAGCTTCAACATTTATTAGCAATGTAACTTCAGGAAGCCACAGAACTTCTCTGAGTCTCAGTTTCCTCTGAAAGCATGTGATTTGCAGGGACGGTTTGGTGATAGGACTGACTGTGGTTTTAAGTGCATGGTATATAGCCATAATCAATAAATGATCAATGTTTATTATTCATATCTGCTCCCAAGTCCCTGTGATACAGAGGAGGAAATTGAGGCCACAAGAATTAAGAATTTCTCAAGGCCATCCCTCTTCCCCAAGTCTAGGTGATAGAAATTGGCAGGCCTTCGATTAAGCACCATCCAGCCTTCATTTGCTCAGGGGACTTTTTTGGTAAAAACCTGCTCGTGTCTGGACTCACACTGTTTCCTAAGGAGGGCTGAGGACTCCATTATGTCCTTGTATTGATTGACGTTCCCTACAACCTTCAGTTCCAACAGAGCCACTTCCTATTCCAACAGAAGGGCAAAGATTCAATCAGAGAAACGGGATGAGAAATGGGATGGAAAGAGTTTTCCCCTACCTCAGTTTCCAGGAGTCCTTTTATTTCCTCCTTTCTAGGACATAAAAGAAAAACTGGAAATACGGGTCTCACTAAAATCTTTCATTTTATAAATACCATATTCTTTAATTTGACTGAAGTTACTTGCTTATAACAAATATTTCAGTAGAATGTAATTCTTGTGAGCTTTCGGTTCAATTTCACATGTAGACAAGAGTTATCCCAAACACAGGAATTAGTAAATTTTACAATAAGTCAAACTGACGGGTAAGACAAATAAAAGAAGATGTTAGGTCTCAAATGAATGGCACGGTGCCACGGCAGCGCTTCATATAGCAGACAGGATTTAAGGAGATTTTATCCAAGTGGAGTACAGAAAATTGCATGTATTGAAACTGTGACCGTAGGATTCACTTTCTGTGGGAATTTAGTCGCTGAATCACAAAACAGTGAGCTAGACGTACTTACAGCTCAAAGTTACTGAAGATGGCGGGTCAGCAGCAATAATCAAGCAATTGGTTTTGTAACTAATTAGAAGAAATGGAGAACTATATGCCTAAAATTCTTTCCTCACTGAGAGGATCAAACTGACTCTCCCTGTGAACACAATCAACTAAGCTGTGCCTACAAATTGCTCTTTATTTTAGCTTCAGTTTATCCATGACTCAGGCTCATCTCCATTTTGCCCTCATGTAGGAATCTTGCCATATTACCATAACATTTTATTCTGAACCTGCTATAAAGGCAATTAGTCACTCATTATAACACAAAATTTCAAATTGGTTGCAATTATGATTTCTGAATCAAAACCATACACTTTGACGTGGGTAATTCAAGGTTCCATATTTACAATGCATTGAATGAGTCATAATGGTAAATAAGAAAACCCTTAAACTAACATTCATATCTCCTGCACATGAAAAATTAAATGGATAATTTCTACGTATGACAGATTTATTTTTGTGGTAGAGAATGTTGAAGAATTGATTTAATTAGGCAGAGCTATGCTCAGAAGCATAATTTGAAATACTGTTGAATGAATGAGGAAAGTATTTTCAAGCACAGAGAAAACTCTTAAAATTCTTTTTGCTCATTATTCAACAAACATTTATTAAGCACCCACAGTTTGCATAGCAACGTATGACGTCATAATAACCTAACTTGGCATCGTTCTATTCTAGTTCTGCTAGTTAACTGAATGAGTTCATCTCATCAGCTGTCCAATCATAGTATGTGAAGAAAGACTTCAGAAATTAAATGAATGAGTCAGTCTGGAGAGAAACATGGACGTGTGTATTTAGGTTTCCTTTTGTTTTACGTGCTAAAAACAGGTTACTAGCTAACCACTTCTATTACTTTAGAAGCTCAGGAATCTTAAAAGAATCTTCTCTCACTCAGGCAGTCAACTATATACTTAATCACGATTTTCTAAATGTTTATAGAAGTGTGGACAGCAATTTGTAAGATTCTGTAGATATGGAAGGAAATACAGCACAGTAAATAGAGGCAGGTAAGGGGAAATGTATTTTGAGTGATGATTTCCACTTGAAAAGTAATCTTAGATTTAATAATTAGCATAGGTTCAGCATTTTAGAGCTGAATATTAGAGCTGATCTGGGCCACTGATTTGCAACCTTTTGCATTAGAGTCACCTGATTTTTTTAAAAATATGGATTCTCAGTTTTCATTCCCAGTGATTCAGATTCAGTTGATCTGGAAGGGGCTGGAGGAGGCAGGCATACATACACTTGTGAAAGTTACTGAGCAGCCAAAGCTGAGGCCCACAGATCTAGTCCAGCCTCAACATTTGACATGAGGTCTCCGAGCCCTTGAAAGAATACACATCTTGTTTGTCTATACAGTCAACACAGCTTATTACCCTTGGAGCCAGGCCTAGAACCCAAATAGTCCAATTTCTAGTCTAGGTCTTTCTCTACTAAACCAATTGGCACCATTGCCACTTTTCTCACACATTGGTGAAGATCAAATTACCAGTTAGTAATAGGTAGAAAGTCTAAGATTGCTTATAGCTCATGTGACTATCACGTCCCCTTCTAGTGATCTCTGGGCTTCCTTTCTTGCTAAGTATGGACTAAGTCTCCCAATGGCACTGTAATGATTAATATATCTGTTTATTCCACATTTTCAAAAATTTCACTTAGCTGAAACTTTTGCACCCATAAAATATATCATTCACATTTTAGGACAAAGAAAATATATGCAATATTTGAATCAGAGTCCAGTTGAAGTCGTCATTATTGGGCTTATAAAGCTGGTACATGGAAGTACTCTAACGCCAGCTTCCTTATATGACAATGCCTTTAGGTTGGCCACACCCACTGGGTTCTGAAAGCTCCACGGAGGTAGGGCTCTTGTCCAACTTCAGCTGTCTCTCAGCACCTAGCAAAATGCTTGCCATAGACTCAGTACTCAACAGAGCATCCTGAACCAACTTGTGGAGGACAATCCCATGTGAATAAAAGCACTGGGAAGATGGTTTTATAAAGGAGTATTTTCACAGTTACTTTATTAGAAGAGCTTTGTTTGGCCTGATTTTCCTGACAGCAATGTGTCCTTGCTATATACCATTTGGATTACAGTTGGCCTCTCTCTCGTTAATAGTATGTTAAAAGTCCTATATTCAGTATATCTTTTATATGTGTGAAGGCACAAATGAGGTACAATAAACACTGATGAAATAAAATTAATACCAAGTTTATTGTCCCTTGGAAAATATAACCAAATTAATTAATACAATATTATTCTCTGGCAAGAGAAAGAGTGCAGCGCCTTTGGTGACTCAAAGGGGTGGCATAGTATTGTAGAGAGCAGTAACCTAGTTGAAGCAGCAGAAGATTCAATTGCTGGCTATTGAGAACTAAATTTTTCTTAAGGGGGTCATTTCAATCCTACCTTTTCAACCTCTTCATTTTGACCCAAACGCACACCCCATTTCCACACATTTGTTTCTACTGGGGGTATTTTCTCTTACCATAAGGTTATAGTTTTTCAGTCTTTTATCTAATTCATGTAGAAATAATCAACACAAAATACCACTGACATCAGCTAAAATGACACGTTTAAATATGGCAGAGACGAATAACCCACCAAAGAAGAAAGGTAAAAACTGACACTGAAAAATTAGCCATAGTAGAAATATTCAACACCAAACAATGAATATTTTATTTCTGCTGTATAACTGGGATGAACTAGAGGGCTAGTGGGGAAAAAGGTATCCATTTAAGGGGTTAATCTGAGATCAAATATTAACATTAAAGCCAACATTAATGGAAAAAACTGGCCTATGAATGGGCCACAATACTATAAGTTTCTAGCTCAGGGCCAGGTACATAGCAGGGATTCAGTAAATGCTTTGTTGAATGAATGAATGGGTAAATGAATTAATGAGTCAGTGAGTGAATGAGCGCATGGTCCTCTTCAAAGATTTAGAGTATAACGTTGGGATTTGGAGAGTTGGCTTTAAAACAGTCCATTCAAAGCTGTGGATGAATAAACTAGATTTTGGGAAAGTGAGTGCTGAATACAATGAGGTGTTTCTGGTTGTTAATTAATTAAAATGACCAGAGTCATTATTCTTACCTTTAATTTCTCAGCCTAAAAAGTTAATGAACTGTAGCTGTTCTAAGAGCAATTGAGTTGAACTTGAAAGAGAATTCCCAGTTTCAAAAGCTTCCCACACTACCAGTTAACTGTGATTTATCTTTTTCCTTCTGAAGAATTTTAAGCATCTTTCATCCGATTTGACTGACAACCAATCTGTGCGTCCTCTGTCTTTATTCTTCCAGGAAGAAGATGTTACTCGTGAAAGTCGTTTTAATTTCAGCGGTTATGGGATGGGTCACTGCCTCCAAGTGAAAGATGGAACAGCTGTCAAGGCCACACCTGCCAACCAGCTCCCACAACCCCCCAAAGATGCAGATGCCATCAAGAAGAAGTTTGTGGACCGGGCAAAAAGGATTGACACGATATCTCGAGCTGCCTTCCCATTGGCCTTCCTCATTTTCAACATCTTTTACTGGATCACATACAAGATAATTCGGCATGAAGATGTCCACAAGAAACAGATGTGCCCTTCAGACCCTCGGACTTCTTGCCTAACTCTTGCGCTTGTAAATACACAGTGAAATTGTCTTTATATCACTTTGACAGAGGAGCCACATCGGGGAGGGGGGAGGGAGGATCATGGGGGCGGGTTTCCTGGCACCTACGTGAATAAAGATAAGTTATCCAGGCAATGAAGGAAAATGTTTGCACAAAATTAAGGTGTCGCAGAATCACGTGAGCATAATTCCCTTCATAGTCTTTAGCAGTGTTCTTTCAGATGATGCATTAATTAGACATGATAAGCAAGGTCAAGTACTTGAGGGCTATTTGTCTTTTGGTTTGTTTGGTTTTGACTAATTCGGGTACTGAAAAGTTAGCTTAAAACAAACACACTCGTGCGTGTATGCACACACACACACAAAAGGAAAATGCTTACCATCTGACCATAGTGACTAGCCTATCGTGAGTTGAGGACCAAACTTTTTCAGGAAAATGCTGCCTCGTTTTTAAAACAAGCCTCCCAAGCTACGTTCTTTACAATGTCTGTAATTACCTTTTGTGGGTCATCAATAATTTCTACTTATCGAGAAAACAACAACAAAAATAAAAACCACTCACAAAGAAGAGATTTCTACTTTAATGTCTGTGTAGGTGTGCATTTTAATATTATTTTTCTTTCCTAGATGTAATTTTGGGATTTGAATTGTGTGTTGTGAAATTGATTTGATGGTATACTCTCTTAAAAAGAAATGCCCATTTTCTTTTAGATCCAAGTTAGCGCACTACTTTTTTTTTTTGCTTTGACTATATTTACATGCAATTAAGTGCTCAAGTGTGACTTAGCCACTGCAGCCTCTCAGCCACAGTATTTATGGAGGTGATGTGTCCTGAACGACGTAGGTCATATTAGCCTGACCTTCCCATTTCTGCTCTCATTGTAGGTGTAACTATTAGTCCTAATGTCAACTGACTCATGATTTCTACTGTCAATCCAAGTGAACATTGTTTTAAATATCCTTAACTAACTTAAAGAATTTTAAAATTGTACTGTGATTTTCATAACCCGTTGCCTTTTTGGTACCAGAGCTACGTGGTTTGAATCCTGGCTACATGTTTTAAGTAAGAAAAAAAAAAAAAGACGTATTTTTGCTTACTCAGATTAAAGACAACCTGTAAAAATATACTGAAAAAATTAAATTTTACATGTGCTGTAAAAGGGGTTATCAAAATATTTGTCCAATTTCAATAAAGCTAAGTGTGCCACAGAAGTTCTCTAAGAGTCTTCCAATTTTTGCACTAGGATGTAAATAATTTAGATGTCAATGGTAACTTGGATTGTTGTCTCTGCTCTTCCTCATAAACTCGAAGCACTTACATAGCTATTATACTTTCATTGTACTATAACAGTAGTTTACGGAATCCCCATAAAGAAAGAAAAAAATAAGTTATTCTCACTGTAGAAATGGGGAAATGGAGACATGGAAGTGTTAGTAGTCACTGCGAGCAGAATCTAATACTAGGTACTTCATACGAGATATGGAAAACTTCCAAGAGCACTGAGGAATCACAAAATACCAAAGTGAAAAGAAATTTAAAAGACCAACCTGTCCACCTACCCATTTTGATTTTGTCAGGAATGGAGTTCCATAATGAAAAAAAAAAATTCTGAGAATCCCAGTGAAATAAAGGTAATTCATCTTGGCCCTTGCAGATTTCCCTTAACCAAAGATATCCATGGTAAAATTTTCAGGAAGATGTGGATTCATAAGTTGATGAATGGTCTTTTAAACCTAGCCAAATATTGAATCATTTCCATAGAGAGGAATATCACAGAAGGGCTAAAAGCATGAACTTTGGAGACAGAAAGACTAGCTCGGCCTCCTATCAAGAGTATTATCTTGGATAAGTTACCTGACTTTTCTGATTGGCTCCTATTTCATAGGGTTTTAAGAGGATGAACTGCGAAAAATGCAAGCAAAGCTATTAGCTCAGTGTCTAAGACAGAGTAAATTCTCAATAACTAACAGATAATAATAAAAGTAGCAGTATTATTATGACTAGCACTACACTGGGCAAGAAGTTACATAATTCCTAGCCTTGGCAAGATTAAGGTCATGCTTTCTGCCTCATTGCCAAACCACTGTTTCTGTCTTATTGCTTACTCCTTTCCGGACAAGGGAGACAAAGTATTTGATTGGTCTCAATTCTCTTTCTCCCACTGAAAAATAGTACAACTGAGGCTAAAATGTCAAAGATGGGCCTGAGCCATAAGAGTTCTAGGAAGAGCCCTGATGCTACATAGGGTGGGATGGGGAGGCACCTTGAGGGAAAATCCCAAGCTAAATGATCACGTCTAATCAAAGTGTGTACCATATAGTTTTCAGGGGGATGTGGCCCCCACGTTAGAAAAATTGAAAAATAATCACCTCTAAACATATCTGCCAGGCACTCAAGTAGGTAAAGGCACCCTGGATGGCCAAAGGGGTTCTTGACTTTCCTCTAATTCTAGTCCACATTCAGTGGAAAGATCTCTTGAATTTGGGTCATATAAATAAAATAAAGTCTCAGGGAAAAGATTTTGAGCACAACATAGTCTAGCAAAATAGATAATTTCCCTATAATGTTATTGGGGATTTTATTTAGGATGTTTTTTTCTCACAATAGTATGTGAAAGAAAATAGTTCAAGAGTAAAATCATGGCTCCGAGGAAGAGAACTTACTACCAGTTTTCATTAGATGGGAATCTTCTGGAAGAAAGTGTTTACGTTTCCATGGGTTCTCTGCACTGCCTGCCAAAGCTCAAATGCTCAATGAATATTATTACTATTACTGGGGACAAGTTGGTGAAAGAGGATATGCTGTGCCTGTTGACAAAGTTATACAAGTTTTTCCCAACCAAGCAATGACATGCAGTAACCAACCATTGCTACCATTTTGCAGATAATGGATTACTGGGGGATTTGTCTTTTAAACATTTTTCAATTACTGCCACTTGGTTTTTAGAACAGATTGAGATAATTTAAGGCTTAAGACTCTTCATGGCATTCTCAAACACCTTGGTCCAAAACAGATGCTACAGACCAGACTGACTGGAGATTTTTAAAAAATCCTTCCAAACAGTATTAGCATTAAACCTCCCATCTATGCCGCTAAAGAGAACTGCCAAATTCTGAAAACAATTTTTCCATAAAGATTAAATGAATATAATTTTACATTTTGCTTGCTCCATTAATATCAAACAAGTAGGTTCTAAACAAAACACAGCACAAATTCCATATTTTATGATTCACACTTTAGAAAAGAAAAAAAAAACTATTCAGAATACTTTTTAGGATTTTTGCATCTCCTAGTTTGAGCCTGAAGCCAATTTGTGGAATAAATGTAAGTCATGCATGTATATGCCAAATACTCTTTTTTAATCTTTTAAACTCTGCTTTCAACTTTTTCTTATTTTCACCAATTGGGGTTCATTTTTTTTTCTTTTTTTAAGTATAAATTGAATGATTCAAGTAATGCATGCTCTTCATAGATCATGAAGTACAAGAACTAACCACCACGACTTCATATTCATACAGTTTGATATATTTCAACATATCAATAAGTTTTGACATCTACAACAGCACTCAATTCTAATCATCATCCAAAGTAGCCAGATCACAAGGAGTCAATATCCATCCTTTGGTCAAAAGATAAACAGAAGCGCCATGAGTTAGACACCTCAGCCAAATCACTTATCATATCAGAGGCTGAACATTTGGCATAATTTGTTTCTAACTCCTTTTACTATAACCACATTGTCTAGGAAAATAAAAACCTGGAAAGCAAAAGGTCATGGTACTACTGACCCACCCTCATGGATGACAAAATAATTTGGAAATAAATTGGTAAAGGACAGCAGACAATAGAATATTTCCGTTGAAAATGCCTGAGAGAAATAGCTCAAATGCTGCATACAGCAGTAAGAACATCTTCATCGAGAGGAAATACCTTGTGTTATTGAATGGCCCAAAAGGTCCTGGAGTTGAAAAAACTACCAACGGAGTTCAATTTAGAAGGTGTTTATTTCCACTTTTGAAGGAGGGAAAATGACCTTTGCATTGTCACACATGCCCCCACATAAGAAAAGATGCAATATTCTTACTTTGGTGCAAATGCATTTTAAAAATAACAAGTAACATGGTTTCCCTCCAGCTGAGGGTAGTGTGTGTTAGATGTTTTTAGACCACGAGCCAGCATTTAGAAAGTACACTATTACTTTGCAAAAATGATACATCAATAGGTGAATGGATCTTCAAAGAGGAGAGCAAAACTCGGGGATGTTCCTTGTGAAGAGTGTGCCACACTGGCCTTCTTCCTGAAGGACCTAGGGCTGGTCATGGAATGGACAGCTCAGTCAGTCCTCATGCAGACTGAAGCCTCAGCAGAAGCTCCAGGTTCTCTAAAAGGATAGAATTAAGAGCCAGGAGACCCTTCATATGCAAGGATTAGAAATAACCAAGACTTCATCAGCTTCAATGGATAATCATTTCTTAAGCTATCCCTGCTTTCCAAGGAGACAGATTTAGAGTCAGGGTAATGAGAAAGGGAGGACAGATAAAAGGAAGACAGTAGTGAGAAAGTTCCTTTCAAGGCATAAATCAGATCATGTCACTCTGCTTTAAACCGCCAATGGCCTCCCATCTTAGAGAATAAACCAGAATCTTCACTGTGGCATCATGATTTGACCGCACCTCCTCTCCCACCTCCCTCTCCCCACTTCTCTCCCTCCAGGCTTACTGCCCAGGACTTAAACATGCCAACCACACTTCTACCTCAGAGCCTTTGCACTTGCTATTTCTTCTGCCTGGCACCTTCTTTCCCTAGACCAGGAGCTGTCAAACTTTTTAAGGCCAGACAGTAAACTGGTTAGGCTTTGCAGACGGTATGGTCTCTTCTGCAACTACTGAACTCTGTTCTTATGGTATGAAAACAATATGTAAACAAATGAATGTGGCTGTGTTCCAATAAAACTTTATTTACAAAAGTGACAGGCCAGACTTAGCCCATGGGCAGTACTTTGCCAGCCCCTGCTCTAAATACGTTCAGGGCTTACTCACTCATTTAATTCAGGACTCTGCTTGAACGTCTCCTTCTCAGAGAAGCTTTCTCTAACCACCCTATAGAAACTAGTACCTCCAACCATTTATACTGCTTCCCGTTCCTGCCTTATATTTTGCGTAGCATTTGTCACCTTCCAATTGATGCTTTTATGTGTTTATTGTCATACACACACACACACACACACACACACACTTGAAGGACAACTTCATGTGAGTAAGTAGAAACACAGGTTCAATGTTGTACTCCTAAGGTCTAGATCTGTACCCGGCACTTACTAGGTGTTAAATCAATATAGTATTTGTTCAATGAATATTGAATAGTTAATACTTATTAAGGAGTTAATTGCATGTTGCATGAGAGGCTTAGAGATAGAACTAAGGCATCTAATACTAGCCAGTTAGATAAAAATTGCAGTCAAAACTCGAGCACATTTTGGGAATTGCACTAGATTCAGATTTTCCAAAGTGTGTTCTGAAAAACCCTAGTTCTATGAATCTTTACTTGACACATTAGCAGCTCTACCTGTACTGAGTTTTTGTAGTTTTCCATGGACCTTTTTCTTTTTCTCTTTTTTAAGCAGAAGACATGGGCCTTCTAAGTCATGGAGTTTTGAGGGGGGTCTCCTGCATTACAGACATCTTTACATACTTCCCTTTACTCCCACTGTAGAGCAGCAACTCGATTTCCCCTTGATAGTCAGGCTCGATCACCCCAGCTAGTACAGTAACCCCCTTCTTTGCCTGCTGACTGCTCTAGGAGGAGCCTGAGATGCCAGGTGGCAGTTCCAATTTCCACTTCCATTGTGGTGTCACTTGGAGGAAGCAGAGGCAGAGATTCTAGAAAAGACTGTAGATTTGAGATTTCTATATAAATATTCCTGAAGTATAATTTTCAAAAAGATAAAAATCATGGAGGGAGGGTATAGCTCAGTAGTACAGTGTATGCTTGGCATGCAAGAGGTCCTGGGTTCAAGCCCCAGTAAACCCCAGAAATAAATAAATAAACCCAATCCCCCCCCAAAAAAAGCAAAAAATATTTTACAAAGATAAAATCATGACTCTAGCACAAATATAAAATTAACATGTGTCAAAAATCATATTTAACTTATCAGTTGATTTTTTAAAAAAATCAGTAAAATGTTAAAACCAGTCCCAAAAGAATTTGAGAAGTTAGGTATTTATAAGCACTATTAGGATAAAGTTTTCTGGGCTAGAAACAAAACTGACTGATGTCCAACAGCGTCATTAACAGTAACCTTTGGAGTTATCTCTTCTTTGGGCAGAAATTATTTGCATCTCTACAGGACAAAATTCTGCAAGTTTACCTCTGCTTCTAGTGGACTGGCCCACATAATACAATGTCAACCCCAGCACTGCACTGGAAAAGCACCTGTAATCTTTTTTTTTTTTTTTTTTTTTGGTCTATTACCTATTAATATACTTTAACAGGACCAAGACATGGAGCGTTAAAGTGACATGCCCCATATCACACAGCATGTTAATGTAACTTGGGGTTCAGAAACCAAAATCCCCTGAATCCTATCTTGGTTCCTTTCTAAATACTGCCATCAGCTTTCCCCCCACATATCTTAAGTAGAAAAAGTTCGAAAGGGAAGTTTCTCTCCTTCAAGTTATTCTACCTCCATGTGACTCTTTGCCCATTCTTCTAGAAGGAAGGTGGCGTGGTTGTGAAGGCATAGTTTGTGGAGTCAGATCTGAGTTCAGATTCTCCCTTGGTCTCATATTTGCAGGGTGCCCTTGTGCAAAGCTTTAATGCCCCAGTACTGAAGATATTGCAAACTATGTATAACATAATAATAGCTACCACCTTCTAGTTTCCCTTCCTACCCACCTTCAACTAATAATGTTTTATTTCACTAATGACATCATTCAGAATCTATCACCTGGGAATGAAGGCTATTCTTGTGTGGTCTACCTCAACTATTACAATTTTAAATTATCATCTAAACATCAAAAAGCCTGACAAAGTGACAAGACCATATCTAGAGACGGTCTGAAGAAACTTCTTTGGTAAAAGGGGACAGTAGAGTTTTTGTTTCATTTTGACCTAATACAGGAATGAAAACATTTTCCTTATTCAAATGTTCAAAACTTTAAGTTGGCATACCAGGGCCAGTGGGTGGAAGTGATTAGGAGGACTTCTGCTATATATAACTGACGTTCATGCTGCAGCAGTACAGTTTAAAAATTGCTGTCACATAAATTCTGCCAGATCATCCCCTGATCACAGAAATGGTGGCCTTGGGCAAGTTTCTCTCACAGCCTCAGTTTATGTTCTTGTAAAACAGAGAAGAATGGCTTCCCATCAGAGACCCTAGCATGGAGCAAGCCATCATCACCAGCACCAGCAGCGTCAGCATCGCTGCCATCATTACCATCATCATCATCACTGTCATCATTTGAGGGATAAGGAAACTGAAACATAGCACAGTTAAGGGACTGGTTCACTGTCACAGAGGCAGATCCAGCCATCGTTTACCAGCTGTATATCTCTAGGCAATGTCTGTGGAATAAGATGATGATATTTGCTCCACCTACCCATAGTTCAGGGCTGCTGTGAGAAGAAAAAGAAACCACAAATGTCAGAAGCATCTGGAAATGATTTTATGGATGGGGAAAGTAGGGCATAGGGAGGTAAAGTAACTTGCCAAGGGCACACAGCCTATAAATGTCACAGCCAAGATTCAAACTCAGTCAGTCATTTTGCATAATCCATGCTCTTATTCACATTATATTGCTTCTTCAATATAAAAAATGTATCTTGATGGATATAAATTTATATACAATTGTATACACATAATTATCATGACAGACAGACAAAATATATATTTTGTATACTTATTTCTGGTAGATTTTCTCATGTCATTTAAAATTATTTGTTTCTTTCTCCATTTCCCCTACCAGCCTCTAACACTTTCAAGGGCACCATTTTAATTTCCAAGGAGTGCTGTAACAAATTATCAAACTGGGTGCCTTAAAGCAGCAGAAATGTATGCTTTCACAATTCTGAAGGCTGAAGTATGAAATTAAGCTGTAATAGGGCCACGTTTCCTCTGAAGGCTCCAGGGAAGAATCCTTCCTTGCCTCTTGGCTTCTCGTGTTGCTGGCAATCCTTGGCATTCCTTGGCCTACAGCCACATCACTCCAATTTCTGCCTCCATCTTCATACGGCCATCTTCTCTTTGGGTATCTCTCTCTAAATCTCTCTCTCCTTATAAGAACACCTTATAGGGCCCACCTTAATCCAGTATGACCTTATCTTTTTTCATTGAAGTATAGTTGATTTACAATATTATGTCAGTTTCAGGTATATAGCATAGTGATTCAATATTTTTAAAGATATACTCCATTAAAAGTTATCACAAAATAATGGCTTTAAGTCCCTGTGCTGTAAAATACATCCTTGTTGCTTATCTATTTTATACACAGTAGTTTGTATTTCTTAATTCCATACCCCTATCTTCCCCCTCTCCCCACCGCTCTCCCCACTGGCAACCACTAGTTTGTCTTCTACATCTGTGAGTCTATTTCTATTCTGCTATATACATTCATTTATTTTATCTTTTAGATTCCACATATAAGTAATATCATATGACGCTTGTCTTCGACATTTCACTAAGCATAATATTCTCGAGGTCCATCCATGTTGCTGCAAAGGGCAGAATTTCATTTTTTTATGTGGCTGACATATATATATATACACACACACACACACACACACACATACACACACACACACATACATACACCCACCACATCTTTATCCATCCATCTGTTGATAGACACTTGGGTTGCTTCCATATCTCGGCTATTGTAAACAGTGCTGCTCTGAACACTGGGGTGCATGTATCTTTTAGAATTAGTGTTTTCATTTTTTCCAAGTATATGCCCAAGAGTGGAACTGCTGGATCATATGGTAGTTCTATTTTTAGTTTTTTGAGGAACCTCCACACTGTTCTCCATAGTGGCTGCACCAAGTTACATTCCCACTAACAGTGTACAGGGGGTCCCTTTCTCCACACCCTCACCAATGTAAGTTATTTTTTGATGAAAGCCATTCTGACAGATGTGAGGTGATATCTCACTGTGGTTTTGATTTGCATTTCTCCGATGATTAGCAATGTTGAGCATTTTTTCATGTGCCTGATAGCCATCTGTATGTCTTCTATGGAGAAATGTCTATTCAGGTCTTCTGTCCTTTTTTTGATGGAGTTGTCTTTTTTTTTTATATTGACTTGTATGAGCTATTTATATATTTTGGATATTAAACCCTTGTCAGTCATATTATTTGCAAATATTTTCTCCCATTCCATAGGTTGTCTTTTCGTTTTGTTGATGGTTTCCTTAACTGTGCAAATGCTTTTAAATTTAATTAGGTCCCACTTGTTTATTTTTGCTTTTGTTTCCTTTGCCTTAGGAGACAGATTCAAAAAAATATTTTTGCAATTTATGTCAGAGTGTTCTGCCTGTTTTCCTCTAGGAGTTTCATAGTATCTAGTCTTACATTTAGGTCTTTAGTCCATTCTGAGTTTATTCTTGTATATGGTATTAGAGAATGCTCTAATTTCATTCTTTTACATGTAGCTGTCCTATTTTCCCAGAAACACTTATTGAAGAGATTGTCTTTTCTCCACTGTATATTCTTGCCTCCTTTGTCATAGATTAACTGACCACAGGTGTGTGGGCTTATTGTGAGATCTCTGTTCTGTTCCATTGATCTATCTGTCTGTTTTTGTGCCAGTACCATTCTGTTTTGATTAGTATAGCTTTGGGTATAATCTGAAGTCAAGGCAGGGGATACCTCCAGCTGTGTTCTTTTTTTCTCAAGATTGCTTTGGCAATTTGAGGTATTTTGTGATGCCATATAAATTTTAGGATTATTTGTTCTTTTTAAAAATTTTTTAATCTTTTTTATTTTAGTGGGAGGGAGGTAATTAGACTTATTTATTTATTTGTTTATTATTAGAGGAAGTACTGGGGATTGAACCCAGGACCTCATGCTTACTAAGCATGCACTCCACCACTTAAGCTATACCCTCCCCCTGGATTATTTGTTCTTGTTCTGTGAAAAACATCATGCTATTTTGATAGGGATTGCATTAAATCTGTAGATGGCTTTGGGTAGTAGAGCCACTTCAGCAATATTCTTCCAGTCCAAGAGCACAGGATGTCTTTCCATTTCTTTGTATCATCTTCAATTTCCTTCATCAACGCTTTATAGTTTTCAGAGTATAGGTCACTATGACCTCATCTTAACTAATTATATCTACAAAGATCCAATTTCCAAGTAAGTTCACAATCTGAGGTTCTTAGTGGATATGAATTTTGGGGGAACACTATTAACCCAGTACAGGCACCGACTGTGTTTAATTTTTACAGCCTTCTAGGCACCTCACCCAGTGTAAGGTACATACAGATTCAGCCAGATACAGCTTAGTGGTTGAGCATGCAGGTGCTGGAGTGAGACTGCCTGGATCAAATGTTAGTTCCACCCTTACTAGCTGTGAGCCTCAGGGCAAAGTTTCCAAACTCTCTATGCATTGAAGTCCTAATGTGTAAATAGTACTTATTTCACAGAGTTCTAATGAGATTTAAATTCATCAATTCATGTCAAGTGCTTAGAACAATCATTAGCCCCGTAACAAGCATTCAACAAATAGTATTAGCATTATTTTTAGCCAACAAACACAATGAATATTTGTTAAATAAAACAATGAAATCAAGGAGTGTCAGAAAGCACTGAAAACAGCTTACATTTAAGCTGTTAATATTATAAAATATTTTCACATCAGCCTTTTCTCTCTGCATGGTCTTTTTTAGAGCATCAGTGAACATTCAATTTAAAAGAAAGAAGGGCTGTAGGAGCAAAGAAGGTGAAAAGAAAAAGCTTTCTCTTCCTTCTCCCTCAGGGGGAAAAAATTCAAAAGAGCCAAGGAGAAGCAGTATTATTTGTAAGAGACCAATGCTAGGAAAATGGAAATGCTTTTCTGAAAGGAAGTAGAAGATTAATACCTGGAGGGTCTAAACTGTAATTATGGTATTGATCTCAGGAAAGCCTTGGATGGATCTATTTATTTTTCCTATTTTGCTCACCATTGTCATTAAAATGGGCTCACACGTAAGGGTCTGCAGACTGCAAATATCTCAACATCACACATCAAGACAGGCAAAAAAAGTCCTGTTAGTGGGTCCTGGGAGGTATCAAAGTGACATTCAGTATTTGGTGTTCCCACTAGTTCCCTCTTACCAGGAATTTTCTTAGTGGTTTTGGGGACTAATGTAACAAGCTGTTAATGAAGTGCCAAGGCAACATCAGGCTGCAAATCAACCTGAAGTTACCGTGTCCTGGCTCTATCCAGCCTGTGGGTTGACTGACCTCAGATTAAAAATGAATTAAGGCTGATTTACATCTTTCCTCTCTAGCCCCATTGAGGAGGTGAACTTTTTTTGATTCCAGATGTATCTCCTCAGCTTCTTTCCCTTCCAAGCTGTTCAGAATCCATCAACAATAGTCACCTTTCCTACTTGGTTGGACAAACACAGCCCAGTGTTTTGCTGGGAGCCTCTGATGGCCTCCAAACCCAATAAAAGCATTGAAACTGATGACTGGGAGCTCTGGATTGTTAAAAAACAGTCTTAACTCATCATAAATATATAAGGGGTACTTTGGGGCAGTTGGTGGACAAGTTGGAGATGTTCTTGAGGCCTTGTGGGGATCTGATTCTGTGGATCTACTTTTACTAAGTCATTCAGTGAAAACTCTTAATGTTCCATGTCCTCCTTCACTGAAAATCTACACCAGCTGCAGAGAGTTTAAAAATGGCTGGATCTTATTCTGGAATGGGAATGAGGAATGAGGCTGGAGAGAAAGGCAGAGATGAAACAATGAAGGCACATGCCTATTTAAGGATCTTGGGATTTCTCCTATGTAACGGTACACCATTGTGAGGTTGTGAGCAGTGGAAGAACATGAGCGATTTTGCATTTCAGAACGTAATTCTGGCTGTAGAGTACAGAGGAAATCAGATGAAGATGAGAGAGGGGTGGTGGCTTAAGGTTTGGAACTAAATATCCCTGCTGTAACCTGACGAGGTCCGTCTACTGCTGAACAGAACCTACGCAAAGGAGGAAAACTGCTGGTCAAGACAAAGACAGAAACAAAATGGAACCTAGAAATTTGTATAAAAATTTTGGCTAGTTAAAATTTATCAAAATCTGCCATGTGACCAGATGAAAATTCAGCAACATTCCGATTCTGGTTACAATCCAGAGTTAAGCAGAGTACGGGAAACAGTAAGGATATGATCACTCTGTGGTTAAGAACACAAGATTTAGCATCGGACAGGACTGAGTTCAAGTCTCTAATGTGTCACTTTCTGTTCCTTTTTGTTTCTGTGCCTTTGATGTGTTGCTTCATCTCTCACATTCTCAGTGTCCCCATCTATAATGACAATAATGGCAGGCACACCTGATTTGCAACGCCACTGTGAGATTCATGCACGTGAAGTGTTAGAACCTATAATACAGGGTTTGTGGCGAGGATCTTGTCCCCCAAACTCAGGGATCTCTTTCCATGTAGGGGGAACTCACTGGGGTATTTCTTCTGGCCACTCTCAGCCCCTCCCTGGAAAGGAAAAGTGACTGAATCTGACTGTGGAGTTTGAAAGTGTGCTCCTGCCCCCTCTTCTCTCCTTTCTCTTAGGGGACGGCCGATCTTCCAAAATTACATGTCGTGCTCTGGTCTTGCCATAGCTTTCAACATAATGGAAATGTTTTCTATAAAGGAAATGTTTTCAGCATTTTCCTTTGGGGGAAAGCCCACAGTTCTCCAGAACAACGTATGACTCAACAGATAAGTCTGAATAATTCTACAGAGCAAAATTTTAGAGCCTGCTCGCCCACAGATGTAAATCACATTTTCTAATATCAGCACTATTTATAATAAAAGTGACACAGGTATACCACGCAGAATGTATCTTTGGTTAATGTTTTCTCAGGAAAATGTCTCTTGATTTTCAGTAGACAAACTTCACGTGAGTACTTTTCAGGGGAATGAGGGTTGTATTAAATAATTACATTTATGCCTTAAAAAATCAATACAACCTTTTTAACAAGAGCATGCGGGAAACATCTCAAGCTTCACTCCTAATACAATTGGCATTTAGAATAAATCAAATTTGGATGGATCAGAAGCACACATAGATATTTTGAAGTTGCCCAGAGTGTCAACAGAGGGGATTTGTGGCTAAGATGCTGTTGGCATTACGAAAGACCTTATTGTAGGTAAAACAATTACTTGTTAACAACCATATTAATTATTTGGTGCCAAGGAAGCAATGTTTTAAGCAACTTACTTCATGTTATGACACTTTGTTCTTTACATATGGGCATTTTCATGTGTTTTAGTTGGTTGAGGGTTTGGGTTGACTGGTAATACATAGTAATTTTTCCCATTTAAAATAACTGGGAAAGGACTCCTTTAGCATCTTGTGCAGAACACCTAATTTCATTAACAGGAAACCAATTATTAAGCAGGAGATGTTTGCAGCTGGGCCTCCCATCTGCCTCACCTCTTCATCTGATTTTTTCAATTAATTCACAACTGAATGGAAAAAGCAGATGGCTGTTCGTTGGTCTCCACTAATAAATAGAATATGACAAAGTGATAGGATGTCACTTCTGGGATCGGGTTACAAAAGACTGTGATTTCAGTCTTGCTCTCTCTGATTCTTACTGCTTACTTGCTCTAAAGAAGCAAGTGGCCATGTTTTGAACCGCCCTATGGAGAGGCCTACGTGGCAAGGAATTGAGGGAGTCCTATGGCTGACACCCAGCAAGAAACTGAAGCCCTTTATATCTATGAGGCCTACAAGAAACTGAATCCTGCCAGCAAGCATATAAATGAGCTTAGAAACAAATCCTCCACCATTTGAGCCTTGAGATGATTGCAGTCCTGGCCAGCATTTTGATTGCAGCCTTTTAAAAGAGTCTGAGCCAGGGGACCCAGCTAAGCCCTGCACAGGTTCCTCACCCACAGAAACTGCACAATAATAAATGTTAGTTGTATTAAGCTGCTAAGTTCTAAGGCAATCTGTTGTGCCACAGTAGATAACTAATACATTCAATAAATGTATGCTGATGAAAGAACAAATGCATGACTTAATTATTCCCCAAAGAGCTCAGCTGATTTGGCTCCTTAAGTACTTACTGCTAGGAAACGGAGCAAGACTTTCTGAATCCGCTCTGGTGTTTATGGAAACGAAATAGGGCGCCCAAAACTTGGTTGGATCCCATCAGTGTAAAGCAAGCCTAAATTCACAGAATTTCTGTCTGGAAGGGAACACTGAGGTCATTGGCCAAATGCCCGCATTTTATAGAAATGGAAACTGAGGCTGAGAAGAGCTAAGTGACTTGCCCAGGGCCACAGGGTCCATGGAGGTGGCATACTAGATCCAGGACTTCTGATTCCCTCTCCAGGGCTCTTCTCCAGCATCCCATGGCAGTGTTCAGAGGACAGGAGTATCAGAAGGGCTGGGGAACCCTGAATATACAAAGTAAGGTTCAAGCAGGGCTTGGAAGATTGGTAGGGTTAGGGAAGGCACTACACATAAGGGGTACATGACAGAAAAACAGTGATGGGACTTTGTCTCCTGAAAATCAAAATCTCCAGGGTTTGGTCAATTATTCTGAAGGCCAAATGAAAGCTAAGGATGGAGAGGCCTTGTAAAGAAATGGCACCTACAAGGAGGAAAGGTCAGCAGAGAAAAAAGGACAAATCCTGATGGACAGGCAAACCAAGGAAGGAATATTTGCATGAGACTTTATGGCAGGCAGCCAGAGTGAATCTGGAAGTAAGAAAAATGGCTGGGCAGGGGAGGGGGAACTGGACGAAGGCAGTCAAAAGCTACAAACTTCCAGTTCTGAGATAAATAAGTACTAGGGATGTGATGTACAACATGATTAATATACTTAACACCGCTGTGTGTTATATATGAAAGTTGTTAAGAGGATAAACCCTACGAGTTCTCATCACAAGGAAAATAATCTTTTCTCTATTTCCTTAATTTTCTATGTGAGATGATGGATATTCACTAAACTTGTAATCATTTCAAGACGTATGTATGTCAAATCATTATGCTGTACACCTTAGACCTACACAGTGCTGTATGTCAATTATATCTCAGCAAAACTGGAAGAAAAAAAAAGGAAGATGGGTGGGCAGGAAGAGATAGTGAGTGTCAGAATGTGGGAAACTTGCCAGTTTCACAGTCTTGAAGTAGAAGGAAAGCGGAAGGGCTTACTCCTATAGACAGAGGGTGCGGATCCGGAGCTAAAACGTGCCAAAAGCCCTGATCTTGCGGCATCTGCATCGTCACTACATGACCGTATGGCTGCAGGATGGGGCTAGGTAGTGATCAGTCTCCACAGCTGTACGAAACAGCCCTGTGATGGGCTAATTCAGCTCTGGGAACTAACATGTAAAATAAGGCCACAAGAAGCCAACTTTAAAGAAATTACTGAGAAATTGATTTCTTTTAGTGACTCATTCTTCAGACCCAGACTGAAGAATCCCAAATGTAACAGCCTACCATAATGAGGTCCGGTAGATTCTGCGATAATTACCTGGCTTCTGACGCGGACACTGAGGCATCAGAGAGGAGTCAAAAGGACAGTGGACTGGAGTCACAAGTCTGGTTTCTAGTTCAGCGTGACTGAACCTCTCTGCACTTCATTTTCTTCAACTGCCCAACAGAGACAGTAAAAGCTGCCTGTCCTATGCCACAAAGCTCCCAGGAGGGTTGAAGTTTGAAAAGCACAGAAGAGCTGTACAAATTCATGGCTATATATAAAAAAGGTTCTACTAAATTTCCCATTGTTGCCATGAAAAGGCCTTTCTTCATTCTGCAATGGCTTTCTTCACAAAGAACAAAGCGGGTCAAAGGCTAAATTACATTAGATTACATCACATTGTCACAGCACACGCAATAAATAATGGGGCTGACGATGATTCACAAAGATAATCAGATCAAGGCCCTGCCAAAGCAGAGTGTTCAACTCCCATGATTCTGGCCGGTAAGAGGAGGCAGGGAAGTAAGTCTTGAGGGTTTCAGCCATGGAAGAAGTACCAGAATCCAAATGATGGAAGCAGGAGGAAATGGTGGGATAAGCCTGGAGATTCCCCATGTGTATTAGTTAACGTAATGATAGCCGCTATAACAGATAAGCCCCCAAATCTCAGAGACTTTACACAATAGAAGTTTATCATTCTCCCCTCTTGCAAAGTCCAAATGGGCATTTCTGACAGGCAGGTAGCTTTCCTCTCTTCCAAGCCATGATTTGGGACCCAGGCTCCCTTGATGGCTTCAGCATCACCATGGGCTTAAAGGCCTATACTGAATTATCCGTGTCTGTCTAGTATGCAAAAAAGGTAGGGAGGAGAAGGAACACCGGCTTTCAACTACTCATGCCTGGAGATGACACACATCACTATGATGCACATGCCTGTGGTGAGAACTTGTCACATGGTCCCACTAGATACAAGCAGGATAGGAAATATAGTTCCTGCTTTGCCAGCAACAACGCAACACTGCAATAGGGGAGCTCAAATCTTAGGGAAACAGGTAGCATCTCTGCTCACTGGGGAACAGAGAGAACACAGCTCTCTACCACTTTGCATCCTTTCCTTTTCCCAGCATTTCTAGGCAATACACACATCGGAGGTTTTTATAGGTAGAAGTGTTACCAATAAAATAAATAGCGTTGCTTAGAAAGCACTGCTGTTTATCCTTAAATCATATGGAAATAGTCTGGCATGGTTCTAAATCTGAGATCAGAAGCTTATGGGAGGGCAAATTTTTTTTTTTAAGTTTAAAGGCTTTGAAGTCAAGTTAGGCTGGATTCTAATCTCCGCTCTAGCCCATACAGTAAGGAAACTTGCACAATTTATTTAACCCTTCTGAATCTCAGTGCCTCCAGCAGCAGCACAAGCTCAAATAATAAGATCCTGCCAGGACCATAAAAGGTATTTGCAAAATAGCGCCTCCCACAGCATCTACTGGAGTGGGACACATACATCCCCTATGGCCACCCGGCAATTCCATTCCCAGATATACACCCATCACATACACAAATTTACCAAAAGTCAAGTACCAGAAAGTTCAGAGCAGCAGTGTTCATAAGAGCTAAAACATAAAAAACATACATATGCCCACCAAGAACAGACTGGACAAACAGATTGCAGTATATCTTACATGCAATGCTACACAGCGATGAAAATGAATAAACTACAACTACGTGCACCAATACGGATGAATCTCACACATACTAAGCCAAAGTTATAAGTACACCTACTGTGTGATTCCATTTATAAACAGTTCCAGACTGATGAAATGAATATGCGGTCAAAAGTTCCAATGATGGTCCCTCAGAGGGGATTACTGAAGGGGTGCAGAGTGAGAACGGCTGGTATTGTTCTCTTCTGGAATGAGGGTGGGGGGCTGGTTACAAAGTGCATTCAGTTGGTGAAAATTCATTAATTTACCTCAATAAAAAGTTTTTTAAATCGCATTCTTCCCCAGAGAGACTTGCATTGCTCACGAGTGTGCCACCAGCCTTTGAAAGGTGGCAAAAAAATGAAAAGGAGCAGAAGAGAAATGTGAAAGTAAGCCCAAAAGAGGGAGGAGAGGTGGGGAGGATGCCTAATAAGGCTACAGAGGTATCTACCACTTTTCTAGAACCTGCCATTTTGTGTTACGTGTCCCAAATCCCTGACAATAACAAAAGGGTCCAGGACACTTTCCCACAGTGACACTGGCATTCTTGTTTGGGCTAAGTTTTATTGTTGCTAAAAATACAAGTCTTCCCTATGGGCAATCCACTACATGTCTTCCAGATTACAACGTGTCTTTCTGTTCCATATGCCACCCTGTCATTTCTGTCATTGTGATTCTTCTCTCCTGCGTCATTCTGGGGAGCGAGGGCTATATGTATGTGTGTCTATTGGGGGAGGGAGGGTGCTGATCCTTACTAATCCCAGTCCTGGCAATCTGTATCACTCACCCTCATCACCAGTGAGGGCTCCCAACTTCATGATCATGCAAAAAGCCTTCTCTGCTAATATCCCCCCCAGGGAGCCTAGCCTCTACAGGGGCAGCCATGTAATAACTTCAGCCTGTGCTCACTACACTTCTACGTATTTAATGAGACAGCCATCCATACCCATAAATACACGGCATGTGTAGTTATCACATAATAACAAAGGGTCAGTACGATCACAGCACTTGAAGTCATTGATCAACACATTTGCTTTCATTTTATGAGTATTTTATAAATGTTTGCCTCAGTAAGAACCTTAAAAGATCACCTTCCCATGTACTCTAGAAAGAACAGTGAGGCCAAGAGAGTTGGATAACTTGCTTTGAAACATAAAGATAGCTGTGGCAGAACCAAGACAAAAATCCAGATTTTCTGCCCCCTCTCCACCATCCTTTTCACTAACCCCATGCCTTTATAGGGCTTCTGTTTATCTCCACATGTCCTGGGCATAGAATGAACATGATTCTAGCATTCTCCATTTCCTGTTTCAACCAGAAGCCCCAGATCTGATGTCTACGTAAATAAGTCTCTTGGCTTTTGCCTTAGACAAATACACTGACATAACGTTGTTAGGGAGTTTCTGAAGAAAGCTTTGTCAGTTAATTTTTTATTTCCTCAATTGTTGAGTTTTGTCTTTTTACTTTTTTGAAATGTTTCTAAACTTAAAGATACAAGAATAGTATAAAGAACTTCTATATAACTTTACCCACACTGATCAATTTTTAACATTGGTCACAGCGGCTTCATATTCTCTCTTCCTCCTCCCCCCCCACCACACACACACACTCATACATTATTATTGTTATGTATTCTTTGAGAGAGATTATTATTGTTATTTTTCTCTGAGACTAGGTTGCATAAATCATGTCACTTTACCTCCTAGCACTTCAGTGCCTATTTCCTAAGAGAAAAGATATTTTCTTACATAACCACAATATAAAGATCAATGTTAAGAAAATTAACTCTGCCACAATATCCTTATCTAGTCTATTGCTCATATTCCCACTTTTTCAGTTTTCCCATTGATGCCTTTTAGAGCGTTCCCACCACCCCGTCTAGGACCCCGTCCAGTATGACATACTACATTTGATTTTCACACCTCTTTACTCTCCTCCAATCTGGAACGTTTCTTTAGTCTTTCTTTTCTTTCATGATACTGACATTTTTGAAAAATGTAGGCCTTTTTTGGTCATAGAATGTCCTTTGATTTAGATTGTACCAATTAGTTTTCCTACATGATAAATCACCCTTAAACAGAAGCTTACAGCAAAAATTTATTACAATAAAAATTTATCATTTCGCATAATTTGTGGGACAGCCAAATGACCCTTACGGTTTGGGCCACCTGGGCTGCGGCGGGTGGTCTAGGACGACCTCCCTCACGTGTCTGGCAGTTGGCTGAATAGGAGCTGGGGTGAGAAGGATGACTTAGCTCCGTGTCTTTCATCATCTCAGCCG
Source organism: Camelus dromedarius (assembly GCF_036321535.1). Taxonomy (NCBI): domain Eukaryota; kingdom Metazoa; phylum Chordata; class Mammalia; order Artiodactyla; family Camelidae; genus Camelus; species Camelus dromedarius. Next base: position 25,784,059 of record NC_087462.1, read on the forward strand.
GCTAAGCCGGGCTCATTCCTGCGATGGGCCGCAGTTCCCACGCTCAGCAAGAGCACGAGCCCCAAGGCACACATGCTCTCCAAGCTTCCTGTGCATCACAGCTGTTCACGTCCCACTGGCCAAAGGAGGTCCCAAGTCCAGCCTGGAGTCAGTGTGGGAGAGCATGCCCATACATCATGCATACAAGAAGTGGGACATCTGTGGACATTTTTACAAGCTACCACAGCAGCTAAATGCAGGGGATAAAACTGTCTTTTTTTTTAAGGAAGAAAATATGCTATTAATGGAAGAAATGAGAAGGCAAGACAGAAGCCTCCAAAATAGCGAGATATGAACACTTAAATTTATAACCTTGAAAGACTCTGAAATCAAGATGCCACGGCAGTGAGGGAAAAGGGCCTGTAACAAGCTGACTGGGAAAGGGTCCGTCACCCAGCTTTTTTGTATTGCTCAAAGGGGTCACATTTAAAAGCCTGTAAAAGAACTGCAGGGCTCACCCTCTGAAGCTCTAATGCACTTAACATAAACAACTGAACGCCAGAGAGTCCCGTGCCGAGTAATAGGTCCGTGTTATAAGAAAACAACAAGTAGGGAATGAGGAAAAGGGAAAGCGATGCCCTCTCTCCCTGCCGGGCAACGGCAGTGAAGACCGGGACTGCTAAGTGTGCTCTACAGCAGGGGAGGCCTCAAAATATCAAGCTGACCTTTTTTTTTCCCCAAGAAAGTATGGAAATCTAGACTTCAATGTGAAATTCCCAGATTTGCAAATGTTGGTTTAAGTATTTTTCAGAGGACAAATTTCACAGGCTGAGTTTGGCCCAAGGGCCATGAATTTGAAAACCTGACTCTTCTAATCAAAGATCAAAAAAAAAAAAAAAAAACAGACTATAAGAACAGAGAGGGTTTAAACACTGAATACGTGAAACGCTTACTTGACCCCTTAGAGAGATACAACACCTCTCTTACTGTGGCTGTGCAAAATATACTTCCACTTATGCTCAATAAGGACAAGACTTAGCATCATTTATATTGCATGGACACAGCTTCACGCTGGGTAACTAGCGTTTTTAGCGTGATATATCACATACAGCACAGATGACGGAACTGTGCAACACTGGCGTAGGCAGACATCCAAGAGGTAATGGAAACTGACAAAGGATAAGACCATCACAGAAATTCTGAAGCCAAAAGCCTGCGTTTCTTTCTTACTTAAGGAAAGGAGAGTTTTGCCAGTCACGCAGTCGCCCTGAGGAAAACAAACTGCTGATTTAGAGGATGGGTTTGTTTTGAGGTTACATTTGTCAAAGAGACAGGGGGGGTCAGCTTAGAGACACATTCAGAGTCAGAAGCCTTCCACCAGCTGACTGCCAACGTGTGAGATGGTCACTGATTGGCTGCCTTTCAGAGAGTAATCAGTGACAGACAAAAACACTTTTAGATCCTGTTCTGGGGTTCGATTTTACCATGGCTAGAGAACGGGCTGTCTTTCGCTGGGAGGGTGGGGGCTGTTGTGAATGATCAGAACTCTGGAGAACAACGGGGGACACTGCAAGGGTTCGATGCACGGCTTCACGTGGCCACGGATGCCCCTTCACAATGGGCTCTGAGCTTATTGCAGCGTGGGGCGCGGCTCTCCACGACATCACGGCTGCCCAAGCCTAAGTCAGGGCCACTTCTCATCTTGGCCTACGAAGAGGTCTGTCAGCCAAAGCCCGCAGGTCTTGCTCCTCTGAAAGGCAACGCTCCCGCCCTCATGAACTACAGAAGCTCTAAGTCCCGAGAATGGCATTTTGTTAAAAACATAATCTCTCTGACTGCCCCAACACTAGGGCAAAAGAGGAGAATAAGACCAAGTGTGGGATATTGAAGAGGAACAGAAGGGGAAAGGAAAAAAGAAAACAAAAGGTAAAGGTAGTCTTGCGTTTTATACAACGATGTTTGGAATCAGAGAACAGATTTACATCCAGGCAGCTTACAGCGTTCCTTTCTGTATACTGCTGATGAGAGAGTTCCTGAATCACACGACTCACCTTTTTTTCTTGGTGATACCATGTCCCTAGCTTTCAGTAAAATAGGATGTGGGGTATCTCTTTAGAAATATGAAGCCCAGGTTAGATCGCATGTGAGCTCCCCCTATCCTGACTTCCCATGTACAGAGGGTCATGGTCAGTCACAGAGAACTGGAAGGTCTCCCAAAAGGACCACGGGCAGTAGGGGAGCCAGGATGAACCTTGCTGGCTGTTCAGTGACAAATGACAACACCATGTATTTCAATCGGTCTTACATCTACCTAACCCTGGCAGGTGGAAATTTCTCTCCGCTTTTCACAAAACTGATGGGATGTAAGGAATGACTTTGAAAGCTACATGACAAGAGAATGTGTTGTTTCCCATAAATGCTCGTTCATCCATTCATTCCACAAACACTGAGCATTAACTAAAGGCATAGACTTCAGAGTACAACAAAATTTATCCCTGTGCTCAAAGCACCATAACCTTAAAAGGAGAAAAAGACCCAGATAAATTTACATACCAGGTGAGTAGAGATAGGACCAGTGCCTGAAGGAGGGAGGTATCTGAATAAGTAACATTCCCTGTGGGCACTGAGAATTCACTGAGGTGATGTGTGAACTGGATCTGGGAGGAAAAGAAAAGGTTTGCCAGGTAAAGGAAACTGCACGTCCAGGGCCCCATCAGAGATTCACTTTGGGTGAACCATAGGATGAAGGTTCTTGATGGGAAATGGAAATTTTAAAGTAGGTCTGGCCTTGGATTTGGCCACAGATTCTTAGTTACGACACCAAAAGCACAAGCAACAAAGGAAAAAACCAGATTAATTGGACTTCATTCGAACTGAAAACTTTTGTTCATCAAAGGACACTATGAAGAAGGTGAAAAGACAACTTACAGAATGGGAGAAAATATCTTTAAATCATATACATGATTAGGGTCTCATATCCAGAACATATAGAGAACTCTTAATAACAAAAAAAGACAAATCTATGGGTAAATGGGCGAAGGGCTTGAATAGACATTTCTTTTAAAAAAAGAGACTAATGGCCAATAAGTACATGAAAGGATGCTCAGCATCATTAGTCATTAAGGAAATGCCAGTCAAAACCACAATGAGGCCTGTAAAGACAGTCTCTTCAGCAAATGGTGTTGGGAAAACTGGACAGCAGCATGTAAAACAATGAAGCTAGAACACTCCCTTACACCATACACAAAAATCAACTCAAGATGGATCAAAGACTTAAACATAAGACAAGATACACTAAACCTCCTAGAGGAAAATATAGGCAAAACATTATCTGACATACATCTCAAAAATTTTCTCCTAGAAGAAATAAAAGCAAGAATAAACAAATGGGACCTAATGAAACTTACAAGCTTCTGCACAGCAAAGGAAACCATAAGTAAAACAAAAAGACAACCTATGGAATGGGGAAAAAACTTTTGCAAATGAAACCAACAAAAGCTTGATCTCCAGAATATATAAGCAACTCATACGACTTAATAAGAAGAAAATAAACAACCCAATCCAAAAATGGGCAGAAGACCTAAACAAGCAATTCTCGAAGGAAGACATACAAATGATCAATAGGCACATGAAAAAATGCTCAGTATCGCTAATTATCAGAGAAATGCAAATCAAAACTACAATGAGGTGTCACCTCACACCAGTCAGAATGGCCATGATTCAAAAATCCACAAATGACAAATGCTGGAGAGGCTGTGGAGAAAAGGGAGCCCTCCTATACTGCTGGTGGGAATGCAGTTTGGTGCAGCCACTGTGGAAAACAGTATGGAGATTCATCAAAAGACTAGGAATAGACTTACCGTATGACCCAGGAATCCCACTCCTGGGCATATATCCAGAAGGAACCCTACTTCAAAATGACACTTGCACCCCAATGTTCATAGCAGCATTATTTACAATAGCCAAGACATGGAAACAGCCTCAATGTCCATCAACAGATGGCTGGATAAAGAAGAAGTGGTATATTTATACAATGGAATACTACTCAGCCATAAAAACCGACAACATAACGCCATTTGCAGCAACATGGATGTTCCTGGAGAATGTCATTCTATGTGAAGTAAGCCAGAAAAAGAAAAATACCATATAAGAGCGCTCATATGTGGAATCTAAAAAAAAAAAAAAAACAAACAAAGCATAAATACAAAACAGAAATAGACTCACAGACATAGAATATAAACTTGTGGTTGCCAAGGGGGCGGGGGGTGGGAAGAGATAGTGTGGGATTTCAAAACTGTAGAACAGATAAACAAGATTATACTGTATAGCACAGGGAAATATATACAAGATCTTATGGTAGCTCAGAGAAAAAAATGTGACAATGAATATATACATGTTCATGTATAACTGAAAAATTGTGCTCTACACTGGAATTTAACACAACATTGTAAAATGATTATAAATCAATAAAAAAAATTCAAAATAACCCCACAATGAAGTACCACTTCATGTGCACTAGGATGGCTGTAATCAAAAAAACAGAAAATAGCAAATGTTGACAATGATGTGCAGACATTGGAACCATCATATATTGCTGGTGGGAATGTTAAATGGTGCAGCCCCTGTGGAAAACAAGTGTGGCAGTTCCGCAAAAAGTTAAACATAGAGTTACTATATGATCTGCCAACTCCACTCCAGGTATATATCCAAAAGAATTGAAAGCAGGTATTCAAATAAAAACTTGTGCACAAATATTTGTAGCACCATTATGCATAATCACCAAAAGCTAGAAACAACTGAAATGTCCATTAACTAATAAATGGATTAAAAATATGTAGCATACCCATACAATGGAATATTATTAAACAGCTACACACACACACACACACACACACACACACACACACACACACACACACACACACACACACACACACAGATCCTTACAGAGGTAATCTTAAAAGGCTTAAAGAGTAACACAGCAGTTTAGTATTCAAGAAAGAGTCTAGATAATTGTAAATAAGTCACAGGAGGGGGAATGGTGACAGGGAGATCAACTGCAAATGATTGCAGAGATGATGAGGGTTTGAATTAAGGCGTGGCAGCAGAAGTGAAGAGGCTGGCATGAGATAAGCTTTTGAAATAGAATGGATAGCGGTTCATGATCGGGTCCAGGGGTGAGAGATTATAAGGAGCTGGGGACACGCTGCTGGTTGATGGTAGCATTACCCAGGCTGTGATAATACCAGGGTCGGGTTTGAGGGGAGTCCTGAAACTTGAGCATCTGCAGACTGCGGGAGGGTGTGCAGACAATGGACTTGCAGAGTGACCTTGAGATGTGGGCAAAGACTGAGCTTTCAGAAGGCTAAGAAACAACTGCTTCTTCTGACCAGCCCCAAGGAAAGTGGGTCCATTCTGGCCCACGCGTCTCATCACTTTTCAGAACAGCAATCCTAGGTTTTATAGAACAGGCAGCAACAATCTCAGAAACTCTAAGAGTGAATCCTGATTGTGCTACAGATGGAATGAAAGTGTCAAAAACACACTACTTCCTGGATATATGAAGAAAATGAAGTGGAGAAGAAAGCACGGGCAAGGATGTCAGCTGGGGTCATTCTGCTGGAGTCATTCAAGGGACGCCGAGTGCCTGAAATTGCCTGAAAGAAATTTTTCCTTTCTGCACAAACCAGCAGTTTGTGCAGAAAGGAAAAACTGATCCTGAAAGGGTTTTCTGAGATAGAATGGACGCGATTTAGCGAATGGTGGAAAGACTATGACAGAAGCGGGAAAATGAGTGGAGCATGGCGGGGGTGGAGACACAGGGAACAGACATGAAACAGGTTTCAGACACGTACAGTTCCTGCTGGAGAGGACACACACATGCCTATTTAGAGAGTTAGCTTCTCATAAGAAAGTGAAGGAGGGGGCACTCTGAAGGTGTGCACAGTGTAGACGTAATGGCTAAGCTTGGGTGGGGACGGATGAAGACAGCACAATGGGGGAAGCCCAGTCATAACGTGGGGAAAGGACCATTCTGCATGGAACTGGCTCCCGTGTACGGAGGAGGGTATGTTGACCGCACCTGTCTAACCAGAGAGAACCAAGGATGCATTTCCATTATGAAAGCACTGAAATCATGCTTCTCTTTACTCCGGTGGAAGGCCCCATTCCGATAGGCTTTTCCTGTTTTCTTTGCAGTAGCATTTGCAGAGTGTATGCCTATGACAGGAGTGTGTGTTAGCCAGCCAAAGAAAACCAGCAAGTCCACCAGCCTCCTCATCCCTTTGTGAAAATTGCCAGCTAAGTCTTCTGGCTGATACAGGAAAAAAACAGAGATTAAATGCAAGGTCTTTTACTTCAGAGAACATCGACACCAGACTCCAAGAGCAAATATTTTTGTGGTTCAGGACTATTGAAACAGCAGTCAGTTTTTCTCCCCGCACCAGGCTTGCCTCCTTTCAATGCATTCTCTAAAACGTAGCCAGGAAAACATATTTCAAATGAAGTCTGATCTTTTACTTACTCTAAGCCTTTAAATGGCTCCTCAGGATAAAGTCAAATTCAAATGTGGCTCACAGGGCAGTGAGCAATCTAGTACGCACTTAACTGTCTGACACTGGTTTAGATTATTCCCTGCTCTGAACACCCGGATTTAGAGGGCGGTCTGAACCAAGCTTGGAAAGGTAGCTTAGTTCCCTGTAAGCAACATTAGATGCTCCACTCCTTGATTTCAGAAGTCCAATGCCTTGATCCTATGATCCAATTCCACTCTTAGGTATCCACTCAACATGCGTGGCTGCTCACCAAAGCCACGCATGAGGACATTCACAGCAGCACTATGTATTTAACAGCTCCCATTGGGAAACAACCCAGATCACCCAGATGAATGTGAATAAATGTCGTATCTTCTTAAAGGGGCCTACTATGCAACCACGAGACAGAAGTGACTGCAATGCTGTGCAACAACATATATGAATCTCACAAACAGAACACTGGGGAGGGGGGAATCAGGTACAGAGAGCATTTACTGTATTAGACCAAGTATATGAAGGACAAATACAATCAAAACCAAACTACGGTGTTACAAATCAGGACAGGGTTACCCTTGCAGAGAAAAAGGGCAGGTTACTCTCTAGAATGGGACACGGGGGCTTCTGGGAGGCAGGGAATACTGTTTACTGATCTGAGCAATAGCTGCATGGGTGTTTGCTTTGTGAGATTGGTCAGGGTGCACACTGAGGATTTATGCACTTTTTCTGTTTACAGAATGGTTTACACTTTTGAAAAATTCTCTGCCTTCATACTCATCTACTCTTTGCACCTAAATGACTTGCTCTTCCAACTTTCAGTAGCACTTCCTCCAGAAGCCCCTTCCCAAATTCCTAGACTATTTTATTTAAGCTCACCCTGCTGTGTGCTCGAAGTCCCCCACTGTTCACCAGTCCTAACAACTTACCACATGTAATTACAACTACTTGTTGAACCAAGGTTTTGCAAATTGGCTTTATATCTCTTTGCAGGCACATTGTGAGAGTGCACACATTTTAACAGAGGGCACGTGAAGGGAGGAAGATTGAATAAGACGCTCCCAGAGGTAGACTGTCAGCCCCAATGCAGCGCAGAAGATAAAAGTGTGAACTAGTTATCTACTGCTTTGTAACAAATGACCACTCCTTTAGCAGCTTGAACCAGCATGTGGTTATTCTCTCACAGTTTTCATGCATCACAAGTCCAGGTGCAGATTGGCCGGGTCCTCCATTTGGGGGTCTCATAATCAAGGCTACAATCAAGGTGTCGCCAGGGCTGCACTCCTTTCAGGAGTCCCGGGGTCCTCTCCAAAGCTCACCCGGTTGTTGGTCGCACTTAGTCCTCGCCACTGTCAGACTGAGATCCCCGCTTTCTTGCTAACTGACAGCCAAGAGCCACCGTCTACTCCTAGGAGCCACCCATCTTCCTTGTCACGGAGCCTCGAGCAGACTTCTCAGCATGGCGGCTGCTTCAAGGCCAGCAAGGGAGAGTCTCTGACTAAGAAGGGACTCATACAACGTAAAAGAATGAGGAAAATACAATCCCATTGCCTTTGCCATACCACGTAACCTAATCGAGGCAGTGCCATCTCCTCACCTTTGTCATATTCTGTGGCCTAGAAGAAAGTCCTGGCTTCTGTTCACATGCAAGAGGAGGGTGCTGTATAAGGGCATAACTCATGAAGGGTTACCTTAGAATTCAGCCTACCACAAGAGGGTAATATTTGGAGATTAAGGAAGATGTTACTAACTGCCCTGAAACCCCACATTGGAGATGTGGGAACCAGCCTCCAAGATGGCACCCTATGATGAGACACTTGTATCATCCCCTCCCACACTGTATCAGAGTTGGTCTATGTGACCAACAGAAATTGGCAGAAATGATGACAATGTGACTTCGGAGGCTCGATCATAAAAGACAATGTAGTTTCTACTTCTCTGCCACTCGTTCTCGGGAAGGCTGGCCACCATGCCATGAGGACACTAAAACACCCACATAGCAAGGAATTGAGACCTACTGCCAATAAAGTTGTCAGGTACAAAAAGAATGCCAGTTAAATTTGAACTTCCAACACACAATGAATAACAGTTTAGTGTAAGTATGTCCCAAATACTGCTTATGGCATACTTACACTGCAAAATTATTCACTGTTTGTCTGAAATTCAAATTTAACTGGGCATCCAGGGTTTTGTTTTTGTGTTTGTTTGTTTTCCAAAATCTGCTAACTTTATCTGCCAACAGACATGTGAATGAAACGAACTCCTCAACCCAGCTTCAATCAAATCTTCATCTGACTGCAGCCAAAGCTGACATCTTGATTGTAACCTTGGGAGAGACCCTGAACCAGAACCTCTTGGCTAAGCTGCTTCTTAATTTGTGACCCACAGAAAGTGCAACCATATATGCTCATTATTTAAAACCACTAAGTTTGGGGAGCAATTTGTTACACAGTAAATAATGACTAATATGGTCAATAACTATCTACCCATTATCTTGGCCAATCAGCCTGTCTCCTTTATGAGACACAATAATCGAGAATGGTTCCATCATTTAAGAAGCCAACCCCCTTCTCCAGGTGAGGAGTAAGAAGATAGCTCAGAAATGACAGTTAAGTTTGTCATTTATTAATGAAATGCCTCAGTATCTATTTGATTGAATCTAATCTATCAAACAGGACCTCTTTGTTAGGGAAGTCAGAAGGCATTTTTGGTTGTTCTTGCTTACTGAAGTTGGCAACAGCAGCTTCAACGTAACAAAGCCTGACAGCTTGATTCAGCTCGAAAATGCTGAATGACAGGCGAGTGATGGCTGTTGTAAATATAAGGTCCTGCAGTTCCCTGAGCAAAGATGGGAATGGGCAATGCACATCAGACAACTGAGGGACCCGCCAGTGTCCACTCTGCCGCTGGAGGAACGGAAAGACGTTTAAAAATGATTTACACATTGTTAAACATGTAGCTGGAAAGAAGGGAAGAAATGGGGAAACAAAGGATCTTATGAGCCACGGTTCTCAACTTGGGGAGATTTTGCCCCCCAGTGGACACTTGGCATTTTCTGAAGACATTCTTCGTTGTCAAAGTGGGGGACAGAGGTGGTAGTAGCTACTGGCATCTAGTGAGTAGAATCCAGGGATTCTTCTAAACACCCTACAATGCACAGGAGCGCCCCACACAGCAAACAATCATCTGACCCAAAACGCCATTACTGCCAAGGTTGAGAAATCCTGTTCAAGAGAGGTATCAGTGAGCTATTTGTTGTACTGACAAGTCAGATTGCTGTAATTCCCTGGTACTCAGAAAATCTCTCCTCTGACAACATTTAGTTCATTGATCTACACTCTTTCATTTATTCATTCCATTTTCATTCAGATACATTTATTTGTTCATTCAGTAAATTTTTATCGAGTGCCAGGTGCTCTGGGAAAAACTCATCCGTATACGAAAATCCATTCAACCATGACATAAATTAGTAAGCACCTGGAAGTGATATGGGGGATGAATCAAATTTGGGTTCTTCCCTCAAAAAAAATAAAATAAAAATTTTAGTTAATACTAAATGCAAATAAAAAACAAAGTGGAAAAAAATGAAGCTAAACCCAGCTGACTAAACAATCAAAGCTTCATGTAATTCCAATAATGGGGAATTTTCTTCAAACAAACATATAAAGAGCAGTTGTCACAAGCCTGTAGGCTAGGTGAGTGCATCACTGGGCTAATGTGTGACACTAGCTGGCCATGTGTCTTTTCACTGATTCACCTTCAATTTTCCTTATTCTTCTACGGCATATGGTAATTTACAAAGAGGTTAAAAAAAAAGGCATTTAAAAAAATAGAAATCGAGACATATGGCATGAATGTCTACAAAACCAGTGCACACAGGAACAGTGGACCTGGGTAAAGGGTCATATTGGTAGGACCAATAAATAAAGAATAGTAAGAACACAAAGAAAAAAAATAGCAATCGAGTGAAACTGAAAACTTCGGTGATGAGTGGAGTCAGCTCTAGGATATACACATGCCTTGCACAAAGCTTCAGCTCAGAAGATACTCTGAACAAGCATTTCAAGTCAGCAAAGGCGAGGGTCTGTGCGTGCTCTGAACACACTCTGTATGAAAGGTGAAGTATCATAATAGCGCTATTCGAATCAGAAAATGAGAGTATCTGGGAGTCCTGGAAGAGGTTTCAAAGGCAAGAAAGGCAAAGGTATAGTCATATGGCAGTCTGACTGACGTGCAGGATGCGGGGAGGAACATGAGGAAGGGACACCTGTGGAAAGGCCACAACTACAGTTTAGAGGGTATTCAATGCTCAGTAAGACCCGCACATCCAAACAGAGGCATGGAGGAGGGAGGGAAAGAGGGAAAATATCGTTTATATTGTTCAGTACTACTTGAATTAAAATCCTCTTTATATCACCTCACACCTGCGAGAATGGTTATTACCAAAAAGGTGATAAGTGTCGGCAAGGGTGTGAAGAAACGGGAACCCTGGGCACTGTTGGTGGGAATGCAAACTGGTACAGCTGCTATGGAGGACAGTATGGAAGTTCCTCAAAAAATTAAAAATAGAACCACTGTTTGATCCAGCAACCTCAATTCTGGGTATATATCCAAAGGAAATGAAATCAGTATCGCCAGATCTCCGCACTTCCATGTCCACTGCAGTATTATTCACAAAAGCCAAGATATGGATGCAACCTAAATGTCCATTGACAGATGAATGAATAAAGAAAATGTGTTATATATACAGAGTGTAATATTATGTAGCCATAAAAAAGAAGGAAATCCTGCCACTTGTGACAACATAGATGGACCTGGAGAACATATGTTCAGTGAAATAAGCCAGACACAGAAAGAGAAATACTGTATTCTCACTTACATGTGGGGTCTAAAAGAGTCAAACTCAGAAACAGAGTAGAACAGTAGTTGCCAAGGACTGAGGGGAGGGGAAATAGGGAGATGCTGGTCAAAGGATACAAACTTTCAGCATAAGAGGAATAAGTTCTGGGGACCTAATGTACAGCCTGCTGACTATAGTTAGTAATGCCGTACTGTATCCTTGAAATGTGCTAAAAAAAAAAAAAAAGTAGATTTTAAGTGTTCGCACCACACACCAAAAAATGGCAACCATGTGAGGTGATGGATGTGTTAATTAACTCGACTGTGGTGACGTCTCACAATGTACATGTATATTGAATCATCACATTCTATATCGTAAACATATACAATTTTTGTCAATTATACCTCAATAAAACTGGGAGGGAGGGACTATCTTTAGCAAAATGGGATGTCCTGGCTCTCATAACCAGCAAGAGTGTGATTCTAGTTAGAGATGCTCAAAGCTGGAGGTCCAGGTCACCAGAACACTAGGTAGGTGTCAGCTTTCTCCTTTTTTCGCTCTGTTCTCTATGAAATAAAACCATCGTTGCTTACAACTCTGGGTTCACAACCTCACACATCTATGCCCAATGAGATTCCCAGTTCAGAGGGATCCCAGGGAAAGAGTCTGACTGGCCTGACCTGAGTCACAGATCCATCTGTTGAACCAACTACCAGGGCATGATGAGACTCTTCATTTAATGGCCCTCAACCGAAGCATATGATTAGACTGAGATAGAAGCAATCACTCAAAAGAAGGAAGGTAAATAAAGATCTGACGAAACAATCCATGCCTACAACCTAAATGTCCAAAATGGCAGAAGGGTTTGATAAATTAGGGTATGTCAATAGAAAAGAATATTAAGCAGCCATTAAAAAATTTAAATTATGTTTTATAAGTTTAACAAGATCCCAATGAATGCAAATATTTTCTGTCGAGAATTACATAAGCTAATCATAAAGTTAAATGAGAAAATAGACAAGACTGGGCACAGACCTGAAAAATAATAAAAGCCATGAAGAATGACAAGTGCTGTCAGAAATTAAAACATATTTCTCATGGCACGTAATTTTAAAATATGGAACTAGTGCACAACTGGAAATGTCAATGTAACTGACTAGCCTAGAATTATGGGAGAGAAATACAAATGGGATTGAGCATACGATAGAAGGGGTATCTCAAACTTGTTGGGTAAAGTTGGACTTTTTAATCAATGGTGTACGGACAATTCGGTAGCCCTGCGGGAAAAGATGAAGTTGGCTCCACACTTCACATTGTGCCCTCAAATCAAGTCCAAATGCATCAATGATTTCAAGGTAAAAGTTTGAAATCTTACAAGTACTAGAGAGAAGAAAAGGACAAATTTCTCTATAACCTGGGGATAGGAAAACTTTCCTATGATTCATGGGAAGTATATAACTCAGAGGAAGAGAACAAATGTTTCAATACATATTTTCTTTCCTATCCTTTCACAAGTAGCTAACAATCAGATTCCTAAAGCCCTGGCCATGCCTCTACATTATCTATAGACTAGAACATTTCCTTGTGGGACCCTCCTTAATTTCCACTCTGTTATTTCCATGCATCTAACCCAATCTTTTTATTTTGGTATCAGCTTTCATAATTTGTTTCAAATATTTTGAAAGAGGGTAAGTATGAAAAAGAAAATAAATGAATGAAAAAAAAAAAGAGAGAAGAAGGAGCTGAGAAGAATCAGAATAAAGCAAAGGGAGAAAGCATACTAACTATAAAAGTTGATATAATGGCCATAAATATTCATCACATTAGAATCAGAGGTTCCTAGAAGCTGGAGCATGAAGGGAAAATGAGGCTACATATATTTAGCTTTCATTAAGGAGAGTGAATATCAGGAAATACAGAATTCTCCTGGCACTGTAATCTCAAAGAAATTAAAACCTTATAAGGACTAACAATGCCCAACTCCCAGGGTTGTTAAGTGAATTAAGTATACATAAAAGCCTTGATCAACTGCAAAGTATTATTTTACACTAATTAACATATAACTCTCTTTTCTATACTTTCAGATTTTCCTCGTGCCAATCCCTCCCCCGCTCTCCTTCCTCTGTCTTTCAACACAGTCGAGGCTTGGTCAGTCAGGGTGCCTGGAAGAGGGGACCTACGGAAGAATGAGGCTGAGTCAGAACATAGCATTCCGAGGATACCCCGGAATCCTGGTGCTGATAGGAAGCAGCAAAGAAAGGGAGATGCCTATTCCGGACCAGTTCAGCGGGCCAGAAAAGAGCCTAGCTTGTAGACAAATCCTAAACCAGGAGAACTGCTTTTTCTTCACAGTGGAGTCTCGGTTTGAGCTGCTCTGGAGTCACCAAGGGAATTGAGACTGTCTGGGTGTGTCTGTGGGCCGAGTGGGTTGAGTCTGCCAGAAATCTCTTTTTTGGTTTGTTTGTTTGTGGAATTAAGGGGCCTCCTGGGACAAAACTTACGAAAACAAAAGAAAAAAATCCTGCATAACCAGCTTGATCCAGATACCCGGTTACAGTGATCAGAGAGCTGGGGCTATTTTGAATACTGCATGAAGTCGGTGAGCATTAGCTCTAGCCAGCATCTACTACTGCACAAATGTCTGCCTTACGGAGGGCGCCTCGCCACATTCATTACAAACTATGAAACTCCCGGGCACAAGAAGCTGCTACACAGAGGATGACAGAGAAAAGAGAGATTCTCCATCCTCCCCACACCAGATCGCCAGGCAAGAGGAGCAGTGTACGGCGGCCAGGACTCCAGTGGCCACAAACTCAGCTGGGAGGAGGCAGAGCCTGAGATCAGCTGGCCCGAAACTGGTGATTTGTTTGTAGGCACATTTTATATCCCCTGGTAGCTCTCGAAGCCATGTGGGGTGGGGGACAAGGAGATGGTGAGGGCCCTGCCACTGCAGGAAAGGGGGAAATGAAAAGAGGTTTCCTTGTGATGTGAGAAGGTACATATCATCAGCTTGGATGTAGTATCTTTTCAGAGCGCTTTTCAGTTCAACAATGATCAAGCAAACAGTTTGGACTAATCAGAGGGAAAATGCCTACCTGCTTCAAGTTGTCAAGAGCATCCATCTGCTGGGCATCTGGCCACGGTGGCTGGGGGGACAGCTGAGCACAGAGCACTAGGCCATTTCAAATCTTGGCTCTGTCAGAAACAAGCAGTGAAACTTGGAACTTGGACCAGTAACTCTTAGGGATAAAGTTCTTTGTCTATAAAATAAGGAGGCTGGACCAGAACAATGACTTACAAACAGTACTGAATGGAAGTCTGCAGTCTACAAAGTGCCTTAGCTGAGAGGGGAGCCCTGAGGGCTGGCCGGGGACAGCCCAGGAACCCCGCTTCTCCAAAAGCAATGGCTTCTGTGTGTGTCTGTTTCACCAGTCCGGGCTGCTTAGTTGTTATAAAGTTTGACAACCACATAACCAGACTAACCTTGTTATTCATGAGAAACACCAAAATAAAGCTGTGAGAACGGATCGATGTTAGCAAGAGAGGGGGTGTTTATCTTGCAGATGTGCCACTCTGAACTGAATAAGGACCTGGAGCTAAACGGGACTTGCTAATACAAGGCAGGGAGACCTGCCACCTGGGTCACGCTGGCTCGGCTTTTGGGCAGTCAGAGGGATGAAGCTGGAGGAATGGGTCAGGAAAAGAAATAGAAGGAGGGAGAAAGATCAGAGGACTCCTGAGCACCCATGTGAGGTAGGCTCAGAGGAGCCGGGAGGGGCTTGGAGGGCACTGGCCAGGCAACACTGGCCCTGTCTGCTGCTCTCTGCAGGGATTTCTGCTTTACCGCAAGAAACAGGTGATTTCCGGAGCTGTGCCAGGCACCGCTGGGTCTAAAAGTAGGTTTACAAAAATAAAACCAATCATCATAATGCTGGAATACTTAAAGGTTTACGAACCCAAATCCCGAAGATTCAAAAGCCTCTCTTAAATGAAGGTCTGTTGCAGTGAAAATGAGCTGGTTTTTCGCAGGTGTCCACCTATCAGGGGGCCTACTGAGAGAGGTTTCTCAGCAGTTACCCATCATCACTTTGGGAATGCTTGAAAACAGCAAATTATTTTTTGAGGACGAGAAAGTAATGACTTTGTTCAAATTCCTGAGATTATAATTTGCAATGCTCAATATTTCTTTTTTCAATTCTATCTGCCCCTAATACACATATAAATATTCAGTAGTGAAAACTGAATTAAGGGGATAATTAGTGGATGAGTCCAAAGTCACAATTACACTAATTCGACGATTTCAATTACTCTGGCGTTCTCTTTGACAAGGAGGACTGAAACAAGCTGAAATTGGAACCCACAGATCATACAGAGATAAGATTACTGGATGGCATTTTGTATGGAAATACTCACTCCGAAGTATGCCTCATTAGAATCACAGTCACAAAACCCTGTCAATCTTTCCCTCTAAATAAGAGATTGACACATCCCGTCCTACCCAATAACACATTCTATTCCTCCTGTCCCCAGTAAAACGTTACCTATGAAACAATCAACCATTATCCAATGTCCTCATTTGCGAATGGCAGCTTCTCAAACACCAGGTGGAGAAAGGCAGTCTGCATTCAAATCCTGACTCCTTCAGAAACTCAAGATACGATATATGTGAGCTCTCTGGGTCTCTGAGAATCACATGGTGCTCAAAGCATGGCTTCTTTTTGCATTTGGAATATGCAAGGCTCCTCTCTTTTACCTTCCCCAATGTCCAAAACAAAGCAAAACAAAGCAGCAACAATCAAAACATGAAAACAAAAACGATGCATGAAAAATTGTATTATTTAAAGAGGGAAAGGAGGAAAGCATTTCCAGCATTTAAAAGAGATTGCTGTTATTCAACCTACATAGTTTCCAAGACTGAAATCAACTCTGCACAGCTCCCAGGAATTTCTTTAACCCAGTGGTTCTCAACTAGTAGTGATTTTGCTCCTGAGGGGACATTTGGCAATGTCTGGTGACATTTTTGGTTGTCACAACTGGAGGGAGTGCTATTAGGATGCACTGGGTAGAGATCAAGGATGCTGCTAAATACCCTACAGTGCACAGGGCAACCCCCATCATCACAAAGAATTATCTAGCCCAAAATGTCAATAGAGGTTGGAAAGTCCTGCTATTAACCCAACTACAAATGATGCATCATGGGTAATGGTGCTTAACTGTACTGAATAGAGACGCTCATAATTCATTCCATATGTCATAAAATAGAGACTAATTCTAGATGATGGTTAGGAGAGCACAGAGGTGCCAGAGACTGGCAAAGTGGGACAATTTCAGACTTGACCTGTATGGAGGACCTATTGTGTGCTAGTTGCGTATAACAATGCTCATTTAAAGAAGCCCAGTCTAAGAGACTAAGAGAAGTTTAGACATACGACAAAGATTCCTTGGTTGGGTAGGGAGCCAAGATTCACAAGCAGGGCTGTTGCCTTCTAGTGGTATTTGGAAGGAGAAGGTAGTACCTGTCACGTGATGCTAGAGGAACTGATGGGAGAGAAACTGAGACCCCTCTTATCACTTCTGTGCACCTTCCCTAGCTTCAGTGTGATTCTGCTTGTAACAGCTTGTACCTGTGATCTTGTTTAGAAGATGACTTTGGATGCTTAGAGCCACTTTGCCCGTATGCACAGAAAGTCCCCAGTGGCCAAGATTCCACTTCCCCTGAGCAGCACTTAGCCAGTAACTCAGAGCCCTGAGGGTATAAAAGTCTAGGTCCTGTTCCTCAAGGCAAGAGAAAGGCTGAGAAGTAACTCACACTCCAGAGTTCCCCTGAGGGGTGAGGCTGGGGAACCCCATGTGGGACTTGGCCCGCCACCCGACCCTTCCCCAGCCTGCATGCCCCATCCCCTCGCCGCTTCCTCCTGAGAGCACTTCCGTAAAAAATCACTTGCACACAAATCCTTGTCTCTAAGTCTGCTTCTGGGGGCCCCTCATACATCAGAAGAGGTAACGTGGCGGCCACAGAGGTTAGGGATGCTTCTCAGAGTAAAAGGATATTTACCTGGAGGACGGTGGGAGATAAGTTCAGAGACACAGTCTGCACCTACCAGGAGCCTAACTAAGGAATCTGGACACAGCCTGTGAGCAAAGGAAAACTATTAACAACTTTTTTCAGTAAGGGAGAACATTCCACATGAAGCTGAATTGGCTACATTAATAAACCTTAGTTGATACTAAACGTAATATATTGGTTATTTTCCAAGTGCATTACTAAGTAATGGGAAACTTGCAAGTATAGCAAAATATAATAAAGGAACATGAAAAATTCTTAGGTGTTGATTACTTTCTATGTACAAAGGGGCTTTGTGCTCTAAATACACATGAATAGATCAAATGACTTTGAACCATGATTATGGCCAGCCATGAAAAGGAGGCTTGTTTCCCTGTGGCCTGGGACCGCTTTTTACAAAATGAAACACTTCTCTCTACAACAAGTTCCATTTCTTTTTTTTTTTTTTTTTTACAAGTTCAATTTCTAACATGAAACAGGAGAACTACTTGGGATCTCATAAAAGTATGGTCATTTACTGTTGGTTTAGTATTGAATATTTCCTACCTGCTTACTGTGGGCCAAGCACTTAATAGATTATTTAAGAAGTAAATATTAAAGTTAAATATTGAAATCATCTTCTGGGTTTTTTAACTATGTTCTGTACATATAACCAGAAGAGAGTTTTCTACAACATTAAATCTTAGTCTGAGGTCTAAAAAGTAGGTTATTCATGATAACTGGGTAGAAATTCTGCCCAGCTTTTTAAATGCCCAAAACATTCTGAAATAAATGATTTTGATATAACATGAAAACTTAGATTTTAGCCTATACTTGATAACGCTGCAATTCAATTTTAGTAGAACATTTATTGCCCAGATCCATGGGGGAAGCCAGCTTTTACTGGAAAGAGTTGGACAGTGATTATTTGAGGCTTTGTAGGCCAGATGGTTTCTGTCATAATTACTCAATCCCGCCCTGCAGTGCAACAGCAGCTGTAGGCAATACATAAATTAATGGGTGTAGCTGTGTTTCAATAAAACTTTACAGACATTGAAATATAATTTTCATATCATTCTCATGTGTCACAAAATATTCTTATTTTGATTTTTTTGCAACCATTTAAAAATGTGAGAATCCTTCTTAGCTCACTAGCGGGCTACCTAAAAACAGGCAGTGGGATGGGTTCAGTCCAAGAACCTGGCTCTCCGGTTTGGAGTTTCCCCAAAGCAGGACAGAGGCAAAGGCTTGGGGCGCAGGTACGGGAGGTGACCCCAGGAAGCAGGACTAAAGGAACATGGGGCAAGAAAGAGAGAGGCTGGAAGAGAGAAAAAGAACAACAAAGGATGTGTTATTGTGTCAGTTTTGAGGGCAGCAGGGCTCCATCCCACTGGAGACCCTCTGAGAAAGGGGTGGGGAGGGCCTCAGACATGTACCTCTGAAGGATGGGAGGCCACTCCGGATGGTGGAGCTGAACTTAAAGAGGGAAGAACAAAAACCTCATGTGCCTAAGCGTTCACCTGAAGGCACAGACTGAAATCAAAGATTTTCTATAACATGATTTAAAACCTTTTATCTCATACAGCAGTAAAAATAAAATATCCAAAAATCTAACTCAGACTGTGAGTCTGATCAAATCCAAGTGTGCTGCCGGAATTACAGTACCAGTTGGATTCATATCCCCTGCCAGGTCTCTGATGTGCGTGATGGCAGTGACCTGGAAAGAGGGCAATTCCAGCAATTTGAATGGAAATATCTGGAACACTTTGAGGAATACCCTGAATCCCCAACCCCCCATGAAGTGCTTCCCACTGGCCATCCTGTGTCTGCAGAGCAGGTCTCCTCCCCTTGTTTAGAGAAACTCTCACCTCCTGACCTGAGCATGTGCCCTTGTGGAACAAAGGTCATATTATGTACCCAACTCATTGTCACTGTCACTCAGGCAGTAACTAGAATCAGATCCCAGCATGCCCTGAGAGAGAAGCTGAGTGTGGAATCAAACTAGGGAAGGGAAGGCTTATATGATGGATACCTTCAGGAATTTGTTAAACGATAAGAACAAAAATCAGGGGGATGTTTGTGAGAACAGACTGTGAGCACTGTGAACCCAAAGGGAAGAATATATGAAGAATGAAAAGGAATATATTTCACAATAAAAATAATGTATATTTCAGTACAGAAATGCTGGGGCATGACTACAGGAGAAGGTACTCTGGAGAGATCTGGCACTTGCCCCGACCACGTGAATGCAACAGCTACAAACGCGCACGGATGCAGATGTACTACGGTAGCAATGCCTGCCTGTGTGAGTATTAGCTTCCTGTTGCTGCTGTAACAACCACAAACTCGGTGGCTTTTTAAAACCACACAAATGTGTTCTCTTAAAATTGTGGAGGTCAGAAGCCTGAAATTGTCCTCCCTGGGTGAAGATCAAGGTGTTGGCAAGATGGCTTTCCTTTCTGAAGGCTCCAGAGGAGAATTCATTCCCTTGCCTTTTCTGCCTTCCAGAAGCTGCCTGCATTCCTTGACTTACGGCCCCCTTCTCCATCGTCAAAGCTAGCAATCATATCACTTCACCCTCTGCGTATTCATCACATCTCCTTCTTCAACTTTCCTGCCTCCCTCTTTCCCTTTTTAAGACCCTTGTGATTACACTGGGCCCCCCTTCAGGTAATCCAGGACAGTCGCTCCATTTCAAAACCCTTAATTTAATCACATCTGCAAAGTCCCTTCTGCCATGTACAATAACACTTTCACGGGTTCCAGCGATTAGCAGTATCATCAATTGTTGAAGTTTTCCAGCTTTTCACAGTATATCCAGGCTAGAGTACCCACTTCTCTGAGCCTTTTGGCTCCTTCTTCTGCCATCTGCTATGGTAATTCTGCCATTTTTACTTGACTTGGTGCAGGCCATTGTTTTCCTCCAGCTTCCCAGAGCCATGCCAATTGCGTGCCTGCATGGTCTCCTTGCATCCTTGCCAGGGTGCCCAATCCTGCATCCCAGGAGAGTGCTCCCAAATCAGTACACTCTCTTTGGTCCAAGATTTGCTCCCTCCTCCTGAATCTCAAGATGCAGTACCACAGTTCTCTTCCGGATCCTCACAGCAGATGTCGGCTAGATCCTGCAGCAACTTTGGGACACAGTCTCCTTCCTCCCTCGGAAGGCCAGCCCTTCTCTGGCAGGGTTATGTTGTGACATCACCCTAATTTATCCCCTAGTTGGCTGCAGGAGATAAAAGCACTCTATCCTGGTTTGCCACCGTTGAAAGTGTTAACAATCCTAGAGCTACTATATGCCAGAAGCTGTGAGAGTTTCATTGCCCCAGAGTAATAGGGCCCTGCTTGCCAGCTACCTGGTGGGTAATCCACCCTCCAAATCCCATTTTAGAGCGAGCTTCCTCAGATCTCTCTTGGCACCAAATCTCTTAGTGTAGGAGTGTTCTTGGGAACACATGTAAGGGTGTGAGGAAAGCAAGCCTGGGCACAAAGAGAGGCTAATTGCAATGTGGGCACACCACCAGCCTCAGCTGAGCCCACGTGGAGCGTCCTGAAGCTGAGACGGCCCTTTAAATCGCCCTGCCTGGAGGCGAGGGGGCCAGGGCTTTCTCCTCCTGCCCTCCCGGGGAAGGGATGCGACCCTTGTGAGGTGGTTCTCTTCAGCCAAGGGCAATTCCCGAAAAGGGACCCCCGCTCCTGGCAGCTGGGGGGACTGGTGCTTCAGTCCTGAAGAAAAACCTGGGTGATACACAGCAGCATCCGCGACAGGGCGATGGCAAAAAAAAGGGAGGTTTAAAAAGCCTCACCCCAGCAGCTTTGATAGGCTGAGAGGTCATTTCCTGCCCTCCGGGGGGAGGCTGTGGCATCTTGGACTTGTCATCAAAAAATGGTGGGGGTCTGGTCCTTCTTGTCATCAGCTGCCAAGAATGGAACCTGACAAATCAAAGAACCTCTCTGAAAGGAAATAAACTATTTTTTAACTCCTATTTGTACTAACGTCTGTTTCAGCTACTCTCTCTTCGGCCCTCGTGGCCAGGGAAAGGCGCAGAGGACAAGCGTGCCTCGACTGAGCCCCTCCACGTCCCTGATAAGAAAGCGATGGGAAAGAGCCCCACGGGAGCAGGCAGGAAGCAGGCTGCGGTCAAACTGTCCAAGAAGCGGCAACGTAACTTGTCCTGGGCCTCCACTGGTACCAGGAAGTTCATTGCCACCTGAGAGCACCACGAGGCCAGCCTCGCCCTGCCTACCACCTCCTTCATGCCGAGCTCTCCAGGTCTGTGACGCCAGAAGGATCTGTCCGGAACCCAATGATAATATATTTCATAGACCATGGGTTTAAAGGTCAATGAGATAAATGATGTGGAATGTCAGCATGCAAAACGCTCCAGTGAAGAAAGTGGGTCAAAGGCAAAATGGGGATTGTGACTCTGAGGAGAGGTAACTTTTCTATATCACTACGCAGTGAATTTGCTGGGAGAACCAGCCTCACCTAGGCTTGGGGATCCATGAGGGGAAGTCAGAGAAGTCAATACAAGAAGAGAGAGGGAAAAAAAAAGCCACCATTTTCCTCAGTATTTAAAGTATTCTCTCATCTGTGAGACTTGTTCAGTTCTTGCTTTCCTCATGAAAAGTCACTTAAAACATGTATGATGTAACCCATGTTCACAGCGGCATTATTCACAATAGCTAAAATGTAGGCTCAACCCAGGTATCCATTGTCAGATGAATGGATACACATACTATGGATTATTACTCAGCCTTAACAAGGAAGGAAATTCTGCAAAATGCTGCAACATGGGTGAAACTTTAGGCCATTATGCTAAGGGAAATAAGCTAGTCACAAAAACACAAATACTGTATGATTTCACTTACATGAGGGACTTAGAGTAGTCAGATCCATAAAGACAGAAAGTATAATGGTGATTCCAGGAGCTGGGAGGGAGGGGAGAACAGGGGGTTACTGCTTAACGGGTACAGAGTTTCAGTTTTACAAGATGAAAAGAGTTACAGGGATGGATGGTGGTGATGGTCGCACAACAATGCGAACATATTTAATACCACTGAACTGTGCACTTAAAAATGGTTAACATGGTAAATTTTATGTTACATGTATTTTACTACAAATTTTTTTAAACTAAAGCATATATGAAACAAAGAGAATCAAGAAAAGGAAGCAAAGAGAGTTAAATCTCTAAATTAAAAATAAAAGAAAGTTAATTCGCTCATTTTGAAGCTTTTTTTTTTTTTTAATAAACTCACTCAGAATCAACAATAGAAAGGGAAAATAAATGAAACAGATGAGACTTTAAATGAGATCAGGAATAAGACAGGAGAAAGCCAAAAGAAAAAAAAAACCAGTAATAATCCACTGAGATAAGTAACAGAAACAGAAGTTGAAGATGGTATGGTTAAAATGAAACTGAAAACTTTTTGGTTAAAAGGTGAATTTAAGAATTATTAGCAGGGGGGAAAAAGGGGGGGAATCTGGCTAGATTGGGTCAGAGGTGAAGTCCTAGGTGAGGCCATGGGGCTGGAGCTGCATTTGGCTGCAGGAGCAGGAATATGCCCCACACGGACTGGGATCCCAGGAAGCCGGTATCAGGGTCTAGACAGGAAAACAGACACCATGCCAGGTTAACAGAAAAGACTTAACCTAGAGAATTGACTGACCTGGTGTCAGCGAAATGATAAGACAAAAGGAAGAAACAGAAGCAGCAACTCATCCCTATATGAGGTGAGAATGATTGGGATTTAAAGGTTTGGAGGAGGAGCCCCATGGAATTGGAAGCCAGGCCTGGGGGCATGGGTGGAAGGGGTGGGCACTGCCCTGCTGGTCTTCGCGACTCTGAGGGGTACAATGGGGCTAGTTCTGGGAGTGTGGCAAGTACTAAAACCAGCTGCCACTGTCAGAGTGCAGAACCACTGCTGTAGTGACACTGTCAGAAAAGAGAAGTGAACAGAAAGGAACAAGTCCCTTCTCCTCCTAACTTTGAAGTCTCCCTCTAGGGCCCCCTACTGGCAGAGCCTAATAGGGCATCAGCTGGCAAAGGGTTGCAAAGTCCCATTCTCAGCATGGTAAGACACAGTGCTGTCCAGTCTGGTTGTCACTTGTCACAAGTAGCTATTTAAGTTTTAATTTAAATACATGAAAACTAAATAAAATGTAAAATTCCGTTCCTCAGTTGCACTAGCTACATTTGGAGCGCCCAAGAGCCACACGTGGCTAGTGGCTACCATGTTGGACAGCACAGCTGTGGGGGATGGTGAGGCCTTTACTAAATCACATAAGAAGGAACACAATTCATCTTGGTAAGTTTCACCTTCTATGTTGTATCTGCAAACCCAAAGAAGCCATCTATACCCTAGCAAAGCTGATCTTTCTTCAAACAAATAATGGTATTACGCCATTAAAAAAGGACTTTTCTTGAATTTGATGGTGGTGGTGGTGGTATGGCAATATTTTATTGAGCATTTACATTGAGAGCCAGCTCCTGTGCCAAGGATTTTGGTTTCAGTATTCCATTTCATAACACAGCACAATGAGCTAAGTACTTTTTTGAGCCCATCTTACAGACATAGAACCTGGAACTGACAGTGGGCAAGGAACCTGTCAAAGCCACATGGCTGACTGCAGAGCCCTTGACGTGACCTCTGGAATATAGTGTTTCAGGCTGTCAAAGAGAGCTGACATTTCACAAGGAGGAGATTTTATTTGCTTGCCATTGTTCAGCAGAACATTATTTCCTCAGAAAAAAATAATAAAGCGGACAAAGAAAACCAACAATTAAGAAGAGTACTTAATAACATAAGGAATTATGACAATGAAGGTAATTTCACTTTCATAAAATTCCCTCCCTACAGACTTGCAACAACCCAACAGGAAGAGAGAAAGGTTCTTTCTGGTTTTATGATGAGTCATGATACTCCATCAGATTCAGTGTTTAGAAATATCGTGGATTGAGCCCTTCACCTTTTGGTTATGATGGTTGTAAGATGATTGCTTAATTGATGAGTGCAGACCAAAGCTCCATGTGCCGTCATTCTTGACAGCATTAACACTGCAGCTATCTAAGCTACGTCAACAGAGACCACAGGATCCAGACACGGCTGGGTCGGTCATTAGCTTTGTGATATTGGAGTAGTCATGACGTTTCTCTAAGTCTCTGTTTCCTTACCTTATAGGGATGTTGCGGGATTAAACTAGATCATGGATATATGTAAACAATCTGGAACATTCTTTGACATGTCTAACTGTGCTCTTATTAATGGATTTTAGGTGGCCCTCTAACAGAAGGCAAAAGAGACAGAAACAATTGTTTCTTGTCTCTTAAGCATGTATACATTCATTTGTTCGCTCAACAAATGTTTGTCAAATGCCTACTATGGTCACTATTCTGGGTTCTTGGGATATATCAACCAACACACCAGACAAAAATCTGTGCCATTATGGAGCTAACATTATATCTATTTAGCACCTATTCTATGAAAGACATTAACCTTATTTGTCACAAATATAAATAGGAATTTTCCCTGTCTTTAAGAAGTTTATATTCCATTACCTTAAAAGCTTACAAAACACCCTCTAAAAGGAACATTTATTAGCATACAAAGTATCCCTGATATCTGGAATTAAACGTGTTAAGGGGGAAAAATGCTAATTTAGATATAAGAGCATCTATGGTCCAGCTCCATCTCTGCTTCTAACTTTCTGTATTATCATTTATACTCTGTGAGCTTCCGTTTTTCTCACCTGCCAAAGTGAGAGTAGGTATTTTCAGCAGTAAAGTTATATTTTCTTTATGTCTATTATAATCATACTAGCAAGACAGGGCACAGTTATGAAGACCAGAAAAATACACTTTTCATAGTTAATGCCATAATCACAGGCACTACTATCATGTATAACTTAAACTGAGATGCAGCCTTCTAGGGGACTAGTTTTCCTACTGAAGATAGCAAAAGCAGCTGTTTGGATGGTCTCAAAAGCAGAGTCTGAGACAAAGACATAATCTCAGCAAAGCACTGATAATCTATCTGAGAGGGGACCCCAAGAAGCTGTACTAAGAGAAGGGAGCTGTGAGACGAGGGAGAATGCCAGTGTCAGGCACACTCATGAAGTTGCTGCTTTAGCAATTAGGACGCAGTCTCATCAGGACTTCTGAGCAAAGACAAAATACCTGCCAGAATAATCCACGCAAAGGAGAGGAGGCTGGTGCACCTCTCACAGGGTCCCAGCCCTGACTGATGGAGGATTGCCCCAAGGATGTCAAGGGCCTCACCTCCTGAGCCCAGCAGACTTCCACAGCTTCAGCGTTGAGAAGGCCAAGAGACAGAAGGCAAGTCCAAGGTGTGATGCTGCCGTGGGTTAGACTGTGTTTCCTGCTCCCCCACTCAAAACTTTACATGTTGGAGTTCTAACCCCCAGCACATCAGAAATGTGACATTATTCGAAGAGAGGTTTTGACAGAGGTAATCAAATTCAAACGAGGTCACTCGGGCAGGCCCTAATCCAGTATGACGGGCATCCTTGGAAAAGGGGGGAAACCTGCACACAGACATAAGCACACAAGGAA
The DNA here is from genome assembly GCF_036321535.1 of Camelus dromedarius. NCBI lineage: Eukaryota > Metazoa > Chordata > Mammalia > Artiodactyla > Camelidae > Camelus > Camelus dromedarius. Next base: position 25,810,018 of record NC_087462.1, read on the forward strand.
ACTATCATGTGAGGACTGGCGTTCTGCTGCCACAGACCAAGGAACTGCCAGGTGCGAGGAGAGAAGCCTGGGACGACCCTCCCCTGGCACCTTAGGAGGGCGTGTGGCCTGTCAACACCTTGACCTCGCATGTCTAGTCTCCAGAACCGTGAGAGATTCACGGTACTTTGTTCCTGCAGGCTTGGCACACTAGTACAGTGTCATGCTGAGTCTGGACGGGCAAGGAACTGTGCAACCCAGCTGTGGCAGAAGTTAGAAGCAGGCAAGGGAGCTGACATGGGCCCTAAAGACGTCTCTGACAGAGTCCCTAGACAGTGGACACGCTGAGGCTAAGAGATTACCCTGTTGCTTCTCAGCTCCCCTTAAAGAAAGGGTGTGAAAGCTACAACCCACGATGGCTAGAACTAGAACCCAGACTGTCAAAAGGTGTGCTCTGTGTGTTCATTAAACTTGAAGCGATGATAAAGCCGCCTATTATCCTCTCAACTGGTAACACACCTTTTCTTGCTAAGGCAGCCTTTGAGATTCCATGTCCTCTTTTCTATGAACCAATTACACTGGTTAACACATTTGAAAACAGGACATTTTAACAGCCTGGTTTCTAGAGCAGCCTCCGTTCCTCGTAGGGTAAGAATGACAAAAACAAAAAATGGATGACAACTGTGTTACAACTATAAAAATCTTACATTTATATTCATAATATTTTACATTGGGAAAGGTTTAAAAATTGTAATGAATTCACTAAAATGTGTCACAGAACTGCCGAGGAAATTGGGAGCATGGGTTTTTGCTTGAAATCTGAGGTTCTTTAACTGGGTCAGGAATATCTTCCTAAAAGCACTGTTCTCAGACACTGTCATTTTGTACTTTCCTTCCAAAAGCATCAATCTCAAAAGAAATATGTGTACAAATTAGTGAGAGGAGTTTTTTCAAGACACTGTATGTGTTGGGTCTGAAGAAAAAGCAAGACTCTCCATGGAAGTCAGTTACTTTTTCATGCCCCACTTTGATTAGAACCTGACTCTCCCTTCTCACCTGACTGACCTACCCCTTCCTGAAGCTAAGCAACTTTCTGGGATGAATATATACATTGAATCCTGTTGGCCAACAGAAATGGGAGCTGGGTTTCAATATCAATGCCCCATTTTTTTTTAAAAAATTAGGCAGATTGCCTCCTTGTAAAAGGAGTTGTAATTTGTCAAGAGTTAAAAACACAAAAAGTAAGTTGGAAGTAATCTAGACACTTGGTCACAAATAAGATTTCCATTTATAATACTGTAAATTAAAAAAGGAATGTGCCATTTAGGGCCTATGTTGGATAAGGAATTTAAAGCAAAGACTTTTTTCTAGCATGAAGTTCTCACTACTTCTTTTTTTTTTTTCAGTTTTCTTGAGATATAATTGACATATAACATTGTGTAAGTATAAGGTATACAATGTGATGATTTGATACATGTATATATTACAAAGTGGTTACCACGATAAGCTTATTCAACACATCCTTCACCTGACATAATTACCATTTTGTTGTTATTGTTATGGTGAGAACATTAAAGCTCTGCTCTCTTGGCAACTTCAAGTATAAAATATGGTATTGATAATGACAGTCACCATTAGACCCCCAGAACTCATTCATCTTATAACTGGAAGTTTATACTCTTTGACCAACATCCCCCCATTTTTTCCACCCCTTAGCCCCTGACAACCACCATTCCACTCCCTGTTTCCGTGAGTTTAATGTTTTCAGGCTCCACATATAAAGGAGATAGTACAGTGTCTTTCTCTGTCTGACTTATTTCACTTGACATAACGTTGTCAAGGTCTATCCACATTGTCACAAATGGCAAGATTTCCCTCTTTCTTATGGTTGATAATATGCACTGTATATACATGTAACACAATTTTCTTATCCATTCATCAATGGACATTTAGCTTGTTTTGAAAGTGAGATATTAAATTCCCCTACTGTTATTTATTGTTTGTTGTCTATTACTCTCTTCAGATGTTAGCATTTGCTTGATATATTTAGGTACTCCAACATTGGGTTGATGTATATTTGCAATTGTTATACTCTCTTGATGAATTGGTCCCTTTTTTATTCTATAATGACCTTGTCTCTCATTGCAGCATTTGACTTGAAGACTATTTCACCTGCTGTAAGTACAGATACCTTGGCCTTTTTTTTTTCAGTTTCCATTTTCATGGAATATCTTTGTCTATCCCCTCACTTTCAGCTTATCTGTGTACTTGAAGCTGGAGTCTCTTGTAGGCAGCATCTAGTTGGGTTCTGTCTTTTTATCCATTCAGCCACTCTGTACCTTTTGACTGGAGAATTTAATCCACTTACATTTAAAGGAATTACTGATAGGTAAGGACTTACTACTGCCATCTTGTTGTTTTCTGGCTGTTTTGTATTTCCTTCCTCCCTTTCTTCCTCTCTTACTGTCTTCCTATGTGAACTGATAATTTTCCATGTTGGTATACTTTGATTCTCTTCTCTCAATCTTACGTGGATCTACGAAGGATTTTCCTTTATGGTTACCCTGAGGCTTACTTGAAACACCTTATAGATATAACAGTCTATTTTAAGCTGATAAGAACTTGACTATGATCACAAAACTCTTATCCTTTTACTCCCACCCCTACTTTTTATGCTTTTGATGTCACACTTTATATCTTTTTATACTGTGTATCCATTAACAACTTATCATAGCTGTATCTATTTTTAACACTTTTGTCCTTTAACCTTTATACTAGAGTTAAGTGGTTAACACCCTACCGTATTATAGTATCAGAGTACTTGAATCTGACTATCAATGTGTTGCATATTTGCACGTGTTTTCATATTACTTGTTAGTGCACATTCATTTCAGCTTGAAGAGTTCCTTTTAGCATTTCCTGTAAGGCAGGTCTAGTGGTGATGAGCTCCCTCAGCTCAGGGAAAAATCTCTATCTCACTTTCATTTCCAAAGGACAACTTTGCTGGGTAAAGTATTCTCGGCTGGCAGAATTTTTTTTCTTTCAGTACTTTGATTGTATCATCCCATTCTCTCTTGGTCTGAAAGGTTTTTGCTGAATAATCCACTGATAGCCTTATGAGGGTTCACTTACATGAGAGAATTTTTTTCTTTTGCTGTTTAAAAATTCTCTTTCTCTTTGACTTTGGATAGTTTTATTATAATGTGATTTGGAGAGGATCATTTTGGATTGAAATCTTGAGGTATCTATTAGCTTCATGAACTTGAAATTCCAAGTTTCTCCTCAGGTTTGGGAAGTTCTCTGCCATTCTTTCTTTTTTTTTTTTTTTTCCCTTACTGAAGTATAGTCAGTTAAAATGTGTCACTTTCTGGTGTACAGCATAACGTTCCAGTCATGCATATACATACATGTATTCATTTTCATATTCTTTTTCAGTAAAGGTTATTACAAGATATTGAATATAGTTCCCCATGCTATACGGAAGAAATTTGTTTTTCATCTATTTTTATATATAGGGCTAACATTTGCAAATCTCAAACTCCCAAATTTATCCCTTCCCACCCCCATTCCCCCAGTAACCATAAGATTGTTTACTATGTCCGCGAGTCTCTTTCTGTTTTGTAGATGAGTTCATTAGTGTCCTCTTCTTCTCTTTTTTTTAGAGTCCACATATAAGTGGTATCATATGGTATTTTTCTTTCTCCTTCTGTCAGCCATTCTTTCTTTAAATAAGCTTTCTACCCCTTTCTCCCTCTTTTATTCTTCTGGGACTCCAATGATGCATAGATTATTTCTCTTAATGGTGCCCCTAAAGACCATAGGCTTCCTTCATTTATTTTCATTCCTTTTTCTTTTTGTTCCTCTGATAAGATAATTTCAAATGATTTGTCTTTGAACTGGCTGATGCTTTCTCCTCTTGGTCCTGTCTGCTGTTGAAACTCTCTACTGAATTTCAGTTCAGACATTGTTTTCTTTCAGCTCCAAAATTTGTTTGATTCTTTTATTTTTTTCCTGTCTTTTCGTTAAACTTCTAATTTTGTTCTTGTATTATTTTCTTTATTTCATTAAATTGATTATATGGGTTGTTTTATAGTTCTCTGAGCATTTTTAGAACAATTATTTTTAACTTAGTGGGACAATTCCTGTATTTTCACTTCTTTGGGGTCAGTTACTGGAGGTTTACTGTGTTCCTTTGGTGAAGTCGTGTTTCCCTGAACCTTTGTAATCCCTGAAGACTTCCACAGGTGTCTGCACATCTGAAGACACAGTCAGCTCTTCCAGACTTTATGGGCTGATGTTAGTAAGGAAAGACCTTCATCTGTGGATGGGGGCATGCTGGAGTATGCTGTGACCTTGGGCCTAGTGTTTCAAGGTGCCAGGTGCAGAGGTAAGTGGTAACTCTGGGTCTGGGGGGGTTGTGGTGACTTAGTGGTTCTGGGTACTGGGGTTCATAGCATCAACAACTGCAGTCTTTGGTGAGCACTGTGGGGGATCCATAGAGGCTACACAGGAAATATTGGGATCCTCTGGGACACTGTTACTAATGTGTCTTGTGTATAATCAGATGAGTGACTTGCTTCTGTTTACATGGAGCCTGGCAATGATCCAGGTTGAAGAGTCAAGAGTCAGAACCAAGGCAGTAGAAGTGGGGAGGAAGAGGACAGGTTATAATTTTAAAGGCAGAATCAACAGTTTGTTGACTGACAGCCCCCGGGGATGAAGACAGAGAGAGTGGAAAATGAAAGATGAAAGATAATGCAAAGGTTTTTAGGTTGGGTGACTGAGTGATATTGCTGTGAATTAAACTAGAGAACACCAGAGGAGAAAGGATGAAAGGGAAGACAGTGAGTCAAGCAACTGTGTTGAAGATGCCTTAATGAGATATCTTTGAGATATGCTGTTGGAATCACGGATTTGGATCTAAGGAGAAGAGTGGGGCTACATATATTTGGAAGTCATCTGTGAATACGGAAGGCAAAGAAACTGCCACCATAATAAATGTTTTCAAAATTATCTATTGTCCATGACAACTCTGGCTGTACATTATTTTTACTGATGAGGATACTGAGATTCTGAAAGACCAAATAATTTCCTCAAAGCCACATAGCTAATAATAGCAGAACCAGCATTCAACTAACTCTAGGAAACTTTTTAAAAATAACTTTTATTACAATTCTTATTTATTTGTGGGGGTATGTATGTATGTATGTATGTATGTATGTATGTACTTTAATGGAGGCACTGGGGATTGAACCCAGGACCTCATGCATGCTAAGCACGTGCTCTACCACCGAGCTCTATCCTCCCTCCTCAACTAAATCTAAATACAAAGTCTATGCTCTTTCCTCTGTCTCACTGACCCTCTCTAAGTAATGGTAGTGATTGACTCTTCCATGAAAAGCCTATAGGGTAAGGAGATAATAGGCACCGTATTGGATGTGATGGAAAAATCAAACATAGTCAGTTTGTAGTGCACATTCCAAAAGGCGAACGTAATAAATAATGTGATTGAGAGAGACGATGGCCACCTTGTGATTTTCACACCTAATAACGGCTGTTACTCTGCTTCCTAGGGAAAATTTCATTAGGCTCTTTGAGTGAATGTGACTTTCTGACTTTGTAAAATAAAGAGAAATCAAGAACACTTAAGCAGCAATAAAAGAAAGGGTGTCTCAGATCTGCAGCTTCTCAGTTTCAATATGATGCTTTCAATGCTGTCAAGTGGCCATTAGGTTGTCAAATTGGTAGTTGACCACCAATCAGACACATTCCTATTTTAACTTTAATACCACTGTAGCTTCTTTTACTACACCTCTAGAGAAGAGGCTCTAACTTCCATCTTGGTTTTTATTCTCAACAAAATGAAATACAAATTTTGGGGTAGACAATGAAAGAGTGACTCTATTCTTCATTAAATGCTTCAGTATTTGAAAAATTAATGCATTCACTCATATTTTCAATGACTCTCCACTAACAAGACACTGCCCTTGCCTTCTTGGAGACTGCACTTCTGCTGGGGAAAGAGTTCAATCTTTAAGTGCAAATCATGAGTAGTGTCAATGAGGAGAAGCCAGAAGAGAGGGAGTGGGGAGGATGCAGACCAGTCCTTGTGGAGAGGAGGAGATGATGCACTGTAGAGCACAACTGGAAATCTTAGCCTGTGAAAAAGAGGACAGCCGCTCTTCAAGAACAGCCAGAGGAGAGGGAAGATTGGGTATAAAAGCAGTTCGATGACAAGAAAATTAATGGAACTTGTGTCTAGTGGCTTCTATTATTTTTCCTGTGCAATTTCCTTCTGAAAATCAAGAGGCAAGGTTCAAGCCAGCAGGAAAATTTAGAACAATATTATGTCTTTCATAGGGCTTTTACCATGTCCTAAACACAAAGATGCCTACACCCAAACATGAGATAACAGAATTACTGGAGCTGGGAAGTCAATTTTGAGTGCAGAGACAAGGACCGGGCCAACGTAAAACGGCCCAGGTATGAAACTCACCGATGGGAGAGTTTGCTTGGACGTAAGGGTGAAATTGGAAAATATTGAGAAGCAAAGAAAAGTTGCCGCTTCACCTAGACATCTGACAGGCCCCGTACAATATAAATAAGTGCTCAGGATTCTTTTGAGGACCTAAAAGGCAGGTATTTCACGATTTTTTACTGGTAGAAAAGTAAGGCTGTACTCCTTAAGTTTGGCTGCACACTGGAATCACCTAGTGTGGTAGCAATCTATTTCTACATAACAAACTGCCACAAAACTTAGTAGCTTAAAACAAAGAACACTTATTATCCCACATGGTTTCTGGATCAGGAATTTGGGAATGGCTTAGTAAGGGGTTCCAGCTCAGCATCTCTCATGAGGCTGCAGTCAAGATGCCAGATCAGGCAGCACTCATCTGAAAGCTTGACTGGGGCTTCCAAGATGGCTCACTCACACGGCTATTGGCAGAAGGCTGTATTAGTCAAGTTTCTCCAAAGAGGAACCAATGGGATATAAATATATATAAAATAAGGAACTGGCTTACATTTTATGGAGGCTGAGAAGTCCCCAAATCGGCAGTCAGCCAGCCTGAGACCCAGGAGAGGCAATGTTATAGTTCCAATCCCAGTACAAAAGCCCAAGAGCCAGGGGAGCCGATGGTGTCAGTTCTGATCCCAAAGCCAGCAGGCTGGAGACCCAAGAATAGAAGTTTCAGTTCAAGTCTGAAGGCAGAAAGACTGATGTCCCAGCTCAAATTAGGCAAGAGGAGTTCCCTCTTAGTCTTTTTGTTGCATTCAAGTCTTCAGTTGATTGCATGAGGCCCATCCACATTAAGAAGAAATTCTGCCTCAAGACTGGAACATCAACTCTTGCCTGAGTTTCCATCCTGCCAAACTAGACAGAGAGACAGACAGATAGATAGACAGACACACAGACAGAGACAGATATACAGATGTACAGAACATAGATATACAGATATGGATATTTAGATATATATATATCTTACTAGTTCTATTTCTCTGGAGATCCCTGACTGATGTAAATTTGGTACTTGGAAGTGGGATGCTGCTGTAACAAATACCTGAAAATGTGGAAATGGGTTTGGAGTTGGGGAATTTTGAGATGCTTGATACAAAAAGCCTAGATTGCCTTGAAGAGACGCAGGAACATGGACATTAAAAGTTATCCCGGTAAAGGCTAATATGGAAGTGGGGAACACAGTAGAGAAAGCTCCTGTCATCCCAGAGAATGCATATATCATCATGAATAGACTGCTGGCAGGAATATGAGCACTAAAGGTCGCAGATGGAAATGAGGAAGCTGTCACTGCACACTGGAGGAAAGGCAGTCTTTGTGTTTAAAGTGGCAAAACACTTGGGTGGACTGTATCCTAGAGTTTTATAGAAAGTAGAACTTATCAGCGAGGAGGTAACCAAGCAAAGCATGAAAGGTGTTCTCTGCTGCTTATAATAAAATGCCAAAGGAAAGGAATAAATTGAGAAAGAACTGATAAGCAAAAAGGGACCAGCACATGATGATCTGGACATTTTTCAGCCTATTCAAATAGCAGGAAAAGCTGAGAAAGTGTGCTCTGCAGAGAGTGTGGCCGGACAACAGTTTGTTAAAGAGACTGGACCTGTGATTTATGGACCCACTCAGCTGTCACAGCAGAAGCAGGAATAGACATGGGGTTATCCAGGAAGGGGCCGTGGAGGATGCTCCTGTCTAATGGCTCATATTCCTGTGAATTTCACCGGAATACTGACATGCTTTTGAGAATTTTATAGCAGCAAAACCACTGTCAGCCTGGACTGAGAGGGACAGAGAGGAGAATACCATGTGAAGGCAAGGAAAATGCCATGTGAAGATGGAGGCTGAGATTGGAATGACACATGGACAAGCCAAGGATTGCTGGAAATCACCAGAAGTTAGGAAGAGGCAAGCAAAGATCCTCCCCGAGGGCCTGCAGAGAGAACATGGCCTTGCTGACACCTTGATTTCATACCTCCAGCCTCCAGACCTGTGGAAAGACATTTCTATTGTTTTAAGCCACGCAGTGTGTGGTACTTTGTTACAAGTTCTAGAACATGAAGAGTGGATGTGTGGAAAATAGATACTAGCTAAGGTCTCCTCTTGCACTGGACCTGCATATATTCAGTACCTGCTCCAGGGAACAACAGAGAAGTGTTTTAATTTAATAAACAGATTAGATTAGATTAACTAAATAATTTCATTATTTAGTTGGCTTAAGACAGATTTGGAAGTTATACTACTTGTCATTTTGCCTTGTTTACATCTACCTTGATCTCTAATTTCCTTTTCCCCTCTCACATTGTTGTGAAGATAGCGAACAATATTTTTGCATGTGAAATCCAATGGAATAAACAACAGTGTTCCCTTGACAAACATGAGTGCTCATTAGTAAGGGATTTAAATTCTGCCCGGGCTTTGTTTACACACTCAGCCACTAATTGTCAGTCAGTCTGATAGGCACGGGGAACAACCACGCAGTGGAAATTACCAAAGCAGAAGCCCCACACTGATGAGACTGACACCCGATGCGGGTGCTGGAAGCCGCCTCAACTGGTGGAGCCACGGTGTAGATTTCCAAATCCCTATGACCAAGGTTGCTGGGACCAAACAGCCATCGGCTGTTCCAGGTTCTGAGTTCGTGCTCGGTTAATCAGGCTGCTTTATTCAGCTTTTGGGAGTCAAAATTGAGCTACACTGCACACTTCTTTCAGTTCTTTAAAGCTGCAAGGAATTCTCTTCCTCAGCTGGATGCTCATCTCCCCTGTCACGCACGGCTCCCTCCCACAAACAGCTGTGTCTTGCGAGGGCATCTGGGACTGTGGCCATCTTCATCCGCGTACAAGCGTGCACCTGAGTGGAAGAGGGGCAGGTCTGGCAACAGGGTTCCTCAGAATAGGGATCGTGACCCACTGGTGAATTGTAAAATCATCCGATGGGTCATAACCAGAATTTTTAAAAAACAAGATAGAACAGGATAGACTAACTAGAATACAAAATATGAGAATGTCCTTCAGTGCTTTTATCACCCCCTTTTTGAAGTCATGACTAGCAGACTGTTGGGGTTTATCTCATCGTTCGTTCTTTCAGGGGATTTCTCTTGTTCTTTTAATTGGGAGTGGTTCCTCTGCTTTTTCATTTTACTTATATTTCTGTGAAATTGACACCACATTGTAAACTGACTATATGTCAATAAATTTTTTTTTAATTTTGTGAACATAAAAAAAGTATCAGAATGCCTGACACATAGGAAAGGTAACCATTTCGTGAACCTTTTTCTTCACTTGTTTTTCCACATATGTATGTGCATGTGTTTATGTGTATGAGAGCATAACAAAGCCATATATCCTTCTGGGGGGGGATTATGTTTCTGAAAGTTTGAAAAATATAGCTCTAGGCATAATCATGATTTCCCAATTCCTTTCAGTTTAAAATGACTGCTAGCCCCTTGCCCCATTAACACATCCATCCCTCCTCCACTTCTTTTTATTAACACCATGTCCCCAGGCCAACAGCACTGGTGGCTGCTAGGGAAAACAAAAAAAAAAAGAATTCTGAAGACTCCAGTCCCTGGGAAATACAAACAAAAGGGCAAAATGGACCACAAGAAGAGCTCTGGGGCTTATTCTCCTTCAAGAGCCCTGTGATTTCCTTGAAACCTTGGGACTGAGGCCACCTGACTCATCTTCCTCCCTTCTTGTGGCTATTTAGGCACTAGGGTCAAAGATAAATGGATCATGGCTCCTCCTTAAGATGCTCCTAGATTGATAGCAAAGAAGGACATTTCAGATAGTATCATTGTAAGGTAATGCTGTAAATGCCCTGGTTAGGGTGAGGTTAAGAAAAACTAGGCAGCTGCTACCAAGGGTAAGATGTTCTTAAAAGGTAACGAGGAGTTTCCTAGGCAGAGGAGAGGAGGAAGGCCACTCCAGCCAGAGAGAACGGAATATGCCGGGTACGTGAAAGGAACAGCAAGTCCATGGAGCTTGGTATGTCATAGGACGGCATGGCATCATACCATATGGCTGAAACATTGGGTCACAGGGCAGAATGTTGGCCTAGAGAGTCAGGAGGAAAGGCAGAGACCAGGTCAGAGGGGGAAAGCTTTGGCAGTTATACTAGAGACTTCAGACACTATCCTGTAGTCATGGGAAATGACTGAGGGGTCTCAAGCTGGAATAAAGCAATCAGATTTGCAACACACAAGGGTCATTTTGTAAGGACAACAAGGCCAACTGCTGACATAAGGGGTGGTAAGCTTTCGGAGGCAGTAAAGTTTGACAGAACGCTATGACCATAGATCAGGTAAGATATGGTGGGGACCTTAATTAAAGTGGTGGGAAAGCAGAGGAGAAAACAGAAATAAGAGGTTGAAGAGATAGAATCAAGAGAATGTGGAGACTGGTAAAGAAGCAAGAGGAGCCCTGGTTACTCCCATCCTTCTCGACTGGGTGTCTGCATGGGTGGTGGTAACATCCGTTAGGACAGGAACTGCGGGAGGAGAAGCAACACTGGGGAGAGAGAAAAAATGCAGTTTGGGCTACACTGAATTAATGTGACTGTAGAACATCTAAACGCATTAGGATACTAGATAACTGAATGGGGTACCCTCTTTCTTTTGTTTTCTAAGCTGAAATGCAAACAACCCAAGAAACGTATAGGCCTTCAGTCAATTAACCCTTTCCTTTAAAGTCACCAGGCCGTGGTTTCTACTATGGTCCTTGGAAAGGTATTTCAGAAGGAGAAAAGATTCAGTACGCGGCAAATACAGGAAATTCTGGAAAAATTAGGGCACCGATGCTGGTATCTTCAGATTTAGGTAGTACTGAGACTTGAATAAATTCTCTTCATTCCACTGTGTGAAAACCAAGCTTCATTTTGAGAGCCAAGACATCTGCACTGGTGGCAAAGAATCAGTCACGAATTTGCCTCTGACTCCAAGAAAGCTACTGTTTTGTAGACATCAAAAGGATGTGGTTACGAATCACTCAGCCTTGAGCTCTCCCAAAGGGAGTGATGTTTATTCCTAGGGACAAGGTGTGCAGATCACCCAGGGATTTCGAGATCTGCCTGTCAATCAACCACAGGCACAGGCGGTGCTGGGGCAAAGCAGAGACGCTACTTGGATTTCAGCAATAAACTTGGTGCCAGAAAATGTAACTGCAGAACCAGACTGCAGTTGAATCTGCTACCTTTAAGACTTCAGGAATTCCTTTCCCCACCCAGCATTTTAAAATAATCACCATGTATTTCTTCACCAATGAAGAAATTGTATTTTGAAATGTCTGAGTCAAATTACTTAGTAGGACTTTGGGTGTGTGTACCTGGCGCAGGGGCAGGGGTGGGGTGTAGCACAGGAGTGTTAGGGAGGAGAAGAAACTCTTGCCAAGCTTTTTTGCGGGAGCAGTAGGGTGGGGAACGGAGGGACACCATGTAGTATCAATAAACTTAAAACAAGAAAAAGTAAAGTGTCAGAAGTGAAAATTTAGCACGTTTCTGGCTTCAAATACCATGCTGTTTTTCATCCCCAGGCATACAGAGATAACAGATATAACCCTGCTGATGCGGGTTAGATTTTACCCTCTTTTCCAAGTTCATTACTCGCCTCGATCCCTCTGCAGATTGTTAAAGAACTACCAGTCCCTGCCAGTCGTGGGGGGTGGTGCTTGAAGAAAGCAGAGCAAACTCAAAATGTTAGGGCCAGCTTCTTGGCTCCAAGCTAATTCACAGAGCTAAGAAATCAAAAAATCAAAGGCTGTAGTTTGTCCAAATGGACTCGACTTCTGCTTCCCTCATCAACAGTGCAGTCCTGGTACCACGCAAGCTCCAGTCCTGACTTTTAGTGGCTTTTTGGTGTCACTCCATCCACTCCAACTCCACAGGCTTAAATTCTACCTACTGTCTCCTCCTTCCCGGCCTACTAGCCACCACTTCTCACTTTTGTCTCTGAACCCATCCTTCCTGAATTCTCCTGATCCTCAAAAAGGTAGATGTGTGAATCTCACTCGCAGGCTACATGATTCACTCTGAGACACCCACTTTTCACCTCCTGATTTACACTTGTGCTGCCACAACGTCATGACCCCGAGGAACAATCAAAACCAAGCATGCCAAATCCGTGGGTGCCGGCGTCTGGGGATCTACAGCTTCCTACTCAGCATCTTCAAGAGGGTACCACTGGTACCTCAGACTAACCATGGGCATAACCGCACCCACGGTTTCCTGCGGCCCCACCTCAAAGTGCTCCCCCTTCCTCATTCCCTTACCTCGGCGAGCACACCATCACCCCTACGCTGCTCAAGCCAGGCTCATCCTCGCACTGACTCATCTGCCCAAACAGCTGCCAAGCCCCTTCAGTGCCACCCTCTCAACAGCTCTCAAATCCATTTCACTCCATTACCCACCTCAGCCCACACATTTTATATTTCTTCCTGGCATGAAAGTCTTATTACTGCTCTCTCTCACTCCACTCTATGGCCCTGTGACCCAACCTAGAGTGATCTTTCTAGAATGTAGTTTTGGACATGACATTCTGCTCCTTTACGTCTTTCAAAAGCTTCTTTCTGCCCTCATAATACTTCCCAAGAACCTCCATTATATGGCCCATTCTGACCACTCCAAGCCCGCTGGCTACAACTCAACAACTCTCCTGTGCTCTGACATGCCACGTCTCCTTCCCATGAAGCTGTCTACTCCTTATGCTCCTCATGTGCCTTGATACCTCATATTGCTTCCTCCTTGTTCTAGAAATTAGGAACTCCCATTTCTAACAAATGCACTAGATTAAAGAAAACAAGAATCTGAAAGTATATGTTTTCAAAGGGCATCTACCCAGAGGAGATGGCCTTTGTTTGGCAGAATGCCTAGCTGAAGTTTACAAAATAAAAAAGCAAGACAAGGGTTGAGTTAAAGACGAGAAAAGTCAAAGTGTAGTCCATACTGGAGCAAGGGAATTATGGGCCTCAGAGAAGCTGGGTGACGAGAGTCTGATGGAGGTGGAGTGAGAGCCCTGAGAAACAGGGAAGGGGAGATGTTAGGAGAGCATGAAAATGAAGGAGCCCAGTGTCCTGGTGACGACTGCAGCTGGGAAAGAAAGACACCCACTGACCAATTCTCGGTAATGAGGGTGGCCAAGGGACTGTGGAGAACTGGAGTGCCCATGAGCCAATCTTACACGGCTCGTCGTGCCTAGTCTGCGTTGCGGTCCCTCTCTGTTACCCTGAACCTTCCATCAGAATCTGTGACAACAGCCCTCTGTCCCAGCACAGAGCAGTGCCCCATACCAGAAGTGATGGACACACGCAGAGGCCACTGCTGGTGTAGAGACAACAGCAGCCACTAGAGAGCAGGGGGCGAAAGGGGAGCAGGCCACAGGGCGGACTGACCATGAGAAAGTCAGATGCATGGTACAGCCCGGACGTTGGTCAGCATGGGAGGTTTTCTACCACCTGAGGGAGTGCACCTCAGAGTGGTTTATGTGACGTCAGAGGAAAAGGAGACAAAATACCCCGAGGCGAAAAGAACTGAGGATTTCCAGACCACTGACCCTTGGGTTACAGTCACAGCTCATGCAATAAAGTTATAGGATTGCTATGAAGTAAATAAATACTTTTGAGTAAGTAAAAAAAAATGCAATAATAAATATGTTAGATATAAGTTAAATACTTAGAAGGGGGTGGGTAGAAATCACACTGGATTTGAGACATAAAGTAACACTACAGGAGTACTGATGATAACTTAGAAAGAAAAGATTGGTGTTCAGTCTCTGGATCCTTAACTTACAAAAAAAGGGAATTGTTTCCAACAGGTCAGAGAAATTATGCCAGGGGTTTGAGTCAAATTAGGAAGCAAGAGAGCATGAAGTGTGTGGAAGGGAAGAGGGAGGAGTTGATTAGTATTGTCCTAGAATTTTCACAATCTCTGATCTCGAAATTCAGGAAACCAAATAAAATTTACATTATATCTTATACAACAGAATTTATATACTAAGCAGGTAAAAGTTACCAAGCTTGAGATGTCACAATTCAGGACATATTTTAATGTCAATAGAAATCATTTCTGACATAAAATGTATTTTCAAAGCCTTAAAAAAATATTTCTTCACATAGAGAGCCAGCAATTATATGTGAGAACATTTGGTGCTTACTGCAGAGTCACTGGAGTTTTACAGAGACTGACATCTCTCTAGGACCTCAATGCTAATCAGAATTTGAGGCAGCGGTGTGAATGAACATGTAGTGGAATATTCATATATCCTGATTCCCAAGGCAGAAGCAACACCCCAGAAATTTGGAGGCTCAAGAATTCCTCCAGTGCTTGCCAATTAACTTGGATGTATTAGTCCGGATAAGTTAGAATATGCTACAACCATCATTCCAAAACTCTCACGACTCTAGCACAATAGGAGATTAGTCCTTACTCATACAAAGTCTTCAGCAGCTCTGGGAGCCTGTGCAGGACGGCTGTTCTCCACAAACTGGAGCAGTTTCCCACGGTGCTTAGATGCTGCGCGTTCTCCACACCAACAGACACTGCCGTGGCTGCTGAGGTCTAGGATGAGAGCAAGGAAAACCATGAACTTGCTTCCATCCATACTTCAGGTTTCACTCACAGGACTACACCTGAATTCAAGAAGCATGTGCTCACCACCGTCACCCTCACCCTGAAACGGAGGATAAGAAATCTTGCTGGCAAGTATTAGTGATGTCTGCTATAGCTATGTAGCAGATCTTTAGACTTTTACTTGTATTCCTATAGATAAAATGAAAATGTTTCCAGGTATTTCAAGCAGCAGCAGCTCTTTCTCATCTTCTTTCCACTGGTTCCTTGCTTCAGCATGGTGTGACCAGGAGAGAAAAAGAATAAAAACATAGACTTCACATACATTATTTAGTTTAATCCAATCCACAGGACTAGCCAAGGGCTAAGAGCTTTCTTTTACACAGTGTGGGGTTTCTCAGCCTCTGCTGGGTCATTCTTGGGAGCTGCCCTGTATTGCAGGATATGTAGCAGCATCCCTGGTCTCGAACTACAGCATCTCTCCCACTTCAGCTCGGAGAAACAAAAATGTCTCCAGACATTGTCAAATTCCTCTGCGGGAGGGGGTAAAATTATTCCGGTTTGAGAACCACTTTTCTATTTGCTTCCTTTGACTGTCAGAAGTGTTTAGATCATCTAACACATGATCTAACGCAGGACAGAGGAAGGCGAGAAATAGACCAAAGACAATACACTTGCTCCCAGATCTACCACAGAGACTTTGAGCAAGTCTCTGACCCTTTCTTTACCTTCTCCGTAACAGGGGGAGAATAGTGTCACTTGGCTCACGAGCTTACTGTAAGAATTAAATGAGACATAAAATAACCCATTCCTTTCTCTCTGTTGGTTTTTTCAGGGGCAGGAGAGCAGGTAATTAGGTTTATTTATTTTTAAATTTTTTAATGGAGGTACTGGGTATTGAACCCAGGACCTTGTGCATGCTAAGCAGCTACTCTACCACTGAGCTATACCCTCCCCACTTCTCTCTGTTCTGGGAAACTACTTCTGTATACATCCAGTTCCCATATATACACAGAGTCTATTTCTGGCCTATCTTTTCTGTTCTCTTGTCTCTTAGCACATTCCTGCAAGAGTTCCTCACAATGTTGGTTCACCATTGTCATTATTAAGCCCTCTATTACCTGTCGGCGACTTGTCTGGGAAAGTCGGCCATCAGGAGAGGAGCTGGAAACTGAGAGGTGGAGAAAAAGGCCTACAGAATCCTTGCACTGAAGCTCAGATACTCTCCCCATTGTTAAGTTCCCTAAGGCTATTCAGATGGTTTCTGCATTATTTCCTCTTCAGCCCCCGCACCACTTGCACCTCACACGAGGGACAGACACCCGGTCAACGGTTGCTGAGGGATGAAATGACCTCTTTCAGACCTAAGTCAAACAAGCTTGCCATTACTGGCTTTCCCCACATCATCCGAGGTTAAGAAGCCCAGATTATGTGGGATGAGGACAGGGAAGGTACTAATACAGGCAGGACTGGCGTCAGCAGTAAGCGGCAGGTGACAGTCTGACATTAAATGAGGAAATTAAAGGGCAGACATTAATTAAAAAACAAAAACCATATGCTCTGGAGAGTAAGCAGTCAGACACATTACAATAACCCCTTGGCTGCATTACACTGTCAGTGCATAATAATTGACATCCCTAATGAAGACTCTGACATTTTTAAAAATGCTAATTTCTGTTCAGCCTGTTCCATTTTAAAAATTCAGAGTAGTACGTAAGACCTTTCAGAAAGATTTCCATCATGGACTTATAAAATATGTGATTTGCAACATACCTTAGAGCTTACCTAATCTATTTTATAGACGAAGAAAGTTCCAGAAAGGTGAAGTGTACTTGTCCAAAATCAGGTGCCCAGAGAGGCAGGATTGGAACTAAACGCTTGCTGACTCTGTGGCAAATTCTTTTTCCACTCCAGCACATCTTCAAAAATATAAATTTTTTCTTTAGTTAATTAAAATTGCACAGTTTAATATTTGGCAACTCAACAAGGGTACAAGTCAAATATGCGGAATTTTCCTGCACTGGTCTTTACTGGCCTTTTTGTTGCTCAAAAAGTAGTTTAAACCTGGGAGATGTGTCAGATGAAGGAGAAAGCTTAATGCTTAACTCAAGTGGCTGAACTTTCTAGAAGGGAAGGGAAGATTTACATGCTAGAAGTCAGAACAATGCAGAGTGGTGTGGAATGTGGCAATGAATCTGAGTATGTGGAAACTGCCTCTGGGTGCTCTGGGAATCAAGAGATAGGAAACATCAACCCACAGCATGCGGTCACAGACGGCAGAGGGGTAGGGTGGGACAGGTCATCTGAGCTGAACCGAGAGGATATGCAGACTTTGGAAAAGAAAACAAGGATGTTCCAAATGCAAAGAACAATGTTAGAAAACACTAGAAGGGGGTTGAAGCCTGGATCACATTTTCTAAACCATTCATTCAAACAGGTTATCTAACAATTATGAGTTATTTATACAGATAGAGGGGCACTTATAGGAAATACTAAAAATTTAGCCAGCCCTGGAAAATCTAAGTTGAAGGGAGAACATGGAAAATGGCTCAATGGTTCTAGAACAGCACTATCTGATAGAAATATAATACATGATACACAATTTAAAATTTTCTAGTAGCCCCATTAAAAGAAAGCAAAAAAGCAACAGATTAAATTCACTTTTAAGATATATTTTATCTAACGCAATATATCTAAAATGTTATTATTTCAGTATGTACTCAATATACAAAAATTATTAATGTGATAGTTTACATTCTGTTACTCATACTAAGTCTCAGAAATCTAATGTGCATTTCATACTTACAACAGATCTCAATTTGGATGCTAAATTCACCAGCAATATTTGATCTGCATTTAGACACTGTCAAATTTACAACTGAAAAGATGAATTCAGTTACCCAAGATGCTCCAAATACATATACATAAAAGGTTTCCCACAACTGAATCAAACATCAAAAATCATTTTCTGTTAAGATTCACAGCTACCCTGACAAAACTGCCTCAGTTTTTAAATTTAAAAGCCAAACAATTAAAATTAAATGAATTAAAAGTTGGATTGCTCAGGCCTACAGGGCAAATTTCGAAGGTTCAATTATACATATGGCTAGTGGCTCTGTGTTGGGCCGCGCAGGTCTATAAGTGGCTTTCAGGAGTGGAAAGCAGGGTTGCTGGGTGACATACATCCCTTGGATGGTTGACATAGAGCTCCTGGAGAGAGTCCGCATATGAGCCAGTACATTCACTGGGGCCACTCTGTACCACCCGCCAAGAAGAAAGGAGATATCGAGATGTCTAGGGCCACTAATCTGCAACAGACTAGAGAAAACAAACAGAAAACAGCAAAGTCAGGAAGACCAGCGGACAGTTTACTATAGTAAGTAAAGTGTGAAGTAACGAGGACCGGAACTGGAGGTAGGAGGAGGAATGAGGGGGAGACGATAGTCCGAGAGGCTGTTTGTTGGATGGAGGAACTGACAAGACTGAAGACTAGATGGACACGGAAGAAGGGCCACCATCTGAAGACCTCAGAGGGATCTGGGTTTTCTCTGCCTGTTTCGTGTTTTGTTTGGGTTTTTGTTCTGTGCACTTTTTTTCCTCTTCTCTCTTCTACGTGCATTCAATAGGGAAAATTATTTTCCACAGTGGTTTTCAGTTCGTGGATTCTTGAGGTGGAACACTTGGGAATGCAAAGGGTCTATTATTAAAAAGGAGAAGAGGAGAAGAGAGGAGGGGAGGGGAAGGGGAGGCGCAGAGAGGGAGGTGAGAAGGAGAGAGAGAGGGAGAGGGGTTTGCTCCACGGCTTCATCCACTCGCCCAACATCTATTGAGACAAAGGCCTAGGTGTTCGCATGCCAGATACAAGTGAGGTGGGCCATCCTGGAGGAGTGCACTGCGAGTGTCGCAGCCAGGCCTGAACCCCAGACAGCCTCAGCCTGCAGCAGGGTCTCTGTCCTACACCACAATGGAGTAGGAGTCACTGGCGGGGTTCTGGCCTTGGAGACAGGCCAGTCTAAACTGCATTCTTTTTCTTGAAGTTTCATCCACCACTTCTAAAAACGCCCTTCAAGGAAGATCTTACTTTTACCACCACTAACAAAGTAATTACAATCAGATCTTAAAGGGAAAAGAAAAGGTGGGACTGCGTAGAGTCAGGATGATGGGAAAATCTCCTCTACAGTAGTGATGGTGCTGGAGGTAACACAGGGCTTTGGGGAGCGAAGTTGGCGTCAGTCCCCCATCTATTAGTTGCTGTAAAAAGATGGGTGCGGAAGTATAGAAAAGACATAAATTATGACTCAAGAAAATTCGGAGGACATTCAGTTCAATATGAACTGATGATATGTTATACCACTTAACTGTGGAAAGGAATAGTGCTCAGACTGAATTAGGATAAAAAAGTCTGACTTTGTAAACTTCTCTTTCCATAGAAATGTCACAATATTTTCCATTAAGAATCAAAGGGACCACCATATTTTCACCTGCTCTAATACAGACTTTTATACTATCCTGGTGAACAACTGCGATTTTACATTTGTTAGTTATGAAACTTCAATTTCCCCTGCTTTGTAATTTGGAGGAATGTTTAGCATTCTGGGTTCAAACTGTGAAACACAATAGAGAACACTGCCCATCTAAGAAACATAATTCCTTTCACTACATAGCTGATTTCAAAAAAAGACCTTTAAAGGAGGAATTTATTCATTAAATCTCACCATTTGCATAAAACAATGCTGTCCCTCAATTCAGTCCTTCCTTCTTTCCCTCCAAATTTTTCATAAAATTTCATAAAAGTCAGTCTCATTAACTTCACTCTCTCAGTGATACATCAGAGAACCATGGAACATGCAGTAACATAAAGCAGTTGCCTGGGGTGTCTCTCTTCCTCCTCCACTTGACATTTCTCACACATCATTCACGTGGACTTTCTGGCGCCCTTACACAACATCTACTCTTTTGGAGAAATCTACTTGCATTTTTTTGATGCGTGAACACATCTGTCCATGCCAGTCCTTCAGGGAAGGAATAGCATGCATACCTTTGTATCTCTGGAGATTACCCCAGTAACGGGTCTAGGAAACACCCAATATTTGTGTAAGAAATCAAGAATGGATATATAAATGAACAAGCAGATGACTGAATTATAAGAACTGGATCCAGAGCTGGAATTCTTATTAGCTGTATTACCTTGAGTAACTCATTCCACCTCTCTGAGCTTCAATTTCTTTATCACAATAAAGAGAAATAGCAGACAGCCTAGGGGACATCGCAGGGCATTGAAAAGCATCACATATGATAATATGTGTGAAAGCTCCTGATAAATGGTAAACTACTGATAGACTGGGATTTCAAAATTGTAGAACAGATAAACAAGATTATACTGTATAGCACAGAGAAATATATACAAGATCTTATGGTAGCTCACAGAGAAAAAAAATGTGACAGTGAATATATATATATTCATGTATAATTGAAAAATTGTGCTCTACACTGGAATTCGACACAACATTGTAAATGATTATAAATCAATCAAAAATGTTTAAAAAAATAAAAAATAAATAAAAATGACTTTTTAAAGTTAAAAAAATGGTAAACTACTATGCAAATGTTAGTTATTGTCTGGGGTCTGGAAAAAGATATAAAACCGTAGCCAAGTATAGCACAGGGATGGGCAGCGAATTCCACACGGTTGGGAACGTTGTCACTGTTCACCTAGATCTCAAAACAAAATCGTGAGAAACATTCTTGACTCCTCCTTCTCCTTCAATCCTAATACCCAACTGGAACCAGTGCTACCTGTTTCACCATCCCTGAGCTCAATACAGACAGAAACAATTATAAATTCAAGACTCCATTCCTGCTGGTAGTAGCAAGTCCATTTCCTCCCTCTGTATCACATCTCATAATAGGCCATGACCTCCAGGGCTTACCTAATCAATGGGGTGGGATCAGGGTAGAAAGGATGGTCTTGGTTCTTCATACAAATACCAAGGGAAGACCCAACTAGAGAATGGCTATTGAAAAGAGTTCTTCCACAGTTTTGCTGTTGTAAACAACTTCTGTACAGCTGACTGCTGCTGGATCAAGAGCCCATCTCAGGCTACAAGGAGTGCCACATCATGTACCATAAAAGCTCGGGACCTTAGGTCTAGAGAAGCCTCCAGGACCAACCACAGATTATGCCTACACCAGCCCTTCTCAATAAACTCCAAGATCCCTGTATTGGTCCCTGTTCACCAGCCCCCTTACTTCAGTCATTGTATTTACAGAATCCCACTGCCTGTCTGATGTCAGAAGAGGTCTTTCTGGCCTATGTTTACAGGACTGCCTAACTTTGAATCTTGGGAAGCAGGTACGGAGTTCCCATATCCTTCCCCTTACTGAACAACGGGGGGGCCTTCTCCTCTGGTCTTTACATAACCAAAGGAGTTCAGTCGATTTCACAGAACGATGACGATCAGTTTCAAGGAGGCCATCCTCCACGGGCACTCCATTCAATATCTGCCTTAACAGGCAATCTATTACACAAGCAGTCACAGAGTTCTGCCATTTTGAATGCCAGGATATTTCTCAGTTCCATTCATTTGCCTTGCCACCACCTCGTTCAGGCCACATCTTTCGCCGGGATAATTGTGACAGCTTCCTAACCCTGCCTGCGTAGTATCATTTCGTTCCAGTCCATTTCCTAAACAGTAGCCAGAGCACTCTTTCCAAATGCAAATCAGATCGTGTCACCTCCTGGTTCAAAACAAGTCAGATGTTTCCCACTGGCCTCCTAGTGAACCCCTACTGTGATTTTACAAGGCCTTCACGATCTGGCCCCTTCTTACTTCTCCAGCTTTGCATGTCATCTTCCTCTGCCTCCCCCACTGCTCACCAATCCCTTTGCTTCTTTCCTAGTCCTGTCCTCCTGATTTGCTTTCCATTTCTGGCAAATACTGACCAGTTTCTCTCCCTCTCCCTCTCTTTCTCCAACCTTGCTCCTCTACCTCTCATCTCCCAGCCTTTCCCGATCTTGTTTCCCAGCCTGAAATTATCTTCCCTCCTTTCTTTACTGGTATGTTTCCCAATTCTCCTTTATGTCACAATTTAAAGCCACTTCACTGAAAAAGTCTTTGCTGATCCCTGAGACTAGGTTAGAGTCATGTTTTACATGCTCCCACAACTGTTGAACTAACTTTTTTGTATTGTAACATCCATCACATTGGTACTGTAATTGCCCATCTTATTTGTTTTGTCTTTCTTTGGTTTCCTAATTAGAAGGGAAACTCACTGAGGGCAGGGACTTCATAAGAGTTTAGTCCATAGAAGGTACGGAATAGAAATGTGACCATAGGAGGTCACATAAATGAATAAACCCTAACACAATTTAATATCAAAAGTAAGTGAACCAGTAAATGAAGAACAGTGGTAATAAACAGCCTTTGTTAGGGTACAAATCCAGTTAGACCTCGACCTAGATTTTACCTTCTTGAAGTTTAAACCTAACAAAGATAACTGCGAAAGATAGATGGCAGTAATCTCAGCTGTCTCAAACTTTATATGAAAATAGTGTTTTTATTATTAAAATACATTTTATTATAGTTACATAAGAAGTTAACATAAGGAGAAGTTGGGGGAATAGTATCCAGGAAATCAACACTATTTATGCAATCCTTCAGAAGTCTAAAATGATCTCAAATTTAAAAATTTTTAAAAATGCTTTTTTGTATGCATTCTTAGTTATGTAATTCTCTTCAAAATAGGAATTTCACTAATACGTTAAGACAAAAGAGATGAGGATCTGAACATTTTTTGAAGTTAATATTGATCTAGAATTTCAGATATGAATTTGGAGTGCCTAAAATATCCTACTCATTGCATTACTAAAAGTGCAATGAGTTTGGTCTATTACACATTCCCTTTATTGCTATAAAGATAAAAGCAGATATAGAAAATTAAGATATTTTTCCATAAATAGGTTTGATTCTCAAAATTCCATAATGCCTATAATGGCTAAAATATTTTTAGGTAAGAAACTGTCACATTAACTTAGTTGAAATACACTACATTTGTACCACAGTTCAGTAATAGGTTACATATCTCATTTACAGAAAGCCGTTGAGAGAGAGAGAAAAAAATCATATGAAAAGTGAAGCTCCATGCTGAGGGTATAAACTTGATAAAAGCCAGTAAAGCAGGAAAAAAGGCATTTATTTGTCTAATTTCATGTTTTCATTATATTTTAAAATATGTATTCAGAAAATGCTGCCCTCTAACAAATTAACCCTCTGTCATACAGCTGATAAATAGTTATGACATATGACTTGGCACAGAACATAACACAGACTGAGATAAAGCATTTAATATAATTTATGACATATATAACCTAATTATTTTAACAAATGATTATTCCAGAAGGTTTTCTTTTGATCTGCTACAAATTCATATAGTCACATAACCAGGCTATGTTTAAACTACTGTAAAGTGATATTAAATGGGGCTGTTTTTACTGTCTGGGGGTGGGGAGGGGGTCCCACAAAGCCCACAGAGCTGAGGTCAGAGGGTGTCAACTGTCTAGTCATTCTAAAGATAGGTGATGACTTAATCACCTAAGAGACAGATTCAGTGACCACGACCTACCACCAGCTTATGTAGGAGAAGCCCAGAGCAGCTTAATAGAAAAATTGAAGGGGAGGTGTTCTTTCAAAGTGAGAAGAAATCAGAATATCCTGGCATTTTTGTTCTCTTCTTCTTGGGGCCATTCTCTACTCTTGCAAACCAGGTCATAGAGGTTCAGGAATCAGCAAGAAACTCCTTTGGGGAGATGAGAAGACAGGACTAGGAAAGAAGCAAAGGGATTGGTGAGCAGTGGGGGAGGCAGAGGAAGATGACATGCAAAGCTGGAGAAGTAAGAAGGGGCCAGATCGTGAAGGCCTTGTAAAATCACAGTAGGGGTTCACTAGGAGGCCAGTGGGAAACATCTGACTTGTTTTGAACCAGGAGGTGACACGATCTGATTTGCATTTGGAAAGAGTGCTCTGGCTACTGTTTAGGAAATGGACTGGAACGAAATGATACTACGCAGGCAGGGTTAGGAAGCTGTCACAATTATCCCGGCGAAAGATGTGGCCTGAACGAGGTGGTGGCAAGGCAAATGAATGGAACTGAGAAATATCCTGGCATTCAAAATGGCAGAACTCTGTGACTGCTTGTGTAATAGATTGCCTGTTAAGGCAGATATTGAATGGAGTGCCCGTGGAGGATGGCCTCCTTGAGACTGATCGTCATCGTTCTGTGAAATCGACTGAACTCCTTTGGTTATGTAAAGACCAGAGGAGAAGGCCCCCCCGTTGTTCAGTAAGGGGCAGGATATGGGAACTCCATACCTGCTTCCCAAGATTCAAAGAGTAGGAGTTAAAGGGGAGTCAGAGGAAGTTGTTTCTCACCCTGGTCGTGGAATGTGGCAGTGCCAAGGCCTCCAAGAGCTGTCTGAATAGCTCATAGAAACATGCTGTGAGATGAAGAGCTTGCAGTCGCCTCAGCATGCTGTGACACAGGTGCCTAGACTGCGCTAAGGCCACTTGGAGGGGATTGCTCTTTGCCTTGAATCTTGACATCAGAAGCCAGCCGGGACAGCAGAGTGAGTGGAGGCCCAGAATACAGTCTAGTCCCCTCCCTCACTGCTGGTCTGCAGAACTGGGGGCCGGCCTGAGCGGAGAAGAGGGGCAATCTTTGAGTTAAATGTTTTAACAGTTTACGCTTTTTAATTGCAGTATAGTCGGTTTACGATGTTGCATTAGTTTCTGGTGTACAGCCACAGAGATTGAGTTATACATATATATTATTTTTCTTTCCTTTATTTATATATTTATTATTTTTCATATTCTTTTCCATTACAGTTTATTACAAGATACTAAATGTAGTTCCCTGTGCTATACAGTAGGACTTCGTTGTTTATCTATTTTATATATAGCAGTTTGTATCTGCTAAACCCAAACTCCCAATTTATCCCTCCACCCACCACCCCCTTCCCCCATGGTAACTGTAAGTTTGTTTTCTATGTCTAACAGTTAACATTTTAAACGTAAATGTATTCATCTTGTTAGACAAAATAAACACTATAAAAAGATCATCAGTGAAAAATCTTACTCTCACTTCTGTTCCAGTCATCTAATTCTCCATAAGAGGTTATTATTATTATTAGTTTCTGAATTAGTTTCTTACGGCTACTGTAACAAATTACCATAAACTTGATGGCTTAACAGAAATCTATTCTGTCAAACTCTGGATGCCAGAAGTCTCCATTTAGTGTCACTGCCAGGAAATCAAGGTGTCAGCTGGGCCACGCTCACTGCAGAGGCTCCAGAAGAGACTCTGCTCCTTGCCCCTTCCAGCTCCTCGTGGCTGCTAGCATCCTTTGACCTTTGACTACATCACTCTATTCCCTGCCTTCTCCTCTGCTGCATCTGTAGTCACTCTCCGTCTCTCTCCTATAGGGATACCTGTGACGGCATTTAAAGCCCACCCACATCACCCAGGATAATCTCCTCAATCACATCTTTTGCCATATAAGGTAACAGTCACAGGTCCCAGAGGTTAGGAAGTGGCTATATCTTTAGGGTCCATTATTGAGCCTGCCAGTTTCTGATGCATCTCTCCAGATAGAAGCAAATGCAAGCACACAGGAAAATACACTCATGGTTTGTTTGGTTTTTTTTTTTTTCACTTTCTAACACAAAAGGTAATTTACTGTACACAGTTCTGCATCTTGCTTTACTGACTGAACAATATATGTTGAGATCTTTCCATATCACTGCAGAGAGCACATCCTCCATTTTTACGAGTGCATAAAATACCACTGAATGGACGTATGCGATTTATTTAACCATTCCCTTCCAGTTTTCATTTGTTTGCCATTACAAACAATGTCAAAGTAAATACATACACACAGATACGTACCCATACATATATATACATGTTTGCAAATATATTTTGGGATAAATTCCTAGAAGCTCTTCGTCAAAGAGCATAAGCATTTGTAACTTTGTTTAGGTATCACCAAATTCTCCATGTCCTTGATGGCAAAAGGTATTGTTAAAGAACATTTAAATCTGTGCCAATTCACAAAATATTCTCTGACATAAATCGTAGCAATGTTTTCTTGGGTCAGTCTCCCAAGGCAATAGAAACAAAAGCAAAAATAAATAAATGGGACCTAACCAAACTTACAAGATTTTGCATAGCAAAGGAAACCATAAACAAAACAAAGACAACCTACAGACTGGGAGAAAATATTTGCAAATGATGTGACTGACAAGGGCTTAATTTCCAGAATATACAAACAGCTCATATAACTCAGTAACAAAAAATCCAAATAACCCAATCAAAAACTGGGCAAAAGACCTAAAAAGACTTTTCTTCAAAGAAGACATTTAGACAGCCAACAGGCATATGAAAAGATGCTCAACATCGCTAATTATTAGAGAAATGCAAAACAAAACGACAATGAAGTATCACCTCACAAGGATCAGAATGGCCATCATCAAAAAATCTATACATAATAAATGCTGGAGAGGGTATAGAGAAAAGAGAACCCTCTTACACTATTGGTGGGAAGGTAAATTGGTGCAGCCTCTATGGAAAACATTTCGGAGGTTCCTTAAAAAACTAAAATTACAGTTATTATATAATCCAGCAATGCCACTCCTGGGCATATACACCTACAAAACTAATTTGAAAAGATACATGCACAACAATGTTCACAGTGGTACTATTTACAATAGCCAAGACATGGAAGCAACCTAAGTGTCCATCAACAGATGAATGGATAAAGAAAATGGGGTATATCTATATTACATATTATATATATAATGGAATACTACTCAACCATAAAAAAGAATGAAATAACTGGAATTTGACACAACATTGTAAAATGACCATAATTCAATTAAAAAATAAAGAATAAAGAAACAATCCCCTTTAAAATAGCACCCAAAGTAATAAAATACCTAGGAATAAATCTAAACAAGGAGGTGAAAGAATTATACACAGAAAACTATAAACCATTGATGAAGGAAATTAAAGATGACTTTAAAAAATGGAAAGACATCGCATGCTCCTGGATTGGAAGAATCAATATTGTTAAAATGGTCACACTGCCCAAGGCAATCTACAGATTTAATGCAATCCCTATCAAATTACCCAGGACATATTTCACAGAACTAGAACAAATCATAGTAAAATTTATATGGAACCACAGAAGACCTAGAATTGCCAAAGCGTTACTGAAGAAAAAGAAAGAGGCTGGAGGAATAACTCTCCCAGACTTCAGACAATACTACCGAGCTACCGTCATCAAGACAGCATGGTATTGGTACAGAAACAGATATATAGACCAATGGAACAGAACAGAGAGCCCAGAAATGAACCCACAAACTTTTGGTCAACTAATCTTCGACAAAGGAGGCAAGAATATACAATGGAATAAAGACAGTCTCTTCAGCAAATGGTGTTGGGAAAACTGGACAGCAGCATGTAAAACAATGAAGCTAGAACACTACCTTACACCATACACAAAAATCAACTCAAAATGGATCAAAGACTTAAACATAAGACAAGATACAATAAACCACCTACAAGAAAATATAGGAAAAATATCATCTGACATACATCTCAAAAATGTTCTCCTAGGGCAGTCTACCCAAGCAATAGAAATAAAAGCAATAAACAAATGGGACCTAATGAAACTTACAAGCTTCTGCACAGCAAAGGAAACCATAAGTAAAACAAAAAGACAACCTACGGAATGGGAGAAAATTTTTGCAAACGAAACTGACAAAGGCTTGATCTCCAGAATATATAAGCAGCTCATACGACTTAATAAGAAAAAAACAAACAACCCAATCCAAAAATGGGCAGAAGACCTAAACAAGCAATTTTCCAAGGAAGAAATACAAATGATCAACTGGCACATGAAAAAATGTTCAATATCACTAATTATCAGAGAAATGCAAATCAAAACTACAATGAGGTATCATCTCACACCAGTCAGAATGGCCATCATTCAAAAATCCACAAATGACAAATGCTGGAGAGGCTGTGGAGAAAAGGGAACCCTCCTACACTGCTGGTGGCAATACAGTTTGGGGCAGCCACTGTGGAAAACAGTATGGAGATTCCTCAAAAGACTAGGAATAGACTTACCATATGACCCAGGAATCCCACTCCTGGGCATATACCCAGAAGGAACCCTATTTCAAAATGACACCTGCACCCCAATGTTCATAGCAGCACTATTCACAATAGCCCGGCCGTGGAGACAGCCTAAATGTCCAGCAACAGATGACTGGATAAAGAAGAAGTGGTATATTTATACAATGGAATACTACTCAGCCATAAGAACCGACAACATAACACCATATGCAGCAACATGGATGTTCCTGGAGAATGTCATTCTAAGTGAAGTAAGCCAGAAAAGAAAGAAAAATACCATGTGAGATCGCTCATATGTGGAATCTAAAAAACAAAACAAAACAAAACAAAACAAAACATAAATACAAAACAAAACATAAATACAAAACAGAAACAGACTCATAGACATAGAATACAAACTTGTGGTTGCCAAGGGGGTGGGGGGTGGGAAGGGACAGACTGGGATTTCACAATGTAGAATAGATAAACAAGATTATATTGTATAGCACAGGGAAATATATACAAGATCTCATGGTAGTTCATAGAGAAAAAAATGTGACAATGAATATATATATGTTCATGTATAACTGAAAAATTTTGCTCTACACTGGAATTTGCCACAACATTGTAAAATGATTATAACTCAATAAAAAATTTTTTTTAAATGTAAAGCCATTTAAGTAGAATACATCATAGAATTTAAAATAAATAAATAAATGTTTTTAAAAATTAAAAATAAATAAAAAAGAATGAAATAATGCCATTAGCAACAACAAAGATGGCCCTAGAGATAATCACAGTAAGTGAAGTGAGTCAAAGACAAACATGTATCACTTATACGTGGAATGTAAAATATGATACAAATGAACTTATTTACAAAACAGAAACAGACTCACAGACATAGAAAACAAACTGATGGTTACCAAAGTGGGGAGGGGGAAGGGATCAATTAGGAGTTTAGGATTAGCAGATACAAACTACTATATATAAAGCAGATAAACAACAAGGTCCTGCTGTATAGCCCAGGGAACTATACAGTATCTTGTAATAAAGTATAATTGAAAAGAATATGAAAAATAATATATATGTATAACTGAATCTCTTTGCTGTAACCAGAAACTAACACATTATAAATTGACTATACTTCAACGATAAATAAATAAATAAATAAATAAATAAATAAATAAATAAATTTGTGCCAGTTCAGTCAATGGAAATTATTTCGGTGAATTGCTTATGCACGTGTGAACATGATTTTTAAGAGCTGCAGAATATTCCATCATATGAATGAAACAAATTCTAAAATCATTTTTCCTATTGCTAGACATTTCATTTTTTATTGTTTGAAACAGTGCAATGATCATCTCTGAGCATGTATCTTTTTCCACATACTGGATTGCTTTCTTACAGTAAATTTCTAGCAGTGCCCATGCTCAAAGACTTTGAGTACCTAAGGTCTTTGATACCTAATGCAAAATGACTTTGCAGAAAAGTTTTACCTGTTTTATTTTCACCAGTACCATATGAGGGGCAGATATCAGAGTCTTAATTGCAGTTAATTATAGAAATTGCTTGTAAGTAAGCATTTATAAGTCTTTTGGGTTCTTGGACCCAATTTCAATGTGGGGGTGGGGTGGGGATTTACCCACATCTCCAACAAACAGTTCTATAGACACCAACTTAGTGTCCTACAATTCAGCTCAATTCTGATGCCTATCTAACCAGAGACAGCATCAGACTCCACAGCTTAAGGGTTCACTTGTACCAGACAGCCCGCCCCCTTGCTTCAGATGCCAGGTGCAAGGCCAGGTTGCTATCTGAACTCTGACCAAAGGGCTACATATCAGACTTTCCTATGACTCCTCCTTGGGTTTGATTAATTTGCTCGAACAACTCACAGAACTCAGGAAACCTATTTACTCACTAGATTACCAGCGCCACTCTCTCCAAATTCCCACATGTTCATCAACCTGGAAGGTCTCAAACTCAGTCCTTTGGGGTCTTTATGGAGGCTTCATGACCTAGGCATGAGTGATTAAATCACTGACAGTTGGTGATTGAATCTAATCTCAAGCCCCTCTCCTCCCTCCCAGAGGGTGAGATTGCAAATTCCAAACCTCTAGGCACAAGGTTGGCCCCTCTGGCAACCCGCCTCCATCTTTAGGTGCAGCCCAATGGTCACCTCATTAACATAACAAAACACAATTTTGTAACTCTCATTATAGGAAATTCCAAGGGTTTCAGGAGATCAGTGCCTGAAATGAGGACCTAATACAGTTGACCCTTGAACAATGCAGGGATTGGACAGGCTGGCCCTCTTCAAAGTCAAAAATCCAAGGATAACTTATAGTCGGCCCTCCATATCCCTGTTCCTTAACACTTGGATTGAACCAGTCGAGGATCTTGTAATCCTGTAATATCTATTATGGAAAAAAAATCCACGTGTAAGTTCAAACCTGTGTTGTTCCAGCGTCAATTGTATATGTGTGTGCATATATACATATATATACATACACGTATATACACATTATGTATATTTCTTATATATCACATCACAACATGTAAGGAGTTTTAACTCAGGGATAATATTAGCAACAACTACAGCAAAATAACAATACAGACACTTATTGGGCGTTTATCACTTGCCAGGTGTTTTCCTGCACATGTTATATGCATTCTGCCATTTATGATCTCCAATTCTACAGTGGAAACTGAGGAGAGTCCAGTTTCTGGCCAAAAACCTACGTGTGATTTTTCAGGCCCAACCAGAGACAGTTAAAAGGCTTTACCTGGCAGGCCTCACATTAGAGGGGTGGAGGAGGAAAGCTGCCCACCACAGCAGACAGTGCACAACCAATCCAATGCCACTTTCTGAAGGGAGCTGCAGTCCAGGACTCAGGTCCCTGGTTCGCCATGTTCTTAATACTTATAAGTACCTGCATTCCTAGCCTCAATGAGGCACCCTCATTGAGAGGCCTCCTTATCTGGGGCCTGCTCTCTCTGCTCTCACTTACACTATAGCACTAAGAGAGTAAATACTTGAATGGCTACCTTTATTTTGGCTTAATGTCTTAATCATCTACTCCCACACCTGGTAGCTCAGCTCTCTCCAGCTCCGCTGAGCTCCAGACAGAAACTGAGGCCTGTGGACGTTAAGTTAACTAGCACAAATATTCCAAGCTAGTAAGTGGTGGATCCCAGATTTGAACCCAGACTGTTTTCTAAAATAAGAATAATACACATGATTAGCTGAGAGTAATTAAACCCACAATGAGCCATTCCATGCAGAGTTCACAAAATGGTAAACTTTACCTTAAGACTTGCTACTCCTTGCAAGTAATTCACAGGGTTTTGGTGTTAATTTTTGGTCTGAACCCTTCTGAAGCTGTGTGTGGTTGAGGGAAATTACTCTTTCCTGGTTCGACAAACTCTGGAAGAATCTAATTAACTATATTTCTAGGTTTGCTTCCCTCTAATGACTGCAAAATGTTGCTTGCTCTTTTTACCTGAAAAGAATGATTTCTCACTCATAAGAACCATGGTGGTTTTTCTTTGTGAAAATGGGGATGACATTATATTTGGTGTTAACTTTATACCTGAGTATATTCTTTAGTTTCTGGACAACATGTAACCAAAAACTAATTCTGTTCTTACTATCTGCAGATTAATATCACTATGCTAGCCTGCTTTGGGTTAATGTTGGCATGCTTTATCATTATCCACCCTTCTACTTTTTACCCTTCCGTATCTTACTACTTAAAGTGTATCTCTTGTATGCAGGACAGACAAATCTAAACTAAGAGATATACAAATAACGCTAACAACTTGTTCCTTTTATCAGGAATATTCAATCCATTTACATTAAATGTAATTACTGATATAGGGTTTATATCTACCATCTTACTATTTGTTTCCTATTTGGCCCATCTGGTTTATGTTCCCTCTTCCCTTTTCACTTGCCTTCTTTTTAATTAATAAAAATTTTGCTACTCTTTCCTTACGTTGTTGTTTTATCAGTAATTTTTTTTATCAAGGTAAATTTACATAAAATAAGGTGCACAGATTTTAAAGGTATAGTTTGATGATTTTTAACAAATGTATACACTTATGTAACCAGCACTCCAATCAAGATACAGAAATTTTTCATTATCCCAGAAAGTTTCCATGCACCTTTCTAGTTAACATCTTCCCCTGCCAGGGATTAATTTTGTCTGTTCTAGAACTTCATGTAAGTGAAAGCATAAAGTATTTACTCTTTTATGTTTTTGTTCCATACACCATTGTTTATGAGATTAATCCATGGCATTGTTCCTTTTAATTTCTGAGTAGTATTCCATGGAAGGGATACAATACTATAATTTGCCTACCAGTTCTCCTACTGAAGGACATCTCAACTGTCTACTTCAGGGTTTATTCCAATAAAGCCACATGAACACTGGTGTACAGGAGTTTTGAGGGATATATTTAAATTTTATTTTGAGTAGGTACCTAGTAGTGGACTTGCTAAGCCATCCAGACATCTATTAACTTGTAGTGTTTAACTTATTGATTACAACATGCTCTTAGGGGTTATTACAGCCTAATATAAACTATATTTTTTTCATTTTCCTGATATGTTTACAACCTAATACTCTTAATAATCCATTTACCCTCCAGACTGCTTTGTAATTGGTATCATGCATTTTATATTATTATTTTAAAATACTTTATTTGCTTATTTTTGGGGGGAGGAGGTAATTTGATTTACTTATTTATTTTTAGAGGAGGTACTGGGGATTGAACCCAGGACTTCATGCATGCTAAGCATGTGGTCTACCACTTGAGCTATACCCTCCTCCCCTTTATTTCCTTATTTTTGACACAAAAAAAATTATGTACTTTTAAGGTACACACTGTGCTATTTTGATACATTGTGAAGTGATTACCACAATCTAATTATTATATCCATTATCTCCTTTTTTATGGTGACAGCACTTGAGATCCACTCTCCATAAATTTCAAAGATATATTAACTAGTCACTACGTTGTACAGTATGTTCCCAGAACTTATTCATCTTATAATTGAAAGTTTGGACCCTCTGATCAGATACCTCTCCTTTTCCTCCACCTCCCCCAACCTCTAGTACACAACAATCTACTGTCTGATGCTATTTCAACTTTTTTTTCTTTTCTAAATTTTACACGTAAGTTAAATCATCTGACATTTGTCTTTGTCTGGCTTATGTCACTTAGCATAATGTCCTCTACGTTATCCATGTTATCACAAATGGCAGGATTTCCCTCTTTTTTAAGGCTGAATAATATTCGTTTATGTATATACAATACATTTTCTTTATTCACTCATCCATCAATGGACACTTAAGCTGTATCTGTATCTTGCCTGCTATGAATAATGCTGAAATGAACATGGGATTGCAGATGTTCTTCGAGATACTGATTTTATATCCTTTGAATATGTACCCAGAAGTGGGAATTGCTGGATATGAATTATTTAATTTTTAATTAAATTTAACTTCTATTTTGAATTTTTTGAGAAAATTCCATACTGTCTTCCATAGTGGCCGTACCAATTTTCATTCCCACCAACAATGCACTCGCTTTTCCAATTTAGAATTTTGGTGTCCCAATTTACATCTTTTTATATTGTGTATCCAATAACAAATTATTGTAGCTATATTTATTTTTAATACTTTTGTCATTTAACCTTTACATTAAAGTTACATGATTTAAAGTCCACCATTACAATATTAGTGTATTCTGAATTTGGCTATGTATTTACCTTAACCAGTAAGTTCTATAGTTTCATAGGATTTCATGTTACTTTTTTTTGCCCTTTCTTTTCAACTTTAAGAACTTGCTCTAGCATTTCTTACAAGGTATGTCTAGTCGTGGTGAACTCCTTCAGCTTTTGTTTGCCTGGGAATACGATGATCTCTCCTTCAAAGATTCCTAAAGTTCAATTTTGCTGGGCAAAGTATTCTTGGCTGACAGTTTTTTTCTTTTAGCAATTTGAGAATGTCATCCCCCTCTTTCCTGGCTTACAAGGTTTCTGATGAGAAATCTACTGATAGCCTTATGGTGGGGGGTGGGGGTGGGGGGTGGTTTCTCTTGTATGTGATGAGCTGTTTTTCTCTTGCTGCTCTTGGCTTCTCTGGAAAGATGCACTCTTTGGTTTTCTTTTTTGACCGTTTCAGTATGTCTCAGTGAAGTCTTTGCTGGGTTAAACCTAATTGAGGGCCTTTAACCTTCATGTACCTGGATGTCCTTATCTTTCTCCAAATTTGGGAAGTTTTCAGCCATTATTTAAATAAGCTTTCTGCTCCTTTCTCTCTTCTCCTCCTGAGATTTCTATAATGCGGATATTGTTTGGTTTGATGTTGTCCTGTAGGTTCGCTTCATTCCTTTTCATTTTTTTTTTTCTCCTCTGATCGGATAGTTTCAAATGACCTGTCTTCTAGTTCATTGATCCTCTCTTCTCTTGATCAAGTTTGCTGTTGAAGCTCTCTATGGAACTTTAAAATTTTGATCACTGTATTCCTCAGCTACAAAATTTGGCCTTTTTAATGTTTTATCTGTTTGCTTAACTCATTTTGTTCTGGTACCCTTTTCTTGATTTTGTTAAATTGTCAATCTGTGTTCTCTTGTAGCTCTCTGAGCTTTAGAACAATTATTTTGAACTCTTTGTCAGGCAATTTGTGGATCTCCACTTCTTTGGGATCAGTTACTGAAAGTTTACTGTATTCCTTTGGTGGTGTCATGTTTCCCAAACTCATTGTGATCCATGTAACCTTGTGTATGTGTCTGGGCGTTTGAAGAAGGATTAACCTCTTCCACATTCTATGGACTGATTTTGGTTAGAAAAAAACCTTCAGTTGTGGGTCAGGGCATGCTGGTGCATGCCGGTGCATGCCGCGGCCCTTGGTCTAGTGGTGTGAGGTGCCGAATGTTGTGGCATGTAGTGCCTCTGGGTCTGCCGGGGGGTGCACTGTGTCTCTTCCTTGTTCCTAGCCATCTCCAGATGTCTCAGCTATGCCAGCCTCTGGGTGGGCTGAAATGAAGTGGGTCTTTTGTGCAAGTGCCCTGAAAGTCTGGGTAAGCTGGTCACTCACCCCTTTCTTCTTCTCCCAGCAAAGGAATTATCTTGGGCCAGGGAGCGCCCACTTGGCACGGAGCAGTGTTAACCTGGCACTGAGATGATGCAGGCAAAATGAAACTGTTCTTTCTACCCTTTTTTAAAAATGAAGTTATTCTCAGGCTATTGGTCCACTGTGTTGCTAAAGCTTCTTAAGTGGACTCCTAAGTGCTTCCAGAGCTATTTTAATTTGTGGATAGCTAATTCTGTTCTTTGTGGGGGGGGGGCAGGGGCTTCAGTCTCCTGCTCTGCCATCTTGATAATGTCACTCACCTGTTGTCATACATTATAATTCTAAAAATAATTTAATTTAAACTCAAAACACAACAATTATTGTTTTGTACAATACTGATTCATGTGTATTTACTCACTATATAACTTTTCATATGTTCTTCATTCCCTCCTGCAGTTTCTTTTCTTGTTGTGTCAAATTCCAGTGTAGAGCACAATTTTTCAGTTACACATGAACATACATATATTCACTGTCACATTTTTTTTCATTGTGAGCCTCCACAAGATCTTGTATATATTCCACGTTTCCATATAGTGTCATTTTGTTCCTGCCTGTAGAAACCTCTTTAATGTTTTTTAGAGCAGGCCTGCTGGCAGTCCTTGTCTGAAAATGTCTGTATTTTATCTTCATTTTTGAAGCAAATTTTCACTTCACATAGAACTGTAGGCTCAGTTATTTTCCATAAGCAGTTTAAAGTTGAAATTCCATTGCTTTCTGGGTTTCAACTGTTTCTGATTAAGACATTGGCTGTTAGTTATCGTCTCACTCTTTTGAAGGCACTGTATTGCTCTTCTCTAACCCCTTTCTGATTTTGTAATTGACTTTGTCTTTATGAGCTGTTATTCCATGATGAACCTAAGTGTGGTTTCCTGCTTGCTTGTGTCCACAAGTTGACGTCTATCATCAATTTTAAACAGATTCTAAACGATTATCTCTTCAAATATTGCTTTTGCCTCATTCTTTCTTCTTTTCCTCCAAATTCCAATTACGTGAATGGTAAACCATTTGAGTATGTCTTACTTGACTCTTACCTTTTTTCCGCCTTTTCTTTCTCTTCTTCAGCCTATTTTTTAATGACCCATATCACAGTTCACTAATCCTACATTCTGCTATATCCCCTCTCCTGTCAAACTCATAGGTTGGGCTTTATATTTCACATACTGCATTTTTCAGTTCTAAACTTTCCACTTGATTATTGTTTAAATATTCCAATTGTTTTAAACTTTCTATCCTTCATCTATTTTGTTATTTTCCTCTATTTTAAATATATATTTTTTAGAGTTCTTACCAGCTAACTTCAATATGGGCAACATGTATGGATCTGCACCTATTCTTTTCCTCTTAAATATCAGTCATACAGTCTTGCCTTTTTGCATATCTAGAAATTATTCTGTTGCAGTGCCCTATAGTGTGTCTAGAAGAACCACAGAAGTTCCATGGAAAAGAAGGTTTCCCTTTAATTTCATTAAGTAACTAAGGTGAGTAGCTAATGACCTCAATCCAGTCAGAAACTGAGCTTGATCTTGGATCTGCTGCATGTTTAGTAAGACCCAGTCTCCTTCTGGTATGTTCTTGCTCCTAGATCCTGGAAATACAATCTCTTCAGCCCTAGAAGCTAACAGACAGTTCTGACCTTCAGAAGCTTTCAGCTTTCTTTAGCCTCCTACTTCATTCAGCCTCAAATCTTGGCAAATGTCTTTAAGAGGAAACGCGCTGTGTTTGACATAGAGCTCTTCCCTGGCAGCACTGCACAATAGAAAGATATTTCAGTCTGTGTTTTAGAAGATTTTGTGCTAGCTCCTCCATTTCTTGTGTAGCCATAGAACTATGAAAATATCCCAAGGTGAAAACTGTGTGCTTTTACAGCCCCTTACTATTACATTTGTCACTACAGCACCAAGCAACTGCTAAAAGGCTGCTGACGTCTCTGCCCTCAAGCAGAAGCCCTTTGTCTGAAACAAGCCTAATCTACAGCCTGTCCTCAGATAAACAAAGGGCTGGCAATTATCAAGTTACCTGGGAACAGTTTCCCCTTTTCTGTAATTTTACACCATCCAGTCCTTGTTTCCGCAGCTCTCTGAATCCTTTAAAATGTGGTTTTTGTAGTGTATTCAGTTTTCTTTGGTGGGAGAGAGGGCCAGTGGCAACATATTTCATTTCACTATTACATGAAAGTCCAGTTTTATCAATGCAGGTTTTTGTTTCTTTGGTGGGCTTTTTCTTTTCTTTTTTTGCTTATTGTGTGAAGTTGCACGTTGTTAAATGTTTATTTGCATTTTTTCCATTAATTTTGTTTGTTTCTTTGTCCTTCTTTCTATTGATACTTTCCATTTACCATTTTCAAGATATTTTTTCTGCATAGTAGAAATTAGAACTTATTTTGAGTTATACCACAAATAATGTTTTTCCAGTGTTATCTTTTGACTTCTTTTTTAATAAATTTTTGTTCTTTTTATGTAACTGAATTTTATGGCTTCTGGATTTTGTGAAATAGATTGATAAGTCTTTTCAACTCTAAGTTAACCAGGAATTTATCCCTTGTTTTCATCTAATTTTTGTTTCCTTTTTTTCCTTCCAGTTTTATTACGTAGAATTATTACTTTGACTGCACATACACATTATATTGCACATAAATACATACAAACAGTATACTGCACATTTTTTTAGTTTTCATATATGTACTAATTTTTGTATCTAAGAATGGATTAGATCTTCAGCTTTTTAAACTTACATAGTTATCAAAGGAATAAAGCCAACTACAAAATAAGAAACAACAGAATGTAGTAATCCAATCATAAAGGACAGTCAAATGTGCTTACACATATTCACGAAATCAACATAATAATTAGTTCAGTTGTGTCATTATTATTTTTTTTTTAGATTCTTTATATAAATGATGCCATATAGCATTGTTCTTTCTCTTTCCAGCCCACTTCACTTTGAATGACAGTCTTCAGGTTCATCCATATTGCTGCAAATGGCATTATTTTCTTCTTTTTTATGGCTGAGCAGTGTTCCATTGTATAAATACACCACAGCTTCTTTGTCCAGTCATCTGTTGATGGACATTTGGGTTGTTTCCATGCCTTGGCTATTGTAAACAGTGCTGATATGAACATTGGGGTGCATGTGTCTTTTTGAATTTTATTTTTCTCTGGATATATGCCCAGGAGTGGGATTGCTGGATCATGTGGTAAGTCTATTTTCAGTTTTTTTAAGGAACCTCTATACTGTCCTCCATAGTGGCTGCACCATTCTACATTCCCACCAATGGTGTAGGAGGGTTCTCTTTTCTCCATACCCTGTCCAGGATATACTGTTTGTGGACTTTTCAATGATGGCCATTCTGGCTGGTGTGAAGTGATATCTCACTGTAGTTTTGATCTGCATTTCTCTGACAATTAGCGATGCTGAGCACTTTTTCATGTGCTTATTGGCCATTTGTATGTATTCATTGGAGAATTGCTTGTTTAGGTCTTCTGTCCATTTTTGGATTGGGTTGCTTGTTTCTTTTATATTAAGGTGTAGGAGCTGTTCATATATTTTGGAAATTAGTCCCTTATCAGTCACATCACTTGCAAATATTTTCTCCCATTCTGTAAGTTGTCTTTTCGTTTTGTTGATGGTATCCTTAGCTGTGAAAAAGCTTTTAAGTTTAATTAGATCCCGTTTGTTTATTTTTGCTTTTAATTCCAATACTCCAGGAGCTGGTTCAAAAAATATATTGCTGTAATATATATCCACAAATGTTTTGCCTATGTTTTCCTCTAGTTTTATAGTATCTGGTCTTACATTTAGGTCTTTAATCCATTTTTGAGTTTATTTTTATACAGGGTTTTAGAGAATGTTCTAATTTCAGTCTTTTACAGGTAGCTGTCCAGTTTTCCCAGCACCACTTATTGAAGAGATTGTCTTTTCTCCATTGTATATTCTTGCCTCCTTTGTCATAGATTAATTGACCACATGCGTGTGGGTTTATTTCTGGACTTTCTATCCTGTTCCATTGATCTATGTGTCTGTTTCTGTGCCAGTACCATATTGTTTTCATTACTGTAGCTTTGTAGCATAGCCTGAAGTCAGGGAGCATGATTCCCACAGCTCCATTCTTCTTTTGTAGGATTGTTTTGTCTATTTGAGGTCTTTTGTGTTTCCATACAAATTTTAACTTTTTTTATTCCAGCTCTGTGAAGAATGTCATTGGTATCTTGATAGAGACTGCACTGAATCTGTAAATTGCCTTGGGCAGTATGGCCATTTTAACATTATTGATTCTTCCAATCCAAGAACACAATATACCTTTCCATTTGTTTATGTCATCTTCAATTTCCCTCGTAAGTGTCTTATAGTTTTTGGCATACAGGTATTTTGCCTCCTTGGGTAGGTTTATTCCCAGGTATTTTATTCTTTTTGGCATGATGGTAAATGGTATCATTTCCTTAATTTCCCTTTCTGCTATTTCATTGTTAGTGTATAGAAATGCAACTGACTTCTGCATATTAATTTTGGATCCCGCTACTTTACCATATTCATTGATGAGTTCTAGTAATTTCCTGGTTGCTTCTTCAGGGTTTTCTACGTATAGTATCAGGTCATCTGCAAACAGTGACAGTTTTACTTCTTCGTTTCCAATTTGGATTCCTTTTTCTTTTTCTTCTCTGATGGCTATGGCTAAGACTTCCAAAACTATGTTGAATAAAAGTGGTGAGAGTGAGCATCCTTGTCTTTTTCCTGATCTTAGAGGAAATGCTTTCAGCTTTTCCCCATTAAGTATGATGTTAGCTGTAGGTTTGTCATATATGGCCCTTATTATGTTGAGGTAAGTTCCGTCTATGCCCACTTTCTGGAGAGTTTTGATCATAAATGGGTGTCGAATTTTATCAAAAGCTTTTTCTGTGTCTATTGAGAGTATCATATGGTTTTTATTCTTCAATTTGTTAATGTGGTGTATCACGTTGATTGATTTGCATATATTGAAAAATCCCTGCATGCCTGGGATAAATCCAACTTGATCATGATGTATGATCCTTTTAATGCATTGTTAAGAGTCAATTTGCTAGTAATTTGTTGAGGATTTTTGAATCTATATTCATAAGTGAAACTGGCTTATAATTTTCTTTTTTTGTGATATCCTTGTCTGGTTTCAGTATCAGGGTGGCCACCTGCCAACATAAATTCCAACAAAACTTCCCATCTATGATTCCTAAACATTGATCCATTGACTAGTGTCAGTCCATAAGTTTCCATTGCTGTGTTGTACAATAAGACTGAGAAAAATAAAGACAACGTAGTGATTTATTAATGAGACCAAATTTATTCAGTTTAAATTATTTGTATTCTATGATTACACATTTAGCATCCATATATTCTGTTTTATGAAATGATGGTGGCATGGGTGCCATTGTTTAACATCCTTACATGGCAAAAAGTTATCAAATCTATGCTGGTCTCCCCAGTTTTGAAAACTACACCCACTCACATGATCAAAGGCTGGGAACCAGTGATAGAAGAATTAAGTACAAGCAACCTAATATGATACATGATATGGAAAACCTCCCCTACCTCAAACACACAAACACACTGAGGTTGGCTCTGTACTTAAATTTCTTAAAACTACATTTCATTCACTTTTTTCTTTTTAGAAAAAATGTACACTAATATCAGTTAAGCACAAATTATGTGCAAAGTACTATGCCCGATGGGATACAAAGGTGATCAAGACAGAAAATGGGCCCTGCCCATAAAGAAGTTAAGAGCACTGGGGGGGAGGGGGTTACATTTTGGACTCAACAGCCCTGATTTCAAATCGGAGTTAACTATAGTACCTGCCTATAATTAGTTAGCTATTAAATTATAATTACAGCCACTGAAAAGAAGTATAGAGTACTACTAAAGTATGTACCAGGGGAACTTGACCTGGTCTTCGAGGGTCAGAGGTTTCCATGAGGAAGTGAATTCAGAACTGAGATTTGAAGGATGAATGAGCATGAAACTGCATGAATGGGAGACTAGGAATGAAGAGACAGCAGCACAGATAATAGGAACAGTATGTGCAGAATTTGATATGGGAAGCAAAAGGCTATGCTTGAAGAACAGATGGGATGTCAGTGACTAGTGCCCACAAGGACAGGTAGACTCACTAGGTAGATCACTAGGTAGATCAGATGACACTGTATCTTAACACATCACATATGGATTTTGATATTTACTCTAAAAATAAAGGGAAGCCACTGAATGAACACTGAAACAATGGAAAGATAATGACAGAATCTTATAATGATGGAATCTTATACTTTAGCACTAAGAACCATCTGCTTACAGTCCTAAGCAAACATCATGCTGTTTTGTTTTTTTTTTTTTTCCATTTTCCTTTATAATGACCTACTCTTCTTCTTCCTAAAGATCCTTGATTTTATAACTTTTAAAACTAACGTAATGGATAAGTGGGTAATAAGTGTTATATTAGTTTCCTAGGGCCGCTGAAATAAAAGGCCACAAACTGAGTGGTTTAAAACTACAGAAATCTGGTTCATAGCTCTGGAGGTGACAAGTCTGAAATTGAGATGTATGCAGGGGCATCCTCCCTCTGGAATCTGTAGGGGAATCCTTCCTTGCCTCTTCCTAGCTTCTGGTGACTTGCTGGCAATCTTTAGCATCCCTTGGCTTGCAGCTATGTAAGTCCAATCTCTGCCTACATTGTCACACTGCTTTCTCCCTGTTGCTGTCTTCACATCTTCTTATAAGGACACCAGCCACACTGGATTAGGAGCCTACCCCACTCCAGTATGACCTCATCTCAACCTAACTAATCACATCTGTAACAGCCCTATTTCCAAACAAAGTCACATTCTGAGATACTAAGGTTTAGGACCTCAGCATATCTTTGGTGGGGGCGTGGGTGGAGGGGAGCACAATTCAACCCATAACAAATGCCTACAGAAAAACATTTCAGTAGTAGTAAGCAGTGAAGTCTCCCTCTCATAATCTAAGCCAATCAACACACGATATTCAAACGACCATAGGCCATATTAAGACTGAATATGGGTAGTAAGACATGAGGGGAGATTTCCTTTACATAGAAAAATCTGTGAAGCTGTGCCCCCTGAAATGGTCAAGTGGATTTGCTGCTTGTTGTAAAGCACTGGCTCTGGCTTGTACATCAAAATCCTCTGGGTAATTTTTAAACTGATGCCAAGGCCCAAGGCAGAAACCAGACCAACTGGATCAGAATCTTTGGGGTGCAGCTTAAGATAAGTAAACCCCTTTAACAAGTCCTCAGTTGATTCTTATCAACAACCATGGCTGAGAATTATTCGTGTAAAGCAAGAGCTAGGCAGAGGTAGAGGGCGTATTCATGTGTGATGTGTAAAGACTTTCACTTTCACAAGATGACAAGTTCTAGAGGTCTACTGCGCAACAGTGTGAATATACTTACCACTACTGAACTGTACACTTAAAAACGATTAAGACGGTAAACTTAATATTATACATTTACCACAATAGGTAAAATAATTCAGAAAGTCAATTTAAAATTTAACATACACAGATATGGTATTTTAATTCTGAGAACAAATTTTATTTCTAAAAGGGTTCTGAATATAATTATTTTATGGGTCCACCAATATAGTAAAACCAATTTTTCGATCAATGAATATTTCAAAATTGCATGATTTAAATATTTCCGACCCCTTTTTAGTGT
Organism: Camelus dromedarius; assembly: GCF_036321535.1. Taxonomy (NCBI): domain Eukaryota; kingdom Metazoa; phylum Chordata; class Mammalia; order Artiodactyla; family Camelidae; genus Camelus; species Camelus dromedarius. The sequence continues at coordinate 25,853,078 of NC_087462.1, forward strand.
CCCAAGTGATCTGGTTTGAACGTCTTTCTTTGTGTATACATATCTCTCTAGGCCTTTCTTCATGGGGCAGCAACAGGTCTGCTGGATGATCCCTGAATCATCAGGCAAAATTCCAGTATGTTATAATACCACTGTAATCCACAACCACCCCAACATGAATACCCTTAAAATCTATCAGATCCTTAAAGAGTCCTGTTATGCAAAATCACCAACTCCTGCTCTCAGATGGTGTCCCTAACGGGTATAGTGCCCCATAAGGGTATTCCCATGAAACCCCAGGAATACTTCTATGAATTATCTCAGTGTAGCATATAACTCTGTGCTACTGTCTCTCCCATTAAGGCTGCAAGCTCTCTGAAAGCTGCGAAAAGTCATATTTATCTTTATATCCCTAGCACCTACTTATAAGCCTGGGCATGACAGTGTATTCAATGAAATGTCAACAAACACATGACTGGATGAAAGATCTCTGTATCCACGTCCACTTCATACACCACTGAATTTTCAAACAGATGAAATGTTTTCTACAGGCACATCATTTGGAAGGATTCACACACACAAAGGGTAAAAAAAGAAAACTGAATTCCACCCCTTTTCTTCTCAAGTGATGTACTCATCTGGAATAAAGATGCAAGTTTTCTAGTCTAATGTTTCCTGGAATTGTAAGCTCTACTGCAGTGATTCCCAGTCAATGACAAATACTTCAGAGAATTTCAAGACCTCCTAGAGATGTCTCAAAGAGAAGTTACTCAATGGTTATTTAAAGAAATGACACTTTCTTTTAAGAAACCCCAAAATATGAATGATCAATGGTAAATGCAATAATTCTGGACAGTGATGGCTCTAACAAAGACAACTGAAAGGAGACAGGGAAGAGAGACTCAGGTTATCTAGATACAGTTAGAAGCAGTAGTCAAGAGATAAAAGTCAGGTTGGGGCCATCAGTCAACTCTAAGGACTTGTTCATTACAGGATTTAACATAACATGGCTCACAGCAAAGGAAACATTGACAAAATGAAAAGACAATCTACTGAATAGGATAAAATATTTGCAAATAATATGAATGAAAAGAGGTTAATAACCAAAATATATAAACAGCTGATACAAACCATTAAAAAGAAAGTTCATAAGAAATGAGCAGAAGACCTGAATAGACATTTCTCCAAAGAGGACATGCAGATGGCTAACAGGCTCATGAAAAGATGCTCAATATAGCTAATTATCAGAGAAATGCAAATCAAAACCATAAGATATTCCCTCACACCTGCCAGATGGCTATAATCAAAAAAATCTACAAATAGCAAATGTTGGTGAGGATATGAAGAAAAAGGAACCATTGTACACTTGGTGGGAATGTAAGTTGGTGCAGCCACTATGGAAGACAGTATGGAGGTTTCTAAAAAAACTAAAAATAGAACTACTATATGACCCAGCAATTCCACTCTTGGATATGTATCTGAAACAACCAAAACCACTAATTCGAAAGGATACATGCACCCCAATTTTCATAGCAGCAATATTTACAATTGCCAAGACATGGAAACAATCTAACTGTCCATCAACAGATGAATGGATAAAGAAGACATGGTGTGTGTGTGTGTGTGTGTGTGTGTGTGTGTGTGTGTGTGTGTAGACAGTGGACTATTACTCAGCCGTAAAAAGAATGAAATTTTGCCATTTGCAGCAACATGGTGGACTTGGAGGGTATTATGCTAAGTGAAATAAGTCAGAGAAAGACAAATACTATATTTTACTTATAATGTGGAATCTGAAAAATGCAACAAACTAGTATATAACACAAAAGAAGCAGACTCAGAGATAACAGAGAACTAGTGGTTACCAGTGGGGAGAGGGAAGAGGTGAGGGGCTAGATAGGGGTAGGAGATTAAGAAGTACAAAGTATTAAGTATAAAATAAGCTATAAGGATATATCGTACAACACAGGGAATATAGCCAGTATTTTATAACTATAAATGGAGTATAACCTTTAAAAATTGTGAATCACTATATTGTACACCAGTAACATATAATATTGTATGTCAACTGTACTTCAATAAATAATATTGAAAAAAGATGACATGGCCCACATTTCCTCTGATATCTCAATATTAATAAATTTATACTTCTATTCAATTGCACATTTTTTGCAAATTTTTAAAATAACTGTATTTTGTTAATATTAAATTATCAGAAGACACAGCACTGTTTTATCAAACTGACTTTTTAAGTCAAATGGCATAGCAGTGGAAGAGCAAAGGTCCTGGAGCTACACTGGATTTGAATCTTGGCTCTGTTCCTTACTAACTATATGACCTTGGGAATATTATTTAACATGTGTGGGTCTCAGTTTCTTGGTCTGTAAATAAGAGATCATGAAAAGTACACATCTTACAGCAGCACTGTGTAACAGAACTTGCTGAGATTTTGCAAATGTCCTATTTTGTACTGCCCAAATCGTAGCCACTAGCCACATGTGGCTATTGAGCATCTGAAATGTGGCTAGTGCAGCTAACTGAAGTTTTAATTTAATTTTAATTCACTTAAATGTAAATTTAAATAGCCAAACATGACTAGTGGCAATGTCTTGGAAAGCAGAGTTTTATAGGGTTGTAAGCATCTTACAGGCTAAGCATTCATATCAATGTCTGGCACAAAATGATCCATAGATGTTCACTATTGCTATTTCCCACCATGTCACATTATAGAAAACTGGTATGCGAGTGTGGATTACCGCTTTCTTCAACGCTTTTCCTAAATTTTGTCTAATTATTCTTCCTACTGTTTATAATTCTAGGCTCCTTCTTTCCCCTTCCAGGTGGCACTGGCTTCAGGAAACACCAGACCAGTCTGCACACACAGCCCCACCTCGTCTTGGTGGGCCCAGCACATGCACCACACGTACACTTGCTCTGAAGATTTTGCAGACTGCCAAGAACATACTTGGTTCTGTCTCCCTTCAGATGCTCAGCGCTACCCCCACTCCCAATGTTTTTACTCCTTTTACCAGCATCTTTCAAGTGTTAGTGTATATCCATTTCCTGTTTGGATAACTTATTAAGAGGATTTTATTATCACACCTGACATAACCAAATGACTTAGTCATTCTACACCTTAAAATATCTCATCAGGCTTACAAAGACTACACTGAGTATTTCCATTATCTTGATTTTTTTTTATGAAGTTAGAGTGAAGTCTGGACAGCTTATCTTTTGCTCCCTAGTATATATTAAAAGGCAACCACTCAAGTTCTGGCACATATTTGTTGTCTTCGAAAAGGATACAAACTTTTAATCAATAAGGCCCTGCATGTCTTTTGATATAGCAATACTGCCCTATTTCCAAAACAGTCCCATAATATCAAATTCATTTTTCTTAGCACAAAGACTCCTAGAGCAATCAAAATTGGTAAAGATTTCTTCCTCTTCCTATTGGAGAAGATACAGTTGAGAATATGAGAAAAGTTGTCAGAAGAGAATTGCAAGCTTGAATTCTTCCGCTATCTAAGAAATACAATAGATATGGCCCCTACATTTATAATTCTATATTCTAAAACAGGAAATATGAAGAAATAGGTTAAATAATCTGACATGTACCACTAAGCGAATGAGGAAGGCATAATTAACCAAGTGTAATACCAGAGGAAAGCTAAGGAATAAAGAAAAGATGAAGGCTTTTTAAAAATATATATCTTATCTCAGATATAAACCACTATCAGGTATGAACTAATTTGAGTTGTAAACTTAAAAGAATAAAAAACACAGGAAAGTGGCCTAATGAGCCACAGTCCAGAAATGAACCGGGGTTGGGGGGAGGCTCTTCCTTTTTTCTTTTCCCCAAAACTAACAGCTTTCTATTGAATATAGTTGATTTACAATGTTGTGTTAGTTTCAGGTGTACAGCAGAGTGAGTCAGTTCCCCTCATCTTCTTTTAGCAGGTACAAGCACCCTGTTTCTACAGTAAACTCTTCCTGTCCTGGGACTGCACGTCTGAGCAGTTTTGTTCTCTGGGATTCTATATTCCATTTCTAACAGTGAGAAATTATTTCAGCTGCAAGTAATAGAAACCTTGATTTCTGTTACAAGGAATTTTTTTTTGAAATAAGAGGCAGTCCCAGGAATGGGTGAAATTCAGGTTTGAGTCAGCAGCACAGTAAAACAATTTTGCAGTCTACAGTGGCAAATTCATTCTAAAGCCGAACTTCCTGTGATTATAACTCTCAACTTTTTAAGTTATGGCCACCTACTTCCAGCAGGATAGGAAGAGCCTCCTCCTAGTCAGACTAAAGGGAAGGACTCGGTCCAACTAGGCCCAATTTAAGTTTGTACCTATCCCAGAGTACCAGCTGCCAGGGAAATGTCTCGTACTAACTGGCTTAGACTAGTCAGGACTCACCTCTGCAACTGGAGACAGAGTCCACTTGTGCAATCACATGAACGGTGGAAAGGAAGTTTCTTGAGCAAAATGAGAGTTCTGGTATGAGAAAAGGAGGAAAGTGATGCAGAACAGGTAATCAACAGAGTGCATCACACTTCTCTCCCACTCCTGACGGACTTGGTATCTAGAGTGAAGTGCTTTCTTCAGCTGGTCACGAAGAGTATGCTTTACTGGCCATAACATGACTTCTACTTTTGGGTAAGGGACTGCTGCTGTGGGGAAATGGATAATTCAAGATGAAGTTAAAGATGCTGAAGAATTATTTTCCTAGCTGAACTCAGGAGTGTTGTGTTGCCCTGTAGCGAGGCATACGGGTACTTCTGTCCCGTGCAGATGCTCCCAAGTGTAGCCCAGGGAAAAACCTGCATAGGGAGGGCCAGAGAGGTGTCTGACCTTCTGCCCTTATGAACATTCACTACCTGAATAGTGCCGGCTACCCTACTGAACAGAAAGGCAAGACAGGATTATTGAAATAAGGTTCTAGAAAGTGGCCACACTGTGAGCACTGTGAAGATACTCAACATAGCAAGATTTGATAGGATGGAGTTTGATAGGCTTGCTGAGGCAGTAAGCACTTGATGTAACAGATCCAGGAAACTCAGAAAGTGAAAAAAGGACAAATCTTTGAAGGACTGAATTAAACACATGGTTTATGGATCAGCATTCTTTCTATGACATCACACTCTCTTCTTTAGCAGTAAAAGCCTACAGTTCCCCAGACGGGATTGCCCAAGAACAAGCTTTCACTCAATTCTGAGGATGGAAAGTAATGTTTTCATAATTTGAATACAAGAGAAAGGATACCTTTCAATACCTGGCATTGCCAAGTTTTAGGGGGGAAAAAAGGTAAGAAAGCTTTGCTGTTATTGGGAAGGGCAGGCAAAGAAGTAAGTTACTTTGATCTTTTCCTTTCTGAGACTGATAAAAAACTGAGCAGTCAATTCTATGTGGTATAAAGAGAAGTTACCAGGACAACAAAAGATTCACTAATATATTACTAGAATTCTTAACGGGTCTGCTGATTTTGAAAAAATCTGTAACAAGTGTATAGGATCCAGTTGCTTGCATGTACTCGCTTAATTTGGTTTAGCATCTTTTTTTCATACTGGGGACAACACTAATGGGCTGCTATGAAGGATTAAACCATACATCTGTGTAGATACGGATGTGTGTGTGCGTGCGTGTGTGTGTGTGCGTGCGTGTGTGTGTGTAAGCGCGAGCGCACGCCTACTTTCAAGCCTACTCACTGGTATGGAGTTGATAGTCAATACATGTTACACTTCTTCCCCCTTTCCTCAACCTGGTCACCAAACTGAATAACGTGCAGCCGAAGCTGGCTTGCACATATTCCTAAATTAAGGGATCAGGAGGCCAACGCAGAGTTTTGTGTCTGAAAACTGTGGAGGGCTCTGCTCCAAAACAAAATTGATTTCCACTTAAGCCGTGTGGATTTGGGAGGACAGGTTCTTGAGGGGAGCGCCAGATTCACGATGAAGCGGTCAGAGGAATGGGATTTCAGAGGGAAATGCAACTGAATCAGGAGGGCACGGCAACCACATCACTTCCTTAAACTCTGGCTTCTCTAGCCTGTAGTTCAGTAGGAAAGTTTTGCTGGAGTACAAAGCTCACTTGTAAAGCGGGCATTTGGTACGTATAGATTAAGACCCTTCAGTGCTCTTATAAATAAAAAATAAGCAAGATCAGTTTTTAAAAACTATCCTAGCTTTCATACAGATAGACTATTACAATTAAATTCTGTTTAGTCTTTTGACAGCCTCCATTTTACAATTTAGTTCCTATATTTTTGAGTTGGTTGTTCTTTCAGAACATGTCATGGGCAGTTGCACTATATCTACTGACACATGCTGGATCCAGATTTCCACAATTAATCCTGACATTATCACATTTCCATTTCCAGAAAGTCTGAAATATTTTCCATTGACATTTCATAGAAATAGAGCTATAGAGCTCTCTCTCAATTTGCAATGGATTACTAAAAAAGGAGGTAGCATATTATACGACAACCATAAAAACCGAGACGAGGCAATAACAACGGACATTCTCTAAAACCCACTTGCATCCCCAGATCATTAGGGACAAGGACTTCTAAGGCACGGGGGGGGGGGGGATTAGTGCTTCATTACTGCAAGCATAAAATGCCACTTCCTATAATCATCTTTACTTCTTTCAACTGAGATAGAAACTTTCATCTCAAGTACTTAAGGATTTTAGAGCAAAAAGGATCGGTAACATTCCTTTTGGCTCATATCTTTTTGTGTCTTTTCCTTTCTCCTGACATTCTCTTATTACTCCAGATTCTTATTTCTCCAAAAAGGAAAGAGAATAGACTGAATTTTTATCCCTTTGAAATGCCTCATTGGACCCCTTAAAAATCACCTAACTGAAATGAATTTTCATTTATTTTTCAATTTCTCAGTCCCTAAGGAGTACCATATTCTTTAAGTTATTTTAGTCATAATTTAATATTTTAGCTTTGCCTAGCATTGGGATTTCAGATGGCTTAAAGGAGTTTTCAGTTTTTTAAATATAGTGGCCTATGAAGTATGCTTAGCCTTGTGAAAGAGATGCTTTTCAGAGAAATGCCCTAAAATTTTCACATTCCTATCAACTTACACAATTTCAGAGAAGCTTTCTAATAAAATTTACTTTAACAAGGGTTTCCAACATTTTCATTTTAATGGTCTCACCTAGAGACTCTGCCATTTAAATTTCCATAGGGGCCTGATGTTTACAGAAACTTCTGAATCCTGACAACCTTGTTTGTCTGTTTGAAGCTGATTTTTATATGCTAGGTTTCATTAAGCAGAATATAATAAAAGGGCTATTTAACTTTTTTGAAGATTTAGAACAAAATACCGTTACATCACTTGTCTCTTCACTTAAGTGGTAACCTGGAGGCAGGATTTCTCCACCTCAGCATTACTCACATTTGAGGCTGGATCATTCTTTGCTGTAGAGCTGTCCTGTGCAGGGCAGGAAGTTCGGCAGCATCCTTGTCTCACCCACGAGATTGGAATAGCACCCCTCTCCCGCCCTCCCCACCTCCACTACTTCTGACAACCAAAAATATCCCTGGACATAGCCATAAGCCTCTGGGAGGCAAAACAGGTCCAGTTGAGAAGTGCTGCTCTAAGGCATGCTATTGTGTGCATCTTCAAAACCAAATATTCTACAGTAAGCCTCAATCTTTATTTTTACAGAGGAGGCATATAATGTAAAATGAAAACAAGTAGAACCAAAACCTTCTGACAGGGAAAAATATTCTAAAATGTAATCAAATTGAGATTGTAATTATACATCAGTCAGTTTCTGGGCAGCAAGGTCTGATTTCAGCTGAACCTCAGCTAATTTCAAAGTTATTTCTCTATAAAGGGCACCACTCACTTTTAGGTTCGTCCCCAACGTTTCCTTCTTTTCTCTCTGAAGTTCTTTTCTGTAGAGATGGATGCTTTCCTCTGATAAAGCAGCCACATCACCACTACTCTTTTCTTGGCTTGCTTCACACCTCTGCACCGAGCTGCTTTCAACCTTAACTATGGCAGAAGAAAGAGAACCAAGGGTAACCAATTCCTTCTCCAAAGCTAATGCCAAATGATCAATTAGGAAATCCTCACTTCCTAATTTTAGATTTTTGAAGGAACTGTTTATAGGTAGAACTCTGCTGAGATTATGAAGGCACTGGAACAAAACTGTTTGATTCCTGGAATGAAAAAATCAAACACACTATTAGAAAACTCAGAAGAGCACAAAACAGTCATATACAACATACCATAGTAATCAATCAATCTTCATTTATAAACCCTCCAGTGATGAACAGAACCAACAATGCATGCATGTGGGCACTGATACAATTCAGACTGTAGCAACTAAGTACAGTCGGCCCCATGTTTGGGTGAATCTGCAGATGTGGAATCCACAGATATGGAGGGCAGACTGTACTATGCCATTGTATAGAAGGGGCTTGAGCATCTGTGGATTTTGCCATCCACCAGGATCCTGGAATCAATCCTCTGTAGATACAGAGGAACAACTATATACATATGCTCAATCAACTCAGTTAATATTCATCAGGTTGCTTCCTGATTACATTTTCTCGGAGTAGTAAGATCAAAACTGTATTTTTAAAATTTCATTGTTGGGGAGAGGTGAGAGGAACCCTTAAAATAATTATTAGGCCAAAAACAAACATAAAATTAAAACAGCTTCAGCTCCTAAATGAGACCACCTGTCCACTCGTGCTGTACCAGGTGATGACCTAGACATGTCCCACAATGGTACACAACACTACTACGGGGATCCCTGTTGGACCACCCCCCTATACACACACACTTCCCTGGACCAATTCCAGCTTGATGTGCATTACCTGGAATAGACTATTAAAGTCCCTTCAAATGGTGTTCTCTGTTTCCAGTTGAAAAGTGTCCCATAGAAACTTCCTGGCCTTTTACAAAAGTACATTTCTGGAAATTCTTTGATTACTTCACATTCCATGTGTTCTAAGAGCCACACCTTCACTGAAGTCAGAGCATAGCTGGGTGATGTGATTTGAAAACAAGTTTCGCGCAATGCAGCGAGAAGTGCGAAGAGATCTTCTGTGTGTTCTACAACAAAAACACGTCACAAGCACTGTCATCAAACCCTGGCCATTACCACATCAAGGGAGTTCTTAAAATTTTCTGATTCGATTAGGTATATGATTAAAAAGGACCTACAAAAATTACCTAGAAGTTTCTTCTTTGGAAACGTCAGCAGGTATTTCCCACTTGAAAGATCTTCTAGACTGAAACAGATTCTGCCACACTGAACGCAACGAGCTTCAGAATAATTACCATTCTCTCTCTCTTTAATTTGTAGCAGCACAATGCAACAAAAATTACTGAACGCTAAAAGTGGTGACAGAGATGTTACAGCAGTAATCATTTGTATACAGTCTTTCTCCAAGGGTTGTTCACAAACAACACTTTCCTCTTTCCCTTCCTCTTCCTCACTACCAACACTCATCTTGATTCTTTTTACCTCTGATCCTATTTCATATGGCACTGGGGAAGAATTCCTACTCAACGTGATCACCCTATTTTGACACTTAATAAGCGGAAAGCTGGAGTTATGGGCTTGATCCATTGACAGCGATAAAGTCACAAGACTTGAGGACCTGTAAAAAATACAGCTCAGTTTAGTCTACAAGCTCATTCCTTAAAATCAAACAGATGATTAAAGGTCATACAAACACAACAAAAAATTTTTATTCTCTCGTTTCCCAGGAATTATCATTTCAAATGTATAGTGTATCAGAAAATTAAGTGTAAAAACCAAACACATTTTTAAAGATCCTGTAATAGCACTTACTTCTCTTGAAACAGGAAAGCAAAAACACTGTAAATATGCTGGACTTTAGGAAAGTAATTTGTAAGAAAAAGGAAAGGTAAAATAATGCTTGTATTTTATTTTTGAGGTAGATTTTTCTCTTTTCCTCTTAAACATGGGAAAAAGTACTCATTTTTTAAAAGAGTTAATTTGGTAATCATTTAGAATGAAATACCTCTAAAGTAAAAATTGTATTTTATACTCCTCCAAATGATGTGAATGAAATCTGCATTTTAATACAGAATATCATTTACCCATCAACAATAATATTGCCTTGGATATATTATTTAAACTAATTTCATGTGTTTCTGTTTCTATTTAATATGGCTACCAGAACAGTGAAGGTTACTTATGGGGCATGCATTATACTTCTGTTGGCCAGTGCTATTCCAGGGCATCAAGATGATGTTAGCATGTTAGAATTTACTTACAGCTTCAAAGAAGATGTGGTTTTCACTCCAACAACCAAGCTATCTTCTATTACACGATACCATATCTTCTCTACTAGCTGTTCTGGATCTTGAAAATTGCCTGATAACTTTTCATCAAAGGTATTGGCAGGATTTTCTTCTTTACCACAAAGAGTAACAAGACATTCCTTATAGAAAAATATGTTTAAATAACTGATTACAAAAAAAAAAACCTGCCAAATGTAGCAAGACTAAAAACATAACGTAAAGCAGCTTTAGGCTAGGCATTATGGCAGACATATTTTAAAATACATTAACATCTACAATATATACAATAGATTATACATAATTCACTAAAATAAAATTTATAAAACATATAATTAACTATGACTCAGATCATGAAGCACAACCTGATTGTAAAGAAGGCTCTGAGTATCCAACACAGAGACAGCGGGGATGGAAACCTGAAGTCAAGTCCACTTTGAGAAATAATCTGACAATATGTGCCCAAGGCATGCTGAAAACAATCCAGTCTTTGTCAGTGACTTAAACTAAACTTAATAACTGTAAATTTTTGTATGAATAACATTGATTAAACTATCTTTGGACTGCTGATCAATTACAGCTAAAATTTTTTTCTTTAAGTCCAGGCCATACTCATTCATTTCCACGCACATGGATTTGTAATACAAATGAAAATAGGAGAAATAGTGATAACTAATAATACACGACACTTATTAAATGTTTACTATATGTCAGGCATTGTTCTAAATGCCATTCACATATCCATTTGTTTAACCATCTCAATAACCCTAATGCCCTAGGTCAGTAGTATTATTTTCTACATTTTCCAGGTAAGGAAAACTGAGGCACAGGGAGGTTAAGTACCTCACCCTCGGACGCCCAGTGAGCAACAGGCAGACCTGGGATCTGAACCAAAGCCAATTGGTTCCAGAGCCCATGATCTATATTAACCATTTCTCTATACTCCTCCTTTATGTGGTAATTACTGAAAAAAAATATGAGTACTTGTACTATAGTGAACTCAACAAGTTCCTAGGAATCTGATGCTTCTGCCAGTAGCTGTGAGATTTGAGGCCGACTATTCACCTAAAACCTGCAGAAATTTTTATTAGCTGCCAGAATTGCTTTTAAAGTTAAGAATGTAAAGGGCCTAAAATGGTGCCTTGCACATACTGGTTTCAATGCAGTAAGTTCTAACATTTCTTCCCCTTTTCTAATACTGGTAAAATCGCTGGGGTCAAGTAGGGAAGAGAAATGGGAAGACTTTAAATAATGACTTTCAACAATGACTTGCATGACGTTTCCCAGGAGATTAGAACAGTAATACAGGAATGCAACATGATGTGCTCTTGTCTTACATTAACGGAATCATACTTTGGGGTGAAATCCTCATATTGCTAAGGCTGAAATACAGACACAAGGCATAGACTATTACAAGAATGGTAAATCTTAGAGTCAGTGACTTGAGGGAATAAAATGCAACATCAAATTTCTCTATGTCCAGCTTTTCCTGATTTATTTGAATTTTGGTATGCTGTCTTTTTCTGTATGGAACTAATGGGCATAAATACTGTTTGTTATGAAGTCAAAGAAGTTTTTGCTAACTTTCTACATTACCATACTGGCATAAGGAACTGCAAGGTACCTGAAGAGGTTCTTATGATGGTCAACCACCAAACAAAACAAGAGGAAAATTATAAAAAGCATATGTAAGGACTAAAAAAGCACAGCAACTTAGGGACATTAACTAGAGTAATAAATATCCTTAGAAATGAACCATGCAACAGACTAAAAGAACAATTATTATATTAGTGATGAAATTATGGCACCATTAAAACAAGGTTAAATAATATTCAACATATTCTGTTTCAGAAGTCAGAAAACATAGTCACCCCTTGAACAACACAACTTTAAACTGTATGGTCCACTTATATGTGGATTTTTTCAAGAGTAAATACTTCAGTACTACACGATCCACAGTTCGTTGAATCTGCGGATGGGGAACTGGAGATACAGAGGGCTAAGTATAAAGTTATTCATGGATTTTCAACTGTGTGGAGGGTTGGCACCCCTCACCCCCATGTTGTCCATGGATTAACTGTAATCCACCCATGAGTAATTTCTATCTAAACCACACAAATAAAAAAGTTTAATAGTTAAATCTTTTTTAAACAAAAAGGACTTGTTTCCCAAGGTTACTGATAACTGAGATTTTAATATCCCACAGAATAAGAATAATTGCAAACTGGTAAAACACTGGCTTCTTAACCAAATAGTTTTCAATGCCACAGAAGCCCACCCACCATTATAATCCTGCCACCCTGCTTCTTGATCCATTGAGCAGGATTGTCTAATATATTCCAACATTCCAATTTAAATATCACTTCAGTATCTTGTAGATTTCCAATTCATAAAATGATGAAATGTCACATGATTAATTTTACCTCGTCTGTACTTGACGCACTATCATCTTTCCCTTGAAACAGGTTCATTAAAGCTTTGTAAGATTTTGAAATAATTTTTTCCTTAAGCAAGAGATGCTGCTGAAATTCGTGAATAGAAATGAAACCAACCTGTAAAGGATAAAGAAGAATCACCGCCAGAGACATAAATTTCAAATGAAACCCAATATACCATTAATTCACTAAGTATTTTCTCCAAACTTGCTTATTAATTCATTTTCTGTAGAAAAGCAAAGACTACTTCTCAGAGCAAAACTGTTTTAATTATAAATTTTAAGTCTCTAATTACAAAGGAAAATAACAGCAAATAATTACAATAGTTTATGGATCAAATTGAGAGAATGCCAATGTATTTGCATCTGTTTCCCTACTGAGTTAAGTAATGAATCAATATGAATATGAATGAGTCTAATCAATATGAATAAAAGTCAAGGCCTACAAGCATTCCTGCCCCAACAAGAAAACTGATTTTCTTGTTGAAATAACTCTGCTTCAAAAAGCAGAAGGTACCATTATGAATAGAAATGCTCACTTTTGATTTGATACTCCTTGAAATCCTTTGTTCATATAACCTTTATAGTAAAATTTTAAAGATAACACATAACAGATCCAAAATTGTCACAAGTTTATCTTGTGCTAATAAACTCAGGGCTGGGGTCAACTCTTAATCACTGGGTGGCGGGGGGACTGGCTCTGAACTGGGCAAAGGGCAAATGGCTCCTTTTATTGTAGCAGGTAAACAAATTTCAGTACGAAGGATGAAACATTCATGAAATATATTTTGCTCCTGAAAATTTAAAAAGAGTTGCATCATTGAGCTACTAGAAACCATTTCACTTCACATGGATATCTGAGACTGTTTAAGTATTAATTCAGCTTTTAATATAACATGTTTTTCGAGACTGAAAAAACAAAATGCATCCTGTATTTTGTCTTTCTTTTAAATTACATTTTAAGGCAGGTACATTCTTTTTCTTTTTATCAATGAATTATCAGTTGGAGAGTGAAGACTGAGTTCAATCTTACCTCGTTGCACAAGGTATGTAAAGCGTCTAGCTAATACTTTAAAACCACATCTGACCTAGTTCTGTGGGCACCACATCATTCACACTCCATCACTCACTGGCTGAGTGATTCAGGACTGAGGGGATGGGAGATGGACCTGTCTGAGGAGGAGGGCCAAACCTGAGGCTGCTGGAGGGGCAGGGAGTGGAAGACAGGGCTGTGGACAGACTGACAACAAGGCCATGAAATTACGTGTTCTCTCTTCCTTGCTTCCTTCAACTCCAGGAATAAACGCCGAGTCACTAGACTACTTCAATATTTTATGCTATTATAAGTTTCGTTATAAAACTATGAAAATATGCCCATGATAAACCATTTAAACAACATAAAAAGACATCTCACCTTCCCTTCCTAGACCCTCAATCCCATTGGCACAGCCATAAGATTATTTACCTTTCCAGAACTTTTCCATGTATATGTTAAGGAATGCTTTCATTCTCCTCCCCATAAACAAATAAAACCCACCCCAAATCAAATATAGGCGCATACTGCACTGCCTGTCACCAAAACTTGCTTTCTAATTCTTACTGTGATCTCTTGCATACATGCAGAAGAATGCACAAGACAAAAAAAAAAAAAAAAAAACAAGCGTACAGACGAACAGTGAAGTCCACACCCATGTAACCACATCCGAGTCAAAAAAGCAGCCCCTCAGGAGCAGCATGTGGTTCCTCCCCAATCACCAACTTGTCCCCACCGCAGGCAATGCTACCCTGGCCTTTCAAGATGACTTCCTTGCTTGTCCTCATAATGTTACCATCATTATATCAACTTCTAAAGAATATGTTCAGTTTGTGTGTGTGCGTGTTGCTTCTGAGCCTTTCATGAATGGAACTGTTCTGTATGGACTTGGGTTTCAAGTCATCCATCTGTCGTGAGTAGCTACAGCTCACTTGTTTCATTGCTCTATATTATTCCATCAGCTCACTCGACCAGTTGCCCTGTCCAGTATCCCATTGCTACACATCTGGGTTATGCCCAGTTGGGGAGTATTACAAACAATGCTGCTGTGAACATCCCTGTACCTAGGCCCGAGTTTCTCCAGGGTCCCAGTTTCTCCTCATCCCCTCCAACAAGCAGCTGGAGAATAAACGTCACAGGGGAAAGACCAGTGAGCCGAACTCTAGTTTCAGCTCTGCAAGTCACCTAACGTTTCTGGCTCTCCATTTGTTTCCGTATTTGCAAAATCGGGGAGAGGGCAGATTTGTTCAGCTCTAAAAGGCCTTCCGATGCTTAGAAATGTTTGTATCCACACTGAGAGCTAGTGGTAACATGTGGATATTTGAAACAAAATGGACACTCCGCTACCCCTTATTCCGGGCCTGCCCTCAGTTCCTTTCGTATTTTCCTTCTTTGTCTCTGGGCTACCTTCTGGATAATTTTTCTAACAGTCTGGTTTGTTTATTTGTTTCACATCTCTTTAAATCAACTGTTCAACTCATCTGTTGAGTTTTTCCTTTTAATTTCAATGTGCTTCTAGTTTTATGATATTTGGTTATTTTTTGTGTGTGAAAAATTAATCACGATGCTTTGTTTCTTTATGTGCTTATTCTGTGGGTGGCTCATTTTCTTTAAAAAATTACTTCTGAGATCTAGAAGAGGCCTAGGATAAACCTGTGTTTTGAAAGAGGACTCGATGTAGTTTCTGCCAGGTTAGGGCACTCCTGCTTCAGGTTAAGTACAAATGCTCCTAGGGCAAGAGCAGCATCGTGTTGTGCTTCTCTCTCTGGGTTCCAGCCTTTAGGGTTTGGCCTGCTAATTTATTCTTATATTCTCAGCTTTTTGAAGCTTTGAAGATTTTTGAAACCTATTTCAACTCTTATTTTAAGTTGCTTTTATCAGGAGAGTTGATTCAAATACATTAAGTGACATATTACCAGAAGTGGAATTTCTGAAAGTCATGCTTTCATAAATTTAATTGTTTTAGCATCATTTAAAAATCAGTATAAAGAGTTGCCTTATTCTTTTTGACAGCTGCATATTATTCTGTGGCTCATTTATATCATAATTTATTTACCATGCTCCTAATGATGGAAATTAAGATTTTGACTGAATTTTATTTATAAATACTACATAAACATTCCTGTAAAATTAGTTTTGCTTACATGTATGAATATATCCTTAGAACAGATTTCTAGAAGTGAAATTGCAAGAGTAAAAAGATACGTGCAGTTCATATTTTAATAGTTATAACAAGTTCCCTTCTGAGGCGGTCGGCCCACTTTACATATTCAACAATACTGTTTTAGAATGTATATTTATATTAAGAAAATTAATCCTTTGTCACATGTTACAATTTCTTTTTACATAATTTATTTTTTATTTATTTTACTTTGTTCAGAGCACCACAGTTTTAATGTAATCAACCTTCTCCGTTATAGTTCTACATCCATGACGATGTTTTATTTACCTAATGTTCACATTCACATCTACTATGCCTTCAATAAGCATTTAGTGAATTCACTTTAATATTAAAATACTTGCAAAAAAAACTTCTAAAGGGCCTGCAAATCATAAATATTTACTATTTGGCCCTTTACAAAAAACGTTTGCCAGGGATAGAGGAAAAAGATGAATGACAACACAAGGAAACTGACAAATCCATTAGTGTCACTTTTTTAAAAAGGGAGAGAAGGCATTATTCTAGATTAAAAAAACAATGAAACATATAATAATCAAGTGTAAGTGTAAACTCTGATTGGATCCTTAAAAAGGTAGCTATATAAAACATTCTGTGGCAATTGAAGCCATCTGAATATGGACTGAATAGTAAATAAGATTAAGAGATTATTACACTAAATTTCCAAGTACAATAATGGTGTCAGGGTTACACAGGAGAATGTCCCTAGTTTTTAGGAGACTCCTGCTAAAATACTGAGGAGTGAAGTATTACAATATTCGCAACTTTCAAACGGTTCTGCAGAAATGTACATATACATGCACATACACACATAACAGCACAAACAGATACAGCAAATACAATTTTTTAAAAAGTAACAACAGCTGAATCTATGCGGGGACTAGAGATAAGCACTGCACTATTCTCTGAACTTTTCAATATATGCCAAAATGTTTATGAATGAAAAAAGGCAGGTTACATGAGAACATGCATCTTATAATCACATTTCCATGTAAACGTGCATATATTCATTAAAAACATCTACAAGAATATGTAAGGCAAAGTGTTAAAACAGGTTATATCTCAGTAGTGGAATCATAGGTAATTATTAGTTTCTTTTTAATATTTCTTTGCACAGTCTGAGTATTTTACAGGGAATGCTCATTACCTTCATACATTAGGAAAAAATCAAAAACTTTAAAAGAGAGCTTTGTATGGAAAACTTAAAAGTAAACTGTTAATCTTTGGAACATGTCACAATTCATCATATTTGCTGCTCCTTTACAAGAGTAATGGTATACTGATCCTAAAAACTAGGAGTCAAAAGTCAGCTTCTTATATGCTATCTTATGAGGCTTACTAAATTTATACAATCTTACTACAAAAAGGAATCATTTTCAGATGGTATATTTATAAGAAATGTCATAATAGTTTTTACAGAGGTACCAGAAAAGTTAATAGATCCTTTGAAATACAAGTTTCCCCACCATCTGAAAGTAGAACACGCCTATGAAACCTTTTGTAATCCATTATGAAATGATGTAAAGCGAAAAAGCAATTACCTTAGGACACTCTTGCTAAGGGATGCACAGAATAAATGGAGATAAGGCACAGATGCTCACAGACACAGGTCAAAGCTATGGCGGCTGGATGCTGAGATGCTGAGTGCAGTTCCCAGGAAGGAGCTGGGTGGGGCCGCTCTCGCTGCTCGGGATGCGCGCTGCCTCTCTAACAGCTCCTTGCAAAGCAAATCACTTTTTGCCTTTTTTCCTAAAAGCAAAACTCCTCCTCCGGTTTCTTTCAGTTAGCAAGAACAGGTGCTAATGCAGATCTTTCGTAAAAGCTAAGTGGCAGAAAGCAAAGTGGCCGTAAAGCGAACTTCCAAAAAGCGGGGGATACCTGTACCACTTCTTTCCCCCTCAATCAGTGAGTTGTTTATACTTTAAGCTCTTTAAATGTTCAATCCTTCATTTAGAATAGCACTAATCCAAAAAGGCAAAAGCAAAAAGCAAACATAGACACTAACTTTCAATCTTCTTTCCAGAGGTGGAATCACCAAATAACAATTCGCTTGCTTCTCATCAAGTAAATCATCTTCATTGCAATCCAAAGTTTCACTCTAATAAATAAAACAATACATTATAACTGAAATTTAGAAATAAACTGAAATTTCTTAAGATTAAGAAAATATAATACAAAACACAATACAAGTTTATCCAAAAGGCGGTGTGCCACAATACACTGTTATATAAAAGATACATATTTTCCCCATCATCTTCTTGTAAATGGGAAAATAGAAACTATTATTACCACTATTACCACCCACCTAAAGTTTGCATACTGATTCAAAAAGTATCAGCTTACTAGGTGTTTATAAAATTCCGTAACTAGAGAAAATAAGAATTATACTCATTTTAATAACGCAAGAAAAGCCCTGAGGCTCAGAGATATTTTATATAGATATGAAACTTACAGGGTAGTATTTCCCTTATGCTCAAGATCTTAAAATATCATGAACTGTTACTTTTTTTAATAAAGCAGTTTCACTTCACTGTATTCCTTAATTAATCCAATATTATGTTTATTGGTATAAAATGTGCCTTTTGGAAGCAAAGATAATTTACAGTATTATTGTCACTTGAGTGAACACCAGATATATTATGTTCCAAATTTATATCAAAAGGAGTCAATTTGTAAAACATTTGTTGAAAGGAGAGTCATATTATTTAGAAGATTCAATGTATGTATTTTCAAAGTTCAACAAGTTTACTTTTAAGTATGAAATCAAAAATATTGAAAGGGTAGGTCAAAAGCTTTGAAGTGCTCAAATTTTCTAAAATGTTCTTAAAGTAATGTATAAAAAGTACACGGAACTTACTGAATAGTTTAAGTTGTCAAGGTTCGTTATTTTAAAAGAACTCAGGCAATCTGAATTCAAGGAGTCCCTGAAAAGTAGCAGTACTTGTTCAGTTCCAACTCCAAGAAAGTCATCTATCAGTACTGAGCTAATTTGCTCCCACTTAGCAGCAACCTGAAAGAGAGTGGTAAAGAAGGAATAAAGGAAGAAAAAAAGTCAGATGTAAAATAAGCTAAATCCTTTTGTTGCATGTAGTTCTAATTTGTCATCTTCAATCTTACAAACAAGTAATGAAAATGTTACTGCAAACACTAAAAACTAAAATAAAATACAGATATTGGGGGATCAGAAAACATAAGGAGTCATAAATTTATAAATAGCAAGGTAATTAAACTTAATATTTTATCAACATTTGTCCAGGGATTGTCATGTTCCTGATTTCTTTATTAAAATTTTATTATAACTTATAAATTCTAACACTTCTTATGACTAGCTCTAGTGAAGATTCTTTCTCTAACGGGTTAATTTAAGGACGACCCTCATTCCCATAATCCTTAGTGGATGTATGTTTATGATCAAACCAATTACACAAGGTATTCAGTTACTTTAGATAGTCAGAAGGTACTAGCAAACACTTTAAGAGCTCTTAAAGCAGAATAACCTTTAAGGGTCCATAGGAAATTAATTTATACCCTAAACTCTTATAGGAGAGAACATAGCCATTATCAAGGGCACAGCAGGGGAGCGATCTTAAAACAGTGGGGCACCTAGAACTGTCCTAGCCTAATGGAATGACTTGATAAGCTTATACCAGAACGCAAGACCCCACGTTTTAAACAGAAGACAACTTCTTAAAGGTCCATAAAGCTGAAAGCTTCCAGACTAGTCCCCTAGAAAATTAACACCATGGGGGGCAGATACCCTTTCTCCATCAGGCAGAAAAGCTGAAACTCCCACTCAGACCCCTAGGAGCACAGGTACATCATCCTCTAGATGATAGACGGCGGCCTGCATTAAAGCACAAATGTGAGACTCTTCAAGTCTATGTGATCAAATGCCAGACTTTCCCCTATAAGGTTAATTCCAAAGCAGTGACTTACGCAGGAAGAAAGCTTATTTGTAAACCCATATCCTCCCTTCCTCCCACCACTCACCCCTGAGTATTGTGGAGTATGATAAACTATGCGAAGAAACATTGGTAGGAATATGCTCAGCACACAAACACCATAGAGCTGTGCGCTGAGGCACGCACACACACTCACAACCTATAGCTCTAGAATAGCACTGTCCAAAAGAAATTAGAGGTGAGCCACAAGTGCAAGGCACATATATAATTTTAAAATTTCCAGTAGCCAATAATAAGAAGATTCTCTAGTAGCATTAAAAAAAAAAAGGTGAAACTGATTTTATGCTAGTTAATCTATATAAAACATCATCATTTCAATTCAATATAACCAACAAAAATTAATAAGATATTTCACTCCCATCTTTTACTAAGCCTTTGAAATCTGGTGTGTATTTGACATGGCTAGCACATTCTAATTCAGACTAGCTACACACACTTATGGTCACCAGAGGGGAAAGGGGGTGGGGAAGGATAAATTGGCGGTTTAGGATTTGTAGATAAAAACTACTATATATAAAATAAACAACAAGGTCCTACTGTATAGCACAGGGAACTATATTCAATATCTTGTAGTAGCCTATAATGAAAAGAATATGAAAAGGAATATATGTATAAAACACTGAGTTACAATGCTGTACACCAGAAATTAACACAACATTGTAAATCAACTATACTCCAATAAAAAAACAAAAGCAGACTAGCCACACACATTTCAAATGTTGCATAACTGTATGGGGCTAGTGACTGTCTCAGACATCACACATTTAGAACATGTGAGCCTCTTTCGATCTACAACACACCAGTATCTATTTCAGATATACCTGACAATGATCTCGATTTTGAAATCCATGCTATACAGATTCTTGTCAAAACTTGCAGAGACAACTTCTACTCAAAAGCGAAAGCCTAAGAGAAAAGCTAATTGTGTGTTTCTCTATACTCAGCTCTGTTTCAAGTCCTATCACTGGGTTAAACATTACATGGAGGGCCTTGATGAAGGGCTGATCTGAGAACCCACTAACCTTGATTTTCATTATTTATTCTAATCTGTGCTTGTTTGGATTTCGCCTACTATTGTTAGCTGCCTTCACTCCTGTTTGGAATGACGTCGTTAAAGGATGGAGGGATGAGTCCATAGCTAACCCGACGGAAGAGGGCTTCTGTGGTTTTCTCCCATTCTGGGGCAAAACTGCTCAAAGGCACCATTTTATTAGTCAGTAACATATTCATTTTATTAATTATTCAAAACCTCTTAAAGTACCACAAACAGTAAATTCCTCTCACTGCACGATGTTAGAAGTAATTTTCCCCTTGAGAGTGTGTTCCATTCACCTGTAAACTTCCTGTATTTATTTTTTTGTCTTAACTGCTAAAAATGCAGTATATTTGCTCGAATGCAGTTATTTCCCTTTATCCAGGTTTTCTGACATGGTTATTTCCCTCTCCCCTTTTATTTGTAGATTCTTAGCCTTTATTTCTGTTTCTAAAGCAATTGAATATTTCACCCTAAGCTGTATCTAATGTCTTTAAAGTACGTGTGTATAAGTGCAACACCAAGTCAGGGGCAGGAGCTGTAAAACTCCCAGAGTGGCAAGGTTACTAAGGCAATTCAGAAGCACTTAACTTGTAGGTAGCAGGGTGCAATTCCAGAGCATTCAATACCAGGCACTGAGGACAGTTAGAAGTATAGAATCCCCAAAGAGGTAGCTTAAGGTGTACGTCAGTAGAAACTCAGGTAAGTAATTTACGGAAAGGACGGTGGTCCACTGTAGAGAAAGAACCCTGGAACACAATTTCAAGGCAGGGAGGCCACCAGCTACAGGCCCATTTACAGGGAGTGACATGGTCTCCTGCTCTGGGGCATGTGTTAGTGGCAGAGCTCTACAGGGTCCAAGCAGCGGACCCATTTCAAGTGAGTGAGGACTATATTCCACTGAATGAATGAGGCACAAAATTCCTGTTCTTTATCCAGGTGAAGAGGGGACCTTGGATGGGCACCACTCACTGATGATGGCCTTAGCCCTGGTCCAATACAATAATAGCTACCGCTTACTTAGCTTCTCCTGTGTGCCAGGCGCTGGGCAAGTCACTTCACAGTGTCACTTTGTTTAATTCTCCCTTCTCAGCAGGATGACCCCAATTTCATACACACAGAAAATGAGTTCACCAAAAGTAAATTCATTCCTTAAGGTAACAGCAGCATGTTGCTCAGTTGGGATTTGAAACCCAGGTTAAGTGTGTCCTTTCCATTACCCTGACCCCAATAAGGATTACAGGCTGTATGAGATGCTTCCCTCTCCGCCATTTCTTCAAAAGAAAGGAAGAGAAAAAGACAGAAAATATTGCTTTCCCAAAAAACCTTGAAGTAAAAGTGTAACGCGCTTTTTAAAAGATTACTTGCTAAATAAAATAGGATAGTTTTCAAATTATTTTCCTTTTGAGAATTTAAGTCCTCTATGAGTTATAGAGATCAAATATGGTTACATAATCCCTAGTAACATAAAGGTAATTTACAAGGCAAAGACTGATAAAACACAATTTCAACCTAACATTTCCACACACAAACATAATTCACATAAGAAAATGCCTTTTGAGCTTTCTAAAACATTTATCAATATTCCACATCAAGGTGATAATACAGTGATAGAAATCTGAATTGAGCTTCTAAGTGAGCTAAATGGCCAGGGCACACACAAAGTAAGGCAGTATCTGTTTTTTTCCCAAAGTAATACAAGAACTTAAAAAATTGTATAATGTACTAAAAAACTACTTTTGGAAGATCATGAATTATCAACACTTCACATCACATAACTGATTGTACTGACAGACATCTTAAGCCAGGAGGACGCAATGTTAACAAAACATCAGGGTTGGAGAAATATTATTGGAGACGCTCAGTTAGTCTTCCAATTTCCTTTTCATTTTCTGTACCTTTTTACGTGTTACTGAACGCTTATTACCAGTCACTATTTTGAAGCAGTTTCCAAACCTTACATTAAAAGATACGACTATATGTAGATAAAATGTGAATGCCTGCTTAAAGGACAACTCTTGAGTTTCAAAATACAACGTAATGAAATTCTCTAAGCAACAGTTTTTAGAAAAATTAACACATCACTTTTCTCCAGAGAACAATTATTTGTCTCTAAAGGGACAATGACAGTTTTCAAGGAATTCCTCTAGATTTCATTTTAAGTTTAAAAAGATCATTACCTACTTTTAAAAAGTTGAAAAACTCATTTGAGTTTTCTAGGAAGGCTCATCTTATTCTAAGTAAAAATACACATCTAACTACCATCACGCTAATAAAAATTAGAAATAGTTACAGTAAAAGACAAGTAAATATATAATAACTGTAGTTATATATTTATGTATTTCAAAAAAACTCAAGGGTTTTATGACTCAAAATGGTAAGGCAAAACCTTCAGCAAATAGTATTCAGATAATTTTGAGAAAAAAGAATGATGTAACGTATGATTTTCTTTTAAACGCAGCACTAAAAATCGATTTGGATAATAAGGCTCCACGACGAATCCTATGAAGCACTGGGATGCTTAGTAGGTCTAAGACTACACCAATTGAACGATTATGACAATCAGTACCATACCTGAAAGTTCTTTTCCCAAACAGCACAAGCATCATTGGACCGAAAGGATACGACAAAAAGGAGGTCTCCACCTGAATCCATCAGGTGAACTGCACAAGGATCTCCAAATGGAAGCTGGCACACACCTTGAGGAATCCCATTTCGGAATGAAATCAGTTGATTCTTTCGAGTAAGGGCAATCAGAGACATTCTTAATTGGTTGTTGACAATCTCAGCTGCACAGGCGTGCACGCAAGTTATCACACTTCTATAAACAGGAGGGATAATGTACGTATCGCCTATTACTTCTTCCCTTTCGAGGGAGTATACGCAAAAGTGGGTATTCCAAGTTGCATAATCTGATGTTGAAGGCTTTTGGGTGCATCCTTCCTCAGATAAATAACATCTCTTTGGTCCTAATAAAACCATGCCTACATTTTCAATCTCCCCCGCCCACTCAATAGAGGAAAAGTTCATAGACACAGTAATAACTCTGCCAGTTTGGGAAGAGATATAAAAGAATGTATGGACATGTCTCCATAAAACTAAAGGGCCATTAAGGACCCTTACGCTGTCCTTCAACTCATAGCCTAGTCTAAAACTCAAACACTTTTCAAATTTATTGGTACTGTGAAGAAATAGTAGGAAATACTTGAAAATGTTACTTTCTTTATTGCACTGTATCATGATATAAGGTAGATTAACTCCGGTTCTGAAATCTGAAACACAATCGCAACACATCATTTTTAAGTGAGAGTATTCCTCTTTTATGCTGAAGAATCCAGTGGACTTCTGAACAAATACTCCTGTTTCTCTGTCAAACACCATTCTTCTGACATGTAACATGGATATTTTCGCAGGCCCTTTATCTACAGAATTTCCTTCAGACAAACGAAAAACAAGCACTTCCCCGTTGTAGCATAAGAGCCTTTCCTGTTCGTTAAACGACATAGCTTGTTTGCTAGCCAGTCCACAGTGTCAAGTCTGATTTGTATGGGTCCAATTTTCGAATGTCAATCGATTCCAGTTGATGCTTTTAAACCTAAAAATGAAATGAGAGAAACTGCAATCAAATAGGCAGGGCGGAAGAGAAAACACGTGTTTTTGTTGGAGAACTATCACACAGGTAACGATAAACTTGTATTAACATTCCTAAGCTTTTTATGCTAGCTTAACAATGTCACACTATCGCAAACGGAGTCCCAAATATTATTTCTGTACAACTCTTAAAAAAACACAATTTGCAAAGAATGCAAATAACCATACCACGAAAGATAAGTGACTGTATCAATGGCATCTATGAAAAGCTGGAGGTGCTCTACAAAAAGTGACTGCAGATGTTCTTTCTGGCTTAAAGGTTCCAATTCTGTCTGTCAAATCTACCGACCTAACCTGGTTTTCCCCTTTTCTAACCTGTTGCCTCCAACTGGCTGTCCCCCTCTCAGCCTTAACCCCTTTACAACGACAACTCAGCCAGTCAAGGATTCCAAATACATGGTCCCACAGCCCAGGCGTGTGGGTTCCACTTCCCTGAGAAAGGAGTTCGTACAGACTCTATGGCAAAAATGAAAGCCCAGAAAGAAAAACAGGAGCTGCTGTAACATGGCTTTAAAAAATCTCCATAGGAATAACAGAAATAAATCTCGAATCTTCCTTTGCAAAAACAAAGCAGGTTTACATCTTAAGAAAGTCACTATCCTTATTCAAAATAGGAACAAAAACAGAGGATTAGTAATATTACAATGAACACAAGAATTAAATAATAGCTGTCAATTATCCATGCTTCTTATATCCCAGGAACAAAACATGCATTATCTCATTTGATGCTCACAGCTGTTCTTTTAAAGTGAGCATTCTTACCATCCCATCTTTTAAAAGAAAAAACCATATTTTAAACTAGGATCAGAAGAATTTCCAAGGTTACAAAGCTAATCAGCAATGGCACTAGATTTGGAAGAGGGGCCCTCTGACTCCTGAGTCTACACTCTGAACCAGCACACTGTCCTGGCGTGCGCTCCCTTTGAACACTGGTTATGAGAAAGGCAACTTGAGAGAATTAGTTAAGTAGAATACAGAGCAAAGGAACGCCCCCTCCACATGTAAGAAAAAGATGTGGCTCTCGCTTTACTCAGTGGCTATATACGCTGAGTCACCCCTTTACCAGTTACTGACTGCTTAGCAGGTGCTGAGAACTGTGCCCGCTCAGAGCACCTCCCGAATGTCAGGCCTGCCTTTTACTAGATGTGTGCTTTACGGCAAGGTACTTAACCCCTCACACTCACATCTCTGTCATGGGGTGCAGTAGCAGTATCTGCCCTACAAGGTACTGGAATTAACTACTAGAACCCACCTGAAGTGGAACCCGGCACACGCAAAGCACTAATACCGGCTGGCTCAGACCATCACCGTCAAGAGCAGCGGCACGGCCGGCTCGGGCTTACACAGCATCTAACCGTAGAAACCTCAGAATAGGCACGCACTTAAGTTTGCGAAGGCTAAAAGGTCTCTCGTCACTATGTGTGACCCTCATATTCTCTCTCTTCTCCTATTTGTGGATCATTTACACCAGGAAACTCAACCACTTCAGAAACAAGTAAAAACTAGGTCATTTACAAGTAAGAAATACTGTTTTTCTTTTTTGAATGAGAAGCAAACTCAAAAGGCTTAGGGTTTATTCTTTTATTATAAAAATCTACCAATTGTCCAACTAGAGAAAAGTATCACTGAACCATCATCTATAAATTTAACTTAATGTAGCTTGCATTTTATTGAAATAACTTGAGTTAGAGGCAATTCTACTTAAAAGCAGACTAGATTACTCAGCATCTACGTGGAAATGGGAGATGCTGTACCTTATTGTCTAACCTCCAAATACATCACTTGTAGGTTTCAAATACGCTCACTAATTCTTTGAAACTCCTTCCATCAAGAAGTGGCACTTAATTCTCCTCTCCCTGAGTGAGGCCTGGTCATTACGACTCACTTCTAGCCAAGAGATTACAGCAGAAGATTGGGTCACAGAATATGGTGGCTTCCTCGTTGACTTCTTCCTTGGATCACTTGCACTGGAAAAAAAACCACCCACTGTATCATTAAGACACACAGGCAGCCCCATGGAGATGTACACACGGCAAGGAACTGTGGCTTCCTGCCAACAGCCAGCAAGGGACTGGGGCCTTTTGCCAAGAGCCATGTGAGTGGGCCTTCTTGGGATCACACCTTCCAGCTCCAGTCCAGCCTTCCTGAGCCAGAACCACCCAGCTAAGCTGCTCCCAAATTCCCGGTCCTCAGAAATTTGAAGATGATAAATGTTTGTTGTTACGCTGCTGAATTTGGGAGTAATTTGTTATGGAGCAACAGATAAATATATTCCTCTATGGAATTTGTTTTTTTTTTTTTTTTTTTAATCAAACTGACGATCCTGTTTTTGAGAATTTCAAGAAGTAGGACTGAAGTAACTGGAGATACTCTATCCTAATACGAACCAACAGAAGCCAACTGGCTTAGTAGTATATTGGTAGACAATGCATGCAAAGATCTGGGACAACAGGTATCCCAACGTAGTTTCAACTTCATCAGTAAAGAAGATAGGGAAATCAAAGGTGTGGCTTTCACTCATAAAATGACCTTTTACTTTAAAGGAAATAAACGTATTGGTTATATTACATCAAAACATATGAATAATATTTTCTTTATTTCAAATTTCCCACAGACATCTCAGACCTCTTAGAAGACTTCTAAAAACTGTCACTTTTTAGCATTAAATGATATATTCTTCTCTTAGCATTAAAATTACATACCCTCAGGTAAAGATCTAAGAACTCATTGTCTTTCACTACCTACTCACTTAAAAAGGTTTTCAGATTTCTTAATACTAAAACCAACCAAAAATAACTTGTGTCCAGAAAAGGGTTTTGGGATTTTAACACGAGATGTCACAACTAATGTGTAATCAACACAATGTCACACCAAGTGTGACAGGACTAAGGAGGATCTGATTGCTAAAAGATCAGTAGAATCACTCCCTTATTAAATTTTAGAGTATGTACTGCTGCACCTTGATAAAGTTATGAGTTAGGAAAATCAGGCCTCTTACATGCTGCTCTTCTAACGCTATCACCAAGTTCCTAACGTTAGAAATTTCTTTCAGGGGGAGGGTATAGCTCAGTGGTAGAGCGCATGCTTAGCATGCATGAGGTCCCAGGCTCAATCCCCAGTACATCTGTTAAAAAAAAAAAAAAATATATATATATATATACACACACACACAACACACATATATATGTGTGTGTATATATATAAAAACCTCACTACCTATCCCCTTCTAAAAAAAAAAAGTAAAAGTAAAAAAAAAAAAAACTTCTTTCTCCCAACTCTCTGTCCCAATTGCCACTAGTTCAGGCTTTCATCTCTCACTTAGATCGTGGTAAAAAGCCCTTTAATCAGCCTTCCTTACTCTAGTCTCTCTCCCCTCTAATATATCCATCTATTTATGCTACCTCAGTTATTGTTCTAAAACACAAGCTTGATCAGGTAACTGTCCCCTCATTCAAAAGATTTGCATGCACCCACGCCCCCCTCCACCAGCCCCCAACAGATCTCTGATCCATGAACTAGTTACCACCTGGAAACATAGACACTAAATATTGTACATTGAACATATAAATGATGGAGAGATAAAAGGTTGCAAACCACTGCTATAAAGTAGGGCATGGAATTCAAAGGCCTATTATAATCTTAATTCAACATACTTTTAGCATGAGCTCTAGGCAAAAAGAAAACTTATTCTCATGGACTTAGACTCAAAGAGACTGAAAAACATTGTTATACGAAAGGTCACTGCTTTTTATTTTTAAATACCATTGTAAAAATATGCACATTTTCAATATAAGTTATTCTAAATGGACCATCATCAGAGTTCAAAATTAGAAGTTATTAATATTTTAATGTATAAATTTTTTCCTCAAACTTTCTGTAATCTCAAGGCTTACTGAATTCTCATATCTGTGTATATGTTTTATTTTATACTGATGCAACATCTATTTTAAAAGTAAAAGTTCTTAGCATATGTTCGTAAGAAAAACCTTTAAGCCTGTGAAGTAAGTGGTAATTTTCTTTTTTCAGGTAGAAATAATCTGGAAACAAGTGAAACTAAGTTTCAATTCAGAAGTTCTTAAACCAATATTAACAAGCTCTGATTAATCAAATCGGGACACCAGACTTAGCATTCCAGCCTACTAGTCATTTGACTTTTTACTTAGTACTCTTACAACAGTGGCTGCTGGAGTAACAGGTAACTCAAACCAGTTTTACCTTCTGTTGCAGAGCTGGAGGGCGATGGGAGAGAGATTTCGATGCAGATTATTTATAAAATAATATGTAGTTAATTTGAGCTTTTCCTGTTTTTTATTACCACACATCAAAGTTGACTTTATATTTTACACATAAAATGAAAAAAGACGTGAGCGTATACTAGAAAAACAATACATGATAATCTAAATATAATAGTTTGGCAACAAATTATCACCCTTATCCAACCTTCTCTCACAGCCTCCTACCAAATAAACAATGTTCCATTAAATGCTAGTAAATTCATTAGGCATTATAAATTTCAGAACTCTAAATAAACTACAGGAATGGTTCAGGAAGATCCTAAAAGAGCACTATATCATCTGCAGATGAAATCTAAAAAACTCTCTAAGAAACCATATTGATTGCAACCAATGGACAGTGTCTTTGGAATTCTATCTTTGGAATAAAGGTAGAATTAAGACACTTAACTAAAGGAATGTATGTATATATATGTATAACTGGGACATTATGCTGTACACCAGAAACTGACTCATTGTAACTGACTACACACCAATAAAAAAAATTTTTAATTAAAAAATATATCTAACTAAAAAATCCACCTAATAATATTAAACATAATCTCATGAGCATAATACTCATAGGTGTCATTTTTCCAACATATAGGATACTGTTTACCTAAGTAAATTAACTGGGCTACAGAGTGGGTCCACTGTTAAAACTTTTTCTACCTATATAACTAGAAGTCATCTGCTGGGGCCTACCCAGAATCAATCTCCCTTTTTCCTTTCCCAAAAAAGCTTAGGGTACCTGAAGTGTAGAAGAATGTGGGGGAATGGTGATCTACTAAGAGAATTTAAAAAGATTAAATTAAAGGCTCTCTATGCTATACTAAGCACTTCTTTCTCTAAGCAATGATAGACCACTGAAAGATTTCAAAAATAGAAATCACAAGATTGTACTTCTAAATAATAAAGATCCTGTGACAGGGGGAGTGAAGTGAGACTGGAGGCAGAGCCATCAATAGGAAATAATTATGAATACTTAATTAAATCAAAGGGAGATTTTTGGAAGGCAATTTGGCATAAATGGAAATGCATACACCCAGGATTTTTTTTATTTCATTTTGTTTAAAAAATTTTTTTTTGTTTTTCTATTCAGGAATTTCATTTCTAGATACAAACCCAGAGAAATAATCCTACATAATAACGCACAAGGACATTGCTCTAGAGTGTTCACTGTGCTGTTATTTGTAATATTAAATAAAAAGTAAAAACTTTGATGACCACCAATAGAGGAATGAATAAATACAG
Organism: Camelus dromedarius; assembly: GCF_036321535.1. Taxonomy (NCBI): domain Eukaryota; kingdom Metazoa; phylum Chordata; class Mammalia; order Artiodactyla; family Camelidae; genus Camelus; species Camelus dromedarius. The sequence goes on from NC_087462.1 coordinate 25,883,171, forward strand.
ATGGGATATCATCTTGTAGTTAAAAGGAATGAATTAGATAGATAACATTGTGTCTAGAGTTCAAAAATCGAGTGAAAAAAATAAGTTGCAGAAAAATGTATACTGTAGTACATTATGTATCAAAATCAAAACACATAAAACAGCATTGTATATTTTGTTTACCTTCAATGGCTACATTCTCGGACTGCTTTCTCTGTGCCAGGCACTGTTCTAAGCATTTTGCACTAACTTATTCATTTTTCATGATACCCTTATTAACCCATTTCCATGAGGAAACAGAAGCATGGAGTTTAAGGATCTTCTCTAAGGCCTACAGATAGTAAGCGACAGAGCCAGGTTTCAAACCCAGGCAGCCTGGTCCAAAACAAAAAATGCAAAGATTCTTGCCAAATTCCAATGACTGTTTATTCTGGAGAAGAGGAAGGGTATCAGGGTAGGGGAGTGGAGCCGGAGAGAAACTTTAGCTATATCTGAAATGTTATTACTTCGAAGATGTATTCAAATACTTTTTACACAATGTGTGTATTTCTCTTCATTAAAAAAAAGTAAACATATATTTTAAAAGTTTGGAACAAAAAAATGCTAGCGTCCATCGTGGTTGACTAGGGACCGTGGGAATATGAGAATTGTTCTTTTCTTCTTACAACTTTGTAATTTTTAAGTTGTGACAGCCAAAAATATCTCCAAGCAGTGCCAAATGCCCCCTGGGAGGCAAATTCGCCCCAGCTGTGAACTATCTTAATTAATAAACTGAAAGACGCTTTACATCTTTTTAACTTCATATAACTTTTAAAGATTTCAAATATCTACTCATTGCTAAGTATTTCACACTCCAAGTGGGAAAGATGCTGCAGAGGCAAAGAAAGGTTCAAGCGAAAAATTCCCAGAACATAGTATGAAATCTAGTTATTCCACAGAATGATGGGCACAGGCCCCAGGACGCCCACTTCCTTCCCGCTCTTCCGCAATGAAGGGACCAGGGGAGCCAACCCAGCCCCGCCACCTCCTCGGCGAAAGTCACCTGAGGAGACAAGCCGCCACCGGCCCTACCTCTGCGCGTGGGGTTCCCGAGTACCACAGCCGCCACGTCCCCGACGCCACAAACAGGCGAAGCGTCCGACGACTCCAAACCTCCCGCTCGCGCGCTGCATCTTGGGAGGCCCAGGCCGGAGGCTGCGTCCAGCGCAGAGGAGGCGGAGCCTGCCCAGCTGGCCAGAAGACGGTTGCCAAGGAAGGCTGAAGAGGCGTGGCCTCCGGGGATTGTTGTGAAAGCGAATAGCAGGCGGAGCTCGCACGGGCGGAGCTCCGCGAGGGAAGCGCCCGCGATCCCCCGGCTGGCGGGGGCGGACCCGCAGTGCAGGGGACGTCAGGGGGCGGGGCCCGAACGGGAAGCGACTGGAAAGCTAGGGCGAGGGCCCGGTCCTGCCTCCGGAACCAGGCGGCCGCATCGGATTGGTCGACGCGGCGACGCTTCCGCCCGCCTTCCGTTGTCACGCGACCACCTCTACGTCCCGCCCTTCCCTCTTTACCTCGGGGCCGCCTTGGCTGGTGGTGAGATACCCGGTCTGCAGCTGTGGAAGTGGCGAGTGCAAGCGCAATCACGTCCACGACAGCGACCATGGCAGAGGTGAGGAGCCGACCGCACCGCTGCCGGGCCCCCCAGCCCGGACCCCGAAGCTGCCTCTGAGGCCTGGGGGCCGCGCACTCAGGTGCAGGTGGGCTGGGCTGAGGGGAAGTGAGGTGGTGAGCGTAGTGTTTAAGCGTCCCTTCGTGTCTTCCTTCTAGTATCAAGCCCAGAATAAAGCCAAGCTCATCTCTGACACGCGACGGAGGTTCGAAGCTGAGTATGTGACAGGTGGGTACCGCATTCTCGGTGTTGAGGCAGGTGTGCAGTGAGCGTCCCCAACTTTGCTGGGGTGTTTGCCGGTGTCTCTGTGAAAGGAATTAAGGACCATTTCGATTCTCACGGGGACCGTACCCTCTACGTTTCCAAGGTTTTCCGCTCTATAATGTGGCACGCACACGGCTCCACTTGGACAAGTAACGCGTCCATTGTTTTCTAAGGGTTAATGTAAGTTGGAAATTGGTGTTTCTCACATCTCGAGTTTATAGAACTTGCAGGGACACTTGTTAGGCCCTTGGCACAGGTGATAGTGTCCAGTCCACAGCTCTCCTGCTGACCTTTCACCAGCAACAATCAAGAACATGAACCTGGAAACTGCCTTAATACTATTCACGTCTGCTTAATAGGGGATCCAAATTCCTTGGCTGTTTTGCCTAATTCCACTTCAGAGAACCCAGCCTGCTACCCACGAAGTAGGCTGGAACAAGTTCTTATCTTTTCATCCCACATGGTACTTTGCAAAGTCCTGTGAGTACAGAATTGTTTTGTTGAGTGACCATTCTGTTTCCAGGTGTCACAGATACTTGAGTTGTCCAATATTTAACTGATGGTTGAATTCTTGTACAGTAATTTCGAAAAGCATGCAGGATAATTTATTATAAATAGGGAATAAATAGTCAAACCCTGACCCTGCCACTTAATATCTTGCTTGTGTCTTCTGAGCCCCTGGTTCCATGTCTGTGAAATTCAAAGAATTAGGTTAAGAGGAGTAAATGAAAAAGTATATATCAAACTGTGTAGCATGGGGTTAGCGTCTAGTAGGCTCTCAATGGATATTTTGCCTCAGTAGTCATTGTGGTGACTGTAAAGAGTTCAGGTTCCACATCTTGACTTTAGTGCTCAGCAGAGGTTCCCGGCACCTTTAGACTGCCCGAGATTATATGTCAGTTGATGACCTAGAACAAATAAGGAAATCTGTTCCAAATAACCTGGTCAGTAAATCTTTTCATCCCTCCCTGTCAATTTTCTTCACATCTCATACTTTGTACCAGAGAGTTGCAAAAGCACTTGATTCACTTTTAGCCCAGAGATCTCATTTCTAATAATGTAGCCGGTTCCAGTACAGAAAGGATTGTAACATTACTTTCCATAGAAATGTCACTCATAGCTACATGGTTAATAACATTTTAAGAAATAACCCAGAACTTGACCTAACGAGCTAGTGCTCCCCAATAGTCATTTACTTATGCCCAACAGAAGAGGTAGAATATAGTCATAGAAGTTCAGCAACAGATAAGATCTTAAAGGTCATCTTGGTCCAACCTTCTTGTTTCTACAATGAAGAAAGTAACATCTAGAGAGATTAAATGATTTGCTCAAACTCCATGGTGTTAGTGGCTAGACCTGGGCTGGTGGTCAGGTCTTCTGAATTTCACTGTGGGGATCTTTTGGCAACACCAGTGTGTCTAATTAGATCGTGGCACTCCCCAACTTGAAACCCTTCAGTACCTTTACACTGTGTTTACAATCAAAATCCCAGTTCTTTATGGTGGCCTACAGTGCAAGGCCATGTCTGTCCTAGCTTGTGCCCCCACCCCCCATCCTCATCTGGTCCTGCTCTTGTTGCTTAGTGCAGATTTCACCACTGCCCACAGTAAGAAACATATTCTACATAATCTAGTACACACAGAACTGAAGCACAAGTTCATTAAAGAGTGCTCAGGCTAAAAGCCTGTGACTCCCTGATACAGTGACCCACAAAAGTGACATCACAACCTCCAGACGTGACCCACTGACCCACAGTTTGAAAAATATGACCAGCCCCACTGCTGCTTTTATGTTCTTCAGACGGACTGAGGCTCTTTCCATCTCAGGATCTTTCCCCTTCTCTCTGCCTGGAAGGCTCTTTACAGGTAGTGAGCGTGGCTAGGTTCTTCTTTTCTTTTCCATCTTGGTTTAAATGTATCTGAGAGGCCTTTGCCGATTATTAGACAGCCTCCCCATCTCGCCTCCTTTACAGCTCTTACCATAATCTGTAATTATGTCCTTCATTTGTTGACTTAGTGTTCATCTCCTCCAGTAGAGCACATGAGTCTGGGGCAACCTGTGAGCACTGAGGGCAGGGTCTGACTCACCTCTGTACCTAGCACAGTTCTCACTGCATAGTCCTTGACTGAAAATAGCAATGCTTAAATACACACACATGGAGATGAGTCCCAGGCTGTATTAAGAGCTGTCCTAACCATCACCCCTCCCCCACCCAAATCTGGCAAAGAGCAGCCCTGACAATATGTCTCATGAAGAGCAGTGCTATTTCCAAGTAAAGCACTGTCTGGCATTAAGTATAGGGAGGGCTCTGTCACCCCTGGATGTGTGTGAATGTATGTAGGTGCGTTATCAGCATAGCCATGGCAAATAGGAATTTAATTAATATAAAGACTTGCATGGGAAAGGAACGTCCACTTTCCTTCTTCCTCTGTCTTTCATTTCATCCTTTCTATTGTCATTAATGATGTTTTGTTTCAGAAGAGGCTTAGGGTAGGCCTAAGGAAACGGTGGTTTTTCCTAAGGGAACACATGTATTATCTGCAAGTGTATCACTTTACACACTGGCTGTACTCCAAAATCTCTTTTGGAGGTAGGTTCTTGGGAATTCTAAGCATGTTTTTGTTTCCACAGAAATTAAGTAACCAATCACAGATAGATTTGTAGCTGCAAAAAGAAGAAAATCTTAGTCCATAATTGTTGCATGCACTACTAATGGTCTTTTTTTTCTAGCATTGTTTCTGTGAGAAATTTCATGCTGAGTCTCAGATGAGAAACATTTCCCTTTCTCTCTTCCTCTTTCTTGTGGCCAAAGCAAGAGACTAATCCCTTGTGACAATAATTTATTCAGTTCCTCACATACATACTACATGCTTAATTCTGGGAAGCAGTGTGTCAATATTAGAGAAAGAGCAGAAGAAGGATAGAGCCCCTTCCTGAACTACTACAATCTAGTAGAGGCCTTGAAACAGAGCCAACTCCCGGGGGCGGGAATTACAGCGCACTGGTAGAGCACATGCTTAGCATGCACGGGGTCCTGGGTTCAATCCCCAGTACCTCCGTGAAATAAATAAAGACTGTTCTAACATGCTTAAAAACAGAGCTAACTACTAAAGTAAAGGCAAGTTGTGTCAAGAGGAATAAAAGTGCTAAAATCACTTCTGTAGGAGTCAAAGACGAGGAAAAGTCATATCTCGTTGGGATGACTGGGTTAGCACGGAGTTAGAAAAAACTTCAGAGAAAATGTGGTGTTTCTCCAGAACTTGGGGATATGGTAGAACTCGGCCAGGGAGAGAATGTGATCCAGGCAGATCAAACAGTCCTGCCTGAGGCGCTGAAGTGATAAGGTACAGGGCGTGTTCGGGAAGCCATGGGAAGTCCACTGATGAGCCCTAAGGAGGGTAGGCACACCGGGCTACAAACAGTGGCAACATAGTGTCCCGAGCCTTGGACACCAAAGAGGTGCGACTGTGCTTTGTTTAGTGAGTTTGAAGAGCAACTGAAAGGTTTGTGGGTTTTGTTATTTTAGGTTTGTTTCCTGACTCTACAAGTATATGAATTCATTTAAATAAATGTGGGTGATACCAAAAAATAGGCCGGAGAATCCCCCAGAAGCATATCATCCAGAGGTAGCTCTTCTAACAGTGGATGCTTTTTTTCTATACATTAAAAAAAGTAGTTAAAAGACTGTTCTGTATGTAGTTTTATGTGTTGCATTTTTATTGACATGATCTTATCTCCGCATATTATGAAGTAAACAACGTTTTCCATTACCACTTAATATTCAGTTCTTAACTCGTGCTTCTTTGTGTTAGTTTACATTTGATTGCTAGTGAGAGTCAGCTTCTTTTCATATGTTTACTTCCATTTGTAGTTAATTTTTTTTCATTAATATGGCTTTTAAAATTGGCTTGGGCTTTTTTTGTTTATATCACTTGGGTATTTTTCATTTTTTGAATTTCACTCTTTTGTGGTTTCTTCCATTGCCATTAAGTTAAATAATTTTCTCTCATCCAATAACTGTTTCTAATCATTTAATTTTTGTTTTGTCTTGGCTTCTTTTCTTGATTTTGAAGTATCTTTTATGTACAGAATGTATAAAACATGAATAAAATAAACAGCCATGTGCTCACCACTCAGCCAAAGAAATAGGACTTTCTGGGTATCCCTGCCATTCACGGGCAGCCGCTTGTCCTGCGGTTGCTGTTACTCATTGTTGCTTTTCATGAGCTTCATCACCTATGACAGCTTCCTCACAAGTACTTTATTAAATTTACTGTTTTTGAACTTGAAATAAAAGCTGAATAGATTTTTCCATGCCTTGCTTCTCTTACTCAAGTGTCGTTGATGTTGTCAAATATAACCATAATCGATTCCATTTTATAGCTGTGTTGTATGTAGTTCAGGGAATGAAAATACCAGTTGGTGGATTTGGGGTCCCTTCTAGATTTTGCGATTAGGTACAGTGCTGCTATAAACATTCTTCTACATGTCTGGTGCCTAGACTTTCTCTAGGGCAGTGGTTCTCCAAGTTGGTGTAGGAACTATATAGTTCCTTGAGAGCATTTCAAGAATCTTGAAAGGTCAAAACTGTTCATATAACTCTTTTCCTTTTTCACTGTCATTCTCTCACAAGCATACAGTAGTGTTTTCCAGAGGTTACGTGGCATGTGATGATGTCATCGTTGCTCTGACAGCTGATGGAACGTGTGCTTGTGTGTCCTTATGTTTAAAAATTTTCTCGGTTTTAATACCTAATAACTAACTACTGGTAAATATAACTCATATAAACTCATTAGAGTCCTCAGTTATTTTTAAGAATGTAAAAGGGGTCCCAAGACCAAGGAGTTGGAGAACTACTCTGGTTTGCAGCCACCACTGAAATGGGTGGGTCATAGAATAGGCACCTACTCTGCTGTACTAGGTGATGCTGAACTAGCTCCCGAAGTGATTGCACCCATTTTTATTTTAACCAGTTTCTGAGTGTCTTTGTTTTTCCACACCCTAAAGTCGGGCATTGTTTTTTTTTTTTTTTAATTTTTGCCCATCTGATGGGGGTGATGTGATATCTCATTGAGGTTTTAATTTGCATTTGAGTACCAGTGAGATTGAGCATTTCTTCATATCATTATGGGTCATCTGGTTTCCACTTATGCAGATCACTTCCTCAGGCTCTTCTTGGCCCTTTGTTCCTCCATATAAATTACAGAACCAGTTTATCATGTTTTTGCAAAAAAAAAAAAAAAAGCCTCGTAGGGATTTTGAGTGGAAACGTATTAAATCAGAAGATCAGTTTTGGGATACTTGACATTATCATGGTTAAGTCTTGCTATCTAAGAACCTGGTATACCTATCTGCTGAGCTCTTCCTTATGGAAAGATTTGTAATCTTCTCCATAAAGTTAACCCACTTTTGTTAAATTTATTTCCAGACACTTGATAGGTTTTCTCTTTTGTGGTGGTTTAAACAGTATCTCTTCAGAATTTATTTTCTAAATGATTGTTGCTAGTTAACAGAAAGGACATTTGACTTTTTTGCATTAATATTGGACTCAGAAACCTTACTAACTGTTCTTAATTGTGATAATTTGTCTCTAGATTAGTTTGGGATTTCTATGTAGACAGTATCACCTGAAATAATGATAATTTTCTAACATGCCGATGTTTACAATTTGAAATGCTTTTACTTTACACTAGCTGGAACCTTTAGAACACTGTTAAATTGAAGCAGTAACAAAAGCCTACTTGTCTTATTCCTGATCTTAGAAAGACAGCCCCAAACACGATCTCTGTAGATATTCTTTATCACGATGAAGACATTTCCTTCTATTCCTGATTTGGTAGTTTTGGTTTTTGTTTTGTTTGTTGTTTTGTTCCCATCACAATTGAGGATTGAATTTTGCTAAATGCATTTTCTTCATTTGTTGAACATATTGTATCTGTTATGTTCGCTTGGTGTTTCTCTTTTAATCTGTTAATATAGCAGATTATGTTTATCAGGTTTTTAAGATTCCTTTTTATAGCTGTGTTGTAGTTCATGGAATGAAAACACTAATTGGTGGAATTGGGGTTCTTTCTAGATTTTGCTATTATGCTCTTATGTATGTTGCTGCAGTCAGCTGGTATTTTGTTTAGAAGTTTTGCATCTATATTCACAAATTGGCCTATAATTTTCCTTTCTTACACTTTTCTTGTTTGACTTTGACATCAAAATTATACAGCCTTCATAAAATACGTGGGGAGTGTTTCCTCTTTTCTGATCCTTGAAAGATAGTGTTTTTGTGCAGCAATACTGACATTCACCCCATATTCACCCCTCCAATTTATTATTGTTGTTTTATATCTTAGTGTTTGTTTACATACCATATATTTACTAGCATCTTTATTTATCTTTCCTTACTGAGTTTCAGATCTTGTATCTAGGACCATTATTGTTTCATCTTAAGTATAACCTTTAGATTTTCCCTTGGTGGGGTCCTCTTAATTTTGAAAATGTGTTTTTTTTTAATTAAGCAATTAACCTTGAGGAATGCCTTCATTTTATTAGGCTGAGGGAGACAAAGTGGTTAGAGAAGTCAGAGAACCAGGCATGTTAGTATCATGGATGATCTCAGAGAGGAGAATTTCAATGGCAGGAAGATTGGCAGTGAGCCAAAGGAACCTGTAGGTAAAGGGTACTTAAAATAGGGATGGTTCTTATCAACTGCCCTCTCTGAAAAGGAAGGGTGGAAAGAAAATGGCATTCAAAGTGTCACTTCACTCCTGGATATTTTACATAAACTCTCTAGATTAGGGACCACCTAAGGGATCAAAATAAAGCTCAGGCTTTATTCTTTGCATCTGCAATACCTAGCTCTCTTTGGAGCTAACATGTGGTGGGTGGTCATAAATTAGTCCTCGTAACTAGTGAGTACTACCCCCAAGAGAGGAAGCCTTTAGAAGACTGACAGATAGATAAACACTTGGATTTTCTTAAATTCTGCTCCAGCATTCTCAAGGTCATCCTTTTAAAGCTGTCATGATCAGAATAGGAGGAAAAGATCTTAAGAGTTTATCAGTTTTTGTCCTTATCACATATCTAAAAATATCAAGCTTCTGATATAGAGAATATAATGTGATATCATAACTTTACATGGATAGAATATATATTTGTGCTTTTGGAACTTTTGCAGACATTCACCACATATTAAATCATAAAGGAATTCTCGGAAATTCCAAAGCAACTAAATCGTACAGACCATGTTCTCACCCCATTTTAAGCAACTACATAAGAAGTCACAATAAAAAGGTACTCAAAAACAAATCAACTGTTAGGAAAGCAAAATAACACCTCTAAATAATCCATGGGTTAACAACTTCCCGGCAGAGGGTGTGTGTAATTTTCCCTTCTGCTTAATAATCCGTAGGTTAAAGAGGATTTCACAATGGAAATTAAAAATTACTTAAAGCTAAGCAAGAGAGTATCTGTGGTTTTATATTCATTTGTTAAAAAACGAGGCCCAAATAAAAATCAGCTAAAGATTCAATTCAAGGGGCTACAAAATGAACATGAGTAAATACATAGAAAGTAGAAGGAAATAAGAGCAGGTATTCATGATTTATGGGGAAAAGATAGTAGATGCAATAAACCTAAGCTGGCTTTTTGAAAGGACTTGTGAAACAGACAAACCTAGAATGACTAATTAAGAAGAAAGGGAGAAAGCAAAGACATACACTAGGAACAGAAAGCAGATATAATTATTGATGTGGGAGAGATTTTAAAAATCATAAAAAAATACAATAATCAGCTTTATCACAGAAAATTTAGAAAACTTAGATGAAATGGAAAACTTTCTGGAGAAAAGGAAAATCATCCAATATTGTCTCAATGAGAAGTATAAAACCTAAATGGATCAATGACTGTTAAGGAAATTGAACTGGTAGTGACAGATGTCTCCCACTCTCTCCACCATCGCAAAGGCGCACACGTACACTTAAGGCCCAAGCACTTTTGTGAGTCCCAGGCGTGGAAAGATAACTCGTAGTCAGAAAATGTAGAAGAGGAATTTACCACGTTAACAAAATGCTTCTCAGTGAAATTTTCGAATGGGTACAGTTCAACAATCGTAACTACATAAAACAGTGAAGATTGAGAAGCGTCCTGTCCCTTGTGCCTCTTCACTCTCTTCTCTTTCCTCTTTAGCCATATTTGCTTTCTGTTTCTTTTTTCTTGTTTGTTTAAGCAAATACAAACATATATGCACTAGCAAAATTAAATGAGGGAAATGTTTATTTTAATAAAGACAGACCACACTGGCTATAATTCAACTTCATGAAAAGCAAACAAAACTTCCAGCAAACAAGGTAAACTGTAACTCTCAAGTGTTCCTTTTAAAAACCTACGGGAAATGTCATGTTTAATTGTGAAACTTCAAAATAATTCCCAGAAAATCAGGAAAAAGCCAGTGATCCCCACTATTATTTCTATAATTCTACAGGCTATAAAATAACCTAGTTATCAATATGGCAAGGAAAATAAGAGCTATAAGGTTTGCCAGTCTTGCCATTATTGGCTTGTGATAGCCATAAAAAAATCTCTAAACTGCCTAGTAATCTAATAGAAGAAATATATAACTTTTTTTCCTTTAGAGAGAAAATTTTAAAATGATATTAAAGAACATTGAAAGAAGACCTGAATAGATCAGTGGAGAGAGAAACCATCTAAAGTAGAAAATCTCTTTCAGTATCCAGCGTATGAATCCAGCCCTTGAAGGACAGCAGCTGAAGCAGGAAGCACCTCCCCTCTCTGCAGCATGCCAGAGCTCAGCAAAGTCCTGTTGTTGATATTTTTTTAATAACTCTTAAGCTAAGAATCGTTTTTGTATTTTTAAAGGGTTGCTAAAAAAAAAAAAAGAAAGAAGAATCAGCAATGGAGGCCATATGTGGCCTTCAAAATCTAAGATATTTAGCTGTTTACAGCCTGGCCCTTTATGGAACAATTTTGCCCACCCCTGTAAAAGACCAGTAGTTACCACAGTGCGGTGTCTGGACAGCAGCAGCAGCTTCCTGCAGGAGCTTGCTACAAGTGCAGATTCTCAGCTCTGTGGCCAGCCAGCAGGAGAATAATAAGGGACTTTTTTGTTATTTCGGTCTGATCACTCCCACTGTTGACATTCACATGGTCCCTCCAAAACAGATGCTCTTCCAAGGCCCCATAAGGACGTTAAGTGGACTAATGCTCAGAGTCCTAGAGAAATAAGAGATCCTAAGGGGTTTTGAAGTACCATTATGTTTGACAGTTGTATATTTGCTGCTTTTGAACATTATGCCACAATCTACCCTGAATCTCTGCTTTCCTGAAGCTGGTGAGAGCCTGAGAGGCAGGTGATCTTCTGTGATGGGATGAAGCTATTGGCCTGTGGCTGCAATTCTCAAAACTATCAGAACACCAGGAGGGCATGTTAAAACAGGCATCACTGGGCTCCCCCCTCCCCGCCCCTGGAGTATCTACTCATGGGTGGGATCTGAGAATCTGTGTACATGAGAGACAGAGATGAAGAACTGAGAGGAGTCATCTTTACCCTGGAACACTTAGTCCTGTCTGATCCAGAGGTGACTCACCATTGCCACTTATGTAGTTCTTTCTCTGCAAAATTATGAACTTTACAGTTTGGTGGTGAAACACTGTATAAATATAGGACTAATTTACAGAACAAAATTCGTATAAGAAGAAATAAACAGCAGAGACAATGAACTATAGGTGTGCTGACAGTTCATTACGGTTTCTTAAGAAAGGAACGGCCAGAAATGAGCTTTGAGCTATTTTGAACAAATGCAAGGAGGAGGCTAAAAGTCACCACTTGAGATTAGTGTTGGTTTGTGATGGGGTTTTCGCTGGCCCTCAGCAAGAGGAAAGTACTAAGGACAAGGTGTTGTGAGAGTAGATGCATATGTATCTGTGTATAAGGCTGATCTCTTCCTCATCTGTGCGCTTCAATCATCAAGAGGTAAAGTCTTTGAAAGTGATGTGTCCTTGGGGGGCGGGGGAGGGGAGGGTGCGTGCACACCTGTGTGTTTTGGTATCTTCAGATACCTTTTGCGTGTATGCCTTTAGCTTCTTCCTGTAACATCTGGACTTCCCAAAGGACTGGTTTTCAAAAAACTCCCTTACACTTGAGGGTCCTGTGGAGGTGAAAACATTTTCCTTCTACCCTTCTAGGTCCTTTGACTGGTCTAATAATTAAATTGATATAAGACAGATGTGTTGTGTGTTACAGTGGGCGGCCAGTCGGTGGCATGGTGACGTGGGTTGGTAAAAGAATTTACCAGAGATTAAGTATAAGAATAGAAAGGAGTTTATTAGGGGGCGGTGTCATAGACAACAGCGGGCCACACAGACGTGGGGTGCCTGTGTGAGCCCCAAGGGCTGGATGTCGGGGTCTTTTATAAGGTCGGGTCACAAGGTGCCTGATGGGCTTGTGAGCAAGTCTGGTTGGTTGTAGGTGAGGAAGGAGGTTTAGGTCTGTGAAGGGCGGTGGGGTCTATGACTCTGATAAGGTGGGCATTACCTGGGGCTATTTGTTAGGGGAAATACGCTCCGCGAAGAATGTCAGACATCTGAGAGCCCAGGAACGGGGGTCGTTGCACTCTGAAGGACGTCAGTGGGCCCAACAAGATGCACAGAAGAAAAACAGAAGTTTAATAACATGTATACCTCCTGTATACATGCAAAAGAGCCAGGAAAACGGAATGACTCTCCAAGGTGGTTCAAGCCACCACCTTCAATCCCATCTTCAGCTAAAGACCAGAAGATGTTGGGGTGGAGAGTCAAGTTATTAGAGGTGACCAGGAAAAGCTCAGTAAACAAAGGTATGGTGCAGACCACCTTCTCCACTGATAAGTTTCTAAAAATACAGCAGCATTCTCCTCTTCCTGTTACAAAGAGGGAGGCACCCTTACAAATGGAGGCTTCCCTTGTAAATATAAATGTTTCTCATAAAAGGGTAACTTCTACTCAGTTTTCAGAGCTTTCCCTGTATCTGCTGTTTCTTAAAAAGAATCAGACTAAAATAATCACTATGCCAAACAGGCAGGTTTGAGTGGTGTATTTTACCCCGCCCCCACTTCAGTTGCCTGGGGGCTATGTTTGAAAGCAGCGAATTGTGTTGTCATAAGCGGTCATTATTGCACTTGGCCTAGTGGTCCCAGGCCAGGTTTTCCTTCCCTTGGCTGCTCAGTTCACTCTCTGTGACTCCTCTCCCTCTCCTCGCCTCAGCCCTCTTCTCTATCCTCTTCTGCCCCTGCCTTCCTCCTGCCTCCCCCCCACTCCTACCTGACCTCCTCCCCAGTCCTCTCTTCCTCTGTCTTTTCTAGCTCTCTCCTTCCATTTCTATCTGTCTAGGGGTAAGTGTTTAACAATGGGAATCTCATCTGTAAGTACATGTTCTATTAATAACAATAGTTAATCATTTTAATATAAATGGAGAGTTCTAATTTCAAAGATCTGCTTCCTTAAAAGCTGTCAAGAGCAATCAGCTTTAGTTTCTTGGTAGTGGGCGCTGTGTCCTTGATGGGGTCGCTGGTGGTGACACCGGTAGTGGTAGTAATCATGACAACAGTGATGTTCTATTCTTCTTCTGGCTAATATTTACAGAGTTTTCACCACTTGCCACATATTGTTCTGGAGAAGTGGTTCTCAGAGTTTAGTCTGCGGATGCTCAGAGATGCCTGGGACTTCAGGAGCCCGTGAGGTCAGAGCTGTTTCCACAGTGATACTGAGAAGCTTTTCCCTTTTTCATTTGCACTGATGACTTGGAAGCCATGGTGGGCCAACCTCCTGCCTCCTCAGCCCGAATAAAGGCAAGTGCGCATTGTAGTCTTCCTTGTCAGCACCCTCAGTGAAATTATTTTAAGCTAGTTTTATTTTAGAAAGCCCTTGATGAAGCAGTAAATTTTATTAAATCTTGACCCTTGAGAGTAAATGTCCTTTTGACATTCTGAGTAACAAATCAGGAAGTACACATTAAATACTTCCACATATTTGAGTAGCCAGCTAAATTGCTCACATTTTTCATGGACTACCATTTTTATTTGAAAGAACAGCTGTTAAGTAAACTATGGTTATTCAGACTTGGGTATTTGGCAGAAATTTTCTTGAAAATGAAGTCAGTAATTTGAAGGAAAACACCATATTGGTCCAGTGGAGAGGGCTGTCCAGTGGCCAGACGGGATGGTGTTCCGTTGGGGCAGATGCTCCCAGGGGCGTTCTTGCTGCTCAACAGTGTGTAAATTCTTTACTTCCAACTTGTGTTTATAAGTTACAATTAAAGAAAAGTTGTGCTTTGAATACTGATGAATTTTCAAATAGCAGGGCTAAAAAAACCATTTTGCAAGGTTTACCTACAACAGAACCACTTATTGTATAGATTAGAAAAATAGAGCCCAGATACTGAAAGTCATATCCAAGGTAGCACTCCACAGATGCATGACTTATGGCCTTATCTTGTATTTTATCATGCTTTAAACTTTCAAGTACTTTCATACATACATTTTTATCTGATCCTCACACAACCCTGTGAGCATCTAAAAAACAGTTGAAAGATAAGGAAATTGGGACCCAAAGAAGATAATTCTGTGAATGTACTTTATACTTCCCTACCCTTTCAGCTGTTACCTCTGAGGGCCTGAAGTAAGTCAGAGCAAATGGAGAGAAGACAGAATCTATAAAACTTGGCAACTAAGTAGATGCACAAAAAATGGAGATGAAGGAGCCAGGGAGTTTTCTGAAGTTTCTTCCTTGGGGCCCTGGGAGAGTACTGACTAACCAAGAAAATAAAAATAGAGAAGAAATAGATTTCATCAACAAATGTTTCCTAAATGCCTTTTAATTGGTACTACTATAATCTGTTTTGGGGGGTTCTTAGGATGTATAGCTGTGCTGTTATGATCTCTAAATGGAAAGATACAGCATTCATGCCCATAACTCTGAGTCAAGGGGAAATGTATTAAGTGCCTTAAGAAAGGTGTCGTTCAGGTCCTGTGTCTCTTCACAGGAGGGAAAGACTTATTTCTGGGAACAGGAAGTAAGAGGAAGCATTTGGAAGGACTCTTGCAGAGTGGGAGAATTCAGATGTGCAGGTGGTTGTGAGGAGACAAGGAAAGTTCAGTTACAGAAAAATAGAGTGGGGTGTGGAAGGAGGAATGTCAGGTATATAGAGGTTGATGAGAACACAGCATGTGTGTAGATGGAGAATGAGAAGTTATTATTGGCAACAATTATTCCAATAAACTATGGGAAATGCTGCACACATAGTTTTCCATTTTGTATTTCATTTCACATTCATTTTTTAAAAAGATGCTTGCCAAACACATGTCTTTTTAACTATAACTTAGTTCTTTCTTTAAACATAAAATTTCATTTTTCATTGACTAGCGTAAGGATTTCAAGTTCAGATAACATAACTGATCTTCCTAGATGTTAGTTTATAGTTTGAGAGGGGGTTTGCAAAATATTATACTGTGGTCTTATTTTTTAAATCTATAGTGGCTTGTTTTAAAATAAAGCTGCAATTTTTAGATAACTTTATTCTTCTCACACTTAGAAATTCCATCAATCCTCTAAGTTGCATTTTCATCTGAACTGCATCCCTGTGTCTATCTGTCTTTAACTAGCTTAGCTTTCTCTTCCGGGTCTTTCTTCTCCACTGGTATGAGTGTTGGTTATCGTTCACTGCAGAATTTAGCTGACTTGGATATTTATTAGTTTTTGCCATAGAGAAGTCAGATAAATACGATCCATGTGATGTTGAAAGACTACAACAAGATGATAACTGGGTTGAAAGTTACTTACTTTGGAGGCATAATGTTGTAGATGAAACACTGAAGATGCTTGATGAGAGTTTTCAGTGGAGGAAGGAAATGTCTGTCAACGGTAAGCTGTTCACTTTCACCTTGACTGTGTACTATTTCCCCTGCATAAATGTTACTGTTCTACGTTTATCTAATAGTGTATTTGCAAATATTCTTGGCAATCATCATAAACACCAGAATATAATGTTTTATAAAGACCCAGTAACATTTTGAAAGGAGCATCTTATGAATAAGTTGTAAAAGTAGGATCATTCATAAGGAAACCAGATCACCAAGGAGCTGAATCACACTCAACATTCGTCACTCACAGCAGAGTCTCCTAATCTGTGCCTGTTTAGTTTGGTGCCATTAAAATAGCAAGACAGCATCCGCGCTACTAGGCCTAGAGATAAGGAGATACTATTTGCCTGTTTTTCTCAGTTGTTGCCTGGTGCCTGTCTCTGTTCCCAGGGTTCCTTGTGCTACTAGGTGCTCTGTATGGAACTAATAGGTGAATGGGGGTCCCCAAAAGCAAGCTTACCTCCAAGGATGCCTATGGCAGCCTCCCCTTCTTGATTTCCAGGCCCAATTCTAGATTGAAATTTCCTCCCCAAAAAGTTTTAAATCTTGGAGGGGATTTTATAATAATCTTCCAAGTAAATGAAGAACTCTTCTCAGGAAAGGTTACCCGTTATCTCTGTCCTCCTGAAAACGTAACAGGAAGAAGCTGGCATAACTACTGGTTTTGACAAGATATGAAGGCTTTCCTGACCTTGAGGATTATAAACTCCGGAGTGACCGAGTCTAGAGACTTAATACAAAATAGCCAACAAATATATCCAGAAAAGATATCCTCCCCCCCCCCCCCCAGTTGTCATACTTGGAGAAGGATTCTCTCCGAGGGAGAGTATTTAAAAAATAATTTGATTGGAAACATAAAAACTGTTGGTAATTTCAACAGTGAAGCATTTATTAATCAAACAAAGAAATGTAAACCTGATATTTCTCAGTCATTTAAGTACAGAATAAAGCTTTAAACTCAGTAATAGTTTTTTCTTACATAGACTTGCTAGTTTCTAGTGGCAAACAGCAGCGATATGACAAAGAGGGGTGGGGAAAGATAAATCTTTGCGAGTCCTTGGGGAAGTGCTGCCTTGTGTTGGTTCTTGGCCGCATTAGTGAGTGGACCTCCTGCTAAAGGATCTAACGTTTTTCTTGAAGTATTTTCCACTTGCCCCAAGATTATAAAATACATTAAACTCTACTGGTTATCAAACCTCGTCGAAAAATATTTTACTAGAGAAGCTATCAGTTCTGAGGCTATAATGTGGATATTATACGGCCATGTTCTTTTGAAAGTGTCCAGTAGTGGTAATATTTATTAATTGCAAGTGATTATGTGAAATACAACCAGAACGTGAAAATGCATCCACATAATAATGGCAGGCACGTAAAGGCAAATGGATTTTTTCCATTTCTTTCATCTATGTCTTCATGTAGTTTTTTTTTTTTCTACTTAGTAAGAAGCACCATGTTTTATTGCCAGAGGATTTTTTCCAGATATTTGAATAAGCGTCATCTTTTTTTTCTTTTTAATATCAGAGCTACTATGTAACAGTAATCGTTACATTTTAAGTTTTCTTTTTAAAAGACCTCTAAGTTATAATTACTCATTAATCGTATCACTTTTTAGACCTGACCGAAGCCTCCATTCCCAGGTGGTTATTGGAAATTGGTGGCATTTATCTCCACGGTTATGACAAAGAAGGGAACAAGTTGTGTAAGTATATTTAATTGTACTGGCTTTTCAAGAGTGAGGTGTAGTCATCAGAACACCTTAGCCTTTGATTCAGAGTCCTTCAGGCCCAGCGGTGTCCCTCTGTTCAGCTGTCCCTCTCCACGCGCCCCGTTCTGCCTCGGCCGCCGTGGTCCGCCCACAGGCGCCGCAGCCGCTCCTGCCACTGCGCGCTTCTGTCGGGGCTTTCCCTCTGGAAGGAACATTTTTCTAGTGTTTTCTTTTTTGTTAAGCACTGTGTAGAGTACTTTTAGATTATTGCCAAATACTGTTTGTTCATCTGTATTTTCTTTTCCCCCTTACTTACTAAAGAGGAAAGCTTATTTTCTAAGTGAAGGAAAATAGTTGACCTTTCTGCTCCTCTACACTCTTTGTCATTTAAAAGAAGGGGGATGTTTTTAATCTGAGAAACAAAATTAATTGTAAATAAAGAAAAATGTCAAGGAAAAGGAATAATATAATACGTGTGTAAAATGGTATTATAGTGCCATAAATATTTTTCTTATTTTTATCTTATGTTCCGCTTAAAGTCTGGATCAGGGTGAAGTATCATATAAAAGACCGTAAGACCATACTGGACAAAAAGAAGCTTATTGCATTCTGGTTGGGACGTTATGCTAAGAGAGAAAATGGGAAACCTGTAACAGTGATGTTTGACCTATCAGAGACTGGAATAAATAGCATAGTAAGCATTTTTCATTAATTCTAAATCATCGTTTATCGCGGCGTCCTCCCTCTCTCCCGTCCTCCCTGCCACCCCCACCCCACCTCCCCAACCAAATATTGCTATAAAACCAAGCTAGCCAAGTCATGTTTGGGATTTATTTTTTTTCTGCTGCACTGTGAGTGAAGTCAGACATGGAATAGGATTTGCAAAGAATTAAATGTGCTTCAGTATTTGGCACTGAAACTGTAGATTTCCTAGAAACGTTCTTTGTCTGATAGGCAAGATATGGAAGGAAGATGTCGAGGCTGGCAGAGTAATGAGTAGATGTGGTAACAGTGAACTCTTGTATCAAAGCTCATATCCTATAGAGCACCCTCCCCGGGCCTGGCAGAGAGTAACGCACTCAGTAAATGTGGAGTAAAGTAACGTATGTTCTCCAGCGGACCACTGCTTGCAGGCCACGTTTGCCGTGGTGAGTAGTTCATTTGATTTTTTTGCATATACAGTGCTTGGTGATTTTGTTGGGGTTTTTCACTTGCTCTTTTGGATTTGTTTTCTGTCTGTCTGATTTGGTTAGCGTTGGAAACCAGTTTTCTTCAGGAGATTTTGCCAAGCTTAAAAAATAAATAAAACCTACCAGTCTTTAATTCGGGCCCTTGTGACCTTCGTGGTAACTACAAAGCTTTCAGCAGCGATGGGGATTTGTTGGTGCATTTGTTAGAGCTACTGTCTCTGACATTCAGACCGTGGCTAATTCTGGTAGCAGTCAGCTGCCCTTCAGGGACCTCCCTGGGGCACTGTTGAAATCTTTTTGAAAATCCACTTGGCAAAGTATGTTAATAACCTTGAAGTGTTCATATTTATATTCTTTGCTTGGTAACTAACTTCTGGAAATCTATTCTAAAGAAGGAAACTTGAGTACACAAAAAGCATTGTACATCAAAATGTTTTTTTCAGAGTGTCATTTAAAATGGTGAAAACTTAGAAAAAATGTAAATGTCAACATGGTGAAGTGGTGAATTATGGTGTATCTCATTAACGCAGTATGTGTACCTGTGTAGAATGATGTTTATAAAGAATTTGTAGTAGCACTGGAAAATACCTTTCTTAAAATGAAAAGGCGACAGGATTATATCATAGAAATACCTAGGCCCCAAAAAGGGAAACCTTAGACATTAAAAAAACAAACAAAAAATAGGCTTGAGAGAACAAGATTTTTTAGGCAGTGGGACCACAAATTTTTTTTTCATCTTTCTATATATCAGAGTCATTTGCCCTAGATTATTTTTTCAATCTGGTTTCCATGTCACTGAGTTCTAGATTACATAGTAATCGTTTTATATCCAAAATCTACATCAAAATGCCTAGAGAAATAAATATTCCATGAAAGTAAATCATGATTCTGTTATCCTTTGTGTATGATAGTTTTCTGATTATTAATCCAGAATCATAAAAAGTGTTTTTTATTGACAAATATAGGGCCAAAGAATTTACTTGAGCTGTCTGATTATTTTTCAACCTACTTATATACTGTTTCATTGTCTTTAATTTATAAATAAGGTTTATTTTCATTATTGAGTTTAAATCATTAATGTTTTCAAATACCTAGAATTTTACTGAATTATTTTTATATATGGCCCTCATAATTCACAAAAGATTTAAGTTGGCCTTTAAAGCTGTATACAGAATTGCGTGGCAAAATTTTTTTTAATTATTTGTTAGAGTTGGGCCACTAATTTGGCTGTAAGCTTGCCTGAAGGGAATGGAATCATATAAAATTGCTCAAAGCCATTGTCTTAAGAAAAGTATATCCATTCCTGATACTTGAACTAGAAGAAAAATCTTTCATGAGTCTTCAAAAGGAAGACATTTTATAAGATAATGAATAGCATCCTTGAAAACATCCTCACAGAATGCAGAGCAGTGGGTTTCTTGAAACTGTTTTACATAGTACCCACTAATATATGTACACCAGTGGCATCCTGTCATATCGACTTGAATGAGCAGTAACTTGGGATTTTATAAACCAAGTTATTCAGTTAAAGATGAAAACAAGAATATTGGATGAAGACTTTTTAGGGAAAGTCTGGGGGCCACAGATCATATACCAGGTAACCAAATCTTCATATAACTAGTTATTTGGAGATATTTTGTTTGATTCTAACTTAACTACAAATTATTAAACTCTGTGCACAGTGATTAGTTATAAAGGTATTATTATATACTAGGATTTATCCCATAATAAATACCTTAGATCATTAAGGATGCTTACTTTCAGTTTACTGGAGTTAAAGATGCTACAACTCACATGCTAGGTATAACTTTATAGACTCTCATCTCTCGGACAACTCACCTTTTAGTAATTGATGGATTTAAGTTTTCCTGGTTGTATCTTCATCCTGCAGGCCTTATAACATGGCTGATCAGGATTAGTAAGTCAACCTGCAGCCAATGGAAACAGAATGAAATGATCCAGTGAATAGTAACTCTAATAATCTAATTTCCTGTTGCTGTCTTCAATGCAGTAGAACCAACAGATAGCTAGAAAGTCTCCCAGAAATTGGAGTCAGTGAACAACATTTGAATAGAAACTAAAAAATTCAAAATTTAATACCTGAGACCTTCCTACATAAGGAGGAAGGAAGCCAGAAGTGAAGTAGATACAGCAGATTAATATAATCAGATTAATAAAGTATATTTTATTGAAGCTATTATGAGGTGTAGCAATTAGGTTTAAAAAACAGACATAACAGAATTTATATACGTATGTTTTATAATTGCAAGTAGTCAGGTAATAAACTGTATACTTGTTATACTAATTCTTTAATTGCTCAACAGATTTTTAGAATTTCTCTTTGGGATTTGCTTTTCAGATCCATGTTGTAATGCCACATTACCTTAGCAGCCTGAAGTATCTAACTAGTTTGAGATAACATGAATGATGTTTAAGAATCTAATTTCTTTAACTCAGTTTTAGGACTGAATATTATAAGTAGCTTAATGATTTAAAACCTAATCCCTGGGGATATCGATATTTTATGAGCTTATTTTTTTTTAAGAATTTGATAATTGTCTCATTGGTATTTAATAATTTATCACCTTAAGAAATATGCAATTTAAAATTCTCTAATGTGGACAGTCTGAAAGATTTAAATGTATAATCTTTATTTTAGGACATGGACTTTGTACGCTTTATCATCAACTGCTTTAAGGTTTATTACCCTAAATACCTCTGTAAGTAACTTACTCCTTTATAAAAATGTAATATATTGAAACCATAGACAATGAGAATTGTGGAGCGTTACATTATTATGGATTTTAATACCTGAGACCTTGTTTTCTGGTGAAGAACTTAAATGTGTTCATAGAAGTTTAAGTATATATCCTAGTAGGTACAGGGGAAATTTTTCATAAATAATCATGGTCCTTTACAGTTAGTTTTAAAACCTTAAGTTATAATCTGTATATATGGCATCCTATAAAACACACACGTAGAGACATAAAAACATACATTTTTCCAAGATTATCTTGCTTTTTACTAATTTTTCAATTGACAGATTAAATTTACTATTTTTTAACATTTATTATATGGAACTTCTTACATGCCAGAAACAGATGAGAAATATTGGCAAGTATACTGTGTGATAAGCAATACTCATTCCATAAAGTATACTGTGTTTCTAATTGCTGTTTGCAAATTGTCACTAAGAAAACACTTGAGTAGTGTGCTGTATTTGAGTGTGACATTTGGAGTTTGTTTTTAATTATGACTCTTCTATTAATTACCTAAATGAAGAACTCCTAAGTTTTATGTATTCATTTTTGATGTATTGGACTTATATGATGGTTTCCCTCCAAGGAAATCAAGATGCCATCCCACATAAACAGTCATAGTTTTAAACCCAGGGGGCTGAAAGTAAAAAGAAGAGAGGCAACAGGGTTATCAACATATGGAAACTCAGAGGTCGGCCCGGGCACACCCCTGGCAGATACCACAATTAGGGTCTTTTAGGACTTATGATTCAGGTCACACTAAAGCATGAAATCCCTAGATCACTTTACTTTCACATGCTTTCACGTTAGTGTTAATATGAAGTGAGGAACAGACAAAAAGCATAATGAGTATCAAGGACCAGTGCCACTCCTAGCCCTGTGCTCTCATGTCTTCTTCAGAAAGAGAGTATTCATAAATGTTTTTGGGTAGAGAGTGTCTGGTTTGGGGAACCTGTTCCTTCTAGATTCTTCCTGGATCTGGCATTTACCCTGATTCATTAAGCCTCGTTGAGCAGTGCCAGTCATTGGTCCATAGAGAATCATTACCCCGTATTATTAGCTCATTTCTCGTATGTACGAAATGAAAATAAAATACTCACTTATTTATTGAAACATCTAAAGGGGTTTATGAAGAGCCATTTATAATAGCATAATTATTATTATTACCTTATAAAACACATCTCAAATTCTTTTGAGAAAATTATTCATAAATTCATGAATCTATATGAAGATGAACACCATCATTCCGATTAACTAGAGATAATGTATATATACTTACCTACATAATGTTTTGCAGATGTTGAATTTTGTAGAATCCTAAATTGATTATGCTTCAAAATTTGTCATGAAATATAACTATTACTTCTTAAAATCTTGAGTCCAGATCTTTTTAGGCATATCTCAGATGAAGACTGAGGTATTAATCACCAGGGTACTTCTTTGCAGACACCTTGTTCTTTATATGTACTTTACTTGTCCTACAGTAATATAATCACTCTAGGAGGTTCTCTGTTCGGAGTAGAATAATACTATGTTTGGATTCATCTGGGTGAAGCTTGGTCCTGGACCTCTGGTGGGTAGGGCTGTGTCTAGAGGCCTTTGTGGCTCAGGAAGTCTGATGATGGGTGTGGCTGTGTTCCCACCCTGCATGTTGTTTGGTCTGAGGCTTCCCTACAGGCTGTTGGGTGGGGCTGGGTCTTGGTGCTAATGATCCAATTAAGATAATCAGCCTCCAGGAAAGTTCATGTAGATGAACACTCCTGGAATGTCCGCTACCAGCTTTTATGTCCCCTGAGTGAGCTCCAGCCGTCCCCCACGTTCCCAGGAGACCCTCCAAATCCAGCAGGCAGGTCTGGCCCAGGTTCCTATGAAATCACTGCCTCTGCCCTTGGACCTGGTGCATATGAGTTTCGGTGTATGCTTCTCAAGCGAATGGAGACTCCGTTTCCCCCAGTCCCCTGAGGTTCCCAGAGCCAAGCCCCTCTGGCCTTCAAAACCAGATATCCTGGGGTCTCCTCCTCTTCCCAATGCCGGGACCCGAGCTGGGGAGCCTGATGTGGGGCTTAGCGCTCTCACTCCTGTGGGAGGGCCTCTGCGACTTAACAAATCTTCAGCTTGTGAGTCACCCACCAGGGGGGCATGGGGCCCAATTACATCTTGAGCACACCCCTCCTACCATCCTGCTGTGGTTCCCTCTTTATGTTTCCAGTTGCAGAAGATCTTTTTTGCTAGGTTCCAGTCTTTTTTCGATGGTTGTTTAGCATTCAGTTGTGGTTTCGTTGTAGTCACAAGGAGAGGCGAGCTCGTGGTCCTACCACTCCACCATCTTCACTGGAACTCTCTGGATTCGAATTTGATATACAAATCCCCTTTGTGGTTTCTGATTTTTTATCACAGTTGTTAATATGGCTGCTTAATATCTTCATCTAAGCATGAAAATGATACTTCTGTATATTTTGAAATTATTGGCTTTCTGGGGCTCATAATATTAAGAAAAGCTGAAATAATTTTTGTTTCTTAAAACATAATGATTTATTTAAAATGGGGGGACAACTGCCAGAGCGGGCTTAACAATATAATCTCTAGGAAATTATAACTGAAAGCATAAATTAGACATTGAAATAATTTTAAAACGCAGTGGACTTTAGCACTATTACAACATGCAACATCCAACGTTTCCATTTACCCACGTAACTATTTTCTCTTGTACCTTTCTGCAAACAACAAGAGCAATAAATGAATAAAAGAACAGGCCATTTGCCAGCAGGCAGTAATAGTACATTATTCATCTCACACAAGCTGTCCCCCTAGGTAGGCCCCTCACCATTGTGAGAAGTTAGTTCTAGCACCACTTATACTTCATGGAATTAAAACTGAGTCCTCCAGCTGAGTTTTTAGTTAAATTTAGATCACCAGTTTTTTCTAGGCCAGGTGTAAGTGATACTACTATCATGGTACTAAGTCACAGTCAACGAATTGTTTTTTATCTTTCAGCAAAAATGGTGATCTTTGATATGCCTTGGATAATGAATGGTGAGTACATTACTTATACTTTCCTAACACAAAACATCTGATTCCTGTTTTTCTTTGCCAATTTAGCCATATTGCTATGGTTGTTTTAAAAAATGTTTGTATTGTACTGGATTTATATCAAGAACACAAAGTGGTTCAACATGAAAATCAACCAGTTATCCAACATATTAATAGACTAAAGGAAAAAAATGACATCTTATTAGGCACTAAAAGCTTTTGACAAAATCCACTACACTCTCATAATAAAAGGACCCAAGAAACTAGGAAGAGAAGGTGCAGAGAGTTGAAACAACAGCAATGTTAGGGGAACAACAGTAGTTCGCACGAGACTACCCTCACTTCTGACACCAACTGTAAGTTCAAGGGGTTTCCAAAACCATCCTTAGGTTTACTAGAATCACTCAACAGAACTCACTGGAAGCTGTTATACTCACAGTTACGGGTTATTACAGGGAAAGGATTCAGATTAAAATCAGCCAAGGGAAGAAAAACATGTGGCAGAATCCAGGGAAGTACCAAATGTGGAATGTGCTAACTGTCCTGCCATGAATATGTGACAGTACGCATGGAGTACTGCCAGCAGGGGAACCTCACCCAAACCTCAGTGTTCAGACTTTTCCTTGGGGCTTCATTGCATAGGCCTGAGTGGCTGATCATATGGTTGATCTCAGTCTGTAGTCTCTCCAGAGGTCTAAAGATACTGTGTGGCCCAAAGCCTCCACCCTGATCATATTGTTCCAGTGTGACTCAAGGCCCATAGGCAAACTAAGACACTCCAACAGGCATGAAGATTACCTCTGGAACCTGAGGGCAAAGGCCAGACCTTTCTTTGGTAAAGTGAATTCTTCGCAGATGAAAATTCCCTCAGCCCAATAAAGGTCATCTGTGTAAAACCAGCATCTTTGAAAACCCGTTCATACTTAGCAATGAAAGAATGACTGCCTCTAAGATCACGAGCAAGATATGGTTGTCGGCTCTTAATACTTATATTGCCAGGCCACTTAGGCAAGAAAAAGAAATAAAAGGCATCCAGATTGAAAAAGAAGAAGTCATGCTATCAATATTTGCAGGTGACAGTCTTCTCTATTTAAAATTTTAAGGAATACCCATCTACATACACAAAAGCCTATTAGAACTAATAAACAAGTTCAGCAAGGTGGCAAGATACAAAGTCAATTCACAAAACCAATTGTATTTCTATATGCTAGCAAAAACAGCTCTATTTATAATAGCATCATAAAGAACAAAATACTTGGAAATAAAGTTAATAAAGGGAGTTCAAGATTCATACACTTTTCACTACAAATACCACTGAAGGAAATTCAGGACCTAGGTAAATAGATCTCTTGTCCATGGATTAGAAGACCTAATGTTGTTAAGATGACAATGCTTCATGAATTCATCCGTAGATTCAATGCAGCCCTTGTCAAAATTCCAACTGCCTTATTTTTTTTTTAACAGAAATTGACAAGCTTGTCCTTAAATTCATATGGAAGTGCAAGAGACCCAGAGTAGTAAAAATGATCTTGAATAAGAACAGTGAAATCGAAGGATTCACACTTCTTGATTTTAAAACTCACTATAAAGCTATAGTAAATAAGACAGCATGGTGTGGACATAAAAATAGATGTATAAATCAATGAAATAGAATCGAGGGTCCAGAAATAAACCCTAAGATTTATGATTAATGGATTTTTTGACAATGGTGCCAAGACATTTGAGTGGAGAAAGACTAGTCTTTTAATAAATGGTACTGGCACAACTGACTACCTACGTTCAAAAGAATGAAGTTGGACCTCTACCTCCTCTCATATACAAAAAGTAACTCAGAATGGGTGAGTTAAAATTGTAAAACTCTTAGGAAAAACCGTAGGAGTAAACCTTCATGACCTTGGAGTAGGCAGTGGTTTCTTCGATATAACACCAAAAAAGCACAAGCAACGAAAGAAAAATATAGATATATTGTACTTCATTAAAATTTAAAACACCATCAAGAGGGTGAAAAGATAACTCAGAATGGAAGAAAATATTTACAAGTCACATATCTGATAAGGATCTGGAATGTATAAATAAATTTTACAGTGCAACAATAAAATGACAAATGGCCCAATTAAAAAGGGCAAAAGAGTTTGATAGACATTTTTCCAAAGAAGATATGCAAATGGGTAATAAACACATAAAAAGATGCTCAACATCATTGGTCATTAGAGAAATACAAGTCTAAACCAAATGGAATACTACGTCACACCTACTGAGATGGCTGTAATCAAAAAGACAGACTAAAGTCACACGTGTTGACAAAAGTGTAGAGCAATTGGAACTCTCATACATTGCTGGTGAGAATATATAACGATGCAGCCAAGGTGGAAAAAGTTTGGCACTTCCTCAAAAAATTAAACATGGAGTTACCATAATTACCGTATGACCCAGCAATTCCATTCCTAGGTATATCCCCAGGATAACTGAAAGCATATGTCTACGCAAAGACTTGTACTCAAATGTTCATAGCAGCATTACTCATAATAGTGAAAAGTGGAAACAGTCTAAAGTTCATAAATTGATGAAAGGATAAGCAAATGTTGTATATCCATAAAATGGAAACTTATTCAGCCATAAAAAGGAATTAAATACTGATACATGCTGTGTTATAGATGAGCCTTAAAAACGTGCTTAGTGAACAAAGCCAGTAGGAAAAAAGAACACATATTATATGATTCCATTTATATAAAATGGCTAAAATGGGCATATCCACAAAGACAGAAGCTAGATTAGTGGTTGCCAGGGAATGGGAGAAGGGAGGATAAGGAGGGATTGCCAATGGGAGCAGATTTCTTTTTGGTGTGATGAAAATGTTCTAAAGTTAGATAGTGGTGATAGGTTACACAATTCTGTGAATATACTAAATAAAAACCATTGGTGTATACACTTTAAAAGGGTGAATTTTATGGTATGTAAATTTTATCTCAATAAAGCTGTTACAAAAAATCACATTTAGCACTTCAGTTAATTCAAAGTAGTATAGCTTCAAACACGTCAACTCAGACTTTCTAAATTGAAATTAATGAAAATGTAAATGTTATGTAAAAAAATGTTAAGCCAAATTAGCCAAAGTAGAAATGCAATTTTCTGAACTACTGTTTAACGTTTATCATGCTGTTTTATTTCCTGATTTTTTTTTATTGACACTTTTGCAAATTTAATGCAGGGATTTCTTTTAATTTCCTTAAAATGTGCTTAGAATGTCATGATGGAAATGAGGTTTAAAAAATTAAGTAGAAATCATAATGGCATGGCAGAACAAGATTGTAATTACTAAAGTGCTATGTTAGATAATTCTTGCACATTCCGTAAGTTCCTCACAGTTCTAAGCTGCAGGGTTTGAGAGAAAGGCACAGGAGTTTAGGGTTAGGAGGAAAGTCCATTTGTGGCCTTATTATTATTGTTATTATTGTTTTGATTCGTCGTATAAATGATGTCATATGGCATGTTTCTTTCCCTTTCTGGCCCACTTCACTTAGAATGATAATCTTCAGGTCCATCCCTATTGCTGCAAGTGACACTATTTTATTCTTGTTTTATGGCTGAGTGCTGTTCCACTGTATATGTGTACCACATCTTCTTTATCTCGGCATCTGTTGATGGACGGTTGGGTTGTTTCCATGTCTTGGCTGTGGTAAATAGTGCTGCTGTGAACACTGGGGTGTATGTGTCTTTTTGAATTTTCTATTTCTCCGGATATGTTCCCGGGAGTGGGATTGCTGGATCACGTGGTAGGTTTATGTTCATGTTTTTGAGGAACCTCCATCGTGGCTGCACCCATCTACCCTCCCACCCACACTGCTGGAGGGTTCCCTTTTCTCCACACCCCCTTCAGCATCTGTCACTTGTAAACTTCTCAGTGATTGCCATCCTGGCTGGTGTAAGGTGATATCGCCTTGTAGTTTTGATCTGCATTTCTCCGACAATGAGCGGTGCTGAGCATTTTTCTCATGGGCACTATTGGCCATTTGAATGTCTGGTGTGGAGAATTGTTTGCCTAGGTGTTCTGCCCGTTTTTGGATTGGGTTGCTTGTTTCTTTGATACTAGGGTGTATGAGCTGTTTGTGTGTTTTGGAAATGTGTCTCCGGTCAGTCACATCATTTGCAAAGGTTTTCTCCCATTCTGTAGGTTGTCTTTTTGTTTTGTGGATGGTATCCTCAGTTGTACAAAATCCTTTGAGTTTACTTAGATCCCACTTGTTTACTTTTGCTTTCATTCGCAAAAGTCCAGGAGCTGGTTGAAAAATACATTGCGTTAATGTATGTCCGCGAGTGTTGTGCCTATGCTTTCCCCTAGGAGTTTTTCAGTATCTGTTCTTCCACTGAGGTTTATTAATCCATTTTGGGTTCATTTTTGTACATGGTGTTGGAGAATGTTCTAATTTCAGTCCTTTACAGGTTGTTTCCCAGTTTTCCCAGCACCACTTACTGAAGAGACTGTCTTTCCTCCACCGTGTATTTTTGCCTCCTTCGTCATGGGTTAATTGACTATACGTGCGTGGGTTTATCTCTGGACTTTCTATCCCGTTCCATTGATCCTGTATGTCTGTTTTTGTTCCAACACCGTGCTGTTTTCACTGTAGCTCTGTAGTATTGTCTGAAGCCTGAGAGGGTTATTCCTCCAGCTTCGTTCTTTTTCTTCAGTAATGCTTTGGTAATTCCGGGTCTTCTGTGATTGCATATAAATTTTAGGATGGTTTGTTGTAGTTCTGTGAAAAAAATGTCCTGGGTAATGTGATAGGGACCGCATTAAATCTGTAGATCGCTCTGGGCAGCGTGGCCATTTTGACATTATTAATTCTTGCAATGCAAGAACACGGGATGTCTTTCCATGTCTTTAAGTCCTCTTTAATTTCCTTCATCAGGGTTTTGTAGGTCTTCACACAAAACTCTTTCACTTCCTGGGCCAGATTTATTCCTAAGTGTCTTAATTTATAACTTACATAATATATATAATAGTTATATATAAATATTCGAAATTCAGAAGGGAATCTGTTAATCTTTCAAAACAGAATCAATAGATTAATGCATTTCATAATTTTTATTTATTTATTTATTATTTATCATTAGCTCTTTTTGTACATTATAGAGATCTTTTATGAAATAATGTTTCCAAAGACAAAGATACATTTATTTGAAATGCGGTTAATCCCTCTATTTTTGTTTTAGTTTTTTAATCTATGAAGTTCGAGTAAAATTACAATGAACAATGTGGTTAAAAAAAACCAGCTTGTGTACAAACGTTCATAGCCGAATCATTCCTAATAGGCAACAAGACTACAAGTCTGTGTGGCCACGAGACCCGCCCCCGGGGCCACGGGAGCCAATCCGCGTGCGTGCGCTGCCCGGCCCCGCCCGGGCGCCCTCCTCAGCGGCGCCCCTCCCTCCGCCCGCCCAACGGTCAGGTCAGTTCGTCAGGCGGGCAGGCAGCAGTTGGTCGAGCTGACGGCGGGTCGTCGGGTCTCCCCAGCGATGCCGGTCCTCCTCCCTCCGACAGCGGCGGCGGCTGCAGCGGCGGCGGCGCGGTCCCTCTGGGAGGCGCGGCGCTGGCCGAGCGGCGGCCGCGGAACTTCGTGTCCAGCGCGGGGGCGGCGGGCGCGCGCCCCGAGGTGGTCCGCGGGCAGGTGCTCGACGAGGGGCCGCGCTGCAGCAACCTGCGACCTCGGCGAGGGCTCCCACGGCGTCGTGTGGTGAGTGTCCGCGCCCCGCGTGCCGGCCGCGCCCTTCCGCGCGGCCCCCGCCCGGCCTCGGCGGACTCAGCTGCGGCCCCGGCCCCGCGACCCCGACCCCGACCCCGACCCCGAGCCCGGGCACGCCCCCGGCCGGGCTGCCCCGCCGTCCGCGCGCCAGGGATCTTGGGCGGGACGGGGCCCGCTCGGGCTGGGGCGTTGCTCGCGGCGCTTCCCAGGCCGGCCCTCGCTGGGCGGGGGAATGGGGGAGGGGCCCGTGTAGGGGGTGGTGGCCGGGACCCTGGAACCCAGGGACCCCTAGGACGGGAACGGCCCCGCTCCCACCGTCGGGTGCTGGCCTCGCGGGCTTCCCTTGACGTCCGTGGGGGAAGCCGCGGAGTCCTTCAGAGGCTGGCGGCAGCGGCCGTGGTCTGGAAAGCGGTTGGCAGCGCCGTGTGTTCCCAACCCCGAAATCATCATCTTGTTCGCCCACTTCGCCTGTGTTTTCTGCCGCCGGCTTTGGCTCAGCAGCTTACGTGGTGCCAGGGGTGCTCTCCTGCGCAGGCTTTCTGAACAGGGTGAAGCGGCACCGATGTTGGTGTGGCATGTTTCAATCTTGAAGTTTTTAAATGGATTTGGGGATGGTACTGTTGGCGTTTCAGGAAGGGTAAGTCAGCATCGCTGTCTTGATTTCTTAAGAAGTCATTTGGAGTTGGGCCTAATTTGACTTCTTTCCCCTCCTTTACCCTTTGTGCCCTTTGAACTTGTTTTGCAAGGTGGCTGCTTTCCCAAATCCACGTGCCCTGCTGCAGGGATGAGAAACTCAGGGAGCACATTTGGGCAGTCACTGGTTTAGCCTACGGATTTGGAAATATCTCTGGCGCTTTGTTTTAAAGCAGATCTTTACTTGCAGATGTCACCCTCTGTCCTGGACACTCACCTTGTCCCTGAGGGACCCTATGCAATGAGACCCATTTGTAAAGTCCAGTTTGTTCAAGGGTCAGGAATGGGTAGTGAGGTGAGAGCCTCTTTGTGGCTGGAGTTGGCGTCCAGGTGTCTAAAGGTGAACGGAGGTGGGGAAACACTGTACGTGCTGTGGATGGGCGGGTGGGAAATGCCGGGCACGTGGCTCTGCGGCTGGCTGGCTTGGAGTGGGTGCTGCGCCCCAGCGGGTGGGGTGAGCCAGGCCCCGACACCAGGACGTCCCCTTGATGAAGGTGCTGAGGGTTACACAGCACCGTGCCCGGGCATCTGCCCTTTACCTAGGTGTGGCGACCGCAGCCCGGCCGTCCTCATCCTCAGGGCTTGGAAGTGCAATGGCAGGAGCTCAAAAGAGCCCATCAGGATCTTTTTAAAAAATATCCTGTTTTTAGTTTATTTTTATTATGGAGAATTGAAACACAGAAGAGCAGAGGGACCAGCTCTTGGGTACAAGCCCTCAGCTCCAACAGTTATCAGCATTCTGCTCTTTTTACAAAAGATGCTGATCCTAAAACACTTTCATTAATTCGAAAGCAGAGAGCTAACAAGCAATGATGTTAATTTAACAACACACTTGTGAGCGATGTTGAAAAGCCAGCTCCGCTTTAAAAAAATGACAGGAGCACCACCCAGCCTGCTGTGACCCCGCAGAGGCGGGAACACGTGGGTCCCAGTCTGAGCACCTGCGGGGAGGAGGTGAGAGGGACCCAGAGGGTCTTAGGGCCTGGCCCATGGCCCAAAGGCACAGAGACTTTGTAAGGTGGGGTGTGGGGGGTGCAGTGATGGACCAAACGGACGTGCCCAGTGAGGTGCGGGACAGTTTCGGGTTGGCGGCAGTTGCTTTCTTGTCTTGTGGCCACACTGCCCTCTGTGACAGTGAGAAGGATGTCTTCGGAGCCGGACCCTCGTGTGTACACACTTGCACTCCTCTGCAGGAAAGGCTCTGTGCCCTGTGCTGGGGATAGTCTGGGCGGCGACAAGTTGAAAATGGAAGAAGCTCAACAAAGAGGTTCAAATACTAAAAGGGGTGATCTTGGGGTGCCTCGGCATTGTGAAGAGGGGTCAGGAGGCTGCCGAGTGAAAGGAGGGAAACCCTTGCAGGCAGAGGCAGTAGTGAGAGGGAGCAGTGTCGAGGGGACAGCGTGG
Source organism: Camelus dromedarius (assembly GCF_036321535.1). Classification (NCBI taxonomy): domain Eukaryota; kingdom Metazoa; phylum Chordata; class Mammalia; order Artiodactyla; family Camelidae; genus Camelus; species Camelus dromedarius. The sequence goes on from NC_087462.1 coordinate 25,915,488, forward strand.
TCTCCCCCGAGCTGAGTCCAGGGCGTTTGCATGTGTGTGCACGCACTCATGTGTGCCCCGCCCTGCACACGGGGTGAGAGCAGTGACCACAGGGAGTATGAGAGCAGTGACCGTGGGTGCGGGTGCCGTGAGCATGGAGGTGTGGGAGCAGGGATCGGGGGTGCGGGTGCCATGAGCATGGAGGTGTGGGAGCAGGGATCGGGGGTGCGGGTGCCGTGATCGGGGGTGTGGGTGCAGTGATCATGGGGGATGTGGGGGATGCTGTTCCCATCGTCTGCTGATACTTGAACTGGTTTCTCAATTGTTATGGACTTAGAAAAATTTTTTTTGGTGTGTGTCATTTCCTCTTATGAAGGACCCCTCTGAGGACACCAGGGGCTCTCTAGGAGAACACACTTGCCTGCTTAACTACCCGGCTTGAAATCCTAAGTGTCTGCGCTTCCTTCCTGAGGTGCTGGGGTGGGGTCCACTAGGTGGTCCAGGTCTGACCCCAGGCCTGTTTAGCTTCTTAAGTTTTCATATGGTTGGGGCTGACCAAACGCCCTGCAGAGGAGCCTCTGGGGGAAGCCCAGCAGAATTCCACTGGGGGACAGAGGGTAGGGGGGTGCTCACATGCACTTCAGCATCAAAGGGGTGTTTGACTGTGTCTCTGAGTCCCTCCCCGTTCTGAGATGGCCCTTTCCCACTGGAGGAAAGATGGGAGCTCCAGGGGCAGGGGTCCCAGGGGCGAGGCTCGGGCCCTGTGTCTACCCTGGACTTGGTCACCTTTCTGGGAGGGGGATCTTTGGCCTGGTGAGATTATGCCCCACCCGCCTGAGCCCTGTGGAATTAGCACTAGCATGGGGTCTCCTTTAGGGAAGGGGTGCAATGCATTGAACACTCCCAGGTCCACGTGGAGACCAGGGCCCTGAGCAGCCCCTTGGCTGAGGCCATGAGAGCCCTGTGGTCCTGGGCCATCATCCCCTGGGAAAGGAGCCCCAGGCAGGGTGTGGTCCTACTGGTCAGCCATCACAAAGGGGTGGCCCTTTGTGTCGGCCCCTGGTGTGCCAGCCCTGGCCTGGCCTTGGAGCCCAGAAGCTCACGGTCAGGCTCTGGAGGATGGGGTTTCTTTGTGACTGCAGCCCGGCCACACCAAAGAGGTGTCCATTTGGCCTGTGTCCAGTGCTGGGGGTCCCCCAGGAGTGGGGGGCACTTGGAGATTCCCCACCTGAGAGGAGGTCCACTGAAGGGTGCTGGATGTGGTACAAGTCTTTCCCAGGCCAAGTGACAGTTTCCCACTTGGGACCTCAGGTACCCGGGCACAGTCCCCGTGTGTGCTGACTGTGGCCCATAGTGGGCCCAGGCGCTCCCTCAGAAGAAATCTCTGGCTCCACCTGGGCTGGGAGAGTCGAGCGCTGCTCTCGATCCTGCCCCCCACCCCGCGCCCTGGGCCCTGGCCACGGGCGATTCTGCCTGGGCTGGTTTCTAACTCACCTGGCCCAGGTCCTAGGCACCGTCCTGGAGCCTTCGTGGAGAGCCTGCATGTTGACCTGCTGCTGTTTCTTTTCCCTCCAGTCGCTGCCTCCCCCACCCCACTCCCAATCCTGCAGCCCGTGGTCACCCCCATCTCTGAGCAGCTCATGGTGAGCCCAGGCCTGTGTCCCCTGTCGTTTCTGCACAGCCCATGCTAAGCCACGTGGCCTCCGTCTTCTGTGCACCTCCTGCCAGGCCATGAGTTCAGAGGGCTTCAAGGGGAGAATTAAAATCCTGAGCCCTGGGGAAAACCTCTGGGGTGCCTGGCTATGATCAGTAGATGCGCTGGGCATGTGAGGAAGCTCCAGTCTGGGAAGACGCAGGGGAACACCCAGTCCCAATGGGTAGCATCAAGGTGGGAGAGCCCTGGGGGCTCCCAGGGTGGGGTGAGAGGTGGTTGGCAGATGTCCCCACCCAGTCTTAATGAAGTGTCCCCTCCCCTCAGTGATCCTGTCTCTCAGGAAATCCCTTTGACTGGTTCTCCTGGGGTGGGGGGCAGCTCTCAGCTCCCGGGGGGTGGGTGAGTTTCCTGCTGGATGAAGGGTCTGCAGGTGGTCTGAGGTGGAGTGGAGGGGGAATATGTGCTTTGTTTGTGAGGTAAGCTCTCAGATTTCCTAACTGCGGTTAACTAGTTATCCTCGCACCGAGCAGGACAAGTTTGCAGCTAATAGAGCTGGGGAGGTGAGTTATGGGGAGAAGGGCAGAGCTGCTTCCCCCTGAGTGGGGCTCTGGAGGCTGCAAGGAGCCTGTGCGGGATACAGGGCTGGGGGCAGGGCAGTGGGGACATGGGGAACACCTGGTATGGGTGGCAGTGAGGGAGACACCACTCGGGAAGGGCGCTGACCGCACACATGGCAGATTGTGTGTGTGTGTGTGTGTGTGTGTGTGTGTGAGAGAGAGAGAGAGAGAGAGACCCAGGACCCTGGCCCATAAGGACCAACTGGTCAGTCATCTCAACAAACCAACACACTGGCTCTTTTCTGGCCCCCAGGGACTCCCCGTTCATGTTTGTAGTCTAACCCCGAAGATGAGAGAAAGGAAGCTAAGATGATGAGAAAACCTCAGCGGGGCGTGTCTGTTTCTCTCCATGATAGTTTTCTTGTAAGGGCCTCTGACTTCACAGCCTGTGGTTGTCTAGTGAGTTAATAGCCAGCTGGGATCGGCTGGTTGAGAAGCCATGTCACTGCAGACATCAGGACATGTTGCCTCTTCTGTGCCTTTATTGTTGGTGGTAAAGCTGGAGTCCCTCCCTACTGCTCATCTGGTGACGGATCTGAGAGTTGGGACACAGTCTTATCAGATCTGATCTGAGGCGGCCTGGAGAGAGGTTGGGGAGTGCAGGTAGCAGCGCCGCTGTCTGCCTCAGAGTCTTCCCTCCGCCCCTTTCCAGCAGTGTGACCAGGCTGGGCCTCCTCACCACCTGTGCACCCTCAGTTGTTCATTCAGCCAACACCAGGGCACATGCTACAGCACAAGAGGCTCTCTTCCAGTCTCCCAGATCCATCACTGGACCTGACAGGCTGAGGCCCCTCTTGAGGGGCAGACAGGCAGGGAAGGTGATAAGTGAGTTAAGGATGTAACCGTATTGGAAGACAGAAACTGCTAAAAACAACGAAAAGAAAGGTTCGCAAATACTAACAACTATATATAAGGTAGCTGAAAAGCAGATTTCTTCTGTAGGGCACAGAGATCTGTATTCAGTATTTTGTAGTAACCTGTAATGGAAAAGAAGTTGAAAAGGAATATACGTATGTGTATGTATGACTGAAACGTTATGCTGTATGCCAGAAATTGACACATTGTTACTGACTATACTTCAATTTTAAACAATACAAAAAAAAAAAAAGGAGAAAAAACTGGATCTGGCTGGCAGGAGAATCTTGAAAGTACAGGTGGGAGTGTGTGCATTGTTTGACATGGTGGTCACGTAGGCTGGTGAGAAGGTGACAGTTGAGTGGTGCTCCTGGAGGTCGGGGGTGAGCGGGTGCCGTACTGGGGAAAGGATTCCTGCCCAGAGGCCCCAAGCAGAGGAGGCCAGGCCGGGGGACACAAGGAGCGTAGGATGTAGGGGCAGCAGGGCTGGGCCACAGAGGGCTCTGGGCCCAGGGGGACTCCGGGCCAGGAGGCTAGAGCAGAGGACAGAGCCATCTGACCTTGGCTGCTGAGTTCAGGGGATCCTAGGGGAACGGGAGGAGGCACTGTCAGCAGCCAGGCAGCGGCTGGCGCTGGGGGTGGCCAGGTGCCCCCATCTGTGGAGTGGCGGGCCTGGTAGGATTTGCTGATGGTGGAGATGAGTCCATGGCCTGTGCATTTTCCAGGGGCCTGGTCAGCAGAAGTGGGAGAGGCTGCTGGGGTGAGTGTTGGGGGTGACCAGGGGTTCCACCAGGGCCTGTCCCATGGTGGGTTGAGTAGACCCCCCAGCTGGAGACATGCATGGGCTGGGGAGGGGCACAGCTGGCTGAGCCAAGCGGAAAGCGTTGATTTGGGGTCTTTGACACGGGGATGGGGTTCCAAGTTGAGTGTGAATGAGACACCAGGAGGGGTGATGTTTGGGGTGCAGGTGTGAGGCTGGCGGAGGGGCCCAGGGTAGGGGAGCTGATGGTCCTGAGCAGGGTGGGCTGGATGCTGGGACCTGAGCCTGGGCTCAGGATGTGAAGGTGGCCCTGACCTGGTCACAGATTGCCCAGAGCAGCCATGGAAGGGAAAGCAGGCTGGGGTAGGGCCAAGGCCTTGGGCAGGGTCGGGGAGGGTGGGTCTTTTCTAGGAGTTCTGCTGGAAAGGGGAGGAAAATGGGCAGGTCTGGGGAAGGAAGAGGAGTCAAGAGAAGGGTCTCATTTTCAAGGGGAAGAAATAATCATACATTGGCTGCTGAGGGTAAACAGAGAGAGTGGCAGGTCCCAGCTGGAGGGGAGAGGGGAGCCCTGCTGGCGAAGGAGTGGGACTGGCTGGGATGGCTAGAGGGAGGTCCCCAAGGGAGGAAGGGCAGACGACGATGACTTCCTTGTGGCTGGAGTAGCACTGGGCACGAGGATGTGCGCTCGTGGGAGACGGCTCTGTGGGGTGTGTCCTCTGCCGGTGCCAGGCACGTGCATGGAGCTGGCTTTGACCAGGTTGGAATTTCCAGAGTGTGAGAAGGGCATGGGGCTGTCCTGTTGGGCCGTGGGGTTTCAGCCGGAAAAGGAAGCCTTCAAAGGGTGGGGAAGGTGCAGGATTGGGTGCAGGATTGGGGTCCAGGCCTCCAGGGCAGCATGGGCTGTGAGCAGGTCCTTGGGGGCCTTGTATGCTGAGGCCAGGCGTGTGTGGGAGGTACGCCAAGGCCAGGAGTGCAGGGCAGGTACAGGGAGGCCAGTATGTTGGGCTCCCGGCTGTGTACTGCCCTCTGCAGCTGGGGCCCCTGAACTTCCTCAGCGTCCCCATGTCTGTAGAGTGGGGTTGCCGGGCAGGGGTGGTGAGGACTTGTCACTTCCGGGAGGCCTTGTGGCCACATGCTCTGGGGTGTGTGGCGCTCAGCCTCCACCCCAACACACACCCTGCCCCGAGCTGTTTCCCCCTTCCCTCTCAACCTGTTTCCCCCATCACCTCTCTTGCTGCCACTGTGAACCAGCACCCTCTCCAGACCACACCTGCCGGCAGGTGGCCTCTAGGCGGGTTTCTCTCTGCCTTGTCATCTTCGTCACTTACTGTCGATTAGGCAGCTAGTCGTTAAACCTCCCCGTGCCCTGTGGGTTGTCCCTGCCGTGTGCCCATCACCGTGGCTCCTGACTGCGGGGAGGCAGTGAATGAAGGAGGGAGGCAGGTGTGCAGGCAGCGTTGCCATCGTGTGGGTGGCCTCTTCATCTGCCTCCTGGGGGAAGGTCAGCGGGGTGCCTGGAAGCACACTGGGTGTACGAATGTGAGTGCACAGCACCAGGCAGGGGAGGACCCCCCCCATCAACCCCCGGATCTCTGCACCTGCCTCCTACCCACAAGACTTGCACTGTGGGGCGGGGCTGGGGCTGCTGTCCATGTGAGCAGCTCAGCGGTGTTGACGGGGCAGCCAGGTACTCAGTGAGCGCCCAGCGGGGCCTCGGTCTCCCTGGGGGATCACCATGGGTGGAGTAAAGGGAAGGTGTGATGAAGGTGGGTATAAAGGAGGTGACAAGGTGGGACTCCTGGTGACCCAGCCCGCCGCCACTCTGCAATTGATTTTTCCCAAACTGTCCAGCCTCTACTGGCTCTTCTGCCTCCCAACCCATGTCTCACCTCTCTGCCCAGACCTTAGTGGGAACCCCTACCTCCCCTTGTTTCTGCCACAAGCCAACTGAGGCCTTGCTTTCTGGAAAAGCCGTGTCTTCCAGGCCCAAGAGGGTGGCCTGTGGCGTCCTGCACCCTGTGGTGAGCCGACCCTGGGCACCTGGCCCCTCAGTTGGACTCCTTGTCCTCTGCCTGACTGTGTCCCCCACCTGACAGTGACAGCTGGGTTCCTCCGCAGGGGTCTGCGGAAGCTGTGGGGGCGCCGGGCTGGGAGGGCATCTCAGGAGAGGTTACTGCTGCATCCAGGGAGGGTGTCCTGTGTGTTGTACGTTCTTTGTGTTCAAAGCCTTAAGCTGAGGCTGAGAGGGGCCATGACGATGCCACGAGCGATGAACGGTCTGCTGGGAGAGAAGCACATTTTGTGCAAATTGTTTGAATTTTTAGAAATGTGTCTGCTGCTGTGCCTGTGGGTGCTTTAAACATGCTCAGTGCACATTTAAATATTGACTCTACCAAACTGCAGTTTATTGTTCCATAGATGCCAGTCTTCCTGTCGCCACCAGAGAAGTGCCTTCATATACAGATCGGCATGAGCTGATCCCAAAATACAGTGGATGGTCCTTTAGACACAGAAAACATGCCTGACGCAGGGGCTCAGCACAGCTCCCCTAGGTGCAGCCAGTGCTGGCCATTTGTGTTCCAGCCCTGCACCCGATTCAAGCATAGCTGTCCCAGCTAGGAGGGACAGTCAGATCTGGAGATGTTCAGGGTCACAGTGAAGGTGATCAGGGTCACTTGGAGATGTCCTGGGTCACATGGAGATGGTCAGGTCACATGGAGAAGTCCAGGGTCACGGGGAGACGTCCGGGTCACGTGGAGATGTTCAGAGTCACGTGGAGATGAGCAAGTCACGATGAGGTCTTCAGGGTGACAGTGAGCACCGTTTTTATACAACTTCGGTCCACTCTCCTGTCCCCTCAGTAGAGCCGTCCCTCGACCTGGGTGGCAGAGGTAGGACTCATGAGGTGATCTGCGGCGTAATATTCTTGCATATTTGCGTATTTGTGAGACCGTGTGTGATGTAGGGATGTGCGCATCCTCTCTGTCAGGTGTACGTGAGACGGAGCGGCCCCGGCTGAGCTTTCTGGGGGATTCACCCCCTGCTGGGGCGTTTAGGGAGATGACCATTGTGAGCTGCGGTCCTGCAGGTTCGAGTCCCTCGGCCTTGCTCCCTGTCACCTCCTGTGAACAGCTCTCATGTCTCTAGGTGGTCGTCACTGCCGGCTGCCACCTCCTGGTTTTTTTCTCCTCGTTCTGCTGCTCACCCTGTTAAGGCCGTCTAGCCCATCGCTGCCTGGACTCTGCCCAAGGACTGCTCTGTTTGCCCTGTGCAGTCGGGTGTGGCTGACAGTCCTGGGTGGGGCGTGCTTCCGGTTAATCCACGAGGAGCGGTGTCCCTTGGAACCTGCAGGAAATGCTGGAGTTTAATCGGGCACAAAATCATCCATTTTTGCAGCGGCGGAGGGGCAGCGGTTTTGTACAATGGTTGTAAACACCGCAGCCCCACCAGGAGGTGGGCGGGCGTTCTCTCTCTCTCTCTCTCTCTCTCTCTCTCTCTCTCTCTCTGTTAGCGGCCTGGGGGCCCCGGGGGGATGTGCTGCGTCTGCCGGCCCATGAGAGGCACTGCTTTCTTGTGGCCATAAGACCAGCTGCGGAGGACCAGTGGGGAAGTGGGGTCTGATCCTCCCCCAGGCCTGCCACTCTGTGCAGTGCGACCAGGGGCGAGTGGGTCCTCTGTCCGTGTAAAGTCCCCCAAGCTCGGTCCTGGGTGGTCTGGACTGGACTGGAGTTGAGGCAAGGTGGAAGCAGGAGGCAGTAAATTCTGCTGTCCTCAGACCCTCATCTTCACTCGCGCATCCTTTCCTGGTCGAGCAAGTCCCAGCCTCTTGAGTCTGGGCCTCGGCTGCCCTGGAGGGGGTCCTTCTCAGCCGGGCCCGTCTCTCGCTTGTCCATCGACGTGGCCTGAGAACCCAGGGGCACTGGGAGAGTCTCTGGACACATTTTTACCTTCATGCATGTATCACAGGGGTTCACTACATACCCAAGTGCCGTTCTTTCTTTCTCTCTTTTTTTAATCAACCCTCCTTCACAGCTTCTCTCCAGATGTAGCCTTTGCGGAAATAATCACTCTGTCTTCACGTCTAGTTTCTAGGGTAATTCCGAGGGCTGTGGGAACAAAGTGCCACCGACTGGGTGGCTTACACAGTCGACGTTGGCTTCTCACAGTTCTGGAGGCTGGTTTCTCCTGAGGCCTCTCTCCTTGGTGTGGAGACGGCCGTCTTCTCTCTGGGTCCTCACGGTCGTCCCTCTGTGCCTGTCTGCGTTGTAATCCTCTTTTATAAGGACACCAGTCATGTCAGACCAGGGCCCACCCTCATGGCCTCATTTTAACTGGGTTACCTCCTGGAAGACCCTCTCTCCAAATACAGGCACACTGATAGATTGGGGGTCAGGACTTCCACGTGAATTTTGCGGGGACAGCCCTTGCATCCTTGCAGATGATTCCATTACGTGACAAGCTTATAGCCCCTGCACAGGGTGAGGGGTGAGGTTGCTTCCCTGGCCCTTGGCCACGTGAAACCAAACGGCTCTGCACTTGGGTCTGGCTGGCGTGGTTCTATCATGGGCTGGTTGTCGGGGGACTCCTAGGAGCCTCTGCAGAGTGGGGACCCCTGCGCCCAGCACGCTGCATTGTTCTCTCCCATCCAGCTCGGCGCCAACGCCCTGCTCTTCCTCAGTGTGAACATGTACGGGGTCTTTGTGAGGATCCTGGCTGAGCGCTCCCAGAGGAAGGCCCTCCTGCAGGCCCGGAACTGCATTGAGGACCGGCTGAGGCTGGAGGATGAGAATGAGAAGCAGGTCAGTGCGCGGGGGTCTCGCCCAGGGGAGCATGGGGAGCATGGAGCCAGCGCAGCCTTCTCCCCGCAGAGCACTGGGAGTGGGGCCAGCCTGGCCTGCCTGGGACTTGGGTAGGGACCTCAGGCCCCTGTTGGACCCCTTGCCTCTCTGGGCCAGCCCCTCGTTGATTCAGAGGAGACAGGACAGCAGGGGCACCCTGGAAAGGGAGGTGGAAGAACCGTCGCCCTCCGCCATCCCTGGGTTTTCCCTGTTGGTGACTCGAGGTTAGGGCGGTGGACGAGACACACTCAGGCGGAGGGAGAGGAGAGCTGGGGAGCTGGCGCTTGAGGGGGTGAGCTGCTAGGAAGAGACAGTCACCTGAGTAGCCCTACACCTGCAGCTTGGCTTGAGGCCGCAGGGCACCCCGCCCGCTGGTGCAGAGCACTGTCCCCTCCAATCTAAAGGGCACAGGCTTGGAGGGAGCCGGGCTGGGTTGCTCCCACCCCCAGCTACTGTCAGCTGCACGTCCCGGGCTCACCATTCTCTCAGCAGTTTTCCTCATATATATAACTATTCGAAATTCAGAAGGGAATCTGTTAATGTTAATCTTTCAAAACAGAATCAATAGATTAATGCATTTCATAATTTAATTTATGTATGTATGTATTTATCATTAGCTCTTTTTGTACATTATCGAGATCTTTTATGAAACAATGTTTCCAATGACAAAGATACATTTATTTGAAATGCGGTTAATCCCTCTATTTTTGTTTTAGTTTTTTAATCTATGAAGTTCGAGTAAACTTACAATGAACAATGTGGTTAAAAAAAACCAGCTTGTGTACAAACGTTCATAGCCGAATCATTTCCTAATAGGCAACAAGACTACAAGTCTGTGTGGCCACGAGACCCGCCCCCGGGGCCACGGGAGCCAATCCGCGTGCGTGCGCTGCCCGGCCCCGCCCGGGCGCCCTCCTCAGCGGCGCCCCTCCCTCCGCCCGCCCAACGGTCAGGTCAGTTCGTCAGGCGGGCAGGCAGCAGTTGGTCGAGCTGACGGCGGGTCGTCGGGTCTCCCTAGCGATGCCGGTCCTCCTCCCTCCGACAGCGGCGGCGGCTGCAGCGGCGGCGGCGCGGTCCCTCTGGGAGGCGCGGCGCTGGCCGAGCGGCGGCCGCGGAACTTCGTGTCCAGCGCGGGGGCGGCGGGCGCGCGCCCCGAGGTGGTCCGCGGGCAGGTGCTCGACGAGGGGCCGCGCTGCAGCAACCTGCGACCTCGGCGAGGGCTCCCACGGCGTCGTGTGGTGAGTGTCCGCGCCCCGCGTGCCGGCCGCGCCCTTCCGCGCGGCCCCCGCCCGGCCTCGGCGGACTCAGCTGCGGCCCCGGCCCCGCGACCCCGACCCCGACCCCGACCCCGAGCCCGGGCACGCCCCCGGCCGGGCTGCCCCGCCGTCCGCGCGCCAGGGATCTTGGGCGGGACGGGGCCCGCTCGGGCTGGGGCGTTGCTCGCGGCGCTTCCCAGGCCGGCCCTCGCTGGGCGGGGGAATGGGGGAGGGGCCCGTGTAGGGGGTGGTGGCCGGGACCCTGGAACCCAGGGACCCCTAGGACGGGAACGGCCCCGCTCCCACCGTCGGGTGCTGGCCTCGCGGGCTTCCCTTGACTTCCGTGGAGAAGCCGCGGAGTCCTTCAGAGGCTGGCGGCGGCGGCCCTGGTCTGGAAAGCGGTTGGCAGCGCCGTGTGTTCCCAACCCCGAAATCATCATCTTGTTCGCCCACTTCGCCTGTGTTTTCTGCGGCCGGCTTTGGCTCAGCAGCTTACGTGGTGCCAGGGGTGCTCTCCTGCGCAGGCTTTCTGAACAGGGTGAAGCGGCACCGGTGTTGGTGTGGCATGCTTCAATCTTGAAGTTTTTAAATGGATTTGGGGATGGTACTGTTGGCGTTTCAGGAAGGGTAAGTCAGCATCGCTGTCTTGATTTCTTAAGAAGTCATTTGGAGTTGGGCCTAATTTGACTTCTTTCCCCTCCTTTACCCTTTGTGCCCTTTGAACTTGTTTTGCGAGGTGGCTGCTTTCCCAAATCCACGTGCCCTGCTGCAGGGATGAGAAACTCAGGGAGCACATTTGGGCAGTCACTGGTTTAGCCTACGGATTTGGAAATATCTCTGGCGCTTTGTTTTAAAGCAGATCTTTACTTGCAGATGTCACCCTCTGTCCTGGACACTCACCTTGTCCCTGAGGGACCCTATGCAATGAGACCCATTTGTAAAGTCCAGTTTGTTCAAGGGTCAGGAATGGGTAGTGAGGTGAGAGCCTCTTTGTGGCTGGAGTTGGCGTCCAGGTGTCTAAAGGTGAACGGAGGTGGGGAAACACTGTACGTGCTGTGGATGGGCGGGTGGGAAATGCCGGGCACGTGGCTCTGCGGCTGGCTGGCTTGGAGTGGGTGCTGCGCCCCAGCGGGTGGGGTGAGCCAGGCCCCGACACCAGGACGTCCCCTTGATGAAGGTGCTGAGGGTTACACAGCACCGTGCCCGGGCATCTGCCCTTTACCTAGGTGTGGCGACCGCAGCCCGGCCGTCCTCATCCTCAGGGCTTGGAAGTGCAATGGCAGGAGCTCAAAAGAGCCCATCAGGATCTTTTTAAAAAATATCCTGTTTTTAGTTTATTTTTATTATGGAGAATTGAAACACAGAAGAGCAGAGGGACCAGCTCTTGGGTACAAGCCCTCAGCTCCAACAGTTATCAGCATTCTGCTCTTTTTACAAAAGATGCTGATCCTAAAACACTTTCATTAATTCGAAAGCAGAGAGCTAACAAGCAATGATGTTAATTTAACAACACACTTGTGAGCGATGTTGAAAAGCCAGCTCCGCTTTAAAAAAATGACAGGAGCACCACCCAGCCTGCTGTGACCCCGCAGAGGCGGGAACACGTGGGTCCCAGTCTGAGCACCTGCGGGGAGGAGGTGAGAGGGACCCAGAGGGTCTTAGGGCCTGGCCCATGGCCCAAAGACACAGAGACTTTGTAAGGTGGGGTGTGGGGGGTGCAGTGATGGACCAAACGGACGTGCCCAGTGAGGTGCGGGACAGTTTCGGGTTGGCGGCAGTTGCTTTCTTGTCTTGTGGCCACACTGCCCTCTGTGACAGTGAGAAGGATGTCTTCGGAGCCGGACCCTCGTGTGTACACACTTGCACTCCTCTGCAGGAAAGGCTCTGTGCCCTGTGCTGGGGATAGTCTGGGCGGCGACAAGTTGAAAATGGAAGAAGCTCAACAAAGAGGTTCAAATACTAAAAGGGGTGATCTTGGGGTGCCTCGGCATTGTGAAGAGGGGTCAGGAGGCTGCCGAGTGAAAGGAGGGAAACCCTTGCAGGCAGAGGCAGTAGTGAGAGGGAGCAGTGTCGAGGGGACAGCGTGGTCTCCCCCGAGCTGAGTCCAGGGCGTTTGCATGTGTGTGCACGCACTCATGTGTGCCCCGCCCTGCACACGGGGTGAGAGCAGTGACCACAGGGAGTATGAGAGCAGTGACCGTGGGTGCGGGTGCCGTGAGCATGGAGGTGTGGGAGCAGGGATCGGGGGTGCGGGTGCCGTGAGCATGGAGGTGTGGGAGCACTGATCGGGTGTGCAGGTGCCGTGAGCATGGAGGTGTGGGAGCAGGGATCGGGGGTGTGGGTGCAGTGATCATGGGTGATGTGGGGGTTGCTGTTCCCATCGTCTGCTGATACTTGAACTGATTTCTCAATTGTTATGGACTTAGAAACATTTTTTTTGGTGTGTGTCATTTCCTCTTATGAAGGACCCCTCTGAGGACACCAGGGGCTCTCTAGGAGAACACACTTGCCTGCTTAACTACCCGGCTTGAAATCCTAAGTGTCTGCGCTTCCTTCCTGAGGTGCTGGGGTGGGGTCCACTAGGTGGTCCAGGTCTGACCCCAGGCCTGTTTAGCTTCTTAAGTTTTCATATGGTTGGGGCTGACCAAACGCCCTGCAGAGGAGCCTCTAGGGAAGCCCAGCAGAATTCCACTGGGGGACAGAGGGTAGGGGGGCGCTCACATGCACTTCAGCATCAAAGGGGTGTTTGACTGTGTCTCTGAGTCCCTCCCCGTTCTGAGATAGCCCTTTCCCACTGGAGGATAGAAGGGAGCTCCAGGGGCAGGGGTCCCAGGGGCGAGGCTCGGGCCCTGTGTCTACCCTGGACTTGGTCACCTTTCTGGGAGGGGGATCTTTGGCCCAGTGAGATTATGCCCCACCCACCTGAGCCCTGTGGAATTAGCACTAGCATGGGGTCTCCTTTAGGGAAGGGGTGCAATGCATTGCACACTCCCAGGTCCACATGGAGACCAGGGCCCTGAGCAGCCCCTTGGCTGAGGCCATGAGAGCCCTGTGGTCCTGGGCCATCATCCCCTGGGAAAGGAGCCCCAGGCAGGGTGTGGTCCTACTGGTCAGCCATCACAAAGGGGTGGCCCTTTGTGTCGGCCCCTGGTGTGCCAGCCCTGGCCTGGCCTTGGAGCCCAGAAGCTCACGGTCAGGCTCTGGAGGATGGGGTTTCTTTGGGACTGCAGCCTGGCCACACCAAAGAGGTGTCCATTTGGCCTGTGTCCAGTGCTGGGGGTGCCCCAGGAGTGGGGGGCACTTGGAGATTCCCCACCTGAGAGGAGGTCCACTGAAGGGTGCTGGATGTGGTACAAGTCTTTCCCAGGCCAAGTGACAGTTTCCCACTTGGGACCTCAGGTACCCGGGCACAGTCCCCGTGTGTGCTGACTGTGGCCCATAGTGGGCCCAGGCGCTCCCTCAGAAGAAATCTCTGGCTCCACCTGGGCTGGGAGAGATGAGCACTCCTCTCGATCCTGCCCCCCACCCCGCGCCCTGGGCCCTGACCACGGGCGATTCTGCCTGGGCTGGTTTCTAACTCACCTGGCCCAGGTCCTAGGCAACCGTCCTGGAGCCTTCGTGGAGAGCCCGCATGTTGACCTGCTGCTGTTTCTTTTCCCTCCAGACGCTGCCTCCCCCACCCCACTCCCAATGCTGCAGCCCGTGATCACCCCCATCTCTGAGCAGCTCATGGTGAGCCCAGGCCTTTCTCCCCTGTCGTTTCTGCACAGGCCTGGGTTTTCCCTGTTGGTGACTCGAGGTGCGGGCGGTGGAGGAGAGGAGAGCTGGGGAGCTGGCACTTGAGGGTTTGGTGCCTCTGGGAGGAGGGGCTGAGCCGCTAGGAAGAGACAGTCACCTGAGTAGCCCTACACCTGCAGCTTGGCTTGAGGTCGCAGGGCACCCCGCCCGCTGGTGCAGAGCACTGTCCCCTCCAATCTAAAGGGCACAGGCTTGGAGGGAGCCAGGCTGGGTTGCTCCCACCCCCAGCTACTGTCAGCTGCATGTCCCGGGCTCACCATTCTCTCAGCATATTTCCTCATCCACTGTCCTGGGGCCCAGGAGGATTGTCTGAGAGCCCTGGGCGAGGTTTTTAACCGGTGGAACCCGGAATCCTGTGCTTTCCCGGAGTGCTGATGGTGGAGGCTTGTTTTCCTGTGTAGGACGGACGAGATCAGTTTATAAGAGATGCTATTTTTACTGTAAATACAAGGCATTAAGTACTGACTATACGTTTAAAAAAATGCACAGATACATTTCCATTTATAGGTATTAGAATAATACGTAGTGTTTACAGTAAAAGCCAGGTATCATTTAGAAGTAGATGGCATATGTGTATATTTAGATCATGTGTGTGGGTCTGTGGGTGGCTTTGTTGGGGGGGGATAGGTGTCTGGGTGGATAGGTGCTCACATTTCATGTGCACGTGTGCAGGTGTGTGTTGTGTGGCTCGTGCATGTGGGGATGTGTGCATTTGTATGCCTGTACACGTGTGTATGCTTGTGGACATGTGGGATAAATGTACATGTGTATGCGTGCATGTCTCTGTGTGTACACGTGTGGGTTTGAATTCATGTGGACTGTGTGTGTCTCTGCATACATGTATGCATGCGTGTAGACTGTGGGGGTGTGTGCATATGTGCGTGCGTTCCTGTGTGGGTGTGTATGAATATAAGTACATGCACACACGTGCATGCGTGTAAAGAGCATGTCTTCTGGGGCTGTGCCCTGAGCATTTTCCCAGACCAGAACCATCAGCAGGGATGGGGGGACTCCGGTGCTCAGAGGTGCTTGAACTTGCTGTCCTTCACCTTCATCACCTCCGTGAGATCCCAGAAGTGGCTCTTCAGGGTCCTTGCCCCTTAAATACATCATCTGAAGTACTGGACAAATCAGTCTTGGGGCCGTGCTTGTGTGTTTCTGAATCTTCCTTTGCTTTCGCACTGTTTTCCCTCCTCTCCATCACCTTTCAAGTCTCTTCCTTTCCTGCTTCCTCTGATGTTGCCTGTTTCCATTTCTTTTCTTTGGCTGCCACTCTTGCCACAGACTACCTAGCTTCCAGCTTTAAAACAGTTTGAATGCTTGGTGCGCCCTCTGTCACCCAGGGTGGGTCCCGTCTGTCGATGCCAGTGTTGATGGCGGGGATGCTGGGTGTGACGCGGCCACCATCGCGTGCCTATAGGCAGAGGCTCTGCCAGCACGAGCCTCTCTTCCCTTGAGCCCACGTCCCTGTGCTGGGAATACAGCGGCGAAACAAGCACTCCTGCTCTCACGGAGCAACTGTGAGCCCAGCGTTGGCTGCCGTACGTGTGTCATTTCACACGCGGCTCGTGAGCAAGGGCGCGTCTTCTCAGCCCCACAGCCGAGGAAGCCCAGACTTATGGAGGCTTAGGGGACACGCCTGAGTTCTAATCACAGACCTGAGCTTAAGGAGGACATGTGCAAAATGGGGAATGTCACCCAATCCCATCAACCCAGCTGAATGCTCTGAATTTTCAAGTTTTCATCTTTATACACGTTCTTTTCCCACATCATTGTCGTTTTGATGTAGACATAGATATTTTTTAATTTCCAATTTTTGTTAGTTTATTATTGAAGTACAGTCAGTTACAGTGTGTCGATTTCTGGTGTCCAGCAGTGTCCCAGTCATGTGTATACATACATCTATTCGTTTACATATTGTTTTTCATTAAAGGTCATTGAATATAGTTCCAAGCACTATACCGAAGAATATTTTTTCAATCTGTTTTTATATACAGTGCCTAACATTTGCAAATCTCAAACTCCCAAATTTATCCCTTTCTGACCTCCTTTCCCCCGGTAACCATAAGATTGTTTCCTAAGTCTGCAAGTCTGTTTCTGTCTTGTAGATGAGTTCATTAGTGTCCTCTTTTCTTTTTTTTTTTTTTTTTTTTTAAGATTCTGCATATGAGTGATATATGTTACATTTTTTCTCTTTCTGGCTTACTTCACTTTTCCCTCTTTGTTCTTTTTCTTTTTGGGGTTCAAAAATTTTCTTTTGTATTATCTTGGTTTCTTTTTGGTTCCTTTGACTGCACTGTATGTTTTTGATTTGTGGTTCCCCTGTTTTGCCGGTATATTAACTCATTACTGTATCTGTTTGCTTTAAACTGATAGTCGTATAACACATCCTAAAAAGAACGAAGAAAAGAAAAGAAATCTGTATTTTCTTGTTCCACCTCCCAACTTGAAGGATTTTGATGTCCTCTTTTACGTCTTCATGTTTATTCTGTTGTAATTCATTGTAGTTATCACCTTTCCAGTCATGGTTTTCCCCTTTCTGTAGCGTCCTGCATAAATGTAAGGAAGATGAGAAAACGGAATAGTTTTCTCTAAGTTCTAATATAACTGGAAATAAATACAAAGGCTTAAGATAGTCTAGGATATCGTACAATCAGTTCTTAATCCTTTATCGAGAAGTAATTCAGTCCTTCAAGGTAGTAATGAAAGTAGTTTGTTACAGCATTACTTAGGCTGAAGTATATTAAATGGAAAGTGATTAATACAAATATAAAAATTATTAGATGAATTGATTTGGGATTTATAATTAGTTGTTTGACATTTGCTAGCTACACAGATGGCTGAGAAGTTCTTTTTATGTAAATATGTCTTTTATAAGAATGTTCACTACATGTTAGCTCGATTTATAAAATGTGAACAGGATAAAGAACATTATCACTCCTTTTTATTTTTTCTTTTAACTCTACTGTAATTTTCACTTCTCTGGGTGTATATATGTGTGTGTGTGTGTATATATATATGTTTAGTAGTAGGTTATATGCAGATATTTAATAATATATAAGAATGTATATAATATAAATAGGTAGTCAGTTTCCAAGATCTAAGCTGGTGATCTCCGCATCACCTTTTTATGCCTCTTACTAAATATCCGTTCTACCATTACAGATATTGGTTACCTTTTTAATTAGTGGCTTTTTGCCTTGCTCTCTTTTAGTAACATTCAATTATAAAAAATCAGAGAAGTTATGCCAGCTCATTAGTTATGCATGAAGATGTTAACCTAGACCTAAGGAAATTATAGTCCTCTTTTAGTGGATAGTTCCTCAGATAATGAGTGGAAGCATTAACTTTCTGTGTACAACATAGCTATAAAAAAGTTTCAGAGCTTCTTTATAATGTGGCGCCACAGTAAAGCATGGAGTTTAGTTGTGTATCCATGTATATATATCTTGTATAATTAAAGGGACGAGGCACATTTACCTCCCGATGCTTAAGTACCTTTCTGGTATGATTTATTTTCCTTCCCCAAAGAACAATGGGCTCATAAAAAAAGTCCTGAACATTCAGTATTCATGAAAAGGCCAACAGATATTGCATGGTTTTGAAATCATGCTTTTATAAAATCACAGAATTTTAAATCACTCTAATAAGTGTGTTTATTAAAATTAATTAAGGTTAGAAAAAGGCGCATAGCTGAGATTAGTAAAAATGCATTGCGATAAAGAAGATAGGCTAAGTTACTCCAACAAGTAGACCCAAAATGCAATGTCTGAACATAGCAGAGGTTGGTTTCAGCTTTAGCATAAGATACTTCAGGGAGTAGGGAAGTGGGGTCTGCTCCATGACCTTGAGCTATTGTGATAAACGATTTATTTCTTTATCTGCTGTAATGTGCTCATATTTTTTCCTCGTTTCAAAAATATAAAGAAAAATGTTTTATAGTTTAGTATTCAAGAGTAAAAGAGAGACAGGAGTAAGAGAAGATTATTTCCTAAGCAAAGGACGGTGGTATGGCTAGTGGTATCATGGCCTTAGATGAAATATTTGCCTTTCTCCTTTACTGAAACGCCCGACTGAGCCTGTACCAATATACTATTTTCTGCTTCTGCCTGAAAGTTTATTTCAAGACAGAGTGTGAAAGTTGAGTAAATTTTGTGGTCTAGACACATTATCAATGTTATCATTATAGACACATTATTATGTTATCATTATCATTTCAAGAAGGTGACTCTTACCTTCTACTTATTTCATAAATTTTGTTGCACAAAGTAAGTCTTTACTTAAGTTCTACAGGTTAATACAGAGTTCTCATAGACTGAATTTTGCTTAATCTTGCCACACGGTACACATTGTCTAAATGGGGATAATTTAAGCTAAAATGAGTCATTTCTTCATTCTACTAATAATATTGTTCCAGAAGTACTTTCAATCTATATTTTGGTTTTCATTCCCTTTTCTATAAATACTTCGTGTTTGTATATGTTAGTCATGTGGGTTTTCCCCCCATATTCAGTATAATTTCTCTCCCTTTTTTTAATACAGAGAACTACTTTTCTTATATGTGAGTCTAGTTTGTATTCCATTGAATTCTTATGGTGTTCTCATTTGTTTTTGTAACAGTTTTGTTGCTAATAAATTACTGATGATTTGTCTAAGATGATTAAAGAAAAATAATTATAAAATTAGAAATAAAGGGTGTCATGACTGGTATAAAGTAATTTTTTTTTTTAGCTAAAACTGAAAAAGCTGAAAACTGCATGAGTCATTTTCTACATTGAGTTTCACTTAGAAGTTGAGCATTTGTTCAAAAAATGATAATAATGATATAACTCAAAAATAGATAACATATCCTCCCTTTTATGAGACTGTATTGTATATACACATTAGTAAGGTCCTAGGAATCTATATGATGTATATGGAAATGGTACAAAGTTTATACCAAATTTTTTTTGAATTCTGCAAATAATTATATACTTTAAGAAAGTGTTGAATCACGTAAAAATACATTTCCATTTGTATTTTTCATAATTCAGTGCATCTTTCAGTAGGTATTTCTCAGAATACCCTCAAAGAATAACCCTCAAAAGTAATTTACACTTTATAACAATTCCTTGCTAGCTGTTAGAAGGTATCTTCAATTAAAACCTAATCTGCAGATATTGTTGCTGAAAATAACGGAGTAATCTCTTTCAAATCAGTTTAACCTATTATATATCTATTTGCTCCATGGCATGATTTATAAAACGTGTCTTAGTATATGTATGAAAACTGGATAGAATAGAAACCTTGATTAAAAAAAAGTTACCTCTACTATACACACGCAGAGACACACACACACAGAGGAGGGTCACTTTTAGGTCCTTAGCTGAGGATCATTTCAAATCAATTTATCCATAGCTATCCAGACAAGATTGTTGCCTACAAGTAGTTCACTTTTCTTTTAACATAAGTTTTCTTTATGTTCATGTTACTAGTGGTCTAAAAGCTACTGAAATTACCCACCTATAACATGTTCTAGTATAAATGTTTATTGCTTTTAGTCTTTACATTCAGGTAATTTTATGATTGTCTCCTTAGAATACACTTGCACAAAACTTTTCAGAACATAGAGCATTTTACTTTGTCAAGACAATAACAAACATGTACACAGGGATGTAGATGATAATAATGTTAAGTTAGAGCCAGGTTATGGAGGAATATGTACTTAGATGTTTCTTAGGTAGATAATAGAAGGTCATCAAAGTTTATTTGGAGTAGGAAATATGATTGGAACTCTAAGTTAAATCACTGAAGTGTTATTTATATATTTTTTTCAATTGAAGCCTTTGTTTTTCTAGGCTTTTGATTATATTTTCAAACTTAATTAGCAAGTCTACAGTGCATTTACAAGATGAACACGTGCTTCCACAGTGTTTTACTAATGGTTTCCATCTTCAGTTGGGTAACACAGACCTTTCTAACATGTAGTATACATTTTTTTGCCATTTGGCAAGTCTATCTATTTAGTTTGGTTTGTTTTCCACAATTAATGCTGACTGATAACTGGGTTCTTTTCTCTTCCAGGTTGTGGAGACGAATTTGGTTGCTTTTGACTGTCACTGGATCATTATCAATGAGGTAAAGTAAACTAAACCTTGCTGTTAACTCTGGGTCCTGTTTTCATATGTATAGTCACAGGATTCCTAGGGCCTTGAATTTCTACTAAGAGACAGAACACAAAGTAAACTTTCAGCTTACTGAGTGGATGCTGTTAGATAAAAATAGAAAAAGTATAGTTTTTTTTTTTAATTATAAAGGGCTTTGCATGAATGAAATAAATGGAGAATGAATTCCCCACTGAGCATCTTTTAGCCTTTTCCGTTGGCACACACTGCCTACTTCGGGAGATCATCTTTATGAAAAGTACACTCTTCTTTGTCAGCACAGTGAATTCCTCCCAGTGGAGTGCTTATGTTCCATTTATATTTTACTGTTGTTTCTAGAACTTTTATATCCACCCCCCTTTACACAAGGATTAAATAGTTCAGCACATGAATATGAGTAAAGAAGAGCAGATTGTTTTTCTTTTCACAAAGCAATACAATTGTTTTAAAATTCACCCACTTGTCAAGTCCCTTGTGAAAGTTTTTTGAATTTTCTAAGGACCATACATAAGATAAAAATACACTATTACAATATGAGAGCCCTCTGAAACAAATTATTCTATTAGCACCTGCCAGTCAGAATTGGAGAGGACAGTGAGAAATCAGTCAGGGATAAATAATGAGACCATGTGAATCTGTTCTCAACGAGACCTAGGATTCAACATATCTATCTCTTATGAATACAAATTATGTATTATTTATCAACAGATACTAAATATTGAATGATAGAATAACAAGTTTTGTCTAAGGAACAGAACAGCATTTTGGGCAAGAATACTGGTTTTGCAATTAGCCAGATAGGCTCCATCCTGGCTACACAACTGGTTAGCCGTGTTACTATGGAAATATAGTATAATCATCCTGTGCCTCAGGTTGTTTTGTTTGTATGTATAGTAACAGTTACTTTACAAGTTCACGATAAAAATTAAGTGAAATATTGTCCAGTATGCGTAACACAGTCCTGACAGAAGGCAATGAATAGTGCTGCAGTAATGACCAGAGCAGGGGGAAGCTCACAGATCACTTTCTCACACATTATTTTGTTGAATGCTAAATATTCTTATGAAGTAATGAGGGAATAAGGGCCATGAAAAGCGCATGATTTGTCTCTTCTTACACAGAAAAGTAAAACCGGTTCTCAGTTCAAGTGGTTTCTCCTGCACCACACGTCACTGATGGAGTTTTAGCTCCCTTGTTGGCTCTTTTTCATGCAATGTAAAGGCACTGGAGACATCTTGCAAATCTGTTGTTGGTCTGCCGAACTTTAGGTCTACATGATTTGTCAGTGAATTTCTTATGTCCCATTAGGATGTGTTTTTCTGAGATCCCCAAAGATAATGTGTGTATGTGAGATCTGCTTTTCAATAAAGTTTTTAATAACTTTAATGTTCTCATACCACTCAAGTTTCCATCTCGAATGACTAGATATCAAGATAGAGTAAAAGGAAAAGGGAAACTTAACAAACCTTCATAATAACTTTTCAAATGAGGTGTTTTCATTTCTATTTTTCTGCAAGGAATCTAAGATTCAAATACATTAAACAGTTTGCCAAATATTACACAACTATGAAGAGGTGATAATGGAATGTAAAACCTTTTAGTCCTTTCCAGCCTAAAGCTTTGATTGTTCTTGCTTCATTTTCTTTTGCTTCAATAATTTTCCTTACAGATTATATTTTTGAAATTTCTGCTACCTAAATTTCAATCCTACAGGAGCCATATCTTGTTACTTTTTGTCTTTAGCTTATTATTTTCTAGGTTACTATTTTTTGGAATAGAGACTCCTAATTCCTGTTTTTGTCTCACCTTGTTTTTATTCCCCACCTGCTGATGGCGAATAGACCACACAGGTTTTTCTGTTGTAAAACAAGCTGGAGCCATTTTACTTGTTTGCATCAATAGAGCTGAGTAGGGGAAAAAAGTGATTTCTTGCCTCCTTAGAGACATGGATTAATCAAGCCTATTAATACCTATAATGTATAAATGGAGGTGCCCATTCCTTTCTATTCTTTGGCAAGATTGCAGAAGGGACCCCTGAATTAACTTTTTTCCATATTTAATTTAACCTCTAGCACTATACCTGAATATTAAAAGTATGAACCCAGGTAAAGAGAGCTTTCCAGGATACCAGTGGCCATCTGTCTCATGCTTGTGTGTCAGTTTGTACTGTGGAAGAAATCGCTTCTTCGTATTATAGAGAGGAAATCTGACTGAGCAAACTAGCATGTGTTTCATTGATGATGATTATCTTGGAAAGAATAATACAGTTGTATTTTAATATATATTTAATAAATATTATGACTCCTTTTGTTGAACTTACTAAATTTTATTTCATAAAATATTAGAAGGGCAAATGATGTCTCTAAATGGACATTCCATAATTTGGGCCACCATTTTGCAAAGAAAACATCCACACAAACAAAGCAATCTAACCAGCAAATAACTCAATAAATGCTAGAAGTGTAGAAGACAGTATAGAAGACCTCAGTTCTTTTCTCCCCTTCACACTTGGGTTTTCTACTGTAAACTGTCATAACTATAACTTCCCTTTACCATTACTGGAACTCTTATCTCTGTTTTACCCACAGCCCTCCTTGCTAGTCCTTGAGCAGAGATGTCGTTTTAGCAGGACGGCAAGTCAGTACTACTTAACCTTTGAAAAATTTGATGTTCACAACACACACTGTTTACATTGGTCATTATATTTTCTAAGCTAGGTTACAACTCACAGAGATCAAGCATATTTTCTGTATTTTCATCCCGAACAAAGACCATCCTTCAATATGTGTGTGGTCAGCACCCTTTCTTCCATGTGATTCCATTCAATCACCTCATTCTCTCCAAAGGAAACTTGAGTCTCGCTACCTTTATTTCATTTACAGTCCTGTTTATAATGGATGAATCATAATTTACCCTAGTCTCCATAAAAGAAGAAACAAGGATTTCTCAAATTTGCTAGGAAGATAGACTCTAAAAGGATCAACAACCACAAAACCCAACAACATGCAGATGCCCATTTTGACTGAACATGGGAATCACAAATGTGTCTAGTTTGGTTTGTGTAGCTACTGTTTTGTTGCTAATTTTAGAATGGCTTGCAAACATTTATTTAATCTTATGGCACCAACAGTTTCTCAAAGAGAAACTATAAATCAAAGTTGGCATTGTGCATCATGGTACAAATTGATGTTGAAACTTGAAAACAATGTATTTTTTTCATTTGCATCAAGTGTGCTGTAATAATGAGAGGCCGTGCTAGCTCATATGGTGTAATCAATCATCTGTTAGTAGTTGGTAATGCTATTTATCTTCTTCCTGCAATCAGTGGCTGCAGCACAGAACAGCCTTTGCACATAAGTACTGTCATCCCTTCAGGGTCCTGAAGCAGATGGCCTAGCACTTTATTTAAGTTTTACAAAAGTTAGACATTCAGATAGGAAGCTATGCACTGTTTAGAGCTGCAAGCAGCATAATGCTATGTGCACCCTTCTATTAGCTGTTGATACTCAGCCTGACCTTTGGTGCCCTGACTTCTTATTTAAATAGTTTAAGCCATTATTTTCTGTTAATCACTACTGAATTGTGCTGTTAAGGAGAAGTTCTTCTTATTGTTCTTTTGAGATTTGAAAAGCCTAAGTGTGTAATGAATATGTCAAGCAGAAAGCTGCCATTCTGCTCCTCTTCCTGTTCCTACAGTCTACAGCTGGTGGTGTTTCACGTTTCATAATATTTGTATAAGTTATTTCGCGTTAACATTAAACTTGATGGAAGCATCAAAGGATCGTCTTTGCAAAAACATGAAGAATATAGACGTATCAGCAAAACAATACCAACGGAAAGCATAATCTTTTTAAATGCCACCACATAGTACACTGCTTAATATCATTACTAAAATTTGCTTTGTTTAGAATAGATCAAGTTATTAAAGCATCCCAGTGCCTGTACTTACAGTTGTAGGCAACTGTCTTTAGAAGGTGGTTGGGTAAAGTCTTCATTTTTTTTTTTTAATTTATCATTCATTTGTTTTTTGAATTTATCAATATTTAATGAGTATCTACTAGGAGCCAGGAACTTTGTAACATTTTAAGAAATAAAAGAACAGGAAAAGGAGGAAGGGGCCCCTTCTCTGAAATAGTTTATATAGTAGAGATTGGCATCTGATCTAACGGATTTTGAGAGTCTTTCCTTCACCAGAATTCTATTAACTTAAGCCTAAAGCTGATACCCTACAAGGTTTCAGGAGTGATCCAGTTTTCCTAAAAGATTTGTTCTGGGAAGTGGCTGTTTCTGGATGGAGTTGTATCCCTACCAAATATTTTAGCTTTCCTCTTTCTTGTCTCTTACACAGTTCAAAGTCCATCCTACATTAAACTGGCACAGCAAAGTGAACAAGAATCTTCTCTTGGATTTATTGATTTGATTCTTAATAATTTTTGATTATCCATGTAAGTTATTTTGGGGGAAAAAGACTGTATGCCTTGGTCACTAAAGAAGAAAAATTGAGAAAAGTTAGGTACACTAAAATGTATTTGTTCATTTGTATTGCACTATCAGTTCTTATTTCATAAATACACTTAGTCCAAAAATAACACAAAAAAATAATTTTATAATTTAGCTTCTTTAAATTCTTGCAAATAAAGGAAATGTCTATGTGTTTATAGAGGTGAGCACATTTGGGTAGTATGGGCGGTTTGCGAGAGTGAGTGGCGAACTTGTTCTTCACATGGTTATTTTAAAAAATCAGATGGTTTAAACATTTTTAAAGTTCCGAGCATTAGAACAGTATAGATTCCAGTAGATTATACAATAGTTCCATGTTTTAATACAGAAGTTTACTTATGGATTTCTTTTTCATGTAAAATATCTCTTGATAGATTAAGGATTCCCTTGGCTTTTAGTGTTTATATAACATTGCATCTACTACTCTTGAAATGCACCTTTTGAAAACGCAGTTCTGTAAATATAAGGCAGCTGCCTAATCAAGTTTTCGTATCACTATCAAACGATTTTTGAGATCAGGTGTCAAAACTAAGACTGCAAGTGAATTTTTTGTGACAGACTGTTAACTTCATTCAGAATGGCAGATTCTTTCCTCCCAGAAAATTACTTTCTTTTTCCTTTCCCAAATAATAATAGGCAAAATATCCTCAATTCAAATTGACATTTTCTCAGATATAGTTTAGTCGCTTAGACACCTGAGAACTTCTGCTTTTAGAACCTGTAAAAGTTAACCATCCCCTTTTGTGGGTTTAAAAATAGTCCTCTTAAAGACTTTAGCTCATGATAGATGACTTTATCACTCCTTGTAGAGTCATCAGGCTATTAAATGCTGGAATAATATATCTTTAGAGTTTTAATTCCTATCATTCATGAATATTAATCTAAATAATTCCTGTAAGTAAAAATGGATTTCTTGTATAATTATTTCAGAGAATGTCTCTTGTGATGACATTTATGAATTCATACTATGAATAGAGAATATTTTGAATGAAGGGCTTGGAATCTCCTGTTTATTTATCAGTGAGAATAATAGTATCTGAATCAGAATGTAATTTTTAGCAGTAAATAAGATGATAGGTTATGTACTTAGCATTTTGCTTAATATATAGTAAGGACTTAATAAATGTAAGTTTTTGTTCTAATATTCTGATTTGTAGTTCACCATGAGTGGAACATGTAGAAATGATGCTCTTCGACAAAATGTTGATAAATCTACTGCTAAAGAAAAAAAGACCACATATACAACACGACTTAGTCAAGGTTATGAGAAAAGTTAATTTTTTCATTGTCCTTTTAAATGAAAATTCCTGTCTGCACAGTATGAAATTTTTTTAAATGTAAAGATAATTGAATAGCAATATTAATTAACTTTAAAAGTTTTCTGGTTAAAGTTCAGGCTTAAAATGGAGTTGACAGAACACTAATTTTACTCTGAGTAGATGACAGAGAATTTAAAAAGTGACCTGCTTTGTGCCAGGCAGAAATTTTGGTGGCCACTGAAATGACACACACTAAAGGAAAAAGACGGCATTTTAAACTGATGAAAATCATTTTTTATGGTACCTTAAGGATTAATCGACTGGAAATCCAGGATATTACACTAGATATAGCTGATGGCAGGTGTTATTTTGTTTTCAGAAAAATCTATAGTTCATAAAGATTATAAATAAAGGATGAATTTTAAAGCTACTATGTGCTATAAGAAAGAATAATATGTGATTAGCCTAGTAAGGAAATGGAGAAAATATACACTTGTAAATCATCTCTTTCTCTTCCATTATTCTATTATAAGTCTTTGAAACAAAACTGAGTAATGGCTCACTCCAGTCCAAAATGTCTCTTGTGTCAAATCTTTTATTTCTGTTGCCATAAGAATGTATTGAAACCAATGATATATTAATTGTAAAGACTTCATTGGTTTAAAAGGTTCCAAATGGGCACTTTGAAGCACAAACGGCCTAAGTAAAAGACTGCATTAAAATTAAATTTATTCTGATCACTTCTATTCTGACAAATTCCAATTAGAACAATGTTCAATTAGAACAGGTGTATGTTGTAAAAATAATATTTTATTTTTATTACTTCTTCATTTATGATTGAGTCAAATCCTAAAATTGAAGCCTGGAGTTAGGAGTTGGTGGGGAAAAGGGAACAGAAATTGCTTTTCTTTGAGCTTCACAAATGCTCACATGCAAAATAGTATTGGTTTGTATAAAGAGCACTGGAGCTCACACTATATTAATCAACATAATTTTTCATCTTTATGTTAAGACCACAGTTGTATATACTAAGTTAATTATTCAGCAGTTAGTGAGCACTGTGTTTTGTCTATTCCTTACGAAGAGAAGTGTATGAATTAACATCAATAGTTCAAAGAAATCATTAGGAAAAGTCCTTTGAAAATAACATCTCTCTTTTCCTCTCTACCAATCTCATTTAGGAACCCAATTTTTCATTCCTAAGAACGATATATATTACTCTTACATTGCAACTATCTTCCTAGATACTCAAGGTACTTCGAAATCCATTAACGAATGATTAAGCATAAAAGCAACTTACTTTCTGACTTTTCCCAATGTTTATACAACACATTTTTTTCTGAAGTTTTCAATATACTATAAACTTATTATTGATAAGGTATATTTAAGTCAATTGCTGTGTTTCAAATTATTTAAGTATTAATTAATTATATACATAATGTATATAATTTGAAGTAGAGACAGCAACTACAAATGAGTTGATTATTTTAATGAATGTGTGTTGTTGTTTTCATTTGGATGTGGGCTAAGCATTAAACAAATGTATTACAGTAACAGGATCCCTTAGCATTTCCAGATAACTCATTGATAGTTTTGTGTTTCTGTTCCTGTATTAAATAAAGCATTTCTAATTCTTCCATTTCTTATCTTATCTTACAGGAAATAAATGATCTGGATGTACAGGAACTTGTAAGACGGTCAATTGGAAGGTTAACGATTATTGGACAGACATTTCCAGTCCCCCAGAATATAAGTCAGCGATGTTTCCGTGGCAACCATCGGATATCTTCAACGTTGTGTGATCCAGAGGATCCATTTGCTCAGAATGTGGAGGTATGTTCTAAGTGCCAGGATATTTCTTCAAGGATGCTTTGTTGGGCAATTGTGGAGAGAGCTTTTCCAGTGGCACTGCATTCAGAATTACACGTTTTCGTTTTCTGAACTCATCTCTGCTAGCAATTTCACAAATCTGATGGGGAGAGTGCTAAGAATCCATCTTTGATCATTTTGACCTCATTACAGTGAAATATATCCTTGTTTAATAAAAATATAATAAGTAAAGGTTATTTTCTTTTCAGCAAGTAGATTGATAACATTTCTCATGGTAGAATTTGTGATTGATACTGTTTAATGCCAAACTCCAAAGCATTAAGCTAATAAATATGTTTGACTTTTCTGGCTTAACAAGGACATAGAATTTTTTTTTCTTTTAAAGATTAATTTCTGGTTTGAAGAGCTGCACCAAAACAAAACAAAACAAAACAAACAGAAAAAACTTAGAAGTCCAAAAACTACTGTAGTGCTATAAACTCAGATGAGATGTAGCTGAAACCTTTGCTATTCAGAATACAACAAAGAATGTGAAAGTAAATGAATAGAGTATCTGAGCAGCAAAATAAAATCCACCAAGTCCTTGCAGCTTGCTCATAAGAATTCCCTTTTAATATTCATCTGGAGCCTATTTCTTTTTCTTAAGGAAAATCCTATCAGGATCTTTTTTTGTTTTATTTCTCTTTGCACTGGATATCTCAGTATATCAATTTGAAGGAGATATAACAAAGGCAGGCACATGGACAAGAATTGAGCTCCATAAGAAGTGCTCTTTAAATAGGCAAGAGACAAGAAAGAAGAAATCAAATACACTAACTCAAATATCCCATCAAAACAGAGATTACCCTGTAAAACAGCTCTACATCGTAAAACAGTTTCTTAGGGTATCACTGTAGTATATTGCCAGCATGTTAGTTAATATTTAAACAGTATACCTGCGATATCAACAAAGATGAAAGTCATGGTCAATTTCAAAAGTGAAAAGAAATGTGTGATATATTTTACAAACCTATTTCTTCAAAACATTCAATATCGAAAACATTTTAGTTCTCAGAGATGTTCAGTGTGAAAAAATAACCCTAGGAGAACTAGTTCATTCCCAATGATACTAAATAGATGAGTTGATTTTGCAGATTTCTTGAACGATGCCTCGACAGCTTCCCTATCTTTAGTCAGCTTTGAATTTTTTAGATAAATTACCATTTATCCAGCTTTTTCTTCATACTTATTACCATTGTAATGAGCAGTGTGTATTTATCAGGCATCTGGCTTCAGGATTATTGCCCATAGAACGTTCCTGCTAGATTTTAAGCTCTTTTAGAATAAGTTCCCTCCAGGACGAGGCATCATAAGCTCACCTATCTCTCTTTCCCTCATCATACCCACCTCTGTAAATATTTGTAGGTTTCAATGTAATTAGGGAGAAGGCAATGGTCTACGTAAGCCACTCTGAAGCATAAATAAGATTAACATTTTATGCTTCTAATGACCCATCTTTTCATATTAATTGCTCACGAGTCTAACTGATGTGGAAATGATTGAATTTTAAATGGAGAAAAATGTGGAAGAACTTTGATTTAGAAAATTATGAGGTGTTTAAAGGCTGCTTCTAACAAAAGAGATAGCAGGAAATGTACAGATGGGCAAAGCAGAAAGTCACTACGCAGTATTTTAAAGCATATTCGCCTAACTGCACAGTCCTGGTTCAATTAATGAGTTCCTTGAAATCAGGGAACAAATATTTTGTTTGTCTTTATATTCGCATACCTTTCTGATGAATTCAGGATGGGCTGGAAGCACCACTCCTACCATCTTCATTACTCCTCTCAAACCCACAGATAGAAGAAAACAGAACAGTGACTTTTTCTTTGAGTATTTATTACATATGAACTTCCCTATTAATATATGTAATAGAATTTGACTACATGTTCAATATGTAAAAGGAAAACTGATAGAAACTTTTGTATGTGAAGATTTATACAATGAAGAGTCTAAATGCAGGGCTCTTGAATTTAAAATATTCCACTAAAAGCAGAGCATTTGTTATAGAGGTTTACCTTGGTGAATATTTTATCTCATTGAAGTTAAAAAAACAAAACAACAACAACTAGGAAAATACTTACTGAAATTTTAGAGTAGGGCATCCCCTTGAGGAATTAACCCTTACAACTTGGAGTCCATAAAAGCGATGCAAATAAAAATGACCAGACGTATCTTATCAGCAGGGTACAATTAAAAAAAAAAACTCAGAAAATAATGTATGAAAATATGACTTGAGTGAGCTCTAAAAGTAGAAACCCAACTATAAAATCACAGTAGTCAATACAACAGAGGAGAAGCGGGTACAGTGAGCCCACGTAGCGATCTCTGGGCTGTTACATACTTCAGTGTACATAGAAAGGGCAGTAAGCTTTAGAAAGAACAAAAATGAGTTCCCCCAGTCTTGAAGTTAGTGCCAGGAAGACTAAAATCCAGGGTTAGCTGAAGTTGCGAAGTAAATGTTAAAGACACCTTTTAGATAGAAACAGAGTTTTTAGCAACATATGAAGCAAGAAGGAAGTGGCCACTTACTGCTTGGTTAATGTTAGCTTGGCTGTTAATGGAGAGAAAATAGAAATGTTCACATCTTTTTGCTTCTGTTTTCTCCACTGAGGAAAAAATGTCTTCAGACTGGAAATACTAGAATATGTCATTAAAAGTAAACCAGTGGTTTAGAAGGAGCAGGGGTTTGGAGGTGGTCGGAGTATGCCTTACTGCTCTAAAATGAGGCCTGAAAAATAATTGCCCAGAGCAGTAAATAAGCCAGTAGGTATGATCACAATATTATAATTTAAGAATACTAGAGAAATACTTGGGAGGAAGATCGGAGTGCAAGACATTGGTATAGTGTCCCAGTTTTCAAAAGGAAGGAAAAAAGATTCTGACAAGCAGAGTTTAACACACTAAAATTCATATTTGGGTAAAGTGTAGAATATGTTATTCAATATATGGTTTGGGGAACTTCAAATAAGATAATAGAACTTCCTTAAGAGCAAACACTTTCAAACTAAGTCCTACTTAATAATTTTTTAGATAGGATGTCATAAATCGATTTAGTGTATGTTGAGTTTTATGTAGTGCTTGACAGATTTTCTTATGAAATCCTTATGAGAGGACATTAAAAAGCCTAAATAAATTGATGTGATGTCATTCGAATAGTTTCCCCAGAGGACTCCTAAGAACAGAAGATGGTGAACACTCTGGCTTCAGATTTAAAAAAATATTGTAAATATATTAAAGTCTCATTATTATATGAGACTTTATTAGACTATATTAGAAGAATGTATTCTGTAGTTTGAGTTCTTCTACACTTATCACCAGGGCTTCCCTTACCTTCAGTTTGAGATGTATGGAGCTAGAAGAATATTCAGATCACACTGATAAATATTCTGCCCTTGAAGTGGTCATCCACAAAGTTTCTGTCCTTGGACCAAATATTTTCAAAATGTTTAAATCACACAAATGAAAATGAATGAAGTGTACCTCTCAGATTTGTAAATGACGTTAAGCCCAGGAGAAAATGCTTACATTGTGTTACATAATGAAGATTCAGATTGTTACTATTCACTAACAACATGCCTGTAAGTTGAAATATCACAAAGTAAGGTTCAAAATCAATTACAGGAACTCTAGGTAGATGAGACCTGGTCTGATAGCTTTTCAAGGCCGTTAAGATGAAGGCAAATTTGGTTTGAGCATAGCAGAAGTCGTTATTTCCTCCAAACCATTCTAATGTAATTTTGGTCTCTATGTCAGAAGCATTTTACTAAGATCAAGAGAGAGCTCCTTATACTGCTCTCTCCTAGTTAGCTCACATCTGCAATAATGTGTCAGTTCCAATATAAACACTGAATAGAAACATTGAAAAATAAGAGAAGGACAGAGGAAAAACACTGAGATGATGAACAGCCTAGAAATTACACCGGATGATAAACAACTGAAGAAAAGACGATGTTTCAGGGCAGGTCATGGGAGGTATCAAGTAGAGGTTGCACATAGAAGAGGTTGGTGCTGATGGTTCAGTGAAGGCAGAAAACAAGTGTAGTAACAGTAAGGTAGAGAGAAAGGGTTGGTCAAATGGTGGGATACTGGAGTTGAATAAGATGTTAGAGGGCTTGTGCATTTGTGTCCAGTAAATGATCATTTGTGTTGCTTGTGGCCTGAGTAGAAGTGAAGATCTTCTGTGTAAGAAATTGAACCACTTTCATACAAGGAGACAGTTTGGGAACACCGTGAAGGAGAAGTCATGAATAAAGAGTGACCAAGAGGTCAGTAGGTGATGGCAGAAAGGGGCTGTAATGCGTGGTATGGAAGAAAGCATGAACTTCAAAAGAGAATAGGCAGTTGCCTGGGAAAGAAGTAAAAGAAGGGGTAACAGCTAGCTCAGAGAAGGTCATCAACCATCTTTTTGATCCTGCAGTTTGGGATGTGGGCAAATAAGAAGGGGCAGTCATTTGTTGAAAACACCTGTCACATACTGAGTACAAAGCACTCACCTTTAAGACCAGCTTGGATGCTAAAGTATGTGCCTCAAGGTGTGAGGAAAAGACTGCACCCCAGGAAGTGTCAGGTTTGGGTGGAACCCAGTTACCAGGTTTCTCCCATCTGATGTTAAGCTTGACTTTCTCTTCTTTGACTTCTTTGCCTTAACATCTCTTTATCAAAAACCAAATATGTGCTAGATTCTAGGCTAAGTCAAGAGGAAATAAAAAAAAAAACAAAGTCGGGGAAAGTATGTACAATTTGAGCCCCCATCCAGAAGGGACTCATATTCTAGTGTGAAAAGCAGATTTAAACAAAGTCTTAGCATCATGATATGCTTCAATAGACCCATGCGCTGAGCATTATGGAGATAAAAAGAGGACTGCCCACTTAGCCTGGGAGGAGGGAGAATCCTGAGGTGTTTTCAGGGTAGGATTCACCCAGCTTGTGTTCTGTGAAGTGAGGATTGGAGGATGTTGACCTTTGGAGAAAGATAAGAGACATCAAAGGATGCTCCCACAACTGTCTCACCTGCATACTTAAAGCAGTCCGTCAAAGGAAGAAACAAAATAAAGCTGGAGAGATAAGAACAAGCAAGTCTGAGGCGGTGGGGCCAGGAGAGGTTAGGAAAGGCCAGGTTATTGCTGATTATTGAGAAACCATGAAAAAATCTGCCCTGGGTTTTGGGGTATAGGCCACTCATGCTGCACATTTCTTCTAGGCTTACTTTTTGGGTCTTCACAGTCTAATTCAGATGAAGTTTGATTCATCAACTGCTTTTAACTTCACGTTTCCCTCTTCATTCTTTGCCAGTTGCAGCCGACCCCCTAATCAAGCAATTATGTGTCGGGGGAGGGAAAGTGACAATAGCTTGCCCTGACAGTTCCTTATGAAGAACAAACTGGTATTTCTCGTAGTGCATACGAGTGTTCAGCGTCTCCTTAGAGGAAGGTCTACAAACACAAATGATTGAAGATTTACCTAGTTATGAAAGAAAACTCCCAAGGCACTGCTAGGAAGTGCTTTTTAACACTTGTTCTTATGTTACTACTGTGCAGTCATGGTTTTCCCCTTTCTGTAGCGTCCTGCATCTTTTCTATTTAGAGTAGACCTTTCAAGATTTCATTTAGCATAGGTTTAGTATTCCTGAATTCTTCTACTTTTTGCTTGTCTGGGAAATTCCTTCTCTCTCCTTCTACTCTAAAGGATACCCTTGCTGGATAGAGCATCCTAGGGTGCAGCTTTTCTCATTCAGAACTTTGAATGTGTTTGAATGTTGAACTCCCTTCTGGCCTGCAATGTTTGTGTAGGGAAATCAGCTGAGAGCCTTATGGGGGTTCCCTTGTAACGAACTCTTCCTTTTTCTCTTGCTGCCTTTAGAATCATTCCTTTATCTTTAACCTTGGCCGTCTTAATTAAAATATGTCTTGGTGTAGGTCTGTTTGGGTTCTTCTTGTTAGGGACCCTCTGGGCTTCCTGCACTTGGATATCTGATTCCCTCTTTAGGTTTGGGAAGTTCTCAGTCATGATTTCTTCAAATACCTTTCAATCGCCTTTGCCTTCCTTCTCCTTCTGGGACCCCTGTCATGCGTAGGTTGGGGTGCTTTGTATTATCCCCCAGGCCCCTTGTATTGCTCTCATTAGTTTTCACTTGCTTTTCTGTCTGTTGTTCTGATCGGGTGACTTCTGTTATCCTGTCTTCTAAGTCACTTATCTGCTCCTCTGCGTTATCTAGTCTGCTTTTGACTACTTTTAGCTTGGCTTTTATCTCAGCCATTGAGTTTTCTGGTTTTAATTGGCTCTCTTTTATAGTTTTATTTCCTCTTGGTAGTATTCTGCATTTTTATCTGTAGTCTTTCTCACTTCCCTCAGAGCTCTGATCACTCTCTTTTTGAAGTCATGATCTAGTAGACTGTCGAGCCTATTTCATTGGTTGTTCTTTGAGGGGATTTCTCTTGCTCTTTTAATTGGGAGTGCTTCCTCTGCTTCTTCACTTGACTTCTGTCTCTCTCACCGTGGCTTATGGAGTATCAGTTGTCTACTGTGGTCTTGAAGGGCCGTTTTTGTGTGTTTTGTTTTGTTTTTAAAGAGGATGCATTCCTGTGTAGAATGTGCGCCTCTGCTAATTTTGTTGCAAAGTCTGTTTTTAGTATGTATGGTTGTCATATCTTTCTTCCAAGTGTGTTGCCTGTTATCCCTTTGACTGGGGCTGTGGCTGGTGTCGTGGTGATCAGAGCCTGCCCTCGATGTTGAGTGGGGCCTCCTTTTTGTTTTGTGTTTGTCACAGCCCTGACAGGGGCTAGGTCTATTCCTCTTTTGTTGGAATGGGAGGCTTCCAGACCCATTTCTGAGCTGCGGTGTGTGGTAGGCGGGGTGGGAGCACTTCAAGTACTCTGTTGACACTGCCCTTGTCCCCGCTTTAGCCGCAGGAATGTCAGCGCTCTTCCCGGGTGTCCCCCAGGTTCTCCACCCTCAGAGCTGCCAGCGCAGACCTGCCGACTTCTGGGTCGCACACCTGCATTGTGGTGCCCTACTGGGGTAGTGAGATCTCTGGTGCCCAGTGTGGCTCCTGCACTTGCCCTCGCTGTGCGAACTCTGCTCGTTCACCTTAGAGGCCTGCACTGGTAGAACCCCAGCCCTGTGGTGATTGGTTGTGCCACCGAGTCAGAGCTCTCCCCAGTGCCACATCCGCGTATGGTAGGCAGGCCCACTGAAAGGGCCGCACCAGCCCTCGCCCCCACCGTGTGCCAGAATTCCGCACCTTGCTTGTTTGTCTTGGAGGCGTGGGTCCACAAAGGCACCCGCGGAGCCAGACAGTCCCCTCTGCCTGAGGCTGTAAACAAATCTCAATCCCACCTATGAAGTTGTGGGACCCCTGGGTACAGATTCCAGGTTTGAACCCCATCTTTACCTGGGAGCTGCACCTCTCCTCCCGAGAGCATGCCAGTGATGGTGCCACAGGCATGTGGAGACAAAGGCTACGGCTCAGCCGCATTGCACCCCCTACCCACAGTGCACACCAGCAGTGTTCCTTTTTTTCTTTTTTTGGTGGGTGGGGGACCCAGGCTATCCTGTTCTGTATACACACCCAGCCACGGCGTACAGTACACTGGATCCAGCCCCTCAGGCTGCCTCTGCCCAGTTAGTTCCAGCCCTCCGCTGGGCTCGGGCAGCCGGTCCCATTCCACCCGTGCCGGCTCACTTCTAGGGCTAGGGATCGCAGGGATCCTCTGTGCTGGTTTTGCTCAGTTCTGTCGGCCAAGAGGCTGCTGTGGACTCCTCTGAACCTCGGAGGGTCCCCCTCCATCCCCGCTGACCTCTGCATTTGAGTGGGGGTCGTCCCAGCGTAAGAGCACTGTTTCCTCCCTTGCTGCTCCCTCTCCGAGGGACAGGTCCCACACTAATTTCCTTTTTGTTTTGCTTTCTTTTTCTCCTCCTACCAGCTATGTGAGGAATTTTGTCTATTGAAGAAGGAGATATCTTGTCAAAGTCTGGCCAGGTGTTCTGAGTGGATGGGTGGGTCCGTGCCTGTCTCTCTTGGTGTGTTCTTGGGAGAGAGCGAGCTCAGAGCATCCTTCTACTCCACCATCTTGGCCTTTCCTCCTTCCCTTATGCCTCTTAGTATTTGTTACATATGATCAGGTGCTTCTATATTGGGTGCATATGTTAATGAGTGTAATATCCTCTTCTTGTATTCCTCCTTCGATCATTATACAAAGTCCTTTGTCTGTCTTTATGGCCTTCGTTCTAAAGTCTGTTTTGTCTGATATGAGTATTCCTACCCCTGCTTTCTTGTCATTTCTCTTTGCATAAAAAATCTTTTTCAATCCTATCACTTTCAATCTATGTGTGTCCTCCACCCTAAAGTGGGTGTCTTATAGGCAGCGTAGTGTAGGCTCTTGTTTTATTATCCAGTCTGCCACTCTGTGTCTTTTGATTGGAGCATATAATCCATTGACATTTATGGCAATTATTGATAGATATATGTTTACTGCCATTTTGAACTTTGTTTTCCAGTTGATTTTGTGTTTTTTCTTTGTTCCTTTCTTTTTCCTTTTGTTCTTTCTTTTGTGGGTTGATGATTTTCTTTTGTATTAGCTTGATTTCTTTCCTTTTTACTTGCTTTTTTTGTGATTCTATTTTATGCTTTTGATTTGTGGTTACCCCGTTTTTCAAGTATGTTAACCCATTACTACATCTATTTGCTTTAGACTGGTAAGCATATAGTCTCAAACACATCCTAGAAAGAAAGAAAAAAAAAATCTACATTTTCTTGCTCCCCTCTCCCACATTTTGTGATTTTGATTGTCCTCTTTTACATCTTCATGTCTATTCCCTTGCTGTTCGTTTTGGTTATCACATTTCTAATTGTGGTTTTCTCTTTTCTACAGATTCCTGCTTTTCTATTTAGAGAAAAAGTTACTGTATTTCTTTTAGGATAGGTTTAGCATTGGTGTATTCTTTTAGTTTTTGCCTGTCTGTCAGATTCTTTATCTCTCCTTGTTCTCTAAAGGATATCCTTGCTTGGTAGAGTGTCTTAGGCTGCAAGTTTTTCTCTTTCAGGACTTGGAATATATCTTGCCACTCCCTTCTGGCCAGCAGGGTGTCTGTAGAGAAATCAACTGATAGCCTTATGGGATTTCCTTTGTAACTAATTCTTTGTTGTTCTCTTTCTGCCGACCTTTGGCCATCTTAATTATAATATGTCTTGGTGTAGATCTGTTTGGGTTCTTCTTGTTTGGGGCCCTCTGTGTTTCCTGCACTTGGATATCTATTTCCTTCTTTAGGTTTGGTTAATTTTTAGTCATGATTTCTTGAAATACTTTTTTGATCCACTTTTTTTATTTCTTCTCTTTCTGGGACCGCTATTAGGTATAGGTTGTCGCACTTTATATTATCTCATAGTCCCTTACATTACTTTCATTTGTTTTCATTTGCTTTTCTGCTGTTCTGATGGGGTGATTTTCATTATCCTGTCTTCTAAATCACTGATTCATTCTTCTGCATCATGTAAGGCTGCTATTGGCTGCCCTTAGCTCAGCTTTTATCTCAGCAATTGAGTTGTCCGGTTTTAGTTGGCTCCGCCTTATAGTTTTTTTTTAACAGTATCTTGCATTTTATCTATAGCTCTCTTATTTCCTCTCATTTCCTTCAGTGCTTTTATCATGTCCTCTTTGAACTCCAAATCTAGTAGACTGTTGAGGTCCATTTCATAGTTCATGCTTCCAGGGGACTTCTCTTGTTCTTTCAATTGGGATTGGTTCCTCTGCTTCTTCCTTTTCTAAATATTTCTCTGACTATGACTTTAAGTGTAACAGTTATCTACTGTGGTGTTGAAGGGCTCTTTCTTTAGTTTTGTTTTTATATGGGAGCATCCCTGTGTAGACAGTGTGCATCTCATTTTTGTCACAAGGGCTGTTTAAGTATGGATGGCTGCCAGGTCTTTCCTCCCTGTGTGCTGGCTCTTATTCCCTTGATTGGGAGTATGGTTGGTGTTGTGGTGACCAGAGCCTGCCCTGGTGGTTGAGCAGGGACTCCACTTTGTTTGGTGGTTGGCACAGCCCTGACAGGAGTCAGGTCGCTTCCCTGTTGTGGGAATAGAGGCTTTCAGGCCCATTTCTGAGCTGTGGTTTGTGGTAGGGGGGACTGGAGCACTTCCACCAGAAGAGGAGCCGCTGACTATTCCTCCTCAGAAGATGTCCAGCAGAGAGTGCCTTCTGTGGTGTCGTCAGTCACTCATTGTGCAGGCTTACAACGTACACTTTGTTGTCTCTGCGCTTGTCCTCCCCTAAGCCACAGAAATGTCAGCAATCCGCCCTAGTGCCCCCCAGGTTTTGCACCCACAGAGCCGTTCATGCCGATCCACCGGTGTCAGGCACCAGGACCCACTGTAGTGCTGTGCAGTCATGCACCTGGATCCACTTTGAGCCACAGAGTCAACCCAGACCCAGGTCTTGCATCTGCGAACACAGGCCCGCTGTTAACGCCAGACCCACCCATCTGCATGCCAGTGTTACACTTGTTTGTCTCAGAAGTGTGTCACAGAGTCACCAGTAGAGCAAATTCGCCACCAGCGCTTGGGGCTAGAATCAAGTCTCAGTCCCACCTGTGAAGTCTTGAGACCCCTGAGAATGGATTCTGTTTTCAGCCCCACCTGTGCCTGGAAGCTGAGCGCCAGGAATTGTGGGCCTCCAGAGCAATCCGAGAAGACTGCTCTGTGTGAAGCACTTAGCGAGAACACATGCCGATGTGGTTCTGAGCAATGCTCCCTGGGCTAGTGGAGATGGCTGCT
Organism: Camelus dromedarius; assembly: GCF_036321535.1. Lineage (NCBI taxonomy): Eukaryota > Metazoa > Chordata > Mammalia > Artiodactyla > Camelidae > Camelus > Camelus dromedarius. The sequence continues at coordinate 25,953,790 of NC_087462.1, forward strand.
ATGTCTGGGCTGCGTTGCAACCCTCCCCTCAATGAGCACCAGCAGTGGTGCTTTCTATGGGGGACCCAGGCTGTTAGGCACACACTCCCAGCCTCAGCGCACACCACACTGCAGCCCCCTAAGGCTGCCTCTGTGCAGTCAGCTCCAGTCCTCTCCCTGGGTCTGTCTGCAGAAGCCCAATCTCCAGCACCCAGTCCTGGCCTGTCCCTTCCAGCTCACAGCTCAAGTTAGGAGTTGCCAGGACCCTCTGTGCTGGTCTCTCTCAGTTCTGTCTGCCAAGCTTCTGCTGATTTCTCCTCTGAGCCTCTAAGGTTCCCTTTCTGTAGCAGCTGACCTCCCTGCTGGAGAGGGGACTTCTCAGGGTGAGGGCACTTTTCCTCCTTTACTGCTTCCTCCCAGTGGGACAAATCCCACATCAATTTCTTTTTCCTTCTCCTTTTTTTTTTGTAATCTCCTACTTCTGCCAATTTTTGGATTGGGTTTTTTGTTTGCTTGTTTGTTTTTTGGTTCTTGTTATTGAGCTGTGTAAGCTGCTTGTATATTTTGGAAATTAATCCCTTGTAAGTTGCATCATTTGCAAATATTTTGTCCCATTCCGTAGATGGTCTTTTCATTTTGTTTGTGGTTTCCTTTCTTGTGCAAAAGCTCTTAAGTTTCATGAGGTCCCATTTGTTTGTTTTTGTTTTTATTTCCATTACTCTAGGAGATGGATCCAAAAAATACATTGCTGTGATGTATGTCAAGGAGTGTTCTGCCTATGTTTTCCTCTAAGAGTTTTATAGTATCCCATCTTACATTTAGGTCTTTAATCCATTTTGAGATTTGTTTTTTTTTTTAATATGATGTTAGAGAGTGTTCTAGTTTCATTTTTTTACGTGTAGCTGTCCGGTTTTCCTAGCACCACTCATTGAATAGACTGTAATTTCTCCATTATATGTTTTTGCCCCCTTCACCGTGGATTAATTGACCATGAGTGTGCAGGTTTATTTCTGGGCTCTCTATCCTGTTCCATTGATCTGTATGTTTGTTTTTGTGCCAGTGCCACACTGTTTTGATCACTGCAACTTTGTAATATAGTCTGAAGTTAGGGAGCCTGATTCATTCAGCTCCGTTCTTCTTTCTCCGGATTGTTTTGGCTCTTTTGGGTCTGTTGTGTTTTCATACAAATTAAACAATGTTTTTCCAGTTCTATGAAAAATGCCATGGGTAGTTTGATAGTGATTACATTGAATTGGTAGATTGCCTTGGGTTCTAAGGCCATTTTAACAATATTGATGATTCTTCCAATTGAAGAACGTGTTATATCTTTCCATCTGTTTGTGTTGTCTTCAGTGTCTTTCATCAGTGTGTTACAGTTTTTGGAGTACAGGACTTTTGCCTCCATATTCCTGCGAACTTTGTTCTTTTTGATGAGATGGTAAATGAGATTTCTTCCTTAATTTCACTTTCTGATATTCTGTTGTTAGTGTATAGAAATGCAGCAGATTTCCCCATATTAATTTTGTATCCTGCAACTTTTCCAAATTCATTGATGAACTCTACTAGTTTTCTGAGCATTTTTAGGATTTTCTATGTAAGGATCATGTCATCTGCAAACAGCGACAGTTTTACTGCTTCTTTTCCACTTTGGATTCCTTTTCTTTCTTTTTGTTTTCCAATTGCTATGGCTAGGAATTCCAGAACTGTGTTGAATAGAAGTGGCAAGAGAGGGCATCCTTGTCTTGTTCCTGATCTTAGGGGAAGTACTTTCAGTTTTTCTCCATTGAGTTTGTTGTTAGCTGTGGGTGTGTCACATATGACTTCATTACGTTGAGGTATGTTTCCTCTATGCCCACTTTCTGAAGAGTTTCTATCATAAATGAATGTTGAATTTTGTCAAAAGCTTTTTCTGCATCTATTGAGATGACCACATGGTTTTTATTCTTCAATTTGTTACTGTGGTGTATCACACTGAGTGATTTGTGGATATTGAAAAGCCCTTACATCCCTAGAGTAAATCCCACTTGATCGTGGTATATGACCGCTTTAATATATTCTTGGAGTCTGTTTGCTAGTGTTTTGTTGAGGATTTTTGCATCTATGTTCATCAAGTGATACTGGCCTGTAATTTTCTTTTTCAGTCATCTCTCTGTCTGGTTTTGGTATCAGGGTGATGGTGGCCTCGTAGAATGTGTTTGGAAGTGTTCCTTTCTCTATAATTTTTTGGAAAAGTTTCAGAAGGATAGGTGTTAACTCTTTTCAAAATGTTTGGTAGAATTCACTTGTGAAGCCATCTGTTCCTGGACTGTATTTTTTTTGAATTTTAAAATGACTGATTCACTTTCAGTGCTGGTTTTTGGTCTGTTTATATTTTCTATTTCTTCCTGGTTCAGGCTTGGGAGATTGTAGCTTTCTAAGAACTTCTCCATTTCTTCCAGGTCGTCCATTTTATTGGCATATAGTTGCAAATGGTCTTTGCATTTCTGTGGTGTCAGTTGTAACTTTTGTTTTTCATTTCTGATTTTATTGATTTGTGCCCTCTCCCTTTTTGTTTGATGAGTCTGGCTAAAGTTTTATTAATTTTGTTTACCTTTTCATATCTTTTCAAATAACCTATGTTTAGTTTCAATGATCTCTTCTATTGCTTCTTTAGTCTATTTCATTTATTTCTGGTCTGATCTTTATCATTCCTTTCCTTCTACTAACTTTGGGTTTGTTCTTTCTCTCGTTACTTTAGATGTAATGTTAGGTTGTTTATATGAGATTCTTTTGTTCCCTGAAGTAAGCTTGTATTGCTATAAACTTTCCTCTTCGAACTGATTTTGCTGCATTCCATAGATTTTGTTCGTGTTTTTTGTGTTTGTTTTTTTTCCAGTTTTTCTTTGTAGTTGATTTCTAATCTCATAGTGTTGTGGTCGGAAAAGATGCTTGATACGATTTCAGTTTTCTTAAGTCTACCAAGGCTTGTGTTCTGGCCCAGCATATGATCTATCCTAGAGAAAAGTTCCATGTGCATTTGAGAAAAATGTGTATTCTTCTGCTTTCGAATGGAATGCTCCGTAGGTAGCAGTTAAGTCCATCTGGTCTAATGTGTCATTTAAGGCCTGTATTTCCTTACTGGTTTTTCTGTCTGGATGATCCATTCATTGATGTAAGTGAGGTGTTAAGGTCCCTCACTACTATTGTGTTACTGTTGATTTCTCCTTTCATGGCTGTTAACAGTTGCCTTATATATTGAAGTGCCCCTGTGTTGCATACATATTTACAACTGTTATATATTCTTCTTGAATTCATCACTTGATCATTGTATAGTGTCCTCCTTTATCCCTTGTAACAGTCTTAATTTTAAAGTCTACTTTGTCTGATGTAAGTATTGCTACTTCAGCTTTTTTTTTTTTTTTTTTTTTGGTTTCCATTTACTTGCAATACCTTTTCCCAACCCTTCACTTTGACTGTGTATGTGTCTTTGGCTCTGAACTGGGACTCCTAAAGACAGTGTATAAACAGGTATTGTTTTTGTATCCATTCAGTTAGTCTATGTCCTTTGGTTGTAGCGTTTAATCCATTTACATTTAAGGTAATTATCAAAAGGTTATGTTCTTATTGCCAGTTTCTTAATTGTTTTGGATTTGTTTTTGTAGGTCTTTTTCCCCCTTTCTTCTTTTGTTCTCTTGTAATTTGATGGCTTTCTTTAGCATTATGTTCGGATTCCTCTTCCTTCTTTGTTTGTATATTTGTTACAGATTTTTGGTTTGTGGTTACCATGAGGTTTTCTTATGGAATCAATCACACACACACATATAATTGTTTTGAGTTGTTTATCTTTTAATTTCTAATGCATTTTAGATACCTACATTCATAATCTCCTCCCCTCATGTTACTGGCTACAGCATCATATTTTATATTAAATCATTTTGTGTATCATTTAACTACTTATTGTGGATACAGATGATTTTACTCCTTTTGTCTTTTAATTTCCCTATTAGTTGGTGTGTGGATGGTTTTCTACCTTTATTGTATGTTTGCCTTTTCTGGTGAGCTTTCCCATTTTGTAATTTTCTTGTTTCTATTTGTGGCCTTGACTTTCTACCTAGAGAACTTCCTTTAATAACATTTGTTGTAAAGCTGGTTTGGTGGTGCTGAATTCTTTTAACTTGTGCTTATCTGTGAAGCTTTTGATTTCTCCATCAAATGTGAATAAGAGCCTTGCTGGATAGAGCATTCTTGGTTTTAGGTTTTGCCCTTGCATCACTTTAAATATATCGTGCCACTCTCTTCTGGCCTGCAGAGCTCCTGCTGAAAAATCCACTGATGACCTTATGGGCGTTCTCGTATATGTTATTTGTTGCTTTTCTCTTGCTACTTTTAATATTTTCTCCTTATCTTTAATTTGTGTTGACTTGATCACTATATGCATTGGCGTGTTCCTCTTTGGGCTAATTCTGTATCGGACTCTCTGTGCTTCCTTGACTTTGGCAACTGTTTCCTTTCCCAAATTAGGAAGTTTTCAGCTATTACCTCTTCAAATATTCTCCTCAGGTCCTTTCTCTCTATTTTCTCTTTCTGAGACCCCTGTAATGCAGATACTAGGTGGCTTCATGTTGTTTCAGAGGTCTCTTAAACTATCATCATTTCTTTTCATTCTTTTGTCTTTTTTTCTGTCTATGGAAGTGATTTCCACTACTCTGTCTTCTAGCTCATTGATCCATTCTTCTGCCTTATTTAGCCTATTCTTGGTTCCTTCTAGTGTGTATTCATTTCAGCTATTGTGCTCATCAAGTCTGCTTAGTTATTCTTTATATTTTCCAACTCTTTGCTAAAAATTTTGAACTTCTTGCTCTGTGCATCCATTCTTCTTCTGAGTTCTCTGATCATCTTCACAGTCATTACTCTGAACTTTCTCTCAGGTAGATTGCCTAACTCCTCATCACTTAGTTCCTTTTGTGGGATTTTATCTAGCTCATCTGCCACCTCATTTTGTCTAAATTTCTATTTGTACTTTTACTATGTGATGGGTTAGATACATTTCTTGCCCTTGGAGAAGTGGCCCTTTGTAGATGACGTCTTATGGGTCCCAACAGTGCACTTCTCTCTTGTCTCCCAAGGGTCAGGGCTACTGGTCCCAGGGTAGAGTCTGGCTTGATTTTGTGGACTCACCCCACAGGCTGTAGGAGTGTTGCTTTCTTGCTTCTGGTGTCTGGCCCCTGGTGGGTGAAGCTGAGCTAGAGGGCTGTGCAGGTTTCCTGGCAGGAGGGGTTGGTGCCTATCCACTGGCGGGTAGAGCTGGGTCTTGGCCCACTGGTGGGCAAGGTCATGTCTAGGGGCATCCTGTCTGGTGATAACTGGGGCTGTGTTCCCACCAGGTTAGCTGTTTGGCCTGAGGCATCCCAGTACCTAAGCTTACAGGCTGTTGGGTGGGGCCAGGTCTTGGTGCTAACGACCCATGTAAGATCTATCTTCCAGGAAAATTTATGTGGGTGATAAATACTGACTACCACCAGCTTTTGTGTCTCCAGGGTGAGCCACAACCACCACACATCCCCCCAGTACCTCCCCAGGAGATCGTCCAAGACCAGCAGCCAGATCTGGCCCAGGCTCCTATGAAGTCACTTCTCCGCCCTTGGTCCTGGTGCACGCGAGACTGTGTGCTCTTTAAGAGCAAGTCTCTGTTTTCCCCAGTCCTGTGGAGCTCCTGCAATTAAGCCCTGCTGGCCTTCAAAGCCAAATGCTCTGGGGGCTCCTCCTGCTGATGCCGGGCCCCCAGGCTGGGGAGCCTGACCTGGGGCTGAGAACTCTCACTCCTGTGGTTGAACCTCTGCAATGTAATTATTCTCCAGCTTGTGGGTCGCCCACCTTGGAGGTATGAGACCTGATTATACCATCAGTGCACCCTTCCTGCCTTTGCACTGTGGTTCCCTCTTTATGTCTCCAGTTGAAGGTCTTTTTCGGTAGGTTCCAGTCTTTTTTTATCTATGTTTCTTCAGCAGTCAGTCGTGGTTTTGTTGTGTTCATGAGAAGAGGTAGGTGTTCCTACCACTCTGCTGTCTTGACTGGAAATCCACAAGAGATGGTTGTTAATTGACAAACCGCGAGACTCTTTAGAGCGGGGACCGTGGCAGGACCCTTCTGTTCCTCAGCCTCACCTGGCCGTGCTGAGAACGCATCTCGCTGGCTGAAACTTCTTCCCCAGGACTAAGTCAGAGAGGGAGGGCTGATTTCTTTAAGCAGGAGCTCAGCCTCTGACTGTCTTAAGCAAGGATCCCACGGTGAGCTCTTATCCCTCACCCGCCCACTGCCCGGAAGGACCCTTGGGAATTCTGTGCGTGTGATCACTGATTTTGTGGCAACCCTGTGAAGCAGGTGATAATTGCTCCAGAGATCGGGGGCATCCCCTCCCCTCCCATGTTATTTGGAATTAACAGCCCTGCAGTTGCTATTTTAAAAGAAAGCACAACTGTTTTGGTTACAGAAGCTTTTATTGATCTCCCGCCCTGCTCCCTGCCGACGCAGACAGGTATGGTCTCCCCAGACCAGTCTCCAAGAACAAGGTCTCCTCCTCCAGTGCTTTCACGAGTGGGAATATTGGAATCATTCTGTCCTCCTCGGGGCAGCCTGCAGAGCCAGAGGGGCTAGAACAGGACGGACAGCGGGCCGTCTCTGCTTCCTTGGCACACTCTACTTCTGGACGGTTGTCTGCTCTACTTCGAAAAAGCTACCTGAGTCATCAGTGTCCCCAAGGCTGACTCCTTTGAGAGCGACTGGGATGTGCTGAAGTGACCCCTCATCCCACCAAAATCAGAACAAGACAGTGGCCCCTATGCGGGGCTGCCCGACTCTGTCCTGTCCCGCAGGGGCTTGGCAGAGCAGATCAACATGCTTGATCTGAAAGTGTTCTTTCTCTCTGGGTTCTTAGATCTTTAAAACTAATTTCAGGCCTCTGCATCCTCGTGAAGCATGTAAGAACTTTGTTCCTCTTTATAAATCAGAACTGGGGCTGGCTCTGAGAATTTAAATGATGTGGGAGGGATAATATGGTGAGTGACCATGTTAGTTGGTGGCAGAGTGAGGACAGCAGAGGCCAAAGCCAAGAATCCACACCCGACCCCAAAGCAGGCTTGGCCCACTTTCTTCCTTTATAGTCTCACGTCTCCTCGGCCATAAAAAAGACTCACACAGAGGTTTGGGGTCTGTAGGTACCCAGGTTGAAATATTCCAAAGGGCCGTGAGGTGCCTTTTAACCGGAGTCTTTCAGTTTCAGAACAAAAATGTCAAAGTTGGTTCTGTGAAATAGGACAGCCTTAGAGAGCCTGACCAAGAAGAAAGAGCAGACACAACTGAGATGATTAGGGGCGGGAAAGCACGTGGCTTCCGGGATAAAGCCAGGTTAAAAATAGACGAGAGGGAAATACTAAGAATTTTTTTTTTTGCCAGAATACTTGAAAACTTAGACAAAATGGACAAATTCCCAGGCTTTGAAACTGATTCTAGAAGAAAAAGAAAGTCTGAAACATCTTATGATCATTTAAACAACTGACTAAGAATGGAGAGCTTGCCAAAAAGTAATCACCAGGCCCCAGTGGTTCTAAATTTGTAAGGGAAACATTCCAATCGGATCATCCATAGGACAGAAACTCCTTCTGTGAGTGCGGGAGAACCTTGCCCATGATTGCGGAGGATGGAGCTAGGAGTCCGGACTGTCAGAAGTGCAGGTCAGATGGACCTGCTGGGGAGCAGCCCCTGTCCCCCAAGTCCTGTACTCATGAGTACTGTCAGCCCCGAGGCCCTTTGCCTCTTGGTGCCGGAGTGCATTTGGAGAGGCCCAGCTGGAATCCTCTGAGGGGTGGTCATCCGTCTGAATGTTTGGCACGTGGCTCTGGAGATCCTAGGACAGAGGGAACCTGTAAAAGGTGATGTAACTGGATGGGAGACAGAAAGCAGCAGTTGGCCCCCATGGAGAGGCCCAACTGGATAATAGTGGTGTCCAAGGGGCATGCTATGTGGAGGGAAGGTACATTGGGATGTGAGAGAAAGTATATTTGGTTGGGGCTTTGAAGGATATGTAGGAGTTTGCTGGGTAGAGGTTGGGAGATGGGGAGCAGTAGGTGACATTCAGGCAGCAGATGGGTGGGGGTAGTCACAGATTGTTTTTCAGACAGGGCAGGCATGTTGGTAAGCTGTAGCTCTGTCTTCCTTCAGCTTGGAGAGGATCGGGCTAGAGCTGGAAAGCCTGCTCCACTGAGGGGCAGAGATTACCTGAGGGCCTCAGGTGCTCACAGCTCCCCATTGGGCCCTAACCCTGACATCAGAGTCTGGCAGAGCTGGAGAGCACAGGGAAGGGAGTGAGAGGCCTGCGATGGTCACCGCTTAACTCCTGAGGTGGGGGGCCCTCCTCTTCTGCCACTCCTGAGCCCAGCCAGGAAGCCTGGGCTTGCAGGAGCCCACCCCTGAGATCAGCATCAGCAGAGGCCGCCGCTGCAAAGGCCCTGCCGTTCCTCAAGTGCCGTTATTAATTCATAATTCCAAACTTACATACAAAGCACATCCTCAGTTTGTCATCATAGCAAGGTAAATGGGACAATTCTGATTTCCCATTGCATGAGAAAATTTATCGAGAGAAAGCAAACTTCCATTTGAGTGATACAGGATGGATTTTTTTAAAGCGTTCTGACCGATCACAGCCCCTTTCCCATCCACTATGTGTTTGTAGTTGTTTTGTTTTGTAATTTAGAAAGAGCTCTGTTGATCTATAGTTTACAAACTGTTAAGCTCGATTTAAAGTTCTAAATAGCTACATGTTTTTTCCCCATATTTAGAATGTGCAACCATTACGATAATCCAATTTTTGAATATTTTCACCACCCCAAGAAGAGACCTGTACCCATTAACAGTCACTTCCTCCTCCCAGACCTAGACCCCAGTAATTTATGTTCTGTCTCTGTGGGTTTGCCTGCTCAGGATGTTTCATATAAATGGAATCATACAGTATGTGGCCTTTGTGTCTGGCTTCTTTCATTTTGCATAATGTTCTCACGTTGCCATTCGTATTGTAGCATCAGTGCTTCATTCCTTGTTACATGGCTGAGTGGTGTTCTGCTGTGTGGATGGGCCACACTGTGTCCATTCATCTGCTGATGGGCAGCTGGGTGGTTCCTACTCTTTGACTGTTAGGAGTAATGCAGCTGTGAACATTCCTGTGTGCGTGTTTGTGTAGACAGACATTGTCATTTCTCTTGGACGGAGACCTAGGAGTGGAATCGCTGAGTCACATGGTAACTGTGTTTAGCATTTTGAGGAACTGCCAGACTGTTCTGAAAGTGGCTCCTACATTTTACATTCCATATTTTTTAATTAAACTTTAAATTTTGAATTAATTGTAGATTCACATGTAGTTGTAAAAAATAATAGAGATCCGTGTATCCCTTACCCTATTTCCCCAACGGTAACATCTCGTACAGCTGTCATGCACCATCACACCAGGATGCTGACGGTGGTACAGCCAAGATACAGGGCCTTCCATCATCACGGGGATCCATCACGTCGCCCTTAAGTAGCCCCACTCACTTCCCTCCTCCAGCCTCCAGTTTTAAGCCCTGGCAACTACTAATCTATTCTCCATTTCTATAAATCTGTCATTTTAGAAATGTCCTGTAAGTGCAATCATACAGTATGTATGGGGGAGGGGACTGACTTCATTCACTCAGTCTTATGCCCGATGGTTGATCCAGCTTGTTGCATTAATAGGCCTTTCATTGCCGAGTGGTGTGGATGGACCACCGTTTGCGTAACTACTGACTTCTTGAAGGACATCTTGATTGTTTCTAGTTTGGGGCTACTATGAATATTATTTTATCTATCCTTCTGTCTGTCTACTCCATCTATCATCTATCTTCTACTTTTAAGCTTTGAGAATTCTTTATATATTCTAGATACGAGTTCTCTGCTGGATATGTGGTTGGCAGGCATTTCCTCCCAGTCTTAGAGTCTTTTCATCCTCTTAACAAGGTCCTCAGAAAGATCGATTGTTTTTTGTTTTGATGAAGTTTAGTTTATCAGCATTCCCTTTTATTGATTGTGCTTTCTGTGTCAAGTCTAAGGACTCTGCTTGGCTTGGATCTTAAAGATTTCTCTAATGAGTTTTCTAAGTTTTAACTTTTATTATTTACATTTAAATAGATGATATATTTTGAATTAATATTTTGCATAAAGTGTGAGGTTTAAGTCAAGGTTTCTTTTCTTTTTCTCTTTTTTTTTTTTTTTTTTTGCCTATGGACATCTGCTTGCTCCCTCACCTTTTGTTGAAAACACTGTTATCTCCTTTATTGACTTGCTTTCATCACTTTGTCAAAAACCAGTTGGGCATGTTTGTGTGAGTTTATGTATGAGCTCTGTGTCCTGTTCCATTGTCCTATGTGTTTATCCTTCCATAACCCTGATTATTGTGGCCATACCAAAAATCTTGAAATCAGGTAGAGTGAGTCCCCCCACTTTGTGGTTCGTTCTCAAAATTATTTTAATTATTATTGTTTCTTTCCCTTTCTGTGTAAGTTTGAGAATAATCTGGCCTATGTCTATCAAAGACTTTATAGAGATTTTGGTAGGATTTGTGCTAAGCCTGTCTGTCAATTTGGGGAGAATTGACATTTTACTCTATTATCTTTGAATCAATGAAAGTTGTATGTCTCTCCATTTATTTAGCTCTTCTTTGGGCTCTTTACTTAGTGCTTCGTAGTTCTCAGCATGCTGGTCCTAGACGTGTCTTGACAGAACACGCCTAAGTATTTGATTCTTTTTGAGTGATTGTAAACGATACCATATTTTTAATACCCACGTCTGTGTGTCCATTGCTAGTCTGTAGAAATACAGCTGATTATTGTGTGTTGTTCTTGTGTCCTATAACCTTCTGAACTCAGTTATCATTCTACAAATTTTTTGGTTTTTTGGATACTGTTTTATTTTATCTTGGTTTTATAGAGTCCTTTGTGTTTCTTATGTGGACCATCATGTCATCGGGAAATAAATACAGTATAATATCTTCCTTTCTAATCTGTGTGCGTTTTATTTCCTTTTCTTGTCTGTGGCACTGAGTGGATGGACCTCATGCCAAGTTGAATAAAAGTGATGAGAGTGGGCTTCCTTGCCTTGTTCTTGACAATGTTCAACGTTATACCCTAAATGGATGTTAGCTGTGGGCTTTTTCTGGATGTTCTTGATCAAGATGAAGAAGTTCCCCTCTCTTCCTGTTTTTCTGATACTTTTCATCATGAATGGATGTTGAATTTTGTCAAATTATTTTTCAGTATTAATTGCTGTGTGGTTTTTATTTGTATCCTGTGGGCTCTGATGTATAACACTGATTGGTATTTCAGTATTGAAGTAGCATTGCTTTGCCTGACTTAACCCCCTTGGGTCAGGTGTTCCAGAGGTGATGCTGGTGCCTGCCCAGCGCTCTGGGAGCCAGTTCCCCGTGCAGTGACAGCCCAGGCCTGGGCACTGCCCACCCAGGCTCTGGGGCCGGGCAGGGTCTGTAGGACTGGACCACATGCTCGTGGAGGGCAGCTCCCCGGCACCCGCCTCACTGGGGTGGGAGCGTAGAGGAGGCAGGGAGAGGAGCTGCCGTGTCACGTGGGCCCGTCTCTCCTGTCCAGGCGCGGCTGCTGATGAGCCTCCTGCCCCGGAACGTTGTCGTGGAGATGAAGGAGGACTTCCTAAGGCCCCCGGAGAGGATTTTCCACCAGATTTACATCCAGCGGCATGACAACATGAGGTAGGGCTGGCGCTGGCCTGGCCCTGCGGTGGGCCTGGGGAGCCGAGGTGGGAGGTGAGGGAGGTGGAGTGGTGAGGGAGGAAGTGGAGGTGATGGCAGAGATAGGAGGTGGGGGTGAAGGTGAGCAGAGGGTCCTAGTTTGAGGGAAGGAGGGAGTGGGTGTGGGTCAGGAGCCCAGATGAACACTTGCCCGGCAGGGGAACGGTGTGTTGCCTTCATTCCACAGCTGTTCTTTCCCATTTTCTCATTCTGCACCTTTTACTTCCTGCGTTGGTTAGAGAGGGTCAGAACTCTGTTCCTAAGCCGGGTTTGGGCAGCGGCTTTTGGGCAGGGAATTTGCCTGCGTCGGGTCAGTAGCCAGACCGTTGTTCTAGTTGGTGCCGGGCTCTGGGGTGAGGTGTTCCACTCACTGTGTTCCTCTCGCAGCCACCCCAGGCGGTGGGGATTGTTGTTACATTCTACAGGTGAGGAAACTGAGCCCTCGGAGTGAGCCGCCTCTCCCTGGACGCTCTGAGGTGTGCTTGTTTGTTTTTAAAGGGCCTGTTAAAAAGCAGTTTACTGTGTTAAATCTTGCGTTCCCTTCTACGGTACTCGGGGTAGCTGAGCGCTGCCTGTCTGTGGGTAATACTTTACCATAAGTGTCACTCAGGTAGGAGATGAGGTTTGAAGGTCTGAAGCTTTCTTGCTTCTCGCTGTTGTTTCCTGGCTTTCCTGGGTGTCGGTGTCAGGCCTCCCTGCTCATCGCGCCCCTACAGACAAAAGGAGAAGAAATCCTTGTTCTGTTTGCGTCAAGAGGTTCAGACTGTGTCCCTGCGAGCTGGTGCCTGTTCATCCGAAGTGAGCCAGGCGCTGCTGCCGCCAGCCCCTCCCTTTCAAGGTCCAAGGTGCCCCTGTGTGGGGGCCACTGTGGCTAACAGCTTCTGCTGAGTGCACTCACTCCCACTGTTGTGCCTCTCAGTGAGGACCAGTGTTGTCTGACAGAGGACACTGAAGCGGAGGGGACTTAAGGCCCCGTATGTGGGGCGAGCATTCACGCCCAGGCAGGACACACCTCTCCACTGGACACAGGGTTCTCCTTAATGTCATCGTACCCCTGATATCCATGGGTCCTGTCCCTCTACTTTGTATATGAGGAAATTGAGGTTCAGCAAAGTGAGGTGAGTGTGCAGGACTCCCTGCTTAGTAAGTGATGGCATTGGAGCTAGACTAGGATTGGCTGATTCTGACATCTGCCTAGACTTTGGACACAATTTAGTGACCCAGCCCCTGACTGGGAAGATCAGACCACTCGAACAATCCAAGGAGCACCTTGCCAGGGCAGAACATCTGTACACAGCAGGGAAAGCATCAGATGTGAAGAGTCTTCTGGTGCTGCAGGTGAAGGTGGGCACAGTGCATGGGCACCGAGGTGCCCTTCCCTCCCTCTCCTCTACCTGTGACAACAAATACAGATGTGGTGACTCATGAATTCCCTTTGCTGCTAAAATTTTCCGTCCATGTCCCCTGGTGGACCAATGTGCTGGATGCAGGCATGACAGCCCTGAGATGGGAGAGGAAGCTGAGACTGCCTGTCACAGATGATGCCAGCTGCACACTAGCCCCTCTGGCCACCCTCTAGCAGAGTTCAGAGACATCTTTCTACAACCCCGATACAAACATGTCAGTGCCCTCTCTACTATTCTTGTTACATCCAAGCTCAGTGTGCCATTCACAACTCACAGCAGCTGATGCCACTGGGAATGGTGGAACACCATGAGAACCCTCTCCTCCATAGAAGCAATGACAACGTTGGAGAAAATGGTCTGAATCAACATTGTTAGAACATTGCAAATTAACCAAAGTCTAGGAGGAATCCAAGAATGTTTCTTTAAGAAAGACGGCAAAATCTTGGTAATAACAGTGAGCTTGGTGCAATTTTAACTTGCTCTATTCCATCCTCCCATCTCCCAATTCACAAAAGTTTTGAAAGCCAACAGCTGCCATCATGATGAAAACTTGTAGCCCGGCAGCGACTGGCAGGGGCAGAACTTGGTTGTCAGTCTTTCAAAACCCCATTCAGAGAATTACCATTATTTGACCGTCTGGAAATTCACTGGAAAACACCACTGATGGGCTTATCTTTATCTGAGCTGCCTCACATTCACAAACAACAAACCCTGAGATGGGGTGGGGGTATGATTTTCAGATTTGCCACATTATGTTATCCAGTTTTTTAAACAAAATGAGACATGCAAAAAACAAGAATGCATGGCTTACACAGGAATAAAAAAAAAAATGCAGTAAATAGAAACTATCCCAGAGGAAGCCCAGACATTGAACTTATTTGACAGAACCTTTAAAATCAGCTGTTTTAAATACGCTCAAAGAAGAAACCATGTCAAAAAAGCTAAAGAAAAGTATCAGAACAATTCCTCATCAAGTAAAGAATATCAATAAAGAGATAGAAATTATTTTTTAAAATAAAGATGGTGGAGAATGTAGCTCAGTAGCAGAGTGCGTGCTTAGCATGCACAAGGTTCTGGGCTGAATCCTCAGTGCCACCGTTAGATAGATAGATAGATAGATAGATAGATAGATAGATAGATAGATAGATAGATAGATAGATAGATAGATGAATAAGCCTCACTCCCCCCACAAAAATCCAACCAAATAGTAATTCCAAATTTGAAAAATAAAATAACTAAAATGAAAAATTCACCTGGGGGCTTAACAGTAGATTTGAGGCTGAAGAAAGAATCAGTGAATTTCAAGATAGTTCAATTAGTTTACCCAATCTGAAGAACAGAATGAAAAAAGAATGAAGATAGAGCAACAGAGCCTCAGAAGCTTGAGGGATACCATCAAAAATAACAACACACTCATAATGAGAATCTCAGAAAAGAGGAAAGAGAAAAAGAGGCAGAAAAAGTATTTGAAAAAGCAATGGCTAAAAATATCCCAAAGTTGATGAAAGACACTAACCTACATATCAAAGAATCTCAATTAGGATAAACTGAAAAAGATCCACACCTAGACACAGCAAGATCAAACTCTCAAGAGCCAAAGACAAGAAGGCAATCTCGAAAGCAGGAAGAGGGAAGTAACTTGTTACACAGAAGGGGACCTTAATAAAGGTTTTAGGATATATCTCATCAGGAATTATGGAGGCCGCAAGGCAATGGGATGGCATATTCAAAGGATGAACTAAAAAGACAAGAATTGTATCCAGCCAAAATCCCAGCTGTTCCCTCCGCCTAGCCCCTCTTTCTCCCAGTGTCTTCATGGCTTCCCCCCTCTTCGGGGCTCAAGTGTCACCTAACCTGTCCTAGTTAACATTGCTCGTGGCTCCATACTGATAGTCATTCTTTCATTTTTCTCCATAGTTACACATGTCACCTTTGAAATACCTCCCCCGACTAGAATGGAAGCTTCTGGAGGGCAGTGATGTTTGACTCTTTCTTTCACTGCTAAAGACCCAAGCACCAGGAACACTGCCTAGCACAGATATCCTTCAGTAAATATTTGTTGCATTTAGAGCACTTACTAGTTACTATAAAGAAGCAATTGTTGCGCTCTTACTAGGTCCAGGGTATTATTCTAAGTGCTTTGTTAATCCATTTAACCCTCACAACCTATGAGATGGACTCCAGTCTTGTTCCCATTTTGCAGATGGAAGGACTGACACGTGAAAGTGTTGGATAAGTTGCTCATGGTCCTGTTGCTGTACGTGGTGGAGCCAGACAGTCCGACTGGAGTCCAGGCTCTCACTGCTGCTCCCCTCCTGCCTTTCCTGGGCTGACACTCAGGAACCTCTCATCCTGGAGACGTGTGCCCTGCTGCGTATTACTTGGACCCGTGTTTTAACCACTCTGGATCTCTTAGCTTTTTATGTGATTATATGGTTTCACACTCATCTTAGTTTCCCATGTGCTATTTGCACTTCTGAATCTGAATCAACCCCCTCTTCCTTTCTTCTTCACTCTTTCCCTCCTTCCTTCCTTCCTTCCTTGTTGGTCTGGATAAATTCCTGGGTGGGCTCCAGACCCTCCTCCAGCCTGGCTGCATCAGCCAAGTGGGTGTTGTGCCTTCCTGCAGAAATCTGGGCTTCCCGTATCATTGCTTCCCTGTGCTCCATCCCTCCCTGCTCGGAGCCTTCTTTTCCGGATGTTGAGCTCCTGAGGACAGGGACCTGGTGTGTAAGAGGTCTTGCACACGTGCTTGCCTGTGTGCATGGAGGATGTCAGGGTGCTTCAGCGGGAGGCTGAGGAGGACAGACAGGGCCAACGCTGGGGGCTTTCCTAGCACGGGGGTTGGCAGTGCTCAGTCAGTGTTCGTGAAACTCCATGACTGAGCAGAGGCTGAGAAGACAGTGAGTGGGGTGCAGAAAGACATGTGAACGCATGGTTAGTTATAGAGTAGAGAAGGAAAAAATGGTGGCCCCTCAAAGGTGTAAATCAGCCTGAATTTTATACCAAAAGAGAGGGGAAAAAACCTGTGCTGTCTGTCTCCCCGCACATCCTTGCAGCCAGCCCCTTCTCCCAGCTTCCCAGTATCAGTGACACTTCTCAGAGCCTAGACACCCAGTTCTTTTACCCATCCATTCATCCGTTCATTCATAGCAAAAGTACGCATCCCCCTTGCTCCGTGTTCGGTGCTGTGGGATATACAGGTTGGAGTCTGCGTCCTTATGTGCCCCGACTCTCAGTGGGGGATGCTGTCCCGCGGTAAGGGGATGACTAAAGGATATGAGACTCGTGGTGGGGTGAGCCCCGGGGGTTCTCTGTGCATGGGCAGGGCATGGTGGACGAGGTGGGGTGAGGGAGAAGCCCCTCTGAGATGTGAGCTCCCACTTTCAGCCCATGGCCTGGTCCCCACTTCCTGCTTGTGACAGGGGTCCCCACTGTCTGGCATGAAGTGGTATTAAAAATGCAGAACTGAATTCAGATCTGACATCAGGAATCAAGAGATGAACACAATTGTGTCCAAGAGTCGAACTTCAATAATTCCAACTCCCTTTCAGACCCCTTCGTGTACCCCTGTGTGTGACCTCCCAAGTCTCACAGCTGAGGACGCTTTAGGCTGCAGGTTACAAAGTTGGCTGTGCAGTGTCTTCAAGAGTGAGGGGCTCACTGTCCCCTGGGATGAGAGGTCTGGAGGTGGCACCTGGCGCTGGTCCGGCGGCTGCATGTTGAAGCCCCGTGGCCTCTCCCTCGTGGGTTCCCCGGAGTGCCTCCCCCCGAGAGAGGCCCCCGGTGACACCTCGCTCATCCGTCACACGTGTGGGGGCTTGGGTGCTCGGAGGGCTCGTCAGGAACCCTGGCTGCTCCCGAACGTGCGGCTCAGGGAGGCCGTCCGTGACTCTGCACGTTCTCTGTGCTGCCTGGGTCCTCCGTGCTGTTTCACTATTTAAGGCGTTTACATTCTTCGTAGCATCCGGGAAGACAGCTGTGCGCTGCGGGTGGACACTTGTTTAGACTGACCCAGGTTCTGTAGGAAGCGGAGGCCCAGTGTGTAAGAGAGAGATGTGCCCCCATGGTGGTTGAGTGGAGTAGATGTGTTAGGGGTGTGTGCGTGTACGTGGGTATGAGTGTGCCTCTGTGTATGTGTGCATGTTAGTGTGTACTATGTGTGCTAAGGTTTTGTATAGGTTTTTTCCATTTAGGTCTGAGGGATAAGTCTGTGGCTTTCTTTTCTTGTGTTGTCTGTATGTAGTATCGTAGTAAAGCTGATCTTATACAAGAGTTTGGGATTATTTCCTCCTGTTCAATTTTTTGAGAAGAGTTTGTGTGGAATTGATATTATTTCTTTCTTAAATGTGTGATAGAATTCATGGTGTATGGAGTTTTCTTTGTGGAAGTTTGTAAAACAAATTCAATACTTTAAATAGGGCTAGTCAGGTTATTTATTTTTTTCTTGAATGTAGTTGGTGTTTTTTAATCTTTAAGGAATCTGTCCATTTAATCTAAGTTGTAAAAATTACTAGAACAAAGTTGTTCCCATTATTGCTTTGTTATTCTTTTAATATTTGTAGAATCTGTGATGATGGCAACTCTCCCATTCCTGCTTTGGGTCATTTGTGTCTTCTTTTCTTTCCTCATCATTCTGGCTAAAGGTTTATCAATTTTGTTGATTTTTTAAAAGAATTTGCTTCTGAGCAAATAAATATATTTCTCTATTTCTATTTTATTCATATCCTTTCTGATTTTTAGTACTTAGTATCTTCTGCTAATTTTGGTTTTGATTTGCTCTTTCTGTAGTTTCTTAAGGTAAAAGCTGACGTCACTGATCTTAGATCTTTTTGTCTCTGCTGGTGTAAGTGCTTAGTGCTGTGAACTTCCCCTGGAGTACTGCTTTAGCAGTATCCCAGATTTCTTATATGTTGTGTTCCTATTTTTCCTCAGTTCAAAAGACTTTATACTTTTTCTTTTGATTTTTTTAGACCCATGGAGTAAGAGGATTTTGTTGTTGTTTGTTTATTTTTCCAAGGGTTTTGCAAAGATCTTTCTGTGTTTGACTTCAAATTTAATTTTATTGTGGTTAGAGAACATACTTTTAAAATTTGAATCCCCTTCAATTTATGTCCCAGGATATGATCTACATTGGTCAAGGACCTATAGACACTTAAAAATAATGTGTATCCTGCTTTTGTAGAATCCTTGTGTTCTGGATGCTCTGTGAATAGAACTAGGCCAGTTGGTTGACCGGGCTCTTCATGGCTTTTGTGTCTTTGCTGATACCCTGGCTACGTGTTCAGTTACAGAGAGGGGGTAGTGAGCTCTCCGACATAGTTATAAATTTTCCTGTTTCTCCTTCCAGTTGTATCAGGTTTTGCTTCACGTACTCTCAAGCTCTGTTATTCCATTTGTAAACATGTAGGATTGTAAAGTCCTCTTGATGAATTAACTTTTTCCACTAAGAAATGACCCTCTTTATCCTGGTAATTTACTTTTGGCTAATGTTAATGCAGCTATTCCAACTTCCCTTTGATTACTGTCAGAAGGCATGTCAGTGTCTCTACTTTTATTTTTGTTTATGCTTTTTAATTTAAAGTGTTTAGAGTGCCAGGTTTTCCCTTCTTTAATTTAATCTGACAACCTCTGATTTCAATTGGGAACATTTAGAGTATCTGTACTGCTGCTGTGGTCAGGTTTAAGTCTCTCATCTTGCTCTTTGCTTTTGCTTTGTCCTGTCCATTCTTTTGCTTGTTTTTGTTTCTGATTTTTTTTTTTTAATGTCCACTGTGTCCTATGACTCCATTTTTACTTCCTTTGTTGGCTTATTGGTTATAACTTTTGTCATTTTAGTGGTTGCCTTGGGGTCTGGGAGGGTATCTTAATTTACAACCATCTTCTTCATGGGGTTTATTATACTGCACACATCACCTACAGCATCTGAAGGCATGTCACATGACATGTGTTACTCCCTTGGCATTTGTGAACTTGCTGCACATTTCACTTTTTCGTGTTATGAACTCCATTCTACAGTAGTAGTATGTTTATTTACACAACCAGTTCCCTTTTGAAGACATTGAAATAAGTCTTTCATACCTGTTACCATGTCTAAACTTGCTCTGCTCACTGCATGCCAGGCCAATAAATTGGGATAGGAGGTGTTGGGGCAAGGAATAACCACTTCATTTGGGAAATCTGGCAGACCAAGAATATGGCCGGCTAATGTCCTGGAGCACCCTCTTCCCCAAGTCAGAATTCAGGCTCCTCTTATACTAAAAAGGGGACGGGGTGTGGTTGGTTGTTGCAAATTTCTTGGTGCAGGAATTCTTTGTTCTTGGAATTCGTTGTTCACGTACCTGTCAATGTGGATCAGGTCATGGTGTCCCTGTAAAACCACCAACAAAACAAATGTTATTTTCTGTTCTGCAGCTTGTTATCTTTATATGAATGGAAAAGTGTTAATATCCTTAAAGGTCAGCGCCTTCACAATAGGCTCTCCTGGGTCTCTCAGGCTAAAGGCAACATTGTTTTACAAAAGGTGCAGAACCAACAAGACTAAGCTTAGAAACAGAGCCCAGGGTTAAAGCCAAAGGAACAGATCTAGTATGGAGTCAGATTTGTTCTTTTCTACTACATACCTACTCCTAGGGCTTCCATTTCTGTGTCTCTTCATTCGTTCTTTATTCAGGGTGGTCTATATGTGGCATAGTTCCGTATGGTTTTTTTGTTTTTTTTTTTTCTGTCTTAAGTAATTTCCTCTGTCTCTTAACAGTGTGGGTCTGCTGGTGATGGATTCTTTCAGCTTTTATATTTCTGAAAGAACCCTTTATATTGCCTTTATTTTTCTTTTTGAATTTCTTTCTGCTGGATATAGAATCCTAGGTGCCCAGATTTTCCCCCTAGAACTTTAAAGATGCTGCTATATCGTTTCTCACATTATAGTCAGCGAGCAGTCTCCTGTCAGCTTTGTTCTTCTGTATGAAATACGTTTTTTTCTGTGTGCTTTTAGTATTGTGTCTTTGTCGCTGGTTTTAAGCAATTTGATTTTGATGTGCCTTCTGTGGTTTTCTTCACGTGTCTTGTGCTTACAGGTTAGTGAGCTTCATGCATCTGTAGGCTTATAGTTTCACAGTATTTGGGGGAAAACCCCTCAGTTATCCTTTTACAAATACCTTTTCTGCCCCTCCCCCTCCTCCTTTAGGGACATCAGTTCCACCTGCATCAGGATGAGTATCTTTTTCTTATTTGTGGGTGGGGTGGGCTGGTGTCTTTCTCTTTCTGTTTCATTTTGGACAGTTTCTACTGCCCTGTCGTCAAGTTCACTGATCTTTGCATCTGAAGCGAATACAGGCGATAGGGTGTGGTTGGTTGTTGCAAATTTCTTGCTGCAGGAATTCTTTATTCTTGCAGGTGTCCATGTGGGTCAGGACATGGTGTCCCTGTAAACCTCCAACAAAACAAATGTTATTCTTTATTTTGTAACTTGCCATCTCTGCATAAGTGCAGAAGTGCTGACATCCTTAAAGGTCAGAGCCAGAATAGGCTCCTGTCTGTTTCAGGCTAAAGGCAACATTGTTTCACAAAAGGTGCAGAGCTGGCAAGACTGAGCCTAGAAAGCAGGGCACAGTGGTTAAAACTAAAGGAACAGACCAATATACAGTCAGATTTGTTCTCTATTACAAGAGGTCCAGCAGACATCTCAAAATGAGCACACTCGCCCTGATCACCCCCAAAGCCTGTTCTGCCCACAGCCTTCCCATGTTGATCGATCTGGACAGCAGACCCACAATTTCAGATGCTGAGGATGAAAACTGGAGACTCTTTCAGGAATCCAGTGCATTAGGATATCCTGTCGGTTCTATCTTCCCAACCGATCGTCTGCCTCTGCCACCCCCCACATCCTCACTGGTCCCCTCCTGTCCAGATGGTCGTCCCTTGCTTGGGTTATGGCCAGAGCCTGCTAAGCATTCTGGTCCCTGAATCTGACCCTGAAGTCTATTCTTAAAAGCCCAGCCAGAATGATTCACTTAAAATGCCAATCAGATCATGACTTCTGGGTTCAAACCCTGCGGTGCCCCTAGCTCAGGTAAATGAATGAGGGTATGCCCGGCAGGCAGCAGGCCCTCTGTGGGCCACCCCTGCCCCTACTCTTCACTATAGAGACCCCTCCATCCACAGGGCTCTTGGCTGCCCCCAGAATGCTCCAGATGTGCTCCCCACTGAGGGGGAGGGCTCCCTCTGCGGGACACACTTCCCTCCTCACTCCTCTGAGTCTTTGCTCAAAGGTCACCTTCCTCAAGGGACCCCTTCACTTCCATGTTTAAAACCAGCCTCCCCACCCTCCACCCCTGTTTGCTTTCCCCTGGTCATCAATACCCCCAAATACACCTCCAGTTTTGTCTTTACTGCTTCCTGACTCCTTGCTGGAACGTGGGCCCTTGAAGGCAGAGATTCTGTCCTTTTTTCTCATCTTCTCAATAGAAATTCATCAAATGAGTGAATGAAAGAACAGAGTGACCACGTAGGTGGCCATAGTAGTTTCCTGTGGCTCCCATAACAACTCACCGAATACTAGGGGAGCTTGTAACAATAGAAATGCATTCTCTTACAGTTCTGGAGGCCAGAAGTCTGAGACCAAAGTGGCATAGGGTCAGTTTCTTCTGGGGCTGGAGAGAGACTCTGTCCCATGTGTCTTCCAGCTTCTGGTGGCCCCAGGTGTCCTGGGCACGTGGCCACATGCCTCCAATCTCTGCTGCCATCTTCACATGGTCTTCTCTCTCAGTGTCGGTGTGTCTTCTTTACTGTCTGTCACTGGGTGGAGAGTTTTAAGCCACCCAGCCTGTGGTATTTGCAGATTGAGATAAGGTGACATTTTGAGGTTCCAGGTGGACACATCTTTGGGGGCCCCTAGTGAACCCACTAGAGTGGCTTTTGCAGGAATCCAGTTGAGGGGATAAGAGTCTGGACAGGAGTGGTGGTGGCAGGATGGACGCTGAGGGACATTTAGGAGATAAGGCTCAGGACAGCTAATTGATTTTGTATATGGGGGGTGGGGTGCAGGCGAAGAGAGCAAGACCTGGGCTCCCTTCTGATTGGGAAGACTGCTTTGTCTGGACTGTTTGAATTTGAGGTGGCCTGTGGGACCTCTAGGAGGGGACCCTGGGTCTGAGGGAGCTTGGCATTTGGGGTAACTTGACATCTGCAATCTTTACCTTTTCTACTTGTTTCTTTCCTTACACGTAAGAAATAAATTTCCCTAAATCTTGATACTTTTCAAGCTAGTGCCCCACTGTTCTCTGTCCCATCAGAAGCTTCCTGAAAGAGTGCCAGCACCGCTCTCTGTCCTGTGCCCCACCATGCTCTGACACTAGCCGTGGGCTCTTGCCGCAGCCTCCACTGGCCTCCTCCTGTGCTTCCCCCTCCCTCAATTCTTCATGAGTCCCAAGCTCGCCCCTCCCCCTGGCATTCACCTGCCAACCCACTCCAGCCTCCACATCCCCTCCCTGTCCAGACTCTCTCCCTACTTTCCCACCCTCCCCCATCCTCCTCCCCTAACAATCCTCACTCTGCCTCTGGGGAGCATTTCCAGTCACTTTCTTTGCGGAGAACATGCTCTCTCTGGTCCAGTCACCCTGGGTGACTCCTGAGTCCCTGAGACATATAAGAGATGCCCGGCTGCCCTGGACCTCACACCCACTGTCTCGCCACTCTCCGGGGTGCAGTGTGCCTTTGAATAGCAAACATTGGTCATCTCATCACCCCTATCTACGTCACTGCAGCCTTCATCCATTTACTCAACCCCTCAGGCTGTGAAGTTGGGGCAGTTTCACAGAACAGGGCAGTGGAGAAAGGACCCCGGTGGGCTGGACAGCCTTTGCAAAACAAGTCAACCTAGCGGCAGTCATGACCCTGCCCCACCTGCCTCAGTGTGCGTCCCCTGACCACTCAGAGGGAAACATCCTGATTGAAATATTGTCTTACTACTTCCTTCAACAGAGGCAGTCTGTGCGGACTGAGAGTGTCTTCCCAAATGTCTACAGCTGCCTGAATCCTGTGACCCTGCAGGTGGTCTGGTCCTTCCATGAATCCAAATCTGCCTGTGACTAGACCTTGAACTTGCCTACGACCTCTGGTCCTTCCACAATGCCTCTCTCCTCTGTGCTCTGTCTAGCTCTCCTGGGTAGATGGCTCAGAA
Source organism: Camelus dromedarius (assembly GCF_036321535.1). Taxonomy (NCBI): domain Eukaryota; kingdom Metazoa; phylum Chordata; class Mammalia; order Artiodactyla; family Camelidae; genus Camelus; species Camelus dromedarius. Next base: position 25,977,158 of record NC_087462.1, read on the forward strand.
GCGACAAGGTAGCTAGCCAAGGTTTGCAATATCTTAATATCAGAGAATATCCAGAAATCACACACACACACACCAGAATCAGGATTTGCTTTAGCATTTGACAGACTGACTCTAAAATTCTAAAATGTGGAAGTGAAATTTCTAAGAAGAGCCAAGATGAAACTGAACAAGCACAAGAAGTGTCCATTGCCCTCCCAGATGTTAAGACTTCTTATAAACTTATGGACAGTCAGCTGACGGGGTAAAAATGGAGGCCAAGAAACAAACCCAAATGGGTCAATGTGTAGGGCCTTAGCACCTAGAGAGAAGGCCTTGCACATCAGGAGGAGAGTCAGAGAAAACTGTCCACCTGGAGAACACTGGCTCACAGTCTTTACAAAATAGACTCAAGATGGACTCAAATTTAAGTTAATTATAATCAAATACAGGGAAAACCTGTTACCAGGCTAGGGAGGGATCATCTAAACAAGTCACAAAGCAGAAATCATTAAAAGTGTGATAAATACAATTATATTAGAATAAAGAACTTGCATGTCAATATCATATGCAAAGTTAAAGCCCAGCCATCAACTCCTCCTGGCCGTGTTCGGGATCCCGGGCAATCCCAAGTTCAATGCCATCTCCTTGTCCTGGGGCCTTGCCCTGCTGCTGCTGCTGCTGCTGCTGCTGTCCGGCGGTCAAGGCTGGCATGACCAGGTCTTCCCTAGGAGCCCAGGGGTCTGAGTAGGACCCTCGCTGTTCACTGGACACCTCATAGGCCTGGATGGTGGAGAGCTGCCTCCCTCTGATGGGGCCCATGGGGCTTAGCCCTGCTGGGATGATGAGAGGTCCCAGGAGGAGTGGGCAGGCAGTGGGGACCCACCAGCAGGGACCTCTTCCTGGTAGGAGAGGACGTCTCCCCGTAGCTCCATGCGCCAGCTGAGGGTGGCTGTGCTTTGGAATGCTTCTCAAGGATGGCTGACTGGTCACTGAAGAAAGACTCTCATCCTCAGGGGAGCTCAATGCAGGGACCTGTCAAAACAAAGCACAGAGGTTGGCGTCCTGGAGGGTCACAGTGAGCTGAGCCTCAAGACGGGCAGCAAGCCCAACTGGGCACATTGCCCTTGAGGTACAATGACCGTGAGGCAGACCCTCCAGTTCTGCCCTCTCGAGGGGCGCCTGCAGCACCAAGATGAAATCTAGCACGGAACAAGAGCGCAGTCCTGCTGGGCCTGTCTTTTCCCTAGTCTTATACGGTTCTTAGGTCAAATTTTTAACTTACTGATATCAATCAAAAAAGATGTATTTTAAAGATAGGATTGAAAAACATGACTTTCAGGTAACATTTTTTAAGGAAAAAAGTGTTAAATGTTAATGAGATCATCTAAACGTTGAACCTCAACATGAAATAGCAGAACCATGATGAAACTGTGTTGGGCAGGTGGGGATGCTGAGGGTGGGGTTGGCTGTGATGTTTTTGAAAAGCTTGTTAATGTCCCAATCCCAAACCTAATGACAGATGGGAGCAATTCCATCATGGCCAATTTTTTTTCTTCTTCCAAAATAAATCCACGATTAAATCATCAGAGGTGCTGAAAATACAGTTTGGGGAGGGTTCCACATGGGAACAATTATCCCATGGAGTGTGTGCTAAAACATTCAAAATCTGTTCATCTTAATTTCTCATGGCATTCTTATGAGGCGAGTGTGACCATCATCAATTAACTGAGGGGAAGTTGAAGCCCAGGCTGAGTGAGTGACAGGAAGCAGTTAAGGAGCAGGGACAAGCTACGGACCAGAGTGGGAGGAGCACGTCTGGCTTCACACACCAAGGTGTCTCGTGCTCGGTCAGAAAGCCAGGAGGAAGTGTCCCCTCCTCCTGGGAGGGTGAGCTGATCATGACCGTTTACACAGCATCTACTGTGGAGCAATTGGGGTCCTTTTTGAACATCATTTCCTTCAGTAAGACCCTTAGAAATGGATTAATGTGACTGTAAATAACCAGAAAAACAGGATTTACTTCAGAGAATGAGTTGCTATCGGAAACTGCCAAACCATTTTCCAAAGCGGCTGTGCCATTCCTCCATCCCACCAGCAGTGTACGAGAGTTCCAGTTCCTCCACATTCTCAGCAGCATTTGATATTGTCAGTTTTTAATTTTTAAAAATTTTAGTTTTCCAATAGGAGAGTAGTGGTATCTTGTTTGCATAGTGGTTTTAATTTGAATTTCTGTAATGACTAATGATACTGGCTCTTTTTCCTGTGTATCATGTATTTACCATTTATATATCCTGTTTGGTGAAGTAAAGGTCAAACAGTTGCCACATCTAAGGTAAACAGAATAAACGCACCTATTAAAAGACTCTCAGACTGGATTAGAAGGAAATCAACTCCACACTGTATACAGTAGGATGCACGGAAGACTAAGAGCTCAGAAGGTTTCAAAGTAGACGATGGCAAAGACAACGAGGGAGTTACAAGTGAAAAAACGGAGGGACTTTACTATTTACATGGGAAAAAGCTGACTTCATGGCAAAATACATTAAGACCAAAAAAGAAAAATTCAGTGTAATAAAAAAAAGCCAAAATGCTTTTCTGTTATAATTATCTTTGCACCAGATAGCATAACATCAGCATTTACAGAGCAAAATCCAAGGAGAAATAAGAAGAAACAAATACGCTAGTGAGGATAATTGACTTAACAAAAAATCCCCTAATAGATCAAGGAGAAAAGTAAATGATCCAAATCCCATGGGAGACAATCAGCACTTGTTAAAGGAGACCAAGTTGTTCTACTTCAAATAGGGACCAAGATCTCAGAATAAAGAAGTGGGGTGAGGGGAAAGACTGGGACGTTTACAGAAAAGAAACTTCAAGGTAAATACATTTTCTTACGAACACGAGCCATTTTAAGTAATCTATTTATGAAAGTGAAGTAAGAACCATTAATTCAGTGTTGGAAATTTGATATGTCTTTAAATAAAAGAAAATGACACTGTAGCATATTGAAAGCTTACAGATAAAATAACTTACTATTGTTTTACAAATATACAGACAAGGCTTACAGATAAAAAACGCAGTCCTGTTAAAGAAGATGCTGTACCAGACATACACATGGGAGCATCCTACAGGAAAAGAGAGGGTTTCAAACGGAAGGGGAAGAGAGGTTTTTTCTTTCTCATTATATGTTGTTTTGAGTGGTTGGTCATTTGGAAAAAGACAAAAACAAACTAATAAAACCATCTCCCTACTTCATGCTGTACGTAAGATAAATTACAAGGGATTGAATTTTATATTCTTTAAAACTTTACGGATTACTAGGACAAAACAAGAATTTTAAACAATCTACAAAGCGTTGTATTCCTATTCACACCATTCACCGTGATATATTATGAATGGATATAAGATTTAAATGTAGAAAAACAAAGATATAAAACGTTGGAAGGAAATAGTGATGAATTCCCCTGTAAACTTGTCAGAAGGAAGGCTTTCTAACGCTAACTCACAACACAGAAGCCATAAAAGAAAAAATAGGTTAAATACAATTTTTTTCTAAAAAAAGCATGCTGTAGTAAGTGAAAAAGGACAAACCACAAGTCCCAGGGAAGATCAATAAGGGGCTAATGTTCCTAACACCCAGGAAGAATCCGACTACCTAATGGATCAACGTGCACAGCCCCCTAACAGTGTTTGTTTTCTGTACCGATGAGGAAGCATCTCTGTATTGTAGGTAGTGTCTTTTTGTGCAAACCAAGAAAAAGTAAGAATCTAAACAAATTGTAGAAGTGACTAAACCTGTCTACTCATGGTGGGGGCTGGACAGAGGGTGGTGGGGTGCCCTGTGTATCTGCTCGTGGTTTTTTTATTTTGAAACCACGGGAGTGTATTACCTGTTTACAAATGTAAAAGGAAAAAAGGAACCGCTACTTGTGTGGTCAAGAGACCCAGGCCCACGGAAATCCCCCGGGACCCTCTGGTTGGGGGAAGTGCTGAGGAGTCCTGAGCCAGCTGGTGCCACTGGAGCCAAAGCACAGGGCTGTGAAGATCAGGTTTTGAACTTCACCTGGGGCCTGTTTTGTCCTTCTACAGGACGGCTTTTCATTTTGCACCTGGAGCAGGAAGTCAGATGGGTTCCCCCTGCTTCTGGCTCTGGGCCACTGGTCCCCTTGGCCTCCTGGCTTTCCCCAGAAGGGCTGAGACCCAGGACAGAGGCCTCAGCTGACAAGTGGGTGTGGAAGGGACCAGAAAAGGGACAGAGTGCCAGGTGTCCGGGCAGCAGAACAATGGAATCCCCCTGGTGTCCCTGGGACTGTGCATTGGGTCTGGTGCCCCTGACAGTGGTGCCTTTGAGCACAGGTCGCTGGCAGGGAAGAAAAGTGGGCAGGGGGCTCCAGATGAGGGGAGCCGTGTAGCAACTTGGGGCAAGGACGTAGATGCCAAAGCTGGGCCTGTCCAACAGGGAGCTCAGGAGGGACTCAGCTGCTGCTTTGGGAGGTGGCAGGAGGTGGGGGTAGGGGGTACCCCGACCCCAGGTCCTGGAGCACCCCTCGCCTCCCTTCCTATTTGGGTCCCACCCAGTGCCCCTCACTCCATCCTGCCCTGGCCTACCTGTGCCCCACATACACCCCGATGCTTCCCTCCCCATTGCCCAACCTCGAGCCTCCCTGCCTGCCTTGGACCATCCCCAGCACCCTCATCCTCTAGTGGCCTCCGTGCACCTGGGGCTCCACCCTGCTTCCCTGCTGGGGACTGGCCTTGGATATGTGCATCTCCTGGCAAGCTCTGGAGCCCTGAAGTGCCTGAAGTAACCATAAGTTAAGGAAAAGAATAGTAAGTTGAATGATAAAGAAAATTTCTATAATTTTATTCACTGAATAATGTTTTTACGTTTAGATATAAAATATGTATATCTGTGTGCATATTCATGAATATATCGTGGGTATTTATGTAATAAAATTACCTATTAACATTTTATTTCTTTAAAGAATTGAAGCATTGTGGCAAAATGTTAGCATTTAAAAATCTTTCTTTCAAGAAATCAAATATACAAATGCTTGACGTTTCCTTTTCACCTTTCCTTTATCCCATTCCCTTCCGTCCATCCAAAGAGGTAATTGTTATCCTGAAGTCAGTGTTGCTTTATTTTACTTTCCCAACTTTTTTTTTCCCCAGTCTCGCGGCCTGGCGAGGGTGGGGCTCCGGCGAAGGGATGAGGGGCGGGTTCCCCTCCCGGTCTCAGAAAAGCTCCCAAAATGGCAGCGGCGTGGCCACCCTGCCGCTGCCTCAGGCGGCCCACGAACCACCCACAGCGCCCGCACCAAGAAGTACCCGGCGCTCGCGACTGGCTGAGCCGGACCAGCGCCCCTGGGCGGGGCCGGCCCCCACGCGGCGGCCACGGGTCCCGCCCCGCTGGTGCGCATGCGCGCAGTCCCCGCAGGAAAGCGTTCGCGCCCGCCCGCGCCCGGCCTCCGTCTCGCGCCTCGGCTCCCTCCTGTTTCCGCGCAGGCTTGTCGGCTCAGCGAGACAGTAAGAGCTGCGGTTGGCAGGGGGCTGTGTGGACCCAAGTCGGCTGCGGTGGCGCTGGCCTGTGGAAAATGCCACCAGGCGGCGCTTAGGTTCGTAGCTCAAGTGACGGCCGTTTCCCGCCCCGCCACCCCTGAACCCCTGCGACCGCAGGGGAAGAACCCGCCCACGCAGGGAGTACCGCACCGAGACGCTTCGGCGGGAGCGATGTCGACGGCCGGCTGTGCCGGGTGCGCCCCTGAGGTGAGTGCGGGCGGCGGCGGCGGCGGCGGCGGCGGCGGCCGGGCGCGGGGCGCGGGAAGGAGGGGGATGCGGCGGCTGCTGCCCCGGGTCTCCGCGGGGGAGGGAGCCCGCGCGGGCCTTGGCGAGGCGGGGCGGGCGCCGGCCGTGTGGGCGCCGGGGGCACGGCTGTGGGCGCGGTGAGCACCCTGGAGCCCTTGTCGCTCCCCACCCCTCCCGCGGCCCGAAAATTGTGTCCCCGCCGCTCGGGCGCTCCGGCGACGGGCGCGGAGGCCTCTGTGGCGCTCGGGCCGCCGCCGAGCCCGCCCCGCGCCCGGACTCTCGGAGTCGCCCGCGCCCTGCGGGGCCGGAGCGGGCTGGTGCCAGTGCCTCCCGCCGCCCCCGAGCTGATCTGACTAGTTTATAATTTTGAAAAACTCCCATTCTCACAAGGTAGGTTCTTTTTTCCATTAGAGGAAATTATAATTCTCCTTTGACAATTTTCTTTTCTGGTAGTTTCTTCGACGTGACGAAGGGATGATTTTATTCCTTGGAAAGGCTAAGCCAACCAAATGCATACTGACATTTAGGTCCAAAGCCAAAAAGAAATCAGTTTCTTCCTAGCACCGATTATGCTGTGGACATGAAAAGCATAAAAGTAGCAAACACAGGCACCCTTCTTTACAGATCTTTAGGGTGCTTAGTGGCTTGTTTGGCTAGCATAGGAGTTACCGAGAAATAGGAAAGACATCGCCTAATGTGTTCTGAAAGGTGGCTTTTCGTACAACTGTGTACTCTATCCTTCAAATTCTTTCAGGTTGCTTTTGTGGAATATAAAATTGAGTGTGTAAATATATGTATGTGTAATATGTATTTTGTAGCAAATAAGTATATATATGTTGAATGGAACATGTGTATGTTCCATTCAATATATCATAGTAATTAATGACCATGGAGAAAATTAGTTTTCCCAAATAAAGATAGCCTAAAAATAGCTTTCTTTCTGGAATAAATAAAACAAGATTTTCATCCTCAGTATCTTTCCTTTACTTTTGAAAATATTTAACCTTATTTACACCACTAAGTGCTGATTGATTGATGATTACAAGATCTTACCAGCAATGATAAAGATAGGTATCAGAAAGTCTAATTGCCTTGTATTCATTCTAGGTTAGACCATTTGGTCTTTTTACAGTTTATCAGTTCCAAGGGTGTTTTCTAAAAAGTAGTAAATTGGCTTTCTGAATGACGTATTGTGCTTGAGTATCCTGAGGGTGAAACGAACATTTATTAACCGTTTTCCCATGGCAAGAATGTCCTGTAGGCGTTGCGTTGGACAAATTAGTGGAATTTCAGCTTTTCTTTATCTAGTGTTTTATCTCCTGAGATTTGAGGGACTTTAACATGTCTTTCTTGGCTCAACAACTGACGGGTGCATAGTCCAGCCATGTTTTTTGTCCCTTTAACTATGGAATTGTTGCTGTTTAAAAAAAATTTCACACACTCTTCCCGAATATATCACACCAATACCTCATTTTTTTCATGATGAATAAAAATAGTATATTGCAGGACTTGTGAACAGTAAATACTGTGACGTGCTAACAAACTTATTTAGTGAAACTGATGTCTTACTGCCCCCCACTGAAATTCCGTGTGTGCTGTGTTCTACCTCTTTAGTTTTAAACTTTGCAGTCGTTATCAATGTATGTAAAGTTCCTACGCTCAGAAAAGTGCACATATTCATCCATTTTTAGGGTTAGACATTTAGCCAGCCACTGAAAGGAACATCAAACTAACAAATACAATCATTTACCACAGGAATTTGGTTTTGTTGAATGGTGTATGAGCATACTAGCGTAACTCCTGATAGTGCAAAGCACCGTAGGAACCAGCTTCTAACAGGGTGAACTGCTCGTGCATTATCAAAGAACAGCCAACTTGAGCTGGAATGGTCAGGGACAGCTTTGTGACATTTCTGTGAGAGTAGAACCCAAATGGCCACCTAGTTTGTGGGTCTGTAGAGACCAAGGGGAGTTGAGAATCGTACTTAGAAACATGAGTGTGTCTTGTTCAGGAAAGTGAAGCATTTGACCTAGCTCAAGGAAAGGAGCTACACAGGGAAATAGTGAAAACTGATGACTAGGACAGGCTGCATTGTGGAGGCTCTTAAAAAAGAAATTTTCCTGAAAAAAAAAATCTAAAGATCCATGGAAACTCAGTGAAGGTTTTTGAGTAGGTGAGTGAAAGAGTAAAATCTATGACTTAAGATAAATTGAGAGCAGTGTTGACTAATATGTGTTCCCAGGATCATCCATCAACAGAGTTTCTTCAAAAGAATCTCCCAGGTCAAATCAATGGAGAAAGTACTGGGTTTCTTTACTCTGATTCTTCCCTAAGACATCAGTATGTTAATGTGCATTTTGATGTCCAAAAGGAAAATACAGCATTTCTCAAACCTATTTGACCATGGAACCCTTTCTAGGAAAATAAGGCATGGATCACGAATTCCATATACTTGGGCCAGTCTGTCTACAAACTGATATCTGTAAGATGGCTACTGGTCTATAATTTTAAATAACTCACTTGATTTAGAGCTTAATTCTTTGTTCCCAAATCGGTTGCAATGCAAGGTCTCTCCATTTTCTCCATGAGTGTGTCTGTGCTTTGGAGTCTTCTACTGCCAGGGAGTTAGGAGGTGGTGGGATGTGGAATGACGCTCCCCTGGCCCTCCGTGTCATCTGTGTAGACTGGGCACCTGCTGAGCTGTCCTAGTTGCTGTCTGGTCCAGGGGAGCCGGCCTGCACAAGTGTTACTGAGACCTGTCTGATCAAATCCAGTGACTTTATTCCTCGCCTACCATTCTCAGATTGATGGAATCGTTTCCCTGATCTGTTCCATGCTGAGGTGCAGGAAGTTCTGTGTGGCTCTACCAGGCTAGGTCTCAGAGATGCGAGTTAGCTGTTCTGTGAGGGCTTCCTGATTCCTCTTGTTTTCTATGCAGGAAATGGTGCCCATGTCCTGTACACCTCATTGCTCTGGGCTTTCCCCATGAGATTCCCACCTAAATCTTTCTGCCATGAATTGTTCTTGTTTCCTACAAAACTGAGTGTTGAAACCTCATAGGCAACAAACAGCTCTGTTATTCCTCATACTCGTCTGTAACTTCTGTTCTCTGAGGAAATGATGTGTCTCTTAAGACAGCTTAAGACAGGGAGAAAGATAGAGGCAAGAAATATGTGGGTAAGAAATCAATGATTATTTCAAAGATACCCCCTACCAAGCTTCTTAATACCCTATGGAAAATGCTGGTCTAAAGAACGGAGGGTTAACATCTCAAGAAGAGTAGGTGTGTGGTAGGAATGCTATCTCAAGTCTTGAGTATCGTGTGTGGTCGATGAGAGTCGTAACCCTCAGTAAGTGACGAATAACTCATTGTCTTTGTGGTCCTTCGTGCAGTCCTCCCCTACATGGACTCATGAAAAGCGTCTTGCTGTTGGGAACTCTTCCTCCACCGTATGAAGAGGGCCGGGCTAGCTTGCCGAAGAGATGGGGATCCATCTCGAGCCAGCGCCAAGCAGCAGACACGTGAGTCAGCCCCAGCCGAGCCGCCCCCTGACTGCAGGTGCAGCAGTGACCTTAGTTGAGACACAGACTGCCCCGATGCGCCTCCACCAAGGGGTTAACATGGGCCATAAGCAGATAAAGTGGTTCTAACCCATTTGTATTAAATGAATATAAACATGGAGAATAGAGGAGGAAGAAAAGTGAAACAATATGTGAGGAATAAAGGTAGAAAAGAGGAAGGGTCAAAGGTGATCATGGCCATTTTTGTTCTTCAGGGACTTTGAGAATCGTGGACAGGCATGTGCGTAGACCCGTGGTCGATGGACGCTTGGCCTCGTACTGTCCTTGTGCGTTTCTGTAAATGACTGCCACTTTCATTCGCGCTGATTCCAGGCGCTGTCCTGTTGTCACTGATGAATTCAAAAACAGTTATCTTAGTAAAGCACATTCTCAGGTACTAGACTCAACTAAATTCCTGATTAAATAGGTTTTCCTAAAGATTTCCTGAAAGTAGTGAGATAAATGTCATAAAACCAAAAAACGTCAAAACTGCAAAGGGACTGGGAGAGGCTGATAGCTCAGTGGTTCAGCGCGTACTTACTGCCCATGAGGTCCTGGGTTCAAGCCCCAGTACCTCCATTAACATGAAAAACAAACAAGCATACAAACAAACCTAATTACCTGCCCCACCAAATTCAAAGATTCCAGACAGGAGGGCTGTGGTGTGGGCTGTCAGGGACTGGAATGAGGAGGGGAGAGTGTGGGCCCAGCCTGGACCATCTCAGACTGTACAGGCCCCTCGGGGGGGGGGGTGCTGGCTTTTGAAATAGCCTTGACCCCTGGTCAGTGGGGACAGGACAGAGTGAAGCAGCTGTCACGTAGGGTGGTGGTGAGGGAGGCACTGGACTGTGATTAGACTTTCTACTGAGGTTCTCCAGGACATCCAAGAGGGTCTGTTCCGGGGCTGGGGACCTGGGTTGGGTGCTGGTGACTGCATTAGGTCCCAAGTTGGGTGCAGGGGAGGGCGTGCTGCAGCTGGCGCTGAGGCTCAGGTGAGATTTCAGGTCCCACTGCCACCCTGCAGGGTGGGCTCCTTGCCAGGTGTGAGATTCGTTGTGGGACCTTGGCCCCAGTCTCTGTCCCCAACTGTTGATTAGGAGGCCAGGGCAGGTAGCTCTGCCCACCACCAAGACTGTCCCCAGAGTGGTCCAGAGGCAGGGCTGGAGAACGGGCTTCCCAGTGATAGGGGTCAGGTGCAAGTGTGCCCAGTGCTGCTCAGAGGGGCAGCATGAGGAATTTGCAAGTTGCCTCCTCAGAGAACATGAACATTTGCCACTGAAGAGCCCCCACAGGGCCGCCCCCGGTGACCCATCATCCCCAACCAGCCTTTCTCCCCCTGGGGTCCCCTCCTGCCCCATCTCTGGGTAAGCCAGCAGGTATAGCTCTTACGCTTATGTTGAGTGCATGAAGCCTAACTCCCACCTTACAGATGGGGGCACTGAGGCTGGGAGGTGAGGGACGGGCCCGAGTCCATGGAGCCATGAGAGGGGCAGCCCAAGTCCAGCTGTCCTGGCCTGGTTGGTGGTTGGCCCAGAGCCGGAGGCCGGCCACACCCAGCTCTTGTCGTGCCTACAGACCTGTTAGGATGGACGCCAGGAGGGGACTGCAGAGCAGTGACCGACCTTATGTCGCTGGCCAGCTAGGCCCAGGCAGCAAGAAGCAAGGAGTCCCTGTGGGCAGGAGGCCAGTGTGTGCATGGTCCAGAGCGCAGCGGTGCCAACACTAGGAGGCCGGGCCAGCTCTGGGGCACAGACTGCAGTGTCCCTCCTCCGCCTACTGGCCTCGCTGCTGTGTGGGGTAATGGACGGGCAGGGGCTTTGGGAAGGGTAGGAAAACTGAGGCTTGGAGGCAGAAGGAACTTCACAGGATTCACGTGGGAACAAGTCCAGAAAAGGCGGTGCTGGCTTCCTGAGGCCAGGACAGCTGGGCTGCGTCCCCGCTCACCTGGACCAGGAGCTGCCCCCCTGCCCTGGGTGTGAGTAGGTGTCACACAGCCGGCACCCTCTCCTGGAGCAGGGCAGGTGACCCCAGGGTCACGAGTTTTGGGTCAATCTTTGGGGTTTGGTGTGGGTACTCCACCTTCCTTACTGTGACTTCGCCTGAGCCTCCGTTTCCTCACCATGAAATGGCGGAAGGGCAACCTTGCCGACCTGACCAAGGCAGGATGCAGGAGTCAGTCCAGGCAGAAGCCTGGACCCAGTGGCTGCAGGAGAATCTGGGTGGGGGATAAAGGAGGAAGGGAGCTTTCTGGCATGAGTGCAGACGGGAGGCTGATGTGGGCACCTGTGTGGCCCTGTGACAGGGAGCAGGGTAGGGGGGCGCCAAGAGGAGGCAGTTGGATGTCACAGCCAGAGACCGGGGTCTGACGCTACCTTCATCCCCCAAAGAATAGGTCATTTTTTTATGTGAGTAGGCAGAGATGGGAGGGGAGTTTGCACCCACATGGGCTGAGGGTCAGTTAGCGGGGCTGCAGGGAGGCTGTGGGATGGCTGGAATGAGCTTTCTCCTCTGCTCCCCTGTGCTGCATCCCCTCTGGCTGGGTTTACAGATCCTTCCTTGAAAGATGGGGTTGGGGAGGGGTGAGGTCAGAGAGGCCACAGAGGCCCAGAATGGGAGTGACCCCCATGGTCACCACGAGGCTTGCAGGCAGGCCCAGAGCAGAGGGGCCGTGCCAGTCTGTCCATCCAGATGAGCACATCCGAGGCCCATGTGGACTGTGGCCCTGGCCTGGGCTGCCCACTACTGTCACCCAGGCCTAGGTGGGAAAGGACATGCCCGGGCAGCTGACTTCCTGCCCCTCCCGCCCCTGCAGGTGAACACATTGGCAGGTGACAGGTGCATAGTGCAAGTTCATGAGAGCAGGGCCCAGGGCCTGTGTCAGGGCCCCAAGCTCGGGGTAGCACTGCCCTCAGCATACTCGAGTCCCAACCTCCCCACGGGGTTCACAGTCCCCTCTTCTGCTTCCTCTTCCAGGTGCTGCTGGCAGCCCCAGGCTGGCATCCAGGCCCCGGATGTTAGGAGCCACTGCTGCTCCTTGGTCACCTGAAGCCCTCTCTTCTTCCTGCCTCCGCTCAGCGCTCTGCAACCTGGCCCGAGCCCAGCCTGGCCCTACTCACTACCGGACCCTGGCATGTCAAGGCCTGGCCCACGCCTGCCTGCTCAGCCCGTGGAACTCTGGCGGCCCCACCAGCTAGGACGAGGGGCCAGGACGCTGCCCCGGGCGCACTATGGGTTTTCCATCCGCTGTTGCTGCTGCTGCTTGGGCCCCAGCCAAGTGTGGCTTCGGAGATGGATGTGCGTCCTTTGGTGGGCCGTGCCCCATGCTGGTGCAGGGCAAGTTCTTCGGGTACTTCTCGGCAGCCTCTGAGTTCTCCGCCAACGCCTTGCGCTCCTCCTGGACTCTGTGCAATGTGGGCCCGTGCCGCTGCAAGCTCTGCATGAAGGTGGCCAAGGTGCCCACCTGCAGCAGGCCCGCCCATGTCCGCGTCTACCAGTTGGAATCCTTCCTGGAGTCCACACCCAGCTACCTGGGCCTGGAGAGCTGTGATGAGGTGCTGAAGTTGTGCAATTCCTCACGTCCCCTAGCCTTCCTGCAGGCCAGCAGGCAGTTCCAGCAGATCGAGAGACAGCTGCCACCGGACAATGACACCAGGCCCCAGGGTGAGGCCCTCCCACCTCAGTGACAACTTCTCCGGGGAGCACCTGGTCATGGGTAACCACAACCCCAGTGATGTCGCTGGCGGCCCTGAGAACTGCCTCACCAGCCTGACCCAGGACCGGGGCGGGGATGCGCTCCAGGTGAGTGACCGTTGGGGACAGGCCCAAGGGGCAGCCCCTTGGGCAGAGGGCAGTGGGGAGAGGGTCTCTTCAGGCCTGCCCTGGCCACCCATCCCTGAGGGCTCCCTCGGGGAAGCCGGTTGCA